>NC_138883.1:105549153-106149153 GCF_965194825.1 Balaenoptera physalus | reverse complement strand
CGTGTGCATTGGCTGCCTCGCCCAGCTACATTCTGTTTGATATGCGCTGTCTCCATCATATAACTGGTACCCTTTTCTCTTGTTCACTTGATCTGACTCTTGCCCAGACCTTTGCATGGCTGGGTCCTTTTTGTCATTCTGTTGTTGGTTTAATGTCACTTCTTCAAAGAGCTGTTTTTCCCTTTGCTACATAGAAGTAGCCCCTCAGTCACACTCTGTCATATTCCCTCGTTTTATTTATGTCATATTTCTTGCTACAGAATATATCTTCATCATTGGCTGGTGTGTTCACAGCTGCTCACCCCTCTCCCCAGTAGAGTGAAAACTCTATCAAGGCACGGGCCACGGTGGCATCGCCCACTGTATCCCACAATGTCTAGAATGCAGTAGGCACTCAGTAGATACTTGAGGAAAGGGCGACTTCTCAGTCTGCCTACGTGACCTGGAGCAGGCTTCTTGACCTCTCTGAACTTTAGATCCCTCACTTAGGACATGGAGATAAAAAAATGTGCTTTCTCTGCCTCTTGGAGCCCAGATCATACTCAGCCAGCAAGTATATTATTAACTGGTTGCTGTTCCCAGATGGGAAGCTGAGCTCTAAGTTGAGTTATTAATGACTTTTCTATAGCGCACTCTTCCCTCCCACAAGGATTTGTAATTCACTTTTCAAAAGCGTCATTTCCTCCAGCAGACCATGGATTAGAAAGTATCATCTCTATCCCAGCAGTGACTGATATAGTGATGATCTGGCAAGTGGGTGAAAAGGCAGGCCAGAACCAGAATGTTGGGAGGACCTTCAAGAAACTATTGGGTCAAACATTTGTCCTTTAATAAGAAAATTTAAAATGAAGAGTCCTCTGCAACCTACTTGATACTCTTTTTTTTTTTTTTAATTTATTTTTATTTATTTATTTTTGGCTGTGTTGGGTCTTCGTTTCTGTGCGAGGGCTTTCTCTAGTTGCGGCAAGCGGGGGCCACTCTTCATCGCGGTGCGCGGGCCTCTCACTGTCGCGGCCTCTCTTGTTGCGGAGCACAGGCTCCAGATACGCAGGCTCAGTAGTTGTGGCTCACGGGCCCAGTTGCTCCGCGGCATGTGGGATCTTCCCAGACCAGGGCTCGAACCCGTGTCCCCTGCATTAGCAGGCAGATTCTCAACCACTGCACCACCAGGGAAGCCTGATACTCTTTATTAACCTTCTCATTTGAGAGAAGGTTTTTTTATTTTTTAGGTTATTTTTAATTAAACAATTATCTTGAATCTGAATCTGAAAAAGAATATAAAAATATATATGTATAACTGAATCACTTGCTGTACACTTGAAACTAACACAACATTGTAAAGTATACGTCAGTTTAAGAAAACTCATCAAATTGTACACTGTGAATATATGCTGTTATACCAATTAACCCTCAAAGCTGTAGGAAAACATTTTTTAAAAAATAACTATTACAAGTTTAAAAATTTTTTAAAAAAGATTCTCTTGAGCTGGGAAGAATCTTAGAAATCATTTGCTCCAGACTTCACACCTTACAGATGAGGAAACTGAGGCCTGCAGAGGGTTAGATATTTATCCACGGAGTCCTCACTTGTTTGTGACCAGAGGGTCTACCCAGGCCTCCTTATTCTCTGGCTTATCCCTTCCCTCTTGGCTGGCTTCCCTTCTCAAATGCCCTCCTGAATTTCTCCTGCTTTCACTTAATTTTCCAAAAGCCTCTTATGAAAAGTCATTCGTGTACATGATGATAGTCATCAGGGTGCCCTTTTTCTTTTCTTCTGAAGTCACAACCACCCTAATTCCACTAATCTGTCCTCACTCGATCTGTTTTCCATCTAGTTAGTGATCTGTTTTCCATCTAGTTAGCGGCTTTGTTCCTCCAGAGTAAATCCTGTCTTCTCCCTCTGCCCCTCCCATTGCCGAAATTTGGCCTCTGTGCACCAGTGCTGAATAGAAATGCGGAGACAGAGTTTTGGGTGAAGTAGAAAAGAATAGCTTTGTTGCTTTGCCAGGCAGAGGGGGGCCACAGCAGGCTAATGCCCTCAACACTGTGTGTCCCACCCTGGAGGCCATAGTGAGGAGTCTTACGGTATTCAAGGAGTAGGACGTGGTCAGCTCATGGACATTCTTCTGATTGGTTGGTGGTGAGGTAATTGGGAGTCAGCATCATCAACCTTCTGGTTCCAACCGGTCTGGGGTCTACGTGCTTGTGGGCAGCAGACAGTTAACTTCTTCCACCTGGTGGAGGTTTCAGTCTCTGCAAAACAGCTCAAAGGATGTGGCTCACGATATTATCTCTAGCCCTAGAGGAGGAACTAAAGGTCCTTGACTTTGTTTAATGGCTAAACTCTTATTATTTTGGCTTGCTTGACTGTTTTCCAATCTTTCTGCAGTTTCTTACTTCCCTGATTAAATTTAT
Source organism: Balaenoptera physalus (assembly GCF_965194825.1). NCBI lineage: Eukaryota > Metazoa > Chordata > Mammalia > Artiodactyla > Balaenopteridae > Balaenoptera > Balaenoptera physalus. The sequence continues at coordinate 106,146,738 of NC_138883.1, read as the reverse complement.
TCTTTGACTAAAGTTTTTCTACAGACAAGAGGCAGGCAGGGACATGGGTGGAGGTCTATTCTGGGAAGGCCTCCTAGAGTCTTGCTCGGTTACACTCCTTAGAGGGCAGTGGCCAGACATCACCTCGCCCTGCTCTCCTGAGCATTCTCCTCTGAGCCTGTGATCCCTTGACTTCAAACTTCTCTCACCAGCCTTATTGTCAGTTTCAGCTATGGAATGTTCACTTTGCATCTGATAGCAAGCCTCGATGCCTCTCATCTTTTCTATTAGTTGGCTGGTCAGTAGGGCAGTCTGTTCTCAAGCTTAAAATTTGTGTATTTATTGCCTAAAAATGTCCAGTTAATCTTAGATAAACCTGTATAAACCACATGTTAAGCTGATTAAAGTATGATTTAGTATAATGAACATTTTTATTTAGTGTAACGAACATTTAAAAAATTCTTGCCATCGTCATCAAGAAGGACTAAACATCCAATGTATTTTCCAAAAAGATCTTCTTTAGCTAATAATAAAAAAACCCTAACTGCTAAGTATATCCTGTAATTTTAATCTGTTAAGTGATCCGAACTGTGAAACGTTCATGCTAAAAAACAGTTTGCCTTTCCAGCTGTTGATCTGCTCTAAACATTGAACGTTACTGAACGGGAAGTCTTCCCTGCAGCCTCAAAGTAGTTCTCACTGTTAGGATGCTTTTTGAGGAGGGATGAGGAGCAGATTAATTTTTTTGTCTGCAGTTCAGCTGTTTTCATTTTCTTTTAACATATAAAGTCTGTTTAGAATTTGCCCCCAGAATCTGATGTAATTCTAAATGGCCACAAGCTGGTTTTCATGGTCCTCTATTGGGAAAGGGTGGAGTCTGCTTTGAAGCTAGAAGAAAAAACAAGAACCCAGCAGCAAAATCCCTTCCTTCCCTCCTTGTCCACGTGCACAGTCAAAGGCTCCATGGATCCTTTTGAAGGCTGAGCCCCAACCTACACATGTACACGAAGCCATGATAGGACTGGGGACAGGGAGAGGTGGGGAGCAGAGGTGGTTTAAGCTTGGACACCTGTGTGAGGGCAGGTGTGTACACAGCCTGCCGTATAATGAAGAGCATGTCTAAAATACAACATGCCTGCTCCTTTCAAATATATGAAGATTTCTCCATGTGATATGGGGATATGTTTTATTTGGCTTCTAAGGTAAACTAATATCCATGAATTATGAGCCACCAGGACAAAGATTTCAGCTCTATGTTGGGAAGAAATCCTCTAAGAGTCTGGGCTGCCAGTAGTGGGGTGGACCTTAGCGGTAGAAGCTCCCCCGTCACTAAGAAGAACCTCCACGTTCAAAGTGCTCCAGGAAACCTCCCACAGCAGTGTTTTAAGGCCCCACAAACAAGGGGATGAATCTTTCCATCAAACAGTGAGGATTTTTAATTACTCCACAAACAACCGTTACTCAATTTTGTTTTCTATGCCAGAGGGCCAAATAAGATTTAATTTCAAAAGAAATTCTGCTTAAAAAAAAAAACAAACAAAAAACCTGCTCGGAAACCACCACGCCTTATGATTATTCAGCTCCCTTCTAGCTCTGGGGTGCTGTCACTGTAGTAGAATCCAGGATAGTTGGACATTGGGTTCTGGGACCCCAAAACAACCACTGTCTCTCAAGTGGGTTCAGTTCTGTGTATGGGCAGTAAGTCACCCATGTTCAGTGTGGCTGGTGGAGATCTGAATGTCCTGTTAGTGTCTGTTCATTGTGGCTCGCTCTCTCGAGGAACAATATGTTGGAGACATGAGCAAGAGCATTGGTTTTGTTTTGTTTTATTAAACATAAGAATTGGTTTCCATGGGATTATGGTTCTTTTACCTTATCATTGGCAGTTCTTAGAGCTACAGAGAGACGGATGACTTGCCAATCAGTGAAGCACAGTTAAAAGAAACACTGACATCCGAATAGGAGAAAATGTGGGTTTGTGGTGATAAAATTGCCTTTGAGAATATGTATTCTAGGAATGGGGTATCAGCAAACATGAATTAGAGTTTTTAAAAGCCTAACTATTATAGAGAAGATATACACGAGTACCTTCTAAGGAGATAAACGTGTGTAGCTAAGTATAACACTAGTCTATCTTAATTTTTAAAAACATACTTTATTTGAGAAGGAAACTTTCTCAGGGGAAAAATATTTTTCTGAAGATGTTTTAAAACACCAAATATTACTGTGTAGAAAGTTGATTATAGATATAAATAACATATTTGTTTTAAAATATTAGTAGAGGACAGCATTTAAAACACAAATAATGAAAAAACTGAAAGGAGAAACAGACTTTGAGAGCCAGATGATCCATGTTTGGCAGAAACGGCTACGTATTCTTTGGAAAATTGCTTTCCTTCTCTGAGCCTCAATTTTTTTTTTTTAAACATCTTTATTGGAGTATAATTGCTTTACAATGGTGTGTTAGTTTCTGCTGTATAACAAAGTGAATCAGCTATACATATACATATATCCCCATATCCCCTCCCTCTTGCGTCTCCCTCCCACCCTCCCTATCCCACCCCTCTAGGTGGTCACAAAGCACCGAGCTGATCTCCCTGTGCTATGCAGCTGCTTCCCACTAGCTATCTGTTTTACATTTGGTAGTGTACATATGTCCATGCCACTCTCTCACTTCGTCCCAGCTTACCCTTCCCCTTCCCCGTGTCCTCAAGTCCATTCTCTACATCTTGAGCCTCAATTTTTATGTTGATTTAATAAGGGAATTAGACCACATAATCCAATGCCTTTTCACCTCTTAAATTCTTTCATTCTCTTCCTGAATTGAGCAAGTGTTCTTATTCCATCTGCAAATCAGTAATAGTTCAAACAAACCAACCACACTACCAGCCAGTACTCCCCACATCAAGGCTTTTGAGACTGACTAAGTCAAGCACCTAATATACTTTACTTTCAGATTATAAGAATAGTAGTAACTGGTCAGCTCACGTGTAACATACAACATTATCATCTCTCCCTCCAAAAAAAAAAATCTTTCTGAGCTACTCTGGATTATTACAAGCTCCTAAAATGTATCTGAGGATCGTATAGGAATTATTTTCAGTTCTTTTGAAAGTATTCCATTATGTAAAGGATAACTGATGAAGTGACGTAATGTATGTTTTTTCTGTGCATTTTTACAGTGGTAGCCGCTTCAGTAGGCTGGTATAGATGTAGACACAGTACTGGAATGTGAGCCCTTACATTGTAAATTTTTATGCAGATATAATTAAAACAAAATGAACAGATCTTATGATTCAGTTCAGTGAGTTTTGACAGTTGTATAATATGCTCATGTAATCACCACTCAAAATAAGATCTAGAACATTTCCATCCCTATAGAAACTTCCCTTATGTGAGCACTTGTTTTAGTATCTTAGTTCCTAATTTTTGTCCTTTTTATTCAATTATCAAATAATCCATGAACAAGAATTACAGAAAAAGTGGACAGTTCAGTAAGAAACTTGGATTGCTCCTTACAGGAACACTCTCTTTACCTTGAGCTTGATTCAAAGTATTAATTGCTTTCCTTGAACTGAATGTCCAGATGCACACTCCTTTTGTCATGTTCATATTCTGTGTGTGGACAGAATGTGTAAATAAATATGTGTGGCATACTGTTTTGTCTTAGGGACCATTCACAGAGCAACCTTCACTGTCTTGTGGGGAAACATCAGGGTATTCTGCCAGGGTGTCCACAGACTCCAGTTTGATGTGGTGGTCTGAAAAGTACTATGCATCAGGCATTTTCTGGTGGCCTTGAGTTGGACCATTACATGTTCACTCAGATACTTGAGGACAAGAGTCCTTGTGTTGCAGGCTTTTCACTGAGTGAGCTAGATGAAACCCCACCAGATTGAAAGCAGAGCTTGTCAATTAGGGGAGGATATTTGGGAGGGTGATGGAGGAACAAGTAGAGGAAGATTCTTCTCCCAAGGTCACCTTTATCAGAACCTGGAGCCCAGAGGTGGAGGGGGGTGCTGGTGAGTTCCTGAAGGCCTGAAGGCCACACACTGGCCAAGAATCTCTCAGCAACAGCTCCGGAAGATCTGCCACACCTGAGGCAGCCCCTCATTTATCTGAGCCTCTGTGCCCGGACTGCTAACAACCAGCTCAAATTGGCTTGATTTTTCCACATTTGTCAGGGAGCCAGCTGCACTGGCTCAGCTGAGCATCTGCAGAAAGGGAAGCAGAGAACTAGGAGAAAAAAAAAAAAGCTTTTAAGTCATTATTCTTATTCATTTCCCTATTCTCTGCCCCACCCCCTTGCAGTCTCCACTGCCATGCCTCTTCTTCTTCTTCGTCTTTTTTTAAAAATCTTTTTATAACAATTTTTTCCTTTATGTGGTGAGAGCCCTTGGCATCCTTCCAGTGACCTGTCTGTAGAGAGATACTCCTCCCTTATAATTAGGCCTTTGTTACACCACTCCTTGATTTTCTCCTCTTTCTTTCCTTTTTAAAGCTTCTGGCCCTTGACACCCCAATGGCCCAGTGGAATAACCACACTTGTTAAAAGGAAGGGTCTTCAAAAGGGTGATAAAGTTGGCTTCCTCAAGGAGGCCTGTGAGTTCATTCAGGCCTGTGGTTACAATGGACGAGGGCATGGAAGGACCCAAAGTAAGACACGTGTTGAGATGTCTTCATTCTTGTCGCCACCTCACCTACAGAGCTCGCCTAGCATCCCCGTCCTTATTCTTGGGCCTGTTCATTTCTGGATCACAATTTCTATATTTCATCATTCCTGGGTTATAATCATACAGGTTTCTGGGCAGGAGGATGGGATTTCTTGTTGTCAAGTACTTCTGAAAAGACAGAAAGAGCTAAACCCCAAAGAGGCAGGGGGAGCCAGGGATGGAGGTGAATGCAGCTAGACCCCATTCTCTTGGGGCTCAAGCAGTGATGGTCAGAGGAGAAGGGACACACTTTGATTAAGCTCAAGAAGGGAGATACAGATCTGATTATTTACACAAATACTTGGTTGCATTCCATTCAATCCTCTTAAAGAAAATTGGTACCAGGGTATATGTAGTAACAGCTACTACATTTGAGGGGACTTAGAGTGAAAGCCTGGAAATCTCACAGTCACTGACATCTTCAGAATATAAAGAAGAAATTATGAGAGGTTTTAGTTTTTCTGCATCAGGATTGGTGATGTTCCATTCTGCTCCCTTTGTTTTGAAATCTGTGGTTCAAAAACAAATAAATGCCAAACAGGCTAGATAGCCACTCTTGGTGATCTCTCTTTCTTGAAGGTGGCTTTTAGAAACGAAAAGCTTGCCCAGTCCAAACTTGGACATGATATTGGATCTTTGTTTGTCCTCAGATTGATTTCCTTATTAACCCAAAGTGTTACCAAGTAACACTTAGTGGGCTTAAATCAGATGAGAGATAAAACTAAGGTTTTGTTCCCACTTTTATGGATTTTAGGGGTTTAGGGTATAGATTGTATTTCATTCCGCTTTGAAAATTATGTGTCTGTGGAGTATTATAAGGAAAAAGTGGGGGGTTTTTTTGGTGGGGCGGGGGTAAACAGAGATCCACCCCCAAGTTGTCTTTATAACCAGCCTCCTAGTAGAACTGTTGATAGGTGTGTAGTTGAAGAATACCAAATGCTCTTCCTGATGGTTTAAGAGATTGAAGTTAGGTCCCTTGGGACAAGTTTGGATTAGGTGAATGAAAATTAAGTAGGGTATTGATTGTAAAGGCATGTCTAAAACATTGAAGCTAGATCCCAGGTTTGTAACTTGCTTTGTAAGTTACTTAGCCAGTCTTTGAAAGGGGATCGTTAATACCTTCGTCACAATAATTTGGTGAAGATTAATGAGATCTCGTGTATGAAGTGCTTGGTAGGATGCTAGAATAATGCACAGACTAGCCATTTTTCAAAGGCCTGCAGTGTGCTTTTTCAACTTAGAAAAGTTACCCCTATCCAAGTAAGAGCTGAGTTTAACAATGAGAAACTGTAGGTAACCAACTGCTATCTATGTTGTTAGGTATCCCATGCCAAGGACAGGTAAGTTTAGAAGAGTGTGACCATGCCTTCCATTTCAAAATAGTCTGGTGACTAGAGGGAAGGGTATAGGTGGGTGAGACATCTCCAGTCTATGGATCACTTGTTTTCTGCTGAAGCACTTGGAGGTTTTGAGTCCAAGAAAGCCTTTTCCTATAAGCACAGTGAAACAGTGTTTTAAGTATCAGCTAAGTACCCAAAGTAAACTTTTTTTTTTAAAGCACAGACTGACTTTTGACTTGCTTAGCATCTATAGTATTTTTTTTTCTGTGAAACAGTGCGTTCTGATGTCTAGATAGAAATAATTCGCCTACATCTCCATAACTTATGTGAGTGGTTCTCTGACAAGTTCTGTGGTGTCACAGGCTCTGACTGTGGGATAAGAGCTGACAACAGATGGGTAGATGCTCATGGAGATAAACTTGAACCTCCTCAACAATTGAGGCTGCCAGAGAGGGAAGCCATCCCACTGTAGTTCCCCAGCTAGATCTAGACCGGATCCTCAACTCTAACTGGGGGCAAAGGGTTCCTGACTATCTTTGTTCCTATTCTTATATATGAGTTATCTATAAATTGAAAGTATGTTGTGTCAGGTAGGACCCACCCTCTGTGAGTTGTAATGACAGATTTGTAATGCACAGGTTATGTAGGTCTGTAATCCTCCGGCAAATGTAGGAAATACAAATACCCAGATTCCCCCTCCGTGAATGCCAGCGCTTCTTAAAATATGATCCCTGGACCATCAGCATCTCCTGGGAACTTGTTAGAAATGCAAATTCTAGAGCCTCACCCCAGACCCCCTAAATCAGAAACTGGTGATAGGACCCAGCCTGCTAAGGGTGTCTAGTGGACACTAGAGTTTGAGGGTTACTGGTGTAAGTATAGGATTCTTGTCTATACTGCAGCCTTTGGGGCAAAGGATGCCTGTGGAAAGTGGGCTGAAGAGACTTCTGTGGACAAGATGAGGGGCTCAGTAAACTTTTATGGCTTTTATTGGGAATTTATTTCTGAAAGTGGGGATGCCAGATAAAATCCAGGAAGCCCAGTTAAATTTGAATTTTAAATAAAAAAATAATTTTTTAGTGTAAGTATGTCCCATTTGATGTCCTGTGTTTTTATTTGCTAAATCTGGCAACTCTGTCTGGAAGTAAAGTTGGGTTGTGTAGAAACTTGGCAGACACCATCCTAAACAAGTGATCAAGGTTAACATCACCAGTGATAAACCATGTTAATATTATGTGCTCCCTGATAAAACGTGATCAGAAAGGCACTTCACCTCTTGAGCTGTTTTTCTTCAAAGTCTATAACCTTAATCATTAGAAAACATCAGACAAACCCAAACTGAGAGACTCTTCAAAAGTGTCAAGGTCATGAAAAACAAAGATTGAGAAACTGTCACTGATTGAAGGAAAAAAGCAGACATGGATGACTAAATGCAATGTGGGATTCTGGACTGGATCCTGGAAAGAAAAAAAGACGTTAATGGGAAAACTGGCAAAAGTTGAATGAAGGTCTAAGGTTCAGTTACTAGTAATGTACTAATGTTAATTTCTTTGTTTTAAGAAATGTACTGTGGTTGTATGTGATGTTAGCATTAGGGCAAGCTGGGTAAAGGCTATATGGAAACTCTCTGTGGGTCCTCCTTATCGAAGGGTTCGGAATCCACGGATTCAGCTCCATATCGGTGGATGTGGAACCCGTGGATACAGAGGACCACCTGTACTACACCATTTTATATAAGGGACTTGAGCAGTCGGGAATTTTGATATCTGCAGGGTGTCCTGGAACAAATCCCCCACGGATACCAAGGGACAACTATGCTATTTTTGCAGTTCTTCTGTAGACCTAAAATTATTTCAAACTGAAAAATTTTTTTCAAGTTGGATTGGGTATACATTAAGAGCTTTGTGAGTACCACCTTCCTTTGTTTTCTTATGGAAACAAATATTTTACTTAAATGCTGAACTGTATGAGAACATTTAGATGAATTACAAACACATGGGACATGGATCATCCAACGCTATAGGGGCCAAAAACTGTTGCAGTGGTTTTAAATCTGCCAAAGCAAATGTAGTCTTCTCCATGAGGGTATAATGTGTTTTGCCTGGACATTCATGGGAATCCGTATTTACTGTTATGGCTTATTCACCCCGAGGTGATTGAGATGGATGGTTGGGAAGGAGGAGAGTTGAGCAGTGGGGTGGCTGTGTAAGAGGACATTGCAAAAGGATGGCTTCTCAGGTATCTTGATTGTTCTGGAAAATTCTGTTAAATTGCCCCAGTTTAGAGTTTTATCTGCGAAGTTTGGTCTGCATAAGCCCATGAGGTTGTGGATGAGACAGTAGATTTTTCAGCCAAAGAGATTTTCACAGAGCCAGCTAGCAAACGGTTGACCAATATTTTCTGGAATTCATGGTTTCAGATAAAAACCTTCTGGTAGTGCCTCTACTTATAGGCATTTGGAATCAGGCTGTGAGTTTAGTTTATTCCCCATCCCACCCCACCCCACCCCCTTCAGTCGTTCCTGTATTTCCTTGCATGGGGATGTGTATGAAATGATAAGTCCCCAGACCACAAGGACTGTGGTGTCTTCTTCCTAGAAACTGAGATGCTCAGCGCCCTCCCCACCGCAGAAGGTCTAATGACTGCAGTTAGCATCTCTGTGGAGGTTTAGGTTCACTTCATCCCTAGCTCAGTTCTTAAAAATGAGTGTGGCCTCAATCCTCCCATTAGTTGGAACTCTCTGTCTCAGACAAGTCTCATTTTCAAACGGTCCTCACCATCATTCCAAACCCATGGGCCTTTTCAGTGCCATTTCCTCCAGCAGGGATCCATTTTTCTTCCTTGTTTGAAACTCTTGTGCTTATTAATAAAATATATAAAAGCATATATTATAGTACTTAGATTTTTTTTTTAATATGTACTCATTTGAGTGTGGATTCTTTCACTCAGTTTTATTTATTTATTTATTTATTTTAATTTTATTTATTTATTTATTTATTTTTGGCTGTGTTGGGTCTTCGTTTCTGTGCAAGGGCTTTCTCCAGTTGTGGCAAGCGGGGGCCACTCCTCATCGCGGTGCGCGGGCCTCTCACTATCGCGGCCTCTCTTGTTGCGGAGCACAGGCTCCAGAGGCACATGCTCAGTAATTGTGGCTCACGGGCCCATTTGCTCCGCGGCATGTGGGATCCTCCCGGACCAGGGCTCGAACCCGTGTCCCCTGCATTGGCAGGCAGATTCCCAACCACTGCGCCACCAGGGAAGCCCCCAGTACTTAGATTTTTTTATACTGATTTTTTTCACTTAACACTGGTTCATACCTGCTTCTCCAAAGACTTGATTTTATTTATTCACTTATCATAATTCTCTTATTTCATATTGTTAGATAATAATTTATTACTATTTATTAATATTAAATGTTTAAGATTTATCAGTAATTTATGTTGATATTTCTTATTTGGTTGTTTCTAACTTTTTACCATTTTAAATAACAATGGGATTTATATTTTTAAAACATTACTACTTTTAACTTCTTTTTCATCTTTTGAATCATTTTTATTAGGAAAAACTCTTAGGTATAGTATTATTGGACGGAAAAACTCTTAAAATTTTTAGGACTTTTGATATATATTGCCTGTCAATTTAATTTTTGCATGTCTAAAATGACCCAAAATGTCCTCTGTTATCCTCACTCATCCACGCCTATCACCTCTCTGACCACCCACATTGAGACTCCCCTCACCCAGTGTGTAGTTTCCAAATAAGTTCTATCTACTTCTTGATTCCGTCTCTAGTGTTTCTTTCTTTCTTTCATTTATTTATTCATTCAACAAACAGTCCCACCTGCTTTAATGGTATTATAGTTTTGCTCTTTGGTTTTTGGCTAGAAGTCAACTTGATACCGGAAGTTCTGCTCTCTTCCCACTTGCTTCTGGGAAGAAGAATGAGATGGTTATTTTCTCCTAGGTATAATTGATGTCTTCTCGACAGGATTTCTATTTGTTTTTAAAATTTTTATTTTTGTAGTATGCATCCAGTAGTTATTGAATAAGACTCATTCTTGCTAATTTGAAAAACAGTTGTAAATATACAGATAAGGATGACCTGGGATTTGGTGACACAGCACTTTTACTTAGTAACTCACTTTAGCTAAGTAGATCTAAGGTTTATAATTTGACTTCTACATGCGTGGTGTTTTGAGATTCCATTTATTTTAACTCCTTTATAACATCTAGTGCTTGGTACCATCATGTGTTGAATTGGTGCATGTTAAAATAATGGTCCAAGTATTTTTGCCTTGTTGGAAGCCTGGGAAACTTGCTCGTGCAGTTGGTGGGTGTTCAGGTGTAGGTGGCTCTATGTTCACACACTGGAGGATATAACTTTGTAATTGCATACATATATATTACCATATTTTAAACTGTTTGTTGCCTCATTCAGAGAACCCAAAATCTTCCAGAGTTCACTGTCTCACAAGTTTACTTTTCTCATGAATGGTCAGAATAAAAGTGTTTACTGTTTGATCAGCCGTTTCTTATCCAGGAATAATAGGCTTTGAAAGAATTACACCATTTCTTAACAGTGTATAGGACTCGCCATTGTATTTTACTTTTTATTGTTTCCACAATTTACTGCAAACAACACAGGAGTAGAAATTTACTGATTTTCTACCTCTTAATGACTGAGTTACTGCCCAGTCATAATGTGAGACAAGTATAATTATACCTTAAAACAATGGCTAATAAAAAAAAAAAATCACACAGAAGCCTTCCTAATTCCAAGCTATCCTAACACTTTTATAGTATTAATTTTCAAATTAAAATTTCATTTATTATCTCATTAAGCCCTCTGAGTACATAAAGTCTGCATTAGGGTGTAATTGGAGCTTTTTAAAGTAAAAGTTATATTTGATCTAACAAGATAAAGTCTGTTGCTACTGATTTGCCTGGGAAACAAAAAGCTCAGATCTCAGCAGGAGCCAAACGAAACTACTGGTTCCACGAGTTCAAATTAGTGTTATTAATCATATGACCTCAGGGTGTTTGAGTTGAGGTTAAAAGTTAGCAATATTCTACAAAATAACTATTGAGTGAATTTTTAGCCCAAGAAGCCCTAGGTTTAGTGGACGGACTATAGAGTTGGCAACCAGGTAGACCTGGGTCCCAATCCTAGCTCCACCAGTAACAAGCTGAATGACCCTGGGCAGGGTACCTACTTTCTCTCAGCCTCAGTTTCTCCATCTTATAGCAGCTTACAGCAGCAGTTCTACTGCTAGGTCTATACCCAAGAGAAACAAAAACAAATGTCCTCCCGGAAGTTTATATGTGAATGTTTATCACAGCATCATTCATAATAGCCAAAAAATAGAAACAATCTAAGTGTCAATCTATCATCTGGTGAATGTATAACAAATGTGTATATGTATATATACATACACCTATATATATACACACGCAATGTAATATTATTCACATAAAAGAGTGAAGTACTCATACATGCTACAACTTGGATGAACCTCAGAAACACTCTGCTAAATGAAAGAAGAAGCCATACACATAAGTTCACATATGATATGATTTCTTTTATATGAATTTCCAGGATAGGCCAATCCATAGAGATTCTATCTAAGCAGATTAGTGATGAGGAGAGAGAAGAATGGCAATGATTACCTAAGAGGTTTGGGGTATTTTTCATGGGTGGTAAAAATGTTTTGAAACTAGAGAGAGGGATGGTTGCTCAACATAGTGAATGTACTAAATGCCACTGAATTGTACACTGTAAAATGTTTAATTGTATGTTATGTGGATTGCACCTCAAAAAAAATAATGCAATATGGATGCCTCTCACTCTGAAGTTTATTAGGATTTAATTAAGGTGACATGCACACAGTAAGCACTCAAAAAAATACCCTTTTCTTTATTCTGCCTTTATCACTGCCCATCCCTCTGCGCTTTCTGGATGATTCCTTCTTGGGTGGGAAAGAAAAGAGTGAGATAATAGTATTTTCAACTGAAAGTGAGTAGAAATGAAGATGGAGGGGTGCAAATACCAATTTCTGTGCACCTGGAGTAGATCAATCGAGGTCAGCCCTTTAAGATGTTGTGTCTATTAAAGTACATTGTATACGTCGTCTAGAGTGTTTCAGGTGGCCTTTAAACACCACACCGCAGAGGGATGGGAAAGGATGCAGACAGCTACGGCGTCAAGCACTTCATCGAGAGCAGGCATTTGCCAAAGAAGCAGCGAGTCATAGTTCTAATAGTTTAGCAACAGGATTTGCCATGGTTGATAGGCTGTGACTTTTATATATTCTTTTCAACAGAGGCAGAACAACAGAACAACAAAAATCCCCAAACAGTGCACTCACTTGTCGAAAAATAGGCATTTCCTGAGCCGAATGAAGGTAATTGCCTTTTGACCCATGAGGTTATCGGTTCATTTCCAGAAGCATCAAATGTGACTCCCCTGCCATTAGTATACTGTGACTGATCATGGGGATGTTTGCTCCTGGTTTTTCCACCCCAAGGGGAATTAATATTTCTACCTGATTCTAGAAATAGGTAAGCTATCACTTAACCACCAGTATCTGCTCTCTCCTAACCGCCCTTTCGACCCTACCAGACCTGCTGGAGGGTTCTGCCTGCACCCTTGATCTTACCTTTCCACTTAGTTGCCCCATGAAATGTGGTTTGCTAACTGCCTGGGGTCCTTGGAATTGTACAGAATTGTGCTGATGCTCTGTATAGTGGCAGGCGTGAAAACAGAGCTGGAGTGGGTAAGCACTTCTCAACAGCAAGGAGGACAGCAGGCAGAGATGCCATGAAGAGAAGGAGGCAATTGGACTAGGCGTATGAGTGCAATCCAGCTAATCAACCAGTCAGTATTTGCACTTGAGCATCTTCTGTATGGAGAACACTTGCTATGATTAAAGAGGACTTGAGTTCAAGGCCAGACAGGCTCATTACCAGCTGTGTGGCCTCCAAGAAGTATCAGTGGCTCTGGCCGTCAGTTTCCTAATCTGTAAACAGGGAGTAAAAATCTCTCCTTTTCAGGGCTATTTTGAGAATTAAATGAAAGCAGCCCAGTACCATCACAAAGCAAGCATTCCCTAAGTGAACACTCAGCAAAATAGAGTCTCTGCTTCAGAGATATGGGATGCCCTCACAGCCCTTAAGGATTTTGGGGGAGCTAAGGCCAAAACTCCTGAACTATTGTGCCATCGTACAAGTGCTAAAGGATGTGGTTCTGATTGTTGTGTTTTTGGTATTCATGAGAAAAGAGCATTAGCCAAATAGATGATTGGAATAATAAAAGTTATAATACCCACCATATCTTGCACCTCTAATCCTCACAATGATCCAGAATTTTATAGTGATGAGTCTATCACTCAGATTAAATAATTTTAATTATTAAATTAAACCCCTTCGGGTCTGGCCAACCTCAAAGACCACGGTTTTCTTACCACCCAGTAGTGTTTTGGAAAGAAGCCTTTGTAGAAGAGGTAGAGTATGAGTTGAACCTGGAAGAATGAACAGAATTGGATAGACCTTGAGTGTATCTTAGGTAACCATGATGGGAAAGACCATCCTCCGGAAAGGAGGAACACCTGGGACAAAGGCCTGGAGAGGAGAATGACATCACCCAACAATAAAGACACAATCCGTGTGGAGTGGGAGGAAAGAATGAGACCTCACAACCCCGAGTCTTCAGTCTTAAAATCTGTTCTGAGCATTAATTTCCCCAGCTGACCACAGCATGTTGCCAGCATCATCCTTTCCGTTTTATGTGATTATAATCTTTCCATAGAGAGCCTAGTTTAGCCTCCACTAAAGGAACATTTGGCATTTCTGAAGATCAGAAGTAGCCTAATCCAAAGTGTTTCAGTCACCCAGTCTGAAGATTGTGCTAAATGAAAGTCTCAATGACTTTAGGTACTTCTGTGTCCCCCTAAACTGAGACAGAGCCGATATTTCAGCAAAGACTGGAAATTGGTGTGGGCTTATGTAACCCTTCTGGCTCAACCAGACCCCTGTGCAACCAGCTTGGAAAAAGTTGTCCTGCATGTAGAGACAAATATACATCAATAACAACTGCAGCGTGTGATGTGCTTTATGATCTAAGCACTTTTAGTGCCTTTCGAAGACTCAAGGTTTGTGTCTCGCTGGGCAAAGTGAGCTGAACAGAGGCCTTCACCCTGCCTCTAAGAGCCTTGTATTGCTACCTGGTGAGCCCATGTCTGAAGTTCCAATGGCCAGTGACAATTGCCAGCTTCTTGTCCAGCCAGGCTTCTTCTCTGCCCTGACTTGCTGTGATCACCCAGGACTTTGGCTAGTTGATGAGGTGGCCTCAAATTGTTCAGGAATTTGTAAAGCAAGAACCTAGAGACTGATGGTTTGCAATGTCTAATTCTAGTAGGAGAAAACCACACAAGTAAGTGTCATGGGTTAGAAATTAGGGGATCTCATTGCCTTTACTCCCAATCCAGGGTCCTGTGTCCTAGTCCTACCTACCCATGTCTTACACAGGGCCCCCTGGGAAGTCTTAGTTTCTCATGACTGGGGCTCTTCATCTCTAAGTTTAAGTGACTTGATTTGGCTTAGCCATGGTGCTCTCCAGTTCCCACAGGCTTCAAATGCTATAGAGGTTTTCATTTAAAGCTTTATGTAAATTCTTGATTTTGAAGAACTCCTTGATTTAAGAAAATGTATCGGACTGAACTCCTTGCCTAGCTTCAGCACAAGATTAATTTTTCATACATGAGCCCAAACATTGTCTTCACCCATTTCCAAATAGAAGTATGGCTTTTGAAAAGAGAGGTACTGAAGTTTAATAAGGGTTTAGTTTTTCTTAATTTGATCAAATATTCTGATTACTTTCAGTGCCAAACATTTTAATTTAGTTTTTCTTTCTCTTAGGCAGGAGCAAGCTCTTCTATTTAATTTTGAAAATGAGAAGACATTTAATTTATGTTTTCTCCTTCACTCAAAGAGTCTACCAGTCACACTATTTAAATTCTAAATCTCTTCTTTAAGGAACTTCAAAGCCAAGGAGGAAATGAAAAGATTTTAATCCACTTCCTGATCTTACCCCTCATAATGGAAAGGGTGCCTATATTCAGATAAGAGAGATGCAAAACCTTAGGAGAATTTACAACGCCTTTTGTTTCCCAATTTTAGGCAACTCAATCCTGGGATTTTCTCCCATTCTTCACCTATAATTTGTTACAATTTAAAGTGCCTCTTGTTCCATAAACCCTGCTCAAACCACTGTAGTCTATAGCGATCACTCTGTTCCTCCAGATTCAAGTAGTAAATGTTGCCCAAACCTTTCATTTCCTAAACCAAGTAGTACAGATTGTCTAAACTAGCATTTCTCAAACTTTCTGTAGTGAAGTACTTGTTTCTCCCTTCCTCTAATTTATTGCAGACTAATAATTTTGTTTAAAAAGAAAACACACCAAAAAAAAAACCCAATAAAAATGAATTACCAGAAAAATGAAAAAAGAAAAAAGACATGTAAAATACAAGCCTAGATTTTTATTACTAAATTCCATAGTCAACACTTTTCATTTTGAAAGGGATGTACCACATTCTCAAAGTATTGTAAGTTTCTAAACACTACTCTCAATTTCTGTATTTATCTTGTCTCAAACCGGTAACAACAAGCTTATAGATCAGTTCTGAACCATGAACTGTACTTTGAGTAAGTAGCACTGGTTATTACATGCAGTGCCTCATTATTTTTGCATGTGTTACCTTCTATGTTGTGTAAATTACTTGTGGACAGACGTTACACAGTACATATTTCTGTATCCACATCCCCCTACTCTTTCTAGTAAGACTCATAAATAGATAATTGTTATTAGTAATTATAATAATGACGATGACAATAACGCTAACTTAAAAATAATTAAAATAATTAGCACTATCAGTAATATCATTGAATTGCTATTATTATCATTCCTTGTTCTTTTTAAAAACAAAAATATTTTTAGAACTTGCTGTTTTCAACCTCTTTTTTTTAATATTATACTCCAAATATTCAATTGTTTAAACCTAGATTTTAGGGAAAGTGTAATGTTTTAAAAATCTAAAGTAATATAACCATCTTGCTAATTATTATTACTCAATCAGAGTGCTGTATATTCTTACAAAGTAGATCAGGAAATAATTGCATGTGAGAAACTCCATACATGAGCATGTTTTCCACATCTTGGTTCTTATACTGCTAACATATGCTCAAAAAGTTTTTATTATTATTCTCAGTGTGTTCAAGATCCAGGAGTGCTTGGGAAGAAAAATACAGCAGTTACAATTTTGCTATGCAATATACAAAACAAACAGACAAAAATACTGCTTTGTAGAAACCCCCAAGCCCCACTCTTCAGTCTGAGACCCAGAAGAAGTAGACACTCTCACATTACTAAGAGGGGGAAAAAAACAAAGCAGGGGACATCAGAGAAAATAGTAAAGCAAGGAATTTTATATGTCCATGTCTCCATAAAAGCAAGAAAAAAAAATGTGGCAAAAACTATCAAAATCAACCTTTTCAAAACTCTGGAATCTAACCAAAGGCTTGCAGTAATCTGGGGAGTGTTTATTTTTTAAAAAACAAACAGCTGGTTCTTAATAAAAAGAGCAAACTTGGTGGTGTCTTAATTTAACTTACTTTAAGTTAAGGATGGGTTCCCCACTCTCTAACTCAGCAGCAACCTTGAAAATAGCAGTCCACACTCTCAGTGCAGGTGCCTGAGGGGGCAGAATGGACCTCATTCACAAAGAATTTTTATTTGGTCTGTCTGATGGCTCTCTGGAAGGAATATCTTTCTCTCTCCTGACTAGGAGCTTGCCTGGTACTAAGCCACTCTCCAAGGGGCATGGTCTAAAACATTTAGAGGCAACCAAATAGAAATTCTGGAGTTGAAAATTCAGTAACTGTGAAAGAAAACTGTATTAGAGAGGCTCAACAATAGATTTGATAAGACCAAAGAAAGATCAGTGAACTTGAAATAGGTCAGTTGAGATCTTCTAGCCAGAGGAACAAGGAGAAAAAAGAATGAAGAAAATGAACAGAGCCTAGGAAGCCAAAGGCCATCAGCATATCAATATACCCATAAGGGGAGTACTAGAAGAAGAGGAGAGAAAAGAGCAGAAAGATGTTTTGAAGAAATAATGTTGAAACTCCCCCATTTTGATTTTTAAAAAAATCTGTCGACACATACAAGAAGCTCAGTGAACTCCAAGTGAGATAAACTCAAAGAGATCCACAACTGAGACACATCATAATCAAACCATTGAAAACCAAAGACAAATGGAGAATCTTGAAAGCAGCAAGAGAGAAGCAGTGTTCTAGTCTATATAAGGTATTCTCAATAAGATTAACAGCTGATTTCTTGTCACAACCCATGGAGACCAAAGCGTTGGGATCATATTCAAAGTGGTAAATGAAAAATACTGTCAACCAAGAATCTTGTACCTGACAAAACTATTTTTCAGAAATGAAGGAGAAATTAAAACATTCCCAGATAAAAATTGAGACAGTTTGTCAGTAGGACACCTGACCTACATTGAAAAAAGGAAAAAAGAAATCAATAACCTAACCCCCACCTTAAGTAACTAGAAAAAGAAGAGCAAACTAATCCCACAGCAAGCAGGAGGAAGGAAAAACAAAGATTAAACTGCAGAGAAATGAAACAGAGAATAGAAAACAATAGAAAAAACAAAACCAAAAGTTTGTTATTTGAGAAGATCAACAAAATTGAGAAACCTTTAACGAATGTTGACCAAGAAAAAACAGAGTCGACTAAAATCAGGAATGAATGAGGAGATATTAATACCAATTTTATAGAAATAAAAGGATTGTAAGAGAATACAGTGAACAATTGTTTGTCAACAAACTGGAATAGATGAAATGGATAAATGTCTAGAAACACAAGCTACAAAAACTGACTCAAGAAAAATAGAAAATATGAACAGACTTAAAACAAATGGATAGAGTTAGTAATCCAAAAGCTTTCAATGAAGCGAAAGCCCAGGACCAGATAAATTCATCGATGAAGTCTACCAAACATTTAATTCAAATAAGAATTAACATCTTTCCTTCTCAAAATCTTTCAAAAAATTGAAGAGGAAAGAGCACTTCATAACTCATTCTATGAGGCCGGTATTACCCTGATACCAAAGCCAAAGACACCACAAGAAAAAAGAACAGTAGCCCAATGCCTTTTATGAATATGTATGTAAAAATTCTCAACAGAATACTAGCAAGGTGAATCCAGCAGCACGTTAGAAGTGTTGAGCACCATGACTAAGTCTAATTTATCCCAAGAATGCAAGGTTGGTTGAACATACCAAGTTAATCAATATAATACACAATGTTATAGAATAAAGGAAAAGAACCTACACAATAATTTGAGTAGATGCAGAAGAGACATTTGACCAAATCCAACATCTTTTCAAGCTAAAAATATTCAACAAACTATATAGAAATAGAAGAAAACTTCCTCAACATGATAGAGGATATCTGTGAAATGCCCACACTTAAAATCATACTGACCGAAAGCTTTCCTTGTAAGATCAGAAACAAGACATGGATGTCTGCTCTCACCACTTTTATTCAACATTGTACTGGAAATTTTAGCCAGGAAAAATAGGCCAAAAAAAATTTTTTTAATAAAAAGCATCTAGATTAGAAGGAGGAAGTTAAAACTATCTATATTAACAGATGGCATAATCTTACACATATAAAACCATGAAGAACACACACACACACACAATTAGAGCTAATAGTTGAGCTTGGCAATGTTGCAGGATACTAAATCAGTGTACAGAAATCGGTTGTTTTTCTATACACTTGCACTGAATAATCCAAACATGAAATGTAAAAACCATTACACTTAAAATAGCATCAAAGGTAAGAAGTACTTAGAAATAAATTTAACGAAGGAAGTTGAGAGTCTTGTATACTGAGGACTACAAAAGAGTTTTAAAATAAAGATATCCTGTGTTCATGGAGTAGAAGGCCCAGTACTGTTAAGGTAGCAGTACTCCACAAAGTCATTTACAGATTCAGTGCAATCCCTATCAAATTCCAACTTTTTTTTTTTTTTTCAGAAATAGACAAGCTGATCCTAAAATTCATATGGTAATACAAAGGACACTGCACAGCCAAAACATTCTTGACAATGACAAAGTTGGAAGACTCACACTTCCCAATTTCAAAACTTATTGCAAAGCTACAGTAATAAAAACAGGTTGATACTGGCATAAGGATAGACATATAGACCAATGGAATAGAATTGAGGGTCCAAAAATAAATTCATACACGTACATATGACCAGTTGATTTTAACAACTGGTTAAATTGTTAATAGTCTGAACAAATGTTGCTGGGATAACTGGATAGCCACATGCAAAAGAATGAAACTGGACGCTTACCTCACACTATGTCCAAAAAAAATTCATCAAGACTTATATGTAAGATGGGACTTCCCTGGCGGTCCAGTGGTTGAGACTTCGCCTTCCAATGCAGGGGGTGTGGGTTTGATCCCTGGTCGGGGAGCTAAGATCCCACATGTCTCAGGGTCATAAAACCAAAACATAAAACAGAAACAATATTGTAACAAATTCAATAAAGACTTTAAAAATGGTCCACGTCAAAAAAAAAAGACTTACATGTAAGATAGAAAACTATAAAACTCTCAGAAAGGAAACATACATATAAATCTCATGACTTTGGATGAGGCATTGGTTTCTTAACTATGTCTCCAAAAGTACAGACAACGAAAGAAAAAATAACTAATAAGACTTCATCAAAATTAAGACCTTTTGTGCATCGAAAGATACTATCAAGAAAGTGAAAAACAACTCACAGAATAGGAGAAATTATTTGCAAATCATATATCTCAAAAGGATCTGCTATCCAAAATATGTGAGAACTAATGTAACTCAACAATAAACGATAAACAACCAAATCAAAAAAATAAAATGAGCAAAGGATATGACTACCATTTCTCCAAAGGAGATACTACAAATGGCCACAGAGGATATGGAGTAATTGGAACCCTCATACATTTCTGGTGTGAATGTAAAATGAATGACCCAACCTCTGTAGAAAACAGCTTGGCAGTACCTCAAAAAATTAAACATAGAATTACCATTTGACCCAATAATTCCACTGCTGGTATATACCTAAGATAAGTGGAAACATGTTCAGACAAAAATTGGTACATGAATCTTCATAGCAACATTACTCATAATAGCAAAGGAAGAAAAACCCAGTGTCCATCAATTGATGAATGGATAAACAAAAAGTGGCGTATCCCTACAATGGAATATTATTCAGCTATAAAAAGGAATGAAGTACAGCTACATGGTACAACTTGGGTGAACCTGGAACACATTATGCTCAGAGGGAAAAAAAAAAACAGACTTGACATGGCACATATTATATGGTTCTGTCTATATGAAATGTCCAGAATAGGCAAAACCATAGATACAGAAAGTCAATTAGTGCTTGCCAGGGGATGGAGGGAGAGGGAAATTGGGACTGTCTGCTAACAGCTATAGGTCTTTTTGGGGTCATGGATATGGTCTAGAGTTAGTTTGGTAGTTGTATAAAACTTTAAAATACTAAAAACTACAGAATTGTTTACTTTAAAATGGTTTAAATGGTGAATTTTATGTTATATGAATTTTCTCATTTAAAAAACAAGAAAACCTTTCTTTTCATAGAAGAATATTTTAAATGAGTATGGACAAACATTTGGTTTTAACACAATATTGTTAAATACAGGGTGCTTTGTTAAGCTGACAACTGACATTTGTTTTTTAAAAAGGCTACAGAATACCATTCTTGCTTATATATCTTATAACACTAAATTATGTTTAATATCCCCTCCCCATCTCTTCCTTGAACTAAATATATAATAACTTCTATGGGCAAAAACTTCCAGTCTTCCTGGTCTTGGAAAAGTAATCTTAGAATTTAATCATTGATGGTTCTATAGCCTCTTCTCCTTCCCTCTAACACATTTTGAAAACAACTTGGTAGAACCTGTAACCACCTTATTTATTGTCCATATGGGACTCTTTGGACGTGAAAGTGGGCACTAACCATATGAGATGCTCGTACAACAGGCATAAACCAGACTGTCATGGGCAACCCAGGATGTGTGGCCACCTGAGCAGAGGTGACGTTTATTTCCAGGCACGGGCTGGATACTCAGAAAGTACTTGGAGTGGGAGGGAGGATTGCTTCCGAGGTAATAGCTGTGCTGCTGTTCCTCCTCCTGCAGCAGGTGGTGGTGCTGAGCTGTGTGGCTTCCTCCCTCCTCAGCGGGAAGCAATGGCTTCAGTGCAGCCCCCTGTAATCCCAGCTCACTGGGGCCAGGATTTCCGTGGAGGCAGGAAGGGTGATGGTCTTCTAATGTGCCTGAAAGGTGCCTGTCGAGGGTCTCCTCCTGAGATTGTCACCCCTTTCCCTGTTCTGGATCTAAATCATGGCTTTGGGCTTAGCCTGGGCTGCTTTGCTCACATTTCTCTCTCCATCATCAGCTAGTGTATGTGAGAGCATGCACGTGGTCAGATCAAATTGGCCAATTTGAACTGTGCCTGCAGATGTTGGTGGGCCTGGGCTGTTCAGACACAAGCAGAATGGGGGGGGATGTGAAAGAATCCATCTTCATTTAGCTCTGTTCTGATCTGCATTTGTCTGGAGACACTTTGAGATTATTTCATCTGCCTCCCTCATTTTATAAATGAGGAACCTGAGGCTCATAAACGGTCAAGTTGTTTCCATTTAATAGCCCTTCTACTGGAGTAGGAATTGATCCCCTATCTACTCAGCTTCTGTTTTACTGGGGGTGGGGAGTTGGATTCTTAAAATGAAAGAAATTTGCAGAAGTGTTGGGTGAAAATCCAGAGGGTCCAAGGTACTGAGTCCTGAAGGGGTTTTTGCTGTCCAGGGGGCTCAGGTAACCGAGGATGCTAATTCTGCCCCCCGCGGCCTGGCCCCATGCCACAGCCAAGCTCCCACCTGGCCCATCCCATGCCGAGAGCCACAGCTCAGCAATCTTGTTAGTGGAATGGCGATCCTGCGCTCTACCTCCCTGGGCTGGGTTGTGGATTACCTGCTCAGTGATCAGAAAGTACCTTAAAGAAGGAGGGATTACCTGACTCCTTCCAACTGATCCCATCACCCAGGCCAGCTGCACTGTGGGAGTCAAAGCTCTCTGAAAAGGCCCCACGCCAGAAAACCTCGCAGACTGCCAGGTCCTAACTGTTGGCTGAAAGTGGAAACTGAGTTAGGGGTGTGTGTGTGTGTTGATCAGTGGTGGTGGCAGCTTTGAATTAAGAGGGGACGCATGGCAGCCATGTAAGCACCAGGGAACTATGATAGAGGCCACATTTTCGGCACCCGCCTGGCACTGTCTTAGTTATTTTTCATCCGTTCACTCTTTTTTAATCCTCCGAGTTCTTAGACATAGGCGTTCTCCTCCCTACTTCCTAGATGAGAGCGAGTTTGCCCCAGAATACAGCTTAGCCTGGCTGTGGAGGGCGTTTCATTACAGGTGGCCCAGATTCCATATAGTCCTCATGTCCAGAATGTGGTCCCACAGGTTTATTTCAGCGATTTTCATCATGAACTGTGGGGTCGGCTTTCCTTATCATCATTTGAGTAGTACAAACGGGAAATGGCCTCCTTCTGGAAGGTCTGTAAGAATCTGTTTGACAAACCCAGGAAGATGCCATGACAGTGGTAGGACTTAGCCTGGAAGGGACTTGACAGGCCAGCTGATGTAGGAACAGGAATCCACCGCTTGGTTTGCCCACTTTCTCTTTTCAGACCTGACTTGACGTCTGCCTGCCTTCACGCTATATGCCGTGATAGGTTGCATTGTTGAGGCCTCCTTGCTCCTTGCCCAGATCAGGGCAGTAGCTTCCAAGGGGCACCCGCAGGCAGCATCTGTGCTCACCCTGCCCTGCCCCCTTCCTCCGTCCTCTCTCTCTGCAGAGTGATACTCCCCTTGTTGAAATCCCACTGCCCCTGCCCCTCCCCTCACTCCCCCCCCCCCGCCCACAGATTCAGGGCTGCATGCAGGCTGGCCCTGGCGCATCCCTCTGGCCTGCAGTCTCCAGGCCCACACTCATTCACCCAGCCCAGCCAGGAAACACCAGCTGCCCCTTGTCCAGACAGGCCTGCCTTTCCCATCCTCTTCCTAATGCCTAGGACGGCCACCTCCCACTCTTCACTGGCTGAATCCAGGCAAATCTCAAATTACCTTCGACGTTCCCCTCCTCCAGAAAAATGGGCCTGGTCCCTTGGTCCCCTCGGGCCCGGGCTAGGAGGAGAGGTTGTCGTATGGTGAGACATGGCGTTTAAGTCACACAATGCTGCCGCTGATCTGTAGGCTCCTTGGGGGCCTGGTGTGCGATTTCTCTCTACCCGTGTCCTTGCACAGAACCTGGGACAGAGAACAGGCGCAGTTCACGTGGAATGAATGTGGCCTTCAGAGGGCTATATTTCTCACATATTTTGACTCTCAAGGGTCCTGATAACTCAGGAGCCACAAAGATAAAGCACAGAGTGAATAAATTCCCTGCTACCCAAGGGGGTAGGAACACTTTCCTTAGCAGGACATAGCCCTCTGTCCACAATCTCCTGGTGGCTGTGTAAAGGGGAGAGGTGGGCGAGGCAGATATTTTTCCCAGTTTATAGATAAGGAACTTGAGGAGTGGAGCAACTTGATCCACATGAGCTGGCAAAGGGGAGCTGGTTGAGAGAGCTGCTCTGGGGTTCAGTTATGGTACCATTGCCATGCTTCCTACCGCACCCACCTTGAAGCCTGGAAGGACGTGAAATAACCCAAGCTCATGAGAGGCTTCGGGTGAGTCATGGGGAACTGATGCTCCCTTCTGGGGGGGGCTCCATGGGAGTCAGACTGTGGGCATAATCCTCCCAGGTTGTCCACAGACTTTCTCCATAGGGGTCTTCATCTGGGTCACTTAGCCCTGAGACTCAAGGAGCAGCACGTTAGCTAAAGGAAATCAGTGAAAAGTCGTGTGAA
Source organism: Balaenoptera physalus (assembly GCF_965194825.1). Classification (NCBI taxonomy): domain Eukaryota; kingdom Metazoa; phylum Chordata; class Mammalia; order Artiodactyla; family Balaenopteridae; genus Balaenoptera; species Balaenoptera physalus. The sequence continues at coordinate 106,122,644 of NC_138883.1, read as the reverse complement.
ATGCAGTGTCCTGCAGGTAGGGGTGGCTAGAATAAGTCCCCTTTAAAACGGCCCCTATTGCTGATTGCTGATAGGGGTTCCACGCAGAAGGGTCTCTCTGGACAGGCCAGAGGCAACGTCTCACATCTGCAACACACAGTTACAAGATGGAGAGGATACAGGAAGCTGGACTGAGTGGCCAGTGGTTTCCAGACCTTCAGAGCCAAGGTGACTTTGCTCTTTGTTCTTCCTGAGGCCCGGCCCTGACAGGGTCACCCCCTCCCCGGGCCTGGCTTCAAGGGTCTTAAGGGCAACTTCTGTTGTAAGCAGAAGAATGTGAACAGCTGGGACGTGCCAGTCTGTCATAGGTCACTGCTGTTACAAGTTTCAGAGTGAACGTTTTTAGTAGAAGGTGAGACAGGAGAACTGCAGGCTGCGCTTTGAGGCTGCACACTTGAAAAATCAGAGCGTTTTCAGAGCAGCAGGCCAAGGCTGCCCAGCCTTCCCTGCTCATCCCTCACAGGCCCTGGCAGTTCACACAGACCCTGCTCTGAGTAGAACTGGGCAGGTGGCAGGGAAAAGTCAGTGGCCCCTGAAACGGAAGGCAGAAGCTTTTATCCTGCTCTTCCACCAGTGAGCTGTGTTGCCTTAGGCAAGTAATCTAACCTCTCTGGGTCACACTGTTGTGTGGACTGGAAAGAGGGTTCTCACAGATCTTGCTCTGACATTCAGTGAACCTGTGATTCTAGAATTCTCTCATATTTTGGCATCTTCCACATTCCTTTCCAGAACCTTCCTGATGGCTCTTTCATGTCTCCACCCACTGAGACAAGGCGGGTAGGGCTTTAATTTGTGTCCTCCCCATGCCCAGCTGCCCAAACTGCCTCTACTTTTGAGTTCTAATCCCAGATTTCCTATGAGTCAAGTGATGATTTAGCAAAGCTGCCTCAGTTTTTGATGCTTTTTAATCAGTGAAAGCAGGACACCATCTCTTATCTGAAGAGAGATGAGGATTCTTGAGAAAGCTGGTCAGGTATGATGGAGAATCCTCAGGTCAGAGTATAATAATAACAATAATAACAATAATGGCAAGAGCAACAAATATTAAGAGAACTTATCCTGTGCCTGGCCCTAGGCTGAGGGATTAACACGTTTTACCACATTTAAATCTCCACCAAAAAAACCTATAAAGTAAGTAATTTTATTATTTCCACTTTACAGATGAGGAAACTGAGTTTAGAGAGGTTAAAGGATTTTTCTGAAGTCACACAACCTGTAACTTTTGGAGCAGCATTTGAACCCAGGCTAAACACTCTGAGGCCTTGTTTCCCCAAAGACTAACTAGAAAAATTCTGGACTTTGATTTTAAAGCAGTGAGACTAAACATACACACACACACACTTATAGGGTCGATTTATGTACTTGTTCCAACAGTGTCATAAATGCTTGCTTGGGGTTCCCAGGTTCTCCCGGGAACACTTCATGAGCCACACACATGTACAGTGTTTTTATATTACGGCCACAGTCTGCTTTTTTATTCTTTGTGCTCACATATCTTTTCACCAGCCTTGGCTCCAGGTGGCCTTTGGCTCTTTCCAATATGCAGATTCCACCTACCCTTAAAAGAAAGATATGTCACCATTCAACCAATCTGTCTGGCTGTATGCTTTCCCACTCTTCCAGTGGCTCGCAAAATATTTTAGCACCAGAACCATTTTTATTTCCACTGGAATCTTTTAAAGAAGCCCAATTTGTGAGGCAGATAAAAGCGGAGCGTCTGTGTTTGAAGTATGAATGGGAGGCATGACCCCTGTCCACTCTTCCCTCCTGCCCTTCCTGTTCTCCTCCTTGGCCTAGAGGCTACCACCAAGGAAGCTTCAGGTTCCAGGGAACCCAGTTTGAAAACCTCTGCCCTGGCACGGGCTCCCCAGTGGTGGGAGGGGCAGTGCCAGGAGCTCCATGCCCTCTTGCCGGCCCAACGTGAGCAAGTCCTGTCTATGAACTGAAGGACCATACTTGTCTCTCCTGAAAGTTCTTACTGGCTTCAAGAAAGGAGAACGTGACTCCTTGGTGAAAGCCTCCTCAGGGTCTTTAATCCACCATTCATATTTGTAAAAGAGCTTTAAGGGGTTTGCAGAAATGCTTTAAGGAAGGAAGAAGAGGGAGCTCGGTGGCTATAAATAGAAAGGCTAGTTCTGAGGTCAAGGATGATAAAAGAGGAGAGAAAAAGTGAAGGACTGCAGTGGAACGAGGAAAAGAACCACGAAGATATTAAGAAAAAGCACAGAGAGTGGGGATTTCCAGCAGAAAGTAGAAAGCCCAGCGTGTCCCAATCCCAGGCTGAATGGTGGACGTCTGCTCCCCGCCCCCCGCTGATGTGTCCACCCTCCCACTGCAGTCAGGGGAGCACGAAGTCGGGAGGGGGAAGTGCAGACCAGCGAGGATGCCTTTCTTAAGGTCATCACTATCCAGTAGGGCTTACACTCAAAAACTCTCAATTCCAGGAGGAAATCAGGAAAAAGCAGTAAGGGAGATACACATGGAGTGTTAGAGGAGATCAGAGGAGGGGCCTTCTGTGAAAATACCTGAGCCAAAGCTGGGCTCCTCTAATGCATGACTTCCTTTCAATGCTTAAATGTGAACGTTGGGTGCATTTTGGACTCTAAAGATTTTATCCCATCAAACTTATTTTGACTCCTTCATCCTAATTTAGTTCTCCTCAAAAAAAAAAAATTAAAAATTAAAAAATTAAAATAGTTACTCCTCTGTTTATACCCCCAGAGGAGGTATAAAGTTATAATCATGGTTTTTCCAACATGAGTCACTTGGACCCTTGCTTTAAGTCATGTTTGCTTGTGCCTCAGGAATTTTTCTGTCCTCCCATCTGAATTTCAGTGGAACACAGCAAGGCCTTTCCACTTTTGCTTAGTTGGTTTAAAGTTGCTTTCTCTTCAGAGTGTCGTTATCTAGTACCTCAGACCAACACGGAGGGGAAAAAAAAATCTCTTTGACAGGCAAGGGAGAAAAAAAAAAGACCTCTGTTAGTTTGCAGGCCTTGAGCCAGTTACTGGTAAGCTGGGGGAAAACTTCGTTACCATATGAATATAAGGAAACCAAGGGAGACTCTGGAGGATTGTCTCATCGTATGACTCACTCATTTTCTCAGCAGCCCAAGGCCTTAAGACAGGTTCCAAACCAAGTTCGTATTTCCTCTGGTGAATCAGTCCCTTTACTACAGATGGAATCTGAAACAACTCCTAACCTAGGGCAACAGTGGGCAGCCTTTCACTCTTGGCTTCGGACCTGAGGCAGTGCCTTGTTGTATTCTGTATCCCCAGGCCTAGTATAGTGCTGGCACACAGCAGGGACCTGCTCAGACGGTGTTTGTCGGACTGACCTGATCATGAACAAAGGCAGGGAAGTGGGAATGTGCCGGGTGTGGCTGAGGATGAGTCAGGTAATAGAAGTACTCAGGGCCAGTGCCATGCTAAGTACTTGATGTTTTCTTCCCAGCTAAACCTCATCAGACCTCCAGCAGGTAGGACCATTAGTATCTGTTTTTTAGGTGGGAAACAGACTTAGGGTCAGATAAGTTTGCTACAGCTACCATAACAAAACACCATAGACTGGGTGACTTAACAGGAATTTACTTTCTCACTGTTCTGGAGGCTCAGCGTCCAAGATCAAGGTGCCATCAGGGTAGATTTCATTCTGAGGCTTCTTTTTTGGTTCACAGATGGCAGTCATCTTGCTGAGTGCTCACATGTCCTCCTTTTTGTGTGGGAGCGTGGTTGGGGGGTCAGGTGGGAGACAGAGAGCTCTGGTGTCTCTTCTTATAATGACGCTGTCCCCTAGGATCAGGGCCCCACCCTTGGGGCTACATTTGACTTTACTTCCTTAGGGGCCCCATGTCTAAATACTGCTACCCTGGAGGTGAGGGCTTCAACGTATGGATTTCAGTCCATAGTAAGTAATGAGCTTAAGGTTGCACAGCTAGGAAGTGTCGGAGCAGGAACTCAGAGCCCCTTGCCCTGAAGTCCATGCTCTTAACTGCGAGGCAGCACTTCCGTGGTGTGTGGGGTTACGGCCTCATGTGCTCGGAGGGGTAGGACCTCATTGTTGGAGATGATGATGATGGGGTAGTCTGGGCCCAAATGAACCCTAAACACTGAATCTCTTGCCACCCCCATCTCCATCCTGCCCGCCAGCCATACTGAAACCTTGCGTTTTCCTGAAGCAGTGCTCATTGTCTTCGGTCCTCTGGATATGATGCTTTGCTCTACCTACAGAAGTGGTTCTCAACCTTGGCCTCACGTTAGAATTGCCTGGCAAGCTTTAGAAAAACCAGGAATCAGAGCCAGGTTGAAGGGCTCCCACTGGCTGCAAACAAATAATGATAGTAACAGAGTATAACCTACTGAACAAAATAAGAAACTATGAATTCATGCTGGTGTAAATTACCTTAACGAGTAAATTGAAAGTTTGATGATAAGCAGGATATTTACATAATTTCCAAGTACCTCCTCACAAAGGACTGATTAATTACAAAAGGAAAATGAGTAAACTTACAGTGGAGAAGCCTGGCAATCACCCCCTTAAGCACGAGACCAAAGTGAACATCATCAGTATTGGGGCAAAGAGAAACCAGGTGCCACCTCGTAGGTTACAATAAGAAGGCACCATGTCAGGCTTCCCTGGTGGCACAGTGGCTAAGAATCTGCCTGCCAATGCAGGGGACACGGGTTCGAGCCCTGATCCGGGAAGATCCCACATGCCACGGAGCAGCTAAGCCCGTGCACCACACCTAGTGAGCCTGTGCTCTAGAGCCTGTGAGCCACAACTGCTGAACCCACGTGCCACAACTACTGAAGCCCATGCGCCTAGAGCCTGTGCTCTGCAACAAGAGAAGCCACCGCAATGAGAAGCTTGTGCACCTCAACGAAGAGTAGCCCCTGCTCACGACAACTAGAGAAAGCCCGCGCACAGCAACGAAGACCCAACACAGCCAAAGATTAATTAATTAATTAATTAAATTTTTTTAAAAAAAGAAGGCACCATGTCACAACTGTAATCACCCCGCGAAGATGCGTAACCTGGGTCCCGTCACGAGGAAACGTCAGACAACCCAAAATTGAGCGACATTTCTACAAAATAACTGGCTCATAATCTTCAAAATTGTCAAAGGTATAAAAGTTCACGAAAGACTGAGAAACTTTTCCAGAATAAAGGCGACTAAACAGGGACATGACAACTAAAGGCAACATGTAATCTGAACTAGGTCCTTTTGCGATTAAAAAAAAAAACTTTTTATTTGAACATTTGGCAAAACTTGAATGATCATAATGCATCAGTGTGGATTTTTTGATTTTGAATACTGCATTTTAGCTAGGAGAATATTCTTGTTTGGAAGAAAATACACACTACAAAGAAGGGAGTAGTGGGACAGTGTCAACAATTCCTTCCAAATGGTTCAATAAAAAAAAAAAAAAAAAAGTTATTTGTACAGTAATTGTAACTTTTCTGTAAGTTTTGAAATTCTTAAAATACAAATGCTCAAAATCCCTGATATCCAGTTTGCACACCAAACCCATTAAGACAGTCTCTAGCGGGGAGACCCAGCATTCAGGAGCTGTTGAAATTCCTGGTGATTCCAGTGTGAGCCTGGGCTGAGAACCGCTGGCCTTTTCTCAAAACATGGTCCCTGAACCGGCAGAATTGGAATCAGTGGGAAGCTTGTTAGAAACACAGATTCTTTGGCCCTACTCCAGACCTCCTGAATCAGAAAATCCGAGGGTAGGGCCCAGCAATCTGTACTTGAACAAGCCCTCCAAGTGCTTTTGGTTCATGGTTAAGTTTAAGAACCGTTGGTCAAGAACCTTCCTCACTCTTCTGTACATACTTGCTTCCAATTATGCACACAGAGTCAGGTCAGACCCTCATCGGGTCCCACCCCTGGGGCTGCCTCACTGTCTTAGGGTACACTTCAGGGTTTAGAAATCATCTTATGACACATTTGTCACCCCCACCAGAGCTGGTCCAAGTATCATTCACGCAGTCCCTGGCACAGAGTAGGCACCAATGCATGCTTAATTAATCGATGCTTATCAAATGAATGTCGGAGCGTGGTGTTTCGTGGTGTTCCCCTAGGCCACATTTACTGCCATTTGCATGCCCTATAGAGGCATGCAGTGACACGTCTCAAGTTGTTCCGTGATGGGAATTTGATAAGGGGCTCTGTGGAGGCAGGGAACATAGCAAGCGTTTGAAACCACATTCAGAATCACCTCTGCCTTTAAGGGAGAGCTGCTGGGCTCTCTAATTAAACCAGATGGACTGGATGATAGCTGATTAGATTCCTGACTTACCGATCCTCTTCCTATTTACTCGCGTAAATATGTTGATGAGCCAGAAACCATCTCATTCAGGAAAAGCACCTCACTGAATATTTTCATTCAGGAAAAGCACCTCACTGAATATTTTTAGAAAATTAAACTTTCATGGTTGATCCAGTCTGTGAGCAGCTAAAATGCCAAAGTCTGTTTCCTGTGGCACTGGGATGGTTGAGCTTTCAGCAGGGGAACCATGAACGAGTTTGTTTCTGCAAATGTGTGCCAGAATAACAGCAACAACAAATTACAGGCCCACCCGTCATATTGGATGGAGCTGGGAGCATGTCATAGTGATTGATGTAACCGGGGACTTGGGTTCTTTGCTGTACCTGCTGCTGCCTCTTCTAGCTCCATTTGTTGGTGACACATTTTGTGGATGTTGATTCTCAATTCCTTTGCCTCTCTTGATGGGAAATTTTGGGGTGGGGGTGATGAAGGTAGATGCTGCAAAGAACACGTAGAACATTAAAACATGTATTTACAAACACATGCATATAAATATAGCTACATCTGTCCATGCAGAAATACATATGCATATTTATATCAATAATTATACGTTATACTCTTTAAAAAAAATCTACTGAAGATGTAGTTACTCAAGTAGCAAGGACCTTAAGTAATGATGGGGTTGAGAGATTCTTCACTTGAGTTCCTGCTATTGATTGGAATCCATAGGCATGCCCTATAGAAGATGTGTAGGTGGCTCAGATTGGACCCATGGAAGGTCATTCTGTGTAATTCATTGCGTCAGAGTATTTCCAAGATAATTGTGCTGAGATGACAGAAGAATGAGTGGAATATTCTAAAGGTATGACCTGGAATGCATGGGCCTGCAGAAACATCACGGTAGTTGAGAGGACAGACCTCAGTCCTAAGTGCCCAGATTGGCCTTGACCCGGTGAAAACTGGCGCTGAGCTGGACTGACTTCCTTGGTGAACTGTATAATCAGAATGTTATTCATTCACACTCAAAGAGTATTTCTGACTGCCTGATGGATTGCTAGCATGTGTTTATTTCCATGGCTGATGCAACATATTTAGAAGTTACCAGGTTTACCAGAAATACAGAGGTATTTCCTTTTACACTGAAAGCCAACATTAAGATTGTTCCCTAAAGGCAAGGTAAGTCTTGGGAAGGTCAGAGGGATGTAATTCCCAGTGTGGAACTTCCTGGTCCTTTATTCATCCATCTAGTATTTAATGCATTCCTACATGGTGCCAGATACTGTTCTAGGAGTAAATAGTGCTTAATAAGACAGTCACAATCTCTCCTCTCATGGAGACTACAAAATTTTTTTCTTTTTTTTTAACTTTTATTTTGTATTGGAGTATAGTCGATTTACAGTGTTGTGTTTCAGGTGTATAGGAAAGTGATTCATTTATACAATACTGTCTCTAGTCTTTTTCAGATTCTTTTCCCGTGTAGTTTATTAGCGAGTACTGAGTAGAGTTCCCTGTGCCATACAGTAGGTCCTTGTTGGCTATCTGTTTTCTATATAGCAGTGTGTATTATGTTCATCCCAACCTCCTAATTTATCCCTCCTCCCCACCTTTCCCCTTTGGTAACCGTAAGTTTGTTTTCTATGTCTGTGAGTCTGTTTCTGTTTTGTAAATAAGTTCATTTGTATCATTTTTTTAGATTCCACATATAAGTGATATCATATGATATTTGATACTTAACTTCGCTTAGTATAATAATCTCTAGGTCCATCCATGTTGTTGTAAATGGCATTATTTCATTCTTTTTTATGGCTGAGTAATATTCCATTGTATATATGAACCACATCTTCTTTATCCATTCCTCTGTCAATGGACGCTTAGGTGCTTCCATGTCTCGGCTATTGTAAATAGTGCTGCAGTGAACATTGGGGTGCATGTATCTTTTCGAATTATGGTTTTCGTGGAGCTTACAATTTTTGTTTTAACTCACTGTTAAGTTTTGTGAAAATGGAAATGAATGATGTTGGTGGAACTTGCAAACTAGTTGAGGAGGTAAGAATCGTCTTCCAGAAACGTATCAGAAAGCCATCTCTACAGAATATTGTTATGGCCTGAATTGTGTACCCCCCAAAATCCATATGTTGAAGTACTAATTCCCAGTACTGCAGAATGAGACAATATTTGGAGATAGGGTTTTAAAGAGGTAATTAAGTTAAAAAGAGATGATTAGGATGGGCCCTAATCCAGCATGACTGGTGTCCTTATAAGAAGAAATTTGGACACAGATAACATAGAGGGAGATCATGGGGAAACACAGGGAGAAGATGGCCATCTGCAAGCCAAGGAGAGAGGCCTGGAACAGTTCCATACTTCACAGCTCTCAGGCAGAACCAACCCTGCCTGCCGACACCTTGATAGTGGATAGTTCTTCTAGCCTCCAGAACTGTAAGACAATAAATATCTGTTGTTTAACTACCCAGTCTGCAGTACTTTGTTACATTAGCCCTAGTAAACGAATACAAATATATTAACCACTAAAATGTAGACAGGGAATAGACAGGCCTCTTTGGGCAGAACAAATAAGGTGAACTATTGCTCAGGTTTTGAATAGGGAGGAAGGATGGCATAATTAGTGTCTCAGGGAGGAAAAAAAGAGAAACCAGTGCTTGCAAAAAAAAAAATTGTTCTTGCAAACAGAGAAATCAAGACACAACTCTCCTTGAATCCCAATACCATCATCAATGGGAAAGAGGCTTCTGCCCTCTCCAGAGGGCACCTTCTCCTTGATATCATGTTTATTGAATTGTCTTGTTTTACAACAAAGGCAAATGGCTTCATGTTGGACTACCTCCTTCTTTCGCTCAGATATGTTAACTTCTTGCCATGTAAGACTTGCTTTGTCTCTTGTGATTATACACTTAGTCGTTTCCTTAACGCTGGGACTTAGAGTTTAAGCCCAGTGGGCAGAGACCATCGCTGATTCTGCATTTGGATTTGTGCCCCACCACTCAGAACAACATGAGGATATATACTCGGTGGTGAGAGAAGCGATAGAACTGAGAAGAGGGTGGTATTTTGCTATTCCTTTCCTATTATTGGGATGCTGTATGACGGGGTGTTGAAAATTTAAGCTGGGAAGGAAGGACGGTGCATGGGCTCAAAGATGTGAGGTGGAACACTACAAATACTTGTGATTGACGTGGTACTGCCCTGGTGCTCAGAGGGCACAGAAATTGGCGCAGTACAAGAGGTCCCTACGTCAGTCCTGCTGGCCTGGAAAGCTGACTTCATGGCGGTCTTTCAGACGTCCATGGGAAAGGGTCTGGTTGCCTTTAGCACTAGCTGAGGAGTCCACTGTCCCTCACTGAATAATAACATAGCTCGTCTTCCTTCACGTCTTGAACCTCCTTCCCACTGGTCATCAGAGAGAGCCACGCAAAGGTGAGAGGCGTCGTTCTGTTCTGAGAGGGGTGGATACCAGCATGACCATCCCACCGCCTCTCGCTCTCCTGTGTTACAATTGCTAATTACTTCACCGTCTCCCCCCAGATGGCAAACACTCACCGACAGGGAGCGTCCTGTAGTTCTCTGAGTGTCTCTGAAATCCAGTCTGTGCCCGGTTCCTACTTGGTGCTCACATGTTTGCTCCAGGAGAGGAGGAGGGAGAGAAGCTTACTTTCTTTTGGTCTGAGGAACACCCTTGTGGTGTAATTAATATGGTTTAATTCCATGTAACTTATGGTTCCTGGGAGGCTCCAACAAGACCTCGCCCTATGCCCCACCCTCTTGTAACTGCTTCACCCAGAGGTGACTCAGGTGTGTTTCTGAAGCCAGTCCTCCCAGCTGCCATTCCCAGGCCTCCATTTTCCTGTTCTCCCACACCGGCATCTGCACTGCCCTGTGCTGCTAGGGCTGCAGTGCCTGGAGACAGGGACCGATGTTCTCCCCTGGTTTCTCCTGGTTACTGAGAAGGGCACCTGGCGAACTGCTCAGGCCGCTGCATTCTGCCCCAGCAGGACCCCACACCCCAACTCCTGCTGGTGATACTTAGCCTATTTGCTATAAGGCAGCACTGCCTTCGTTCCACTCCTCAGGCCCCAGCAGTTTTTCCTGGCTCTTTTCTTCTAGTTTCAGGGCTCAGATATGACGCCACAGGGAATGGAGCTGGATGAAAGCTCTGAATGACTGTTTCCCCTCGGACCCTGGCCCTGGCCCTGGCCCTTAACACCGTGGCTTTAAAAGCTCGTTCCCTCAGGAAGCTCCCAGAACCTCCTGCGATCAGACACAGGTTCCCACCCTACCTTCTACCTGCCAAACCTGAGTCCTGGGATCTGTGCCAGTTAGACTCAAGGTGGGATCCCTGCTTCCAGAAGAAAGCAGGCCCGTCCTCCTCAGCCAGAGGCCATACCTCTTCTTACCCAGGAGGGCATATTAATGCCACGGTTGCTGAAAACAATCCATATACACTGCAGAAAGCCTTCAGCAGGACAGGAAGCCCATGCCAGGTGGGACTCAGATGGACTTCTGTTTGAAACTAGAGGGTACCACTTGCACGCTGTGTGACCAGGGCAAGTTAGTAGGACTTTTTGGGCTACGGTTTCCCAGACTGTTAAATGGGATCATTCCTACCCCACGGGGCTGTAAGAGCTTTCTATGAGTGAAAACATAGAAAACAAGGGTAGGGTGTTGCTGGCAAATAATAGGTGCTAAATTCACCTTGATTTTCTTGTCTTCTTCGCATTCCCTTAAGTCAGGAGTGAGGACTAACTTGATATAAACCACCCACTGATGAACCTCCCCTTGAATATCCTAGCGGAAGAGGCCCGTGAAAGGGTGGATCCCCCTCCTGACGGCTGAGACGCATAAGTGTCTGAGCTTCATAGTGGTAACCAGGGCTGAGGTCCGTACCTGCCAGTCAGAGCCTCCCAGAACGTGCTGGCGGAGCTAAGTGGGCCATTCTTGCTGAGTTCTGTAGTGTCTGGAAGAACTCTTTCACGTTAAGGTACTCAGAAAGGGCTTTGGATGAAGCTGAGGGAAGTACGGTAAGCACAGTGAGCTGGGCAGGGAGCAGAGGGACGGGAGGGGAAGCTCACAAGTAAATGCAGTCTCTTCTTCACCAGCCGACCACCGCCAGGAGGCCAGGGGGCCGGAAAGCAGAGGATGCCAGCTCCCTGCCCACCACCAGCCAGAAATGGTTAAATGCTCTACGTCTAAGGGGAATTGACGTAAACCTCCCGAGTTTCCCTCCCAACTTGGCCCTTTTCCACCATTTGCTCCCAGCGTCCACCTCCACTGTTCCTCATCGCTGCTGCTTCTACACAGTGGGCAGTGCCTCCTGGGCCTCGCCCCCCACCCGCACTCTGAAGCTCTCCTGCCCCTCCACCACCCACATCAGGCAGGCAGAGTGGAACTTCTAGCTTCCGTGCCTTAGGGCATGAAGAGCTCAGACTTTACGATCAGACTTCATTGGCTCTTCCATTTGGGGGCTGGTCATTTACCCTCTGAAAGCTTCCATTTCTTTGAAATAGGGATAGTCGTATCCACCTTACAAGTTTGGGAGTGAAATGAGGTGGTGTATGTAGGTCATCTGAGTGCATAGCATGTAGTACGATGGCTGTTTACAGCTGCTGTGGTGGTGGAAACCATGGCGGTTGTTAGATGCATTTATTCGTACCAGGAATACTCTCTCCTCACCTTTTAAAACCCTATCTCTTTTTCGTCACCACAGATGGCATCACTTCCATACCATCTTTTTTTTTTTTTTAACTTTGGGTTTATTTATTTAATTAATTAATTTATTTATGGCTGTGTTGGGTCCTCGTTTCTGTGCGAGGGCTTTTTTTTTTTTTTTTAAAGGTTTGCATTTTTTAAAATTTATTTATGGCTGTGTTGGGTCTCCGTTTCTGTGCGAGGGCTTTCTCTAGTTGCGGCGAGCGGGGGCCACTCTTCATCGCGGTGCGCGGGCCTCTCACTATCGCGGCCTCTCTTGTTGCGGAGCACAGGCTCCAGACGCCCAGGCTCAGTAATTGTGGCTCACGGGCCCAGTTGCTCCGCGGCATGTGGGATCTTCCCAGACCAGGGCTCGAACCCGTGTCCCCTGCATTGGCAGGCAGACTCTCAACCACTGCGCCACCAGGGAAGCCCCCACCTCCATACCATCTTTCCCATCTTCTGTAACCACTTCATTTCTTCTGAATTCATGTTGCACCTACTTTCACCCATTTCTTTGGCCTTTATCTCTTGCTACCAATTCTTCTGAGCAAGTCTCATATTTTCCCCATTTGACTGTAAGCGTCTTCAGACAGAGACCATGCCACCAAATCACCCTTCTAGCAAGCGTTAGAGTACAGGGCTCCTGGGGGCTGTGAATATCAGTGAATATCAACATCCATGTTTGGGCAGGTGGACATGTTAAGGCTGCCGAGTGTTCATTTGATGGTGTCCAAGGCAGGGTACTAGCGTGTTGAGGACAGCTCAGAAATGGCTAAGATAAAGTACAAGAGTGGGGAAGCCTCAGATAGAACTGCAAGGGCCATGTCGAGGAACTGCTCTCAGAAAAAGCCGGCTTCTTTGATCTGTGTGTTTCTTTTGGGACCAGGTGATTGTAATTTAAGATGGGTCTGGGAATTTCCATGCTGCCGGAGACACCATCTGAGAACCTTCCCAGTACTTGGTTCTGACAGCAAATGCTGAAGCGGAAAAAATATTTCCATCCATCTGCACTAATCTCTTGTTTCTCTAGCAGTTAGAAAGAAAGAGAGGGGGAAAAAATAAATTAAAGGCTGCACCAGAAAAAAAAGCTGAAAAGCCAGACTTATGTTCAGTCTGCTGCCAGGCCATTTTTTAGTAGGTAAAGGAAATGCCAAACTTTTGCAGCTATTGGGTAGAGGTGCTGGGAATATAATCATTTGAACTGTGATAATTGAAGGCATTAAAGAAGAAAGCCCAACTGAAAAAATTCCAGAAAAGCAAAGGCTCTCAGAATTCAAAGCAAGCCACTCACACCCTCCAGCCTCGTGGCCACAGTCAGAAGAAAGCTGCACTAGGTCATTATTGGGACCCCTTTGCAGGTCCCAAAAGAATCCACGCATCTGTGGCTGGTGCCCTGTGCCAAACAAAATCCAGCTCCATCACCTTCCCACATCCTTAGGTGCAGACTTTCCACGTTTGTGTGTGTAAACCCATCCACATGGTGCCTGTATCACTTACTGCTTTCAGGCTGGGACCCCAGGGAGCAGAAACCTGCTGAGGGCTTGGCGCTTTCCTTCGGTTATACAATCTGCGTCTTGTTGCGCTGCCCATCAACTTAGCATGTGCTTGTGTTGGCTTGAGCTGGCGGTTCTCAGTGCTCCTGGAGGTGGGCCAGGCTGACAACATCTACCCGCGGATTAAACCATTAAAACCATAGTGGCTTCTTCCCCCTCCTGCCTCCTCCTTGCCCGTGGCCCATTCATAGCCGGAGATGCCTCTGAAAGGGAAGAGGTTCCTGCCCATTCATATCCTAGGCCAGATCTAAAGTAGCACCTCAGGTGCTTCACGATGACAGAAAAGTGGTTGCTTCATAGGATCCGCACTTGACTTTGAAGTGTCTGTCATGTACATCGTGGGTGATAAACGTTTTCTTCTTGTTAGGTTGCATGTCTTTCCTTGTGGATCTTGGCTTCCAGGACCAGGTGTGTCTGTGTTGTGGGAATGGGGAGATTGAGTATGGTCCAGTGCCTGCCTAAGGCCGTCAGAGAACTCATCTGTGAACAGCTTCCTTTTTGAGCATGATGTGCCATGCACCAAATACTGTGCAGAGCTTTGTAGCAGATGTAGATGTACTACTTTGACTGATTCCTGACTTGAGGAGGCTCACGGTCAGATCAGAAGCCATTCACACACAAGTCGGCATGACACAACAGGAGACAGAGATGGTGAGTGAGAGGGTGTAGCAACAGAACAGGGGGGCTAAGAACTCTGAGAGAGTGTTTCATGAAAGAGATGGGATTTGTGCTTGACCTCAATGCAGTCATCAGAGTTGGAGAAAATGACAAGACGAACGTAGCCTCTATAAACTGGTAGTTAAGAGTGATGACTCTAGATACGGATGGCTTGGGCTTAAATTCCCGCTGTACCTCTTCCTAGCTGTGTGACCTTGGGCAAGCTACCTACCCTCTTTGTCTCTCGGTTTCCCCAACTGTAAAATGATAATAATAATAGTATCTGTCTCAAAGGGTGGCTTTGAGAATTACCTGAAATAACACCTGGAAAGCACAGAGCTAAACAGTGGCGATAATGGTGATGAGACAAACTTGTGGGAGAGCAAAGGGCAGAACTGTCCAGAGTAAGGGGAATACATTGTAAGTGGAAGGAATCAAGTGAAGCCAGCCTTTGGGGGGCCATAAAAGTCACCCAGAGGAGTTAAGACTTTGTGCAATAGGAAAGGGGAAAGTGTTTTTAGATTTTGTGTGTATGTGTGCACACGCCAGGGTGTGACATGGTGGAAATGGATTTTAAGGGAAAACTAGTGTGTCAGCAGTTTATCTTTCCTGGTCATTTAACTCTCCAATCCCTGCCCCATCATTAGATCATCTGGGCAGGCATCTAATCAGACGTCCCAGTGGCCCAAAGCATCAACCAGACGATTTTCGGAGTGATGTTTTATTTTTAATCAGGTGCACAAATGTGTGACCTTAATCAGTGCATAAAGTGCCACGTCATCTCCAGCCCCTGCTTCCTAAGAGAGTCACCCAGCGTTGAGGCTGGCTTCAGGAGGACAGGGAAAACGACAAGTGTATTTGCTCCTGGCAGCCATCTTGGCCACGGGGACTTTGTAAGAGCAACATACTTATTAAATACATCAGCCATAAGTTGATGATTTTATGATAAAGTCAAAATTTTTTCTATCAGCTCATCTCTATGGAGTCATGTAATTTTGGAGTGGGAAGGGGGTCTCTAAAGTCATCTCGTCTCTGTAGCAATGAGAGGGATATGAAGCCAGGTGGCTCCACCAACTGGGAAGAAATATCTAAAACCTGGATCTCAGTTTCACGAAATGTTTTCCTCATTCCACAGAAAGTCCTGTTTCCATGTAGTTTGGGGACTTCTGAGGAAAATTTTACAATCCCTATTGGCTGCAGGAAAGTATAGAGGGCAGCCTCTCCTATGGCGAGCTCCCTACCTCCCATTTCCAAACCAAGCAATGAGTGGTGCTGAGGTCTTAGGTGCCGGATGGGAGAGGAATCGAGAGAGACGTTCACAGATCACGTGTCTCTGCCATAAACCTACATGGCAAAAAGGAAACCTTCTCTAGAGGATCATGGGATCCAGCAGCAGAAGGAACCTCCACGAGCATTTAATCCAATATCCCTGAAAGTGTGTTGTACCAGTTTCCCAAGCTGTTTAAAGGTGTCACATGTCATGGTCCACTAAATTTGGAAATGGTGGCTTGAAGAACAATAACAGGTCTATTTGCATCAGGAATCTCAGAATCTTTAATAAGCTACCATTAGCACTGTGACACTCCAAGAAAGGGATGTAAACATTAGCCCTATTTATGGGGTTTTGTTGTTGTGTTTTTGTTTTTTATTTTTGTGAAGAACCCTTTTATGTTAAGGCTCCCAGAAACATCTCCCAGCATTTGTGTTCTGTGGAGCTTCAGGACACTCTGATTTTGTCTAATACCTTTGTTGACAGATGAGAAAATTGAAACAAAGTCATTATCAAGTTCATGGTTGCAGTAGGATTCAAGCCCAGGGCTTTTGAGCCTCTCCTTCAGAGTTCCAGAATTCAAATTAGGCAGGCTCAGCTGCCCACTTTAACTGCCATTATCTGAATGTTTCGGGGAAACAATGTTTTTAAAAAATATTTTCTTTGACCTCTTTGGGTCCGTATTTCTATTCATCACTCTGTCACACAGAGACAAACAGCCACAGAATATCTAATAGAGCCCTCTGTCCAATAGACATAAAGGGAAAGAAAGGGACACTTAATTTCTATTCCTTCTGCACAAAAGTGCCCAATAGGAATGGCTGTACTGCACAGGCTAGTAATCCTGGTTTTTGAAGTTTCCAAAATCCTGCACATAATTAACCTTGGAACGCGTCCATAGGATCTATTAGCAGGTACAGGTTTAGTGGGTGTGCCAAGATGCAGACTTTGGCAATGTCTGAAGAGTTGTGATACTTTGGTTTGTTGGGGGAGAATCTGGCCCACGTGACCCAGAGGGGTGTGGGCCGTTGCCTGTCTTAGGTCTTGCCAGCCGCCCAAGAGTGTCCCGGAGCCAAGGTGCTATGCACACCTGCTGAGCGGACATCAAACATTGTGTCGTATCCTGGCCAACAATCAGGAACCTTCTTCCCCCATGGTACATTTTCCAGGTGATACATTTTGTGGACATGAGCTCTGTTAGATTTTCTTAATGACGACAGTGGCCGCCATTATTGCTTAGCTATCCATCACCATACTAAGCATTTAACGTATGTTTTATCTCATTTATTCTCACAGCAATCATCACTAAATCCTAGTTACCTGACCTTGAATAACATGTTTATTCCCTCTGTGGTTCAGTTTTCTCTGGGGGGAGGAGGGGAGGGTTTAGGAAGTTTAAGTACTATAAGGTATCATTGAATGAGCATCTATCTCACACCTGGCATATACTACGCAATTAATAAATAGTTGCGTATTGGGGCAGAAGTTATGCTATATAGGTTATTATAAAATTCCACTTCCCTCTTGCCCCACCTCTAGCCAAGGCAATTAGGCCAGAGTAATATTTTCGACAGTCATATGTTTTGGTAAAGAGGCCGTGGACCACATTAGCCTGCTAAATCCAGAATGACTCTCCAGGGCAGCTTCTTATCAGGATGAAATGGAATTTGATTCTCCGTACACGTGAAGACTCAGGTAATTTGAGTCTGATGTTTAATCCAGTATGAACGTCCTTTGTATGAAATCTCTGCCATCACCACTTCAGGAAAATTAATATTTATATCAAACATCTTCTGTAATGAGAGAGGAACCTCTGACCACCAATATTCTAGCTCAAATTTTAGATTCGCATGCTCTCATAGTCAGGTTTCTGAATAATTTATTGGTCCAATTGGAGAAATAAAGTAGATGAACTGTTTCAAAGGAGACATTGAATCAGAGCGGATCACTAATTCTTCCCTCTTGGTTCAGGAAAATAAAAGAAGATGATTCTGAAATCAAACACACCTCACAGATAATTTTGACTATTAGTTATGTTTGCAAAGGTCCTTATAAGACAAACCATGAAAAGTAGGTGACATAATGTGATTGTATTTTGAGACCAGGTATTTAGATTCGAGAGGAAAGGTAGCAGTTCACTGGGATAAGTGGTTTTCTCTTGCAGAATAGTTTCTACCTTTTGTTTGTGTTCTTCCCTTTTCTGTCCTACCACCCTGCCCACCATTTTCTTTCCATCTAACTAACGTTTACCCTTTAAGACTAAGATCAGATGTCACCTCTTCTAGGAAGCCTTCTCTGACCTCCAGTTGGGCCAAGGGGCCTTTCACCATTTTCATACTGAGCCCTTTGCTTACCTGTATCTCATCCATGAGCACCTAATTCTGGAATAATTAATATGTGAGTGTGCTTGCCCCACTGAACTGCAGTCCCCTCGGGGTCTGAGCAAAGTGTCTTTTCTATCTCTGTTTAGCAGACACAAAGGCTGGCATGTAGTAGGTCTTCAGTAAGTGTCTACTTGAACTACAACACATCCTGGGACATTGGGTCTCACCACTGCCCTGCTGGGGGAAAGAGCCGAGGAGTCACGGGATGTCATAGGCCTGATGGAACTGTAGCTGCAGAGGCCCCCTGCATCCTAGCGCTTCCTCCTAGAAGAAAGGTGACAGGCACAATGGAGTCCTCACCTGCCTTTCTTGGCAAAGTTCCTAAATGTGGGCGTTGAGAGGATGTTAGTCTTTTCTCTCCAACAGGATTGTAGGCGGCATTCACATTTTTAAAGGATTTTTATACCCTTGGAGCCCCCAGGGTATCTATTTCAGTCATCGGCACATTGTAATAATACCTTACGTGAGTTCATATCCTAGTGTAGTCATTTATCATTTTACACGTCTGTCTCCTCTGCCATCCTGAGCATTTTTAAATCACCACTGTTCAGCACGGTACTTGGCACTCAGCAGGCATGCTGCCAACAGGCTGTGAATGAATGACTGGATGAATGAATGAATGAATGAATTTGCATCACACCTGGTACACTGCGTAGTGTGTTCCCTTCAAATCTCACTTGGCTTCGTACAGCAACACTGTGAGGCTGCCAGGACTAGAGTTACCGTCCCGTTTCGTAGCAGAAATCGGCCGTCCCAAAGATGGGAGAATTTCTCATGATCTTGAAACTGATAAAGGGCAGAACCAGGACTTACACCCAGGCCTTCAGATGCTTGAGCCATAGGCTCATGTCTCTAACTCATAGCTCCCTCCACTGTTTAAAGCAGACTAGATGTGTAGTATTTCATAATTGAAGGGATGATGGGACCTGCTAAAATACTTTTCCCAGGACAGAAAGAGTAATCATAGTAACAATTACAACTACTATTTATGGAGTCCTTAAGATGGGCACTCAGCTACCCCAAGGTAGCTACTGTTGGTATTTTCATTTCTCACAAGAGGAAACTGAGGCACAGAATGTGTATGTTTCTTGAGTGTGGGCGCAGAACTAGTTCATAGCAGGGGCACAATTTAAACCAAGGCAGTTAGAGTTTAAAGCCCAAACTCTTAACCACTCTGCCATACTGCCTCCCCTGAAAGACCAGTTTTCTTCTAAATTGTCATTGTGTCCTAACAAGTCAACGCCTTGTGAGCAGTTTTGACCTTGGGCAAATGATCTAACTTATCTGGGCCTCTGCTTCCTGATTTGTAAAATGAAGAAATTAATATCTACCTTTTGGAATTGCGGTGCGAATAAAATGGTAATATACGAAGAATGTGCTTTGTAAGCTGGAAAGCATTATACAAATGGAAGTTATTATTGCCCAGTGGAAAAAAGCAACAAGCTATTGTAATAATAATTCGATTGAACAAGCATTTATCGAGTTCATACTATGGGCAAATCATGATCAAAATAAGAGAAATACTTCTACTCATCCCTGAACATAATGCTATTAAATTTCTAGGGAGAGACTCTACTTTCCCTGCTTCTTTTTGTTACAAACCTGCCGGTGAAATGATCTAACAAGAAAGAAAACAAAACTAGGTAAAGCAATCTTGTTTAAAATTGTGCCAGCGTTTACAGTGTTGTTTATGATTTTCTGTTTTCAATAATACACTATCCCGCTTAAAAGCTTTGCCTACCATTATTGCAATTTCAGACATCATGTGGCCCCTTTGGAGAGCGTACATATGTAAACTGTCCTTTACTCAGTGGAATAAACAAATGGGATAAACTAAAAACATGTTAGAATGTTGCAGAGAAGAACCAGAGAGGCACTGGGATGTCAGGATTGGAAGTCAGACAGCTTGGCTAGGTCTGATTTCTCCTTTGGTTCCATCCTGGCTCTGTGGCCTTGAGTGACACACTTAACACTGACTGAGCTTCCATTTCTTCACCAGCAAAACGCAGCAGTTGAAACTTTATAAAAACAGTTCATAAAAATTTTTGCACTGTGTAAATCTGAGTTCTTGTCTCATGTTGAATTTCCGAGAATATTTAGCCTCTTTTTGAAAATATTTGCATGACAGTTGGGACCAGGCATTTTAAAGGCACGAAGTCAATGTCCAGTTAAATTTATATATGGTAACAGTACAACAGCTAACAACTAACACGTATTAAGCACCTATTGTGTAAGTGACATATGCTGAAGGTTTTACCTGTACTGTTTGATATAACGTTCGTAGTTCTTAATCTGAAATTTCAGCAGTCAGAAATAATACATGTAAATTAAATCGTCTTTAGAAAAATGGAAAACCCACATAAATGATAAGTCAACACAAGAGATAACTAGAGAAAAATACCCAGTTTTCCTTCATAATTACCTTGAATTAAAATCTGCCAGTTATTGGATGGCTGGCAAGAGAAATGAAATCCCTGTTCTCAAGGAGCTCACCATTCAGCTCAGAGTGTGATGAGAGCTGATTAACACCCATAAAGTGTTTGAGGGGCTCCGGAGAAATAATTAGTTCTGCCCGGGGATCATAGAAAGTATTCACAAAAAGGTAGGTGTTTCTCCTGCCACTTAGAGGTTGAATAGGATTTCTCCTTGAAGTTTGTGGCTGCAGGCTGTTTTCACTTTTGTTAAATCCAGCAGAAACCCCATATAAGCCCATAGGTGTTGGATACCAGATCCATTGAGAACCAAATCGGAACCTTCCTCCCAAAACATACTTCAGCAGAACAAAAACATTCACCATTCTCGTATAAGGAGGATGGGAGTCCTGCCTTTAGGTGTATGGCAAGTTTTCCCCTTTGAGTATATCCAGAGACTCTTTAAATTAAGACTTAGCCTCTAGCCTGCAGAGCTTGAAACTATTCTGAAAGCGTCCATAGCCTTAAACGATTCTTTTCATCCCTTTTGCAAAACCAGTGTTTGTGACACATAACAGATGGTATGAAATTGAAGCTTGACCAGTTGATTTCCCTTACAAACCAAGTGCAGAGAAGGGTGTAGGGAGCTGCAGAGTGGAAAATGTAATGCCGGTGACTTGTAGGAGGGGGTGTGTGGTAAGACCCCCGGTGCCAAGGAGGGAGTTACGAAGCATCCCCTTCATCCGTTCCCTGCATCCTGCAGTGGAGCGTCCAGCTCCAGAGCTCAGAGGAGGCCGCGATGACGAGAACAGAAGTGGAGGGGTGCTTGCGTTGATGTTTTGTGTTCCCTCTCAGAGCAGCTGCTCCGCTGGTCAGGTCCAGAGCTGCATGGCATGCTCCTGAGTGTAGTGACACCAGGTGCCGAATGGAGTGGCGAGGGAACTCTGTTCGGGCAGTTTATTTTTACAGGCTGAACTTTTCACCCTTAGCTCTATACTGAGAGGTTTGATCTCTGTGAGCAGTGCTGGTAAGTAGCCTGACTTGAGAAGCCAAGCAGGATCTGGACCGGGAACTGACCACGTTTTCATAGCGCATAGGAGGAGAAAATTTGGCTGGCCTGCGAATCAACGTGGGGTTCAGCCACCTCCCCACATTAGGCTTTGGGCTTTTTGAGGGAGAGACCACGGCTTAGGTGGATGTATGCTCCTGGACATAGCAGAGGGCCTGGCACATGCTAGGTGCTTTTGGAGTTGTTTGTGAAGGAGAGAATGAGTGGCTGGCCATCATCATTATGTTGAATTCAATCACTCTGGTTCATCTTAGAAAGACTATTCCTATTTTTTCTCCTCATTCACTGCTTAGAATATACTTCGGTTCACCCCTGCCTGTTTTCTATTTGCCTTTTCAAATCTTTATATCTCCCAAGTCTCTGGAACAACTCTCTGACAACTTTCAGTGATATCTTCCTGTCTGAGTTCTGTCACTCTCTTCGGCATCCATCCTTTGGAACCAGGACAGAATATAACCAGGTTCCAGTTTTTCATTGTTTCCTGGGTTTGGGTCTCATGGCTCCTTGAAAGCAGGGAGTAGGGCCATATTTTTTTTGTACTCTACATGGGGGATACTTAATCGGGGGAGGGGGAGTGGCAAAAGTCTGGAGCTAGAATTGGAAGATCCAAGTATGTGACCTGGTTCTGTCCCTTGACGTTTGTATGATCTTGGCCAAGCCACTTAACTTCTCTAAGTCTCAGTTTTCCCAGCTTTAAAATAGGAATAAACAGTGCTTGTCACAGTGGGGTCTCGAGGATTAAATGAGGTTGCATATGTTAAAATGTCTGGCATGAATTAAGTGTTGTTTTTGTTGTTGTTGTTATTTATCCCCGAAAGAGGTTAGCACTAGCTGGAAACTTCATCTCTTTTTACTCACTCTTTGTTGAGTGACTGAGGAAATGAACCATGGAGAGTGTTTTGCCTTCCAGGAGTGAGCCCTATAACTCATTTATAAATGCTGGCATTTTGGAGTAGAGAGAAAAAAAAATGGATTTCGTTTCTTTGAAGTGGATGGTGCCTTGCATTTGCATCACAAGAAGAAGCAGAGAGAATTTTCCATTCAGTTTTCTTTTTCTTCTTTAACTCCTGTAACTTGTATTTCTTGGGTCATATTTGCCTGGGAATAAAAAATAGGGTCACCAAATAGTTTTTGTTCCCATCCATTCTGGAAATAATTTTAATCCCTCCTCTTCCCAAATATCTTTTAAGTAATTTGGGAGTCTCGGGGCATATCTCTGACCCAGTCATCTTGGCTGCCTTCATGTTCCTTGTGGCTCTAAGTGGTGACACCTTCTGAATCTGCTGATGCTAAAAACAGCAGCTTAGTCGATATCCAAGGAAAGCATCATCCACTGCCAGAGATGCCCATGGGTGGCCAAGGGAATGGGGTTGTTGCTTCCTCTTGATAGCATTGATGCTACTTCTCATGCCCACAGAGAGCTGCCTCAAAGGCCCTGAGACCCTGTGTCCTGCCCGTTCAAGGTGCCATCAGGGGTGTAGCTCCTGCCAGTACCCTCACTTAGGTACCAGCTCCCTCTGCTGAGGTGCAGGCAGCCAGGCAGCCAGGATGCCCTTGTGCCGACAAGGTGCCACCCATCTTTTTGGGGAAATAGCTCTTTTGTGTTTCATTTTGTTTTTACTCACCCATGCAGTTGTGGCTGTTCTCCCACAAGGCACAGGACAATTGGGGCGAGGGATGCTGTGTTCCGCTCAGAACCACCCCTCCCTCTGATCCTGGCCCATTCTCTTTGATTCAGAAAGATGCACTTTGATTCACTGTCTCCTTAGAATGCACCTTCTTCCTGGAGGCTCCTTGGTCCCACTGGCCCACATCCCACACCGAATATCACGTCTCCTTCAGGCTTGCCTGAAGCTTAGGGTGAGCCTAGTGGCTGGAGATGGGGATCCTGCCACAGCCCTGACCTTCAAAGTGTCCAGCTGCCCGGAGAACTCATGACCACCGTCACCTGGGCCAAAAGGGCAGGAAGCAGACCCAGTTCGTCTCATGGATTGAAAGTTGGGTCCATAGCCTGGTTTGCTTCTGGCTTTTCAGGCCAGTTGCGTGACTTTAGGTGGTCCTGGCTTTCCCAGAAGCATGGATGACCTCGTGATTTCAGGTGTCACCATTTCTTCTGTAATAGGTAGGCATATACACCAATGTGAGCTGTCTTGGGTTTGCCAAGGAGATGCCCCTTGCCTGAATCAGTTATTTCCCCTTCTCCAAATTATAGTTGTGACTCTATTCCTTTATTTCTAATACCACTTTTTGATGGAACGTCTTTTTTGCATGTTGGGGGTGGGGGCTGGTAAATGGAAGGAGTTTGAAGAAAGAACCCTTTTTCTCCCCTACCAGCAAGAAGCCGTATTTCTTCTAACAAGCTCTGTTCTTGGCAGTTGTAGAGTTGTAGCCTGGAGGGCCTCATCCTTCCCCGCACCTCCTTGTGTGCCGCAGCCACAATATAACAGCAGCGTTTCCCCCCGACAGGAGCTCAGGCAAGCACTGTCTCCTGGATGTGAGCCAGCCTCCTGTGCTGGCCAGTTGGCATTGCCCACCTGCTTGCAAGAAGCCGGCGTTCTGCTCTGTCCCCGGAAATGTCAGCCCGGCAATGCCTAGCTCCTTTCACCAGGAACCTCGGAATACAGATATTTCCCTTGCAGAGGAGACCTGAGAGTTCCTGTTTCCCCGCCATGATGTCAGTGGTTGATAGGATCATGAGTTTGGATTTTCGGAGAGACTGGGGAAGGAAATGATATTTTATAGGTTGTCTCTCCATTCCAGCCCCAAATTGCTGGGAATATTCAGCCATAGCCTTCCTCCCCTCTCTGCTCTTAAGCCAAGCAGCTCCTGACTTGTTCCGTTCTAAAACCAAAGTGAGCTGTTTGCTTTTGTTGTTGCCGTTACATCCTCTTGATTTTGCTCATCTCCAGCACCTGTTACACCTTCTCGCTTTGGACCCTGTGGACACTCTGACGTGACTGTATCCTCTGCCTGTTGCTAAACCCAGGTCACTATGGGAACTTACACCCCGCCGGGCGTGTAACATCCTTCTCGCCCGTGGGTCTGGCATGCAGTTTCTCTCATTGCTGACATATTTCTAGTTTTCTGCGGGAGCAGTCACGGGAAAGGGTTTCCTGCCCTCTGGGACTACAGGAAGTATCATTCAGGAATTTGGGGCCAAGCTGCTTACCATGCACACATTTGGGATTTTTCTCCCTGCAACTGTGTCCATTCAGCAGTTTGTGCCATGTCCCCAGTGCCGGGTTCATTCAAGCTGGCCGGGTTTGGAGCAGGGGCTCTGGATCTAGATGCACATGAGAATCTCCTGGGGGCTTTGAAATAATACTGATGCCTAAGCCCCATGTCAAACCAGTTAAATCAGACTCCCGGCGACTGGGAGTGTGGTAGGCTGGGCTTCAGGAATTTTTAAAGCTGCCCAGGTGCTTCTCATGTTCAGCCCATGTTGCAGTTCTTCAGTTTATAGGGTTTCTCTGACAGCTGGCTGACCTTGTGTGAGTGTGTATGTAGTTTTCCCTTCACAGTGATGGTCAGCTGACCGACCGTGGCAAAGGCCTCGGTTTTATTTTGTTTAGCTAGAAGCGATATATTTAACCTCATGTTACAGACCCTCTTGCCCAGCTCCCTAGATTTCCAGCTGTGGTGAAATATGTCCTACTTGGAGAACAGGAGTCATGCAGGTCCTCGTTGGGCTGAGACCCTCAGTCTTACCCTCTTGAATGCAGTCCTCTAAAACAGTGGCTGAACCTTCATACTGAAAACATTATCATCCCAGAACTCCGATCAAGAAATAACATCCCTTTTTAAGTGTGACCTTGATTACAGCAAAGAACAAGAGCATCTCGGAAGAGTGACTGCCAAAGCCAGAACAAGATGGAATGGAATCACAAATGATGTTCTTAAGCTAATTGAACGTGTAAAAAATAGAAGAAATGTGAAAAATGAAACTCTCAGCCTGGCAGCCCGCTTTTAAAGTGTCCTGCAGAACTTGGCAGTCTGGGTTTCCCCACAGCATCGTAGCAAAGTCGCCCTTCTGAACCGCTAGCAAGTCTCAAAAGAAGACACTGCTGTGCATAGCTACTTGGACATAGATTCGAACTTGATGCCAGCAAAGATGGGTACATGTACCCTGTCTCAGTTTTCTTGGTTTAGGTGAAGGAATTGCAGAAGAGAGTGCACACTAAAAATAGGAAGCTGTTATTCAACCATTCTACAAGGGTAGAAAAGAGAATCTAATAAATTTGACCTTCAGTGAGCTGCTATTTTAACTCTAACAAGGCTTTGTGGGCTCGATAATATCATTAGCCTTGTTTGTTCCGTAATATGTAAGAGCAGAAAGGGCCAGCCTTGAAGTTGTGAGTTTTTGCATCTTTTTCTCTCTCGTGATGTGTCTCTGCCTGTGTCCTCCCCACCCCCATCCCAGTATCTGTCTCTCTTATCACTTTTGCGCATAAACTTAAAGATGAAAGATGGTGTTTCGAGGGAAGATAGGGAGATCTGGGTTAAAGAGGAAACAAAACGTTGGTAGGTATATGCACATAATAGGCACACAGTGTTCTAGGAACCAAGTTCCAAACATCATCGGTAACAGGAAATTTCTTTTAAGCAGTCATCTTATGAACTGATTACAGGTCACTCCTGAATGGCTGCTCACAGGAACGTATGCCTGAGGCTACATTGCTAATGTGAAGTAAAGTGCAAGACATGAAAAACCTACACACACCTTCTTATCCATGGACAAATAATTCCAGAATATTTTGCTTAACACACACAATGAGCCTTGTGAATAGAAATGTAAACAGAAGCCGGTTCTCAAATTTGAAAATAAGCAGAGGGAAGAGCATTGAATTTGGATTTGGTCCGACATGGGTGTATATCCCAGTTCTGCTGCTTACAAGCTGGGTTGCCTTGGACTTGGGACATGAACTCACTAGGACTCAGTGTCCACATTCAGTTGTATGGTTTGAAAGATCTACTGTATTCAGAGTACCTGACCGTTATTAGGGGCTCCGTAATTAGTTTTACGATTAGGTATGGCTTTTGCTGATACGTTGGTTTTCAGCCAGATCTATTAAGTAAAAAAAAGTCAACGCTTTCAGAAAATTAAGAAGAATCTTCCCAAGACGTTATGGGTTAAGTTTTCAGTCAACTTTATAGAAAGGAGGGCTTGCTTGAAGACTTAGCAGGTTTTATGACAGAGGAGATTTGCCTGCTCCCTGAACTGGTAGACAATGCAAAGATCAACAATGAACTTTGTAAAAGCTCTGCTTTTGAAAACCATTTTCTTGCTAATAACTGCAATGCTAGTCACCAGTATCAGGTTCTCATGTCTTTTCTATTCAAGGGCAAATATTAAAGCCCTTCCTTACCTGCAGGATCTTTGAAGAGATAAAAGAGTGATAAGAGAGGGGTCTTGGGTTACAGATGCTAATGTATAATAATTGCATAAAAAAGTGAGATAAAAAAATTCCTTGTCTTGAGACCTAAAAGTTTTCTTGGACTACAAAGTAAGCACTCACCAAGGAACTAAAAATAAAGCAGATAAGTCACTGGAGATCTTCCAAGAACCCCTCTTGGTAAGAACATAATAGAATCTGGCCACTGTGTCCACGTAGGGAAGTCAGCCTCGGGGTGTCAGCCTCTCATCATTAGGGTCCACTGTGGACTAAGGCACTGGTAATCTCCCCTCCAAGTGCTGTAGGCCCTCTACCCCGTTCTACAAAATGCCCACACTGAGACCAGCCAGGTTTAGTTGAGGGGGAGGGAGGGGGGATTACAAGAGCTAAATGGCACAACTGCACCATTTTTAAGTTTTAACAGCCATTATGTCCAAATCCTTCATTTTTAGAGACAAGGAGGTCCAGGAAGATGAAACCACTTTCCTGAGACCACACCGCCGGTTATTAATTACTCCATCAGTTTAGTGCCTTTTAGACCCAGCTTGAATTAACCAGAAGTTGAACTGAAACTGACAGGACTTTTCTGTCACAGTGGTGGTCTATGTAGCTTACCATCATACCATAGAGATTATGAAATGCTTGTTCTCTACAAGTTGAGGCCCACAAGATTGGCTTATTCATTTTTACCTAATGAGTATAACTCACTTTCCTATACAATACCAACGCTTGCTTGCTTTTTTTTTGAAGTATAGTTGATTTACAATATTAGTTTCAGGTGTACAACATAGTGATTCAGTATTTTTATAGATGATACACCATTTAAAGTTATTATAAAATATTGGCTATATTCCCTTTCTGTCCTTGTTGATTATTTATTTTATACATACTAGTTAGTACTTCTTAACCCCCTCCCGTACCTGGCCCCTCCTCGCTTCCCTCTCCCCACTAGTAACCATTGGTTTGTTCTCTATATCTATGAGTCTGTTTCTGTTTTGTTAAATTCATTCACTTTATTTTTTAGATTCCACATATAAGTGATAACATACAGTATTTGTCTTTCTCTGTCTGACCTTTAACTTAGCATAATACCCTCTAGGTCCATTCATGTTTTTGCAAGCTGCAAATTTCAGTCTTTTTTCTGGCTGAGTAGTATTCCATTGTATATATACACCACATCTTCTTCATTCATTCATCTGTTGATGGACGCTTAGGTTGTGTCCATGTCTTGGCTATTATAAATAATGCTGCTGTGAACATTGGGGTGCATTTTTTGAATTAGTGATTTTGTTTTCTTCAGATGTATACCCAGGAGTGGAATTGCTGGATCATATGGTAGCTCTATTTTTAGTTTTTTGCGGAACCTCCATACTGTTTTCCTCAGTGGCTGCACCAATTTACATTCCCACCAACAGTGTACTAGGGTTCCCTTTTCTCCACACTCTCATCATTTGTTATTTGTGGTCTTTCTGACGGTGGCCATTCTGACAGGTGTGGGGTGATATCTCACTGTGGTTTTGATTTGCATTTCCCTGATGATTAGTGATGTTGATCATCTTTTCATGTATCTGTTGGCCATCTGTATATCTTTGGAAAAAAATGTCTCTTCAGGTCTTCTGCCCATTTCTTAATTGGGTTGTTTGTTTTTTTGATGTTGAGTTGTATGAGCTGTTTATTTTGGATATTAATCCCTTATCAAATACCATTTCTCTCTTGTAGGCCTTCTGTCACATAGGAGGAAAAAAGTTAGTGCAATTTCTCGTATTCAGTAATCTTTGCTTGTAGGTTTTGTTTTGTTTTGCTGTTTCCATTTATTAAGGTACTATTTATATATAATAAAACTCACCAACTTGAAGTGTACGGTTTGATGAATTTCTGTAATTGTGTGTACTTATATAACCTCCACCAGAATCAATATGTAGAACAGTTCTCGTACCCTAAAACAGCTCCCTTGGGCCCATTTGCTCTCAAGTCCCTCTCCCCACCCCTGGCCTCTGGCAACCACAGATCTGCTTTCTGTCACTGTGGTTTTGCTTTTTTCTAGAACTTCATATAAATGAAGTCATATATATATAGTCTTTGTGTTCAACTTCTTTCTCTTAGCATAATGTTTCTGAGATTCATCCATGTCATTGTGTGTATTAACATTTCATTTCTTTTGATTGCTGGAATGGTATTCTATATTGTATAGGATATAGGATATACAGTTTGTTTATCTGTTCACAAATTGATGGCTATTTGGGTTGCTTCCACTTGGGGGCTATGAGGAATAATCTTTGCTGACAGTTTTATTCTTGATCTCTCCTAGTCACCTAATACCTTGAACCAGTTTTCATTTTTATGATCCTAGACAATTTGCCATTACTATCACAGTGAAACATTTTCAAAAAATGTTGATGGGGTGGCGGTGTCGGCCTCTGATCCTCCCATCTGTGACTTTGGAAGTGATCTTCTACTCATCTTGAAGTAGCAGTGCCAAGGCCCAAAGTTGACGTGATGGCCTATTTAGTGTGCTATAATGTAATTTACCGTCATCACAGGCCTTCGGGGACATGACAGAGTGCAACAAAATGCAGTATCCAATATTTATAGTAGATAGAGTTGAGTGGTTTTTTATCTTGCCTGGTAGAAAAGTGCACCCATTCTGTTTTTCACCCATCCTAAGTGCTCGGGGAGGGAGAAGAGAGAAGACCAGTGGGCAGTACCATCCCAGGCTAGTGCAGCCGACTTGGAACAACCTGGGATGAGTTAGCACTTAGACCTAACAGGAGAGACTCTTCTGAAAAATATGCTGTCCCCCTGTTATAATTCACACTAATGAGCAGGGAACAAAAGGTTGTGAAGGAGAGTGGTGACTGATGGCCGATACGGCCGCCCCGTGCTGCAGCTGGCACAGCTCCCGCTGGCGAAAAGCATAATATATTATTGCTCTAGGTCGCAGAGTGGTAAATGAACACTTACGTCCGCTATGGCAACTGGATTGATTATCGCAGCTACCTCAGGACCAGCCTGGCCCCGGCATTACAAGTGAGCGCGTGCGTCCCTGCCGGGCTTCAGTCAGAAGAGCGCCTCAAAGGCAGTTTGTACAAACTGAAATCTCTGATGACTGCAAATCCCTCCTTTCTAGCCCCCGTGTCCAGCGGGGAATTGGGGTCAAGCTGGCCCAGATGGTTGGACCCCTCAGACTAGAGAGGCAGGGCTGCCCCGTCCAAAGAGCGGCTGGTTCATTGTGAGGGTAGGGTCGCTGTTTGTTGGATACAATCAAATAAATGAAATGAATGAATCCAAGAAAAGAATGCCAAGTCAAGGGCGAGGTGGGAAGGGAGGAGGGTGGGGAGGCCAAGGATGGTTATCAGCCGGCTGGGATGCCTAGGCAGGAAGTCCAGGAGAAGGAAAGAAGGAAAGCAGGATGTAGCAAGTGGAAACAGACACACTTGATTTCGCCATTGCCAGTGACTGGACTTTTACATGTTGCTGGGAGCATGTCGCATGAATAAGCTTGGTTTGTTTAATAATCAGGGAATGGGCCAGTTCCTTTTCTTTGAATCTACAGATACTGTTTGGAATTTACACATAAATCTCCAGTTTTTCCAACAGTAAAGGAAAGGGAGCAATGCATGCCCCCATTGGCAGGTCTAGTTAGAGTTGTAATAATGTTCTAGATTATTTTTCCCAATATTTTATTTAAAATGTTAAAATGAATTATTCTCTCTTCTGGTTTGTGTAAATTGATCTAAATAGGTACCATTGAGGAAGGAGGGTGGGTAGCATTAAGGATGCATTAACTTTCTGTTTTGAATGGCAGAAGATTTACCCTTTGGACTTTAAATACGAAGGTATTTTAATTCTTTGCACATGACCTCTAAGCTAGACCATCCACAATGGCAACTAAAGTGGCAACCACCTTCTCTAGGACCATGTTTGAACCCAGCATCTGATCTTCCATTGTAGGAGCCTAATGGCGTGGTAATAATAATCTTTATTAATTATAGGAAATGACATGATGTAGGGAAGTTTGACAAGTATTTCTCAAATTTTTCTTCATTATTGCCTCCCAAGGAGTCTTTTTAGAGGTTGTTTTTCCTAATTGCCTTCCTCATGGAATTTTAATACCATGGATACACAGTATCCTTTCTTTATGTGTTGTATGTATATCTGTGTTGAATACATTGAAAAGTTAGATTATCTTTGCCCCCAAGAACCAATTTTCAACTCTTCTGAAAACGCATGAGTTAGAACAACCTGGGTTTAAATTCCACTTCTGCCAATTCTGTTTCTCTAAGCCTCACCTTCTTCTTCCTCACCAGCCATGGAGATATTAGTGTCCACTTAATTGCGGTTCTTGGCACATAAGCAGTCAAGAAATGTTATTTATCGTCACTGTTATTTTTATTTATGCTCATACACGTTTTCATATATAGTATCTTCATTGATCCTGATTGTAAACTTCTGAGGTATGTGGGTTTATGTCACTTAAGTACAGATATCATCTCTACTTTACTGATAATAACACAGATGGTCAGAGCAGTTTGGTGATTAGCTCAAGGTCATGCAGAGAGCACTGTTGGTTCGGGCTGAGACTTGAGCCTAGATGTCATAGTTCAAAACTCTCTGGTTCAGGAATCTCTCTGCTGCCCCTTGCTGCCTGTGGTGCTACCAGAATCGATTGTGTTATGAAGACCCAAGTTGGAGTTCGGGGAACTGGAGGAATCACCCACGAGAATAGGCTCTAATGACCAATCGTATATTTTTCTGCCCCTATTGTGTAAAAAGTGGAATTATCAAGGCTTTGAACCAACTGGTCACACCCAGTTTCAGGAAATCTATGATAAGCTTTTCCTGTGCTGCTTGGTAACTCATGGGTTTAATGAGGCAGGGTTTCCTCAAGCTTGGAAGAACTTGGCTCTCCAACTGGTTGAGTGTGAGTCCTTTCTCCCCAAGATAAAAGCTTTATGAAATGCACAGTAAGAATCGCTCAGAGAGGACATAGTCTTGAGCATCTCCTGTGTTCAGGCTTGGTGCTGACCATCTAGAAGTATTCAGAGAATGCCTACGCTGGGCCTGGTGCTCTTCTGAGCTCAGCGAAAGGCTTTGTAGCAGAAGGGGACAGTCAGTTCTGGTGTCAGATCTTGGATTCTCCTCCCAGCTTGGCCACTAGCCAGTGGTGTGCCCCAGTTTCCATATCCATAATCCAACATAAAGCACTCCATACTGTGCCTGGCACACTGTAGTGGGTAAATGCTTACAATTATAATCAGATTAAAAATGAACGACATACACCCCTCCCATCACAGAACGTGAGATCTACCGCTCCTTTTATCTAATAATCATGCCCTATCTCAACCCAGTGCTTTCTATTTGTTTTTTGTTTTTTAAATATTTATTTATTTATTTGGCTGCATCGAGTCTTAGTTGCAGCATGCAGTATCTTTCACTGTGGTACACAGGCTTCTCTAGTTGTGGCGCGTGGGCTCCGTAGTTGCAATGTGCAGACTCTAGAGCGCGCGGGCTCAGTAGTTGCAACGTGCAGGCTTAGTTGCCCCACAGCACGTGGGATCTTAGTTCCCCGACCAGGGATCGAACCTGCATCCCCTGCGTTGGAAGGCGGATTCTTAACCACTGGACCACCAGGGAAGTCCCTCTGTTTGTTGAAGTGGTGTTAGTTGAGTGGTTTCAGAAACAGAGTCCTTGGCATCTGGAGATTTCTACCATCTTCTCCTGCCCCATCAAAATCCCTGTCTTCTATGTGTATGCATATGGCTGATTCGCTTTGTTGTGCAACAGAAACTAACATGGTATTGTGAAGCGATTATACTCCAATAAAGATCTATTAAAAAAAAAATCCCTGTCTTCTACATTTCACCAGTATCAACTGCTCATTTTTATACCTAGCTAAGGAGATATTTAATTCCCTGCACTAGAAAAAGAGGATGTAATGAAGACAAGGGCTGGTTGCTTGACCGCTGCCACCACTTGGTGGAGGGCAGAGCGGTCCGTGTTGGTTCCTGCACACAGTTGCTTTCAGGGCTGGATAGAGCAACCGTGATCTGCATTTGAGATGCTAGATGGTAGTGAGAGTGATGGGGAGGACGCCGAGGCAAACGTTCTCACTTCTGAAGCTGCAGAGGCTGAAGGCCTGGAAGGTGTGTAAGGATGCCTTCTGCTTCTCCATCCAGGCTGTTTCTGGAAACATACCTCTGTGCTGCTCATCACAGCAGATCTCTCCAGACAAGCCCTTCCACAGGTTGCCTAGCACCAGGTTACACTGAGAACGGGGTGAGAGTAGCCTCGTTTGTTCCAGCTAAGAGAGGGCTGTTGGGAGCAGCCAGAAGGAAAACCGTAAGGAGCAAGGCAAGTGACGTTGCTCCCCAAGATGGGCTTCCTCCAGGGCCATAGATCCCACAGGGACATCTGTTAGGCTTGAATCTGGCATAGTTGTCTTTCTGCTGGAACTTTGCATGGAGACTCTGATGACTTCTCTCATGTATGGACTTCCTGCTGATTGTGTTAATCCTGGTGAACCCTGAGGCTAGGTCACTGCAGGGCAGGCCAGTGGGGAAAGCCCTGGAGATGATCCAGAAACTGCAGCTGGTGATGAACTCAACATCAAGCTCAGTTTACCCAAAGAGATGTGGGTTCAGACTCACTTTGCAACCATCATCTTCCATTCACAGCAAACAAGAATGTTCTCCAGAAGGTCAAAGTGGAATATCCTTGGGGAAGAAGACATACCTTAGGAATGACCTGCCTGGTCTCATAGGCTGGCATTTTGCTGGTCATTTGTATAGTATCCAGCTGGTGAAGGTCACCTCCTCCAAGACAGTGAGGGATTAAGCTACCAGTTTGAGTCTGACGTTTTATTTATCTGTACTGGTAGCTTTATGTGTGCTGTGTTTTCTCTGGGCCTGAAGGCTGGTTGAGCAAAAGGCGGGAAACATAAATAAGTAATAGACAGAGAGGGCTGTCCATTTATAGACTTTCAAAGATGACCTGGTTTTCTGTTCCAATGCAGGCATTAGTGTTGCATTAGAGTAATATGCGTCCGTAGATGTTTTTGCCGGTGCATTTGGTGGTGATGATCAGGAGAGACATATTCATGTTCTATTTTTACACTAAAAATTAAGAAACCTCAGGCCACACCGGAGGCCCTTGTTGGCAGGGTGGGCACCAGGAGCCTGAAGAGTCCATTTTTCCTTGGATTGTGTGGGATCGTTGTGTTCCTTTCTGCTCTTCTCCAGTTTCTGGTTATTATTAAACAACCCTTTGTGAGGGAGTATCTCTGGCTTTCCTCCCAGCGAGGAGATGTCTACACAAAGCCAGAATATCCAGCCAATGGCAGGCAAACGGGTTATTTGGTGGAGTGCGGGAACAAATAACTGGTTGACAAGCCAGTTCTTCACTTTTTGCTGGCTTCCCTTGGCATGGAAACAGCCTTCTGTAGTACACGGTGTCAGTGCTTATGCGGGTCCCTCTATCCATTCATTCAGAAAATATTTCCTGAGGGCTCACTGTGGGACTCATTATTTCTAAAATGGGGATAATAATAGTACCTTCTGCATAGAATTATGTGGATACAATGAGTTAATATGGGAAAAGGGTTTAGAACAGTGCCTGGCACACAGTTAGAACTTAGTCAATAGGAGCTTGGCTGGGAAGTTGGAGTTTTATTTTATAGGCAAGGAAGAGGCAGTGAAGCCAGTGGTCTAGGCAGGTGTGGACTTCCAAAAGGTGGTTCCTGTGGCAAAGGTGGGGGAGCATCTCCATGGGGCAGAGCCTGGAGGCAGAGAGACAGTCACGTAACTCTTGTCCAATCTCCGATAGCTTTCACTTGCCTTTCTGGGGGTGGCCTAGAGCAGTGGTTCTCAAAGTTTGGTCCCTGCACCTTGAGCGTCAGCGTCACCTAGGAACTGGTTAGAAATGCAGAGTCCCGGGCCCTGTTCCGCAGCTACTGAATCAGAGGCTCTAGAGTTTTGGCCCAGCAGCCTATGTTTTAGCAACCCCTCCAGGCGACTCTGACCCTTGCTAAAGTTTGAAAACATTGGTCTTTCGAGGGCAAGTAGAAAAGAGAGCTTTAGAAAATCTTCCTTCCCTCGCTTGCCCCTCCCCACACATACACATTTCGATGCCACTGGGCCAGCATGAAGCAGGTGCACAAGCTTTGGGGAGGCTCTCCACGTGCCAGGCAGGCCAGTCTCCTTCTTAGCTGGTCACACAGAAGCAGGAGCCCTGTTAACACAGATCAAGGCCACCCAGGAGCACAGCAAAACCAAACCTCCCGTCTCCAGCTGGCTCGCTGCCAGGAGGGCACTGTGACCCACCCCTGTTGATGCATGGTGTGTAGCTGGAGTGGGGCTCTGCTAAGTGGGTATTTCTTTACCAGGAAGACTGTCAGCTCCAAGATCCCAGTGTGCTTCTCATCATGTTGAGAAGTGAGGGAGCCCAGGTGCCCTGGGCCCTTTCAGAGCAGATCCTGCCTCTGGCTCCTGGAAGTCTGTGTACACGCACCCAAAGACATCGCGTGGCCAACAGAGTGGATCACGCCGAGGCTTCTGCTTTTTCCCATATGAAAAGCTTGTGGCCAGGCTGCTTTTTATTACTGGTGTGCAGCTACCTGTGGGACCAAGTACCACAGTGTAGATAATTTTAGAACACTTATGTAGAGCTTCTGAATTCATTCATTTATTCATTAGTACAAATTTGTATATGCAAGCCTAATGGGAAGTAGGAATAAGATATCCTCCCACCTCACTCCCATCATTTTCTAAGGAGCATATGCCATCCAGGAGGAGATGTAAGTCATTCATACAAAGGCCGGCAGTTCAGAACAGGGTGCTGTGTGCCCACAGGAAGGTACCAACACTGTATGGTATGAGATCAAAGGGGCTGCACAAAAGATGACCTGGGGAAGGTGTGGGGGGAGGAGGTGGCGTTTGATCTGGGCCTTGAAGGGTGGGCAGAATTTCAAGAGGCAAAGAGAAGGCATCTCAAGTAAAGGGACCTGCAGAGCACAGGACTAGAAAGGGCACTAGCTTGAGAGAAGAGTGAGTATTTCTCACTCAGTTTGCCCAGAACATAGGCTACGAGTAGACTAGTGGAGGAAGAGGAGGCTTGAAGGATAGATTGGAAGTTAAATAGCAGGCCCAGGAGTTTGGACCTGATTCCATATGCAGGGGGGCCTGTGGAGAGTTTAGGTTAGGAGAGTGATGTGATCATCATGGCGCTGGAGGACGATTGAGCTGATGATGAAATTTCGATGGGGAGGACTCGAGGCCTCCAGTGAGTGACTTGCTCAGGGTCCTAACCCAAGGAAGCTAGAACTAGGTATTCTGTGTCCACAAGTTCATGACCCTGGGAGACAACCTGGAAGCTCTAGAAGGAAGAGTGAGCTTTTAAAGTAAAGGTTGCCTGATGTTGAAAGCCACCCAAACTCTCCAGGGCTTGGGAGGCACGAGAGAAGGGCCACTGAGTGATGTCAGCTGCTCTTCTGGTCACTTGTCAGAGAGAGAGTTCATCCCTCTGTAGAGGAACACCAGAGGTCCTCAGTATCTCATGTCAGCCAAGCCCAGAGCATCTCAACAATGGCAGGGAGCCCTGGCACGGGGGCCATGGGCTTGGTCCTGACTCAGAAGAGTCGGAACCACCTACTGAGTCATTTGCAGGAGCTGTGCTTTCCTGGGAGGCTTCCCAATCAGGTACCCACCCCGCCAAATGGCTGATAGCCTGCGAGATCTGAAGCCGCACGTTTGCCATGCCATGGCTTCAGGCAAACACAAGTTGCATCTCTTGAGCTGTTGCATGGAAATTGTTTCCTTGCTCTGCACAGAGAAACTTGGCACTTGGCAGTGACAGATAAACAGATGAAACTTTTTTACTTACTTACTCACCTGTTCGTTATTTGTTCTTAAGGTGGTCTCAGTTTCCCCAACTATGAATGAACAACTCCTTATGAACAGTTGTGACTTCGGAAAGAACTGATGGTTCCTAATGCTTTCTCTTTAGGAAGGTCCAGAATGCCCCACATTTTACAAAGATCTGCCTTTCCCTGCATGCCACTTGCCTAAGGCTCCCGGCTGGAATGGAATTGGGCCCAAGTCTGCTCATGGCACCTCCGTTTCTTACATCTTTATTTACTGCCTTTCAAGCAACTCTGCCTTCTCAGGTTTCTCTGATTACCCCTTAGTCAGTAACCTTGGAAATTTCAAATACCATGGAATCTTTCCACTCAGAGGGCCACCATGGTTTGTTTTTCAGGGTGAATTCAAAGATACTGGTACTGCTGTCTTATTCCAAATACAAGTTGCCCCTCCACCGTTGGATCTCTGTTTTTTGGAAAACATCTTTTGATTCAGTATTATTCCACAGATTGCTTTTAGGATTCAGGATTAGAATGGGTCCCATGGGTAAATTCCAGACCCTAATTGCCAGCAGGTATTAAGCTGGAGTGCCAAGCCAATACAGTGGCTTAACATTGCGCTGACGTTGATCAGATGAATATTCAGCTGGAGATCTCAGCCAGCTGTTCGAGGTCTAAGCTGTTACCATCATAAGGCAGAAGGGCTTGGGGAGACGGCTGAGAGTTTTCCCTTCTTTTCCTGCCCTTCCATTTGGTGGCCTGGGACCCCTAGGGAGTTCTCCTGTAGGACTCTCTCTCTCTCTCCCCCTGCAGGGAGAGGCAGGCAGTTTTGGCCCAGTGCTAGATCCCCGGGAGCCTGAAGTCCTGGCATCAGGAGCAGAGCTCTTGCTACCGGTGCCTGTTTTCTGGAGGCAAAGTAAGGCCACTTGATGCAAAGAAAGGAGAATTGAATGTCGGAGACTTGAAAGACTCCAGGAGCCTGGGAGGTTGGCAGAGTGAGACCTCAGCCAGCTGGATCCAGGCGTCTCCTCTCCCCAGCTCTCCCCCCTGCAGCTGTGAGCCGGGGTTCTGCCTGCCCAGGGAGCAGAGGCGTGAGTTAGGAAAAGCGCTTGAGCGGGGAGGGGGTGACTTTGGGTTGTCCCCTCCCTTCTGGAAGGAGGGCTCTCTGCCTCTGGCTAGTGGGCAACCCACCTCCCCAGGCCTCCTCCCTGGTTGGGCCTGGCTGGCCCCCCCCTCGCAGGCCTGAACCCTTTCAGCAGCTGCCGTCAGATACACCCTGCACTCCAGGTGGAGTTTTCTCACGGCAGGGAGTTCCTCCTCAGGCCCTCGACCTGTCTCCCTGGCATGTGGATTTTATCCCCCTGTCCTTTAAAATGTATGTGTGTGGGGTGCGTCCCTCTCACATCACTATAAAGGAAGAGAGAACACCTGTGTTCTTTTACCGTCAAGAAACAGACCGCTTTCTGCTTTTCAGGGGCCAGTTGCCCATGTGACTGGCAGCCTTAAGGAGGACACTGGGAGACCCGCTTCGGTCCGTGTGAGGCCATTTCATTTTAGTATTTACATCTGGTTGTGTTCCAGCAGTGTCAGCCGCTGGGCTAGGCCCTGGGACCCAGAGAGGAGTGCGTCCCCCTCTCTCCCCGCGGGTCACCCAGTCTCTGCAGGCTCGCGGGGGAACAGGTGAGGACAGTCACCCAGGCTAAGTGTGGGACCCACCTCAACATGGCGGAGACGGGAAGCAATCTACCTCGGACGCTTCAAGGAAGGAATTTAGTCTGAGTTCTCTCCGTGAGTTGGGCACCATTGACGACTAGGTATCTCGTGCATGCCACGGTGGGGAAGGTGCAGCTCCTGTCCAGAAGTGCCTACAAGCACGAGCTGGGGGCCAGACGCCGGCCCCTTGCTTCTGTAAGTGTCTTCTGTTACCACCCCAGGGCTTGCTCAGAGCGTTGATGACGCTGTGCCGGCTCACTTGTGTATTGATCTTCTCTCCTGTGTTGGGAAGGGAAGGACCTGGTGCTCAAGGACCAAGACCATGTCTCATCTGAAGGGCTTCCCCACAACCCCACGTAGCAGGTGCTTAAGAAATGAGATCACTCTGACTCTCCATGTGTATAGACCCGGGGAGTGGAGGAGGGAGGGTATGCAACTCCCTCCTGCTGTTCTGAAGTGACTGGAGAGGGCACCCCCCAGGGCCTTGCAGTATTTTATTAGCTGGCAAATAAGGAGGAGACTGGTATAGTGGGTCTCGCGTGCCTATTGAGCTTTTCAGTTTGTACGTGCTCTTCAGAATTCAGATATGCGGAGTGATGGGCTGGAGCCTTTCTGTCCAATATGGTAGCCACTGACCACATGTGACCTCTTAAATTTCAAGTAATTAAAATGAAATCAAATGAAGAAATTCTCCTCTCATACTCGCCACATTTCAAGTGCTCGGGAGCCACAAGTTGACTCTTGGCTACAGTATCAGGCAACACAGACTTAGGTCATTTCTGTCATTGCAGAACTTTCAAATGGACGGCGCTGCAGACGCCAAGCTACGTTTCTTGATCCAAGGTGTACACCGCACATCATGTGCATCTGAGTTATTTGAAGGCAAAAGGGAAGAAGAGTTTATCAAAATACAAATTCCTGGGTTCCTCCCTAGTCTTCCTGAATCAGAATCTCTAGGGGTTGGGGGAACTGGGAATCTGTATTTTAATAAGCACCCCCAGATGGCTGTTATGCAAACTCCCATTCCCACGCTCCAAGGGAAGCCAGAAGTTGAATGGCGAAGCTGGGCAACGTCCTGGTACAGCAATTCTGAGCACCTGACATGTCTCACGGCACTTTGCACTCCAGCATTAAGATTTCCCAGCCCGATGTTTCCCAGAGTACGTGACTGGAGCTTCCTGGCTGGCAGCTAAGGGTGCCATCTCAGTAAAATCCTGGCTCTGCTTCCACCAAGCAGTAAATAATGAAGAAAGAGGCTGTCCTAGCATTATCTCCCTCTCTCCTCTTGCAAAACCAGGAGGATGGAAATAACCTCGCTGTTCCCCTTGAGCATGTTTGAATCACAAGTAGTACCTTCTCTCTCAAATAAATTTATTGTCTACTGCCTTCATCCCAACAAAGACCAGCCGGTGATGAATACCAGACTTCATAGCTTATTTGTCAAAGCTGCACACCTGTGAGGATTCCTGTGGAAGATAAATTTTGGTTTGGGGGAGCGGGGCCTGGAGGAGGAGGGACCTGTCCAGGAATAAATCTTAACATGTTGCCCCAGACGGTGAATGAGCGTTTGCCTTGCCAGGCTTGCCCTCCTGACAAGGTATGATAAATTACCCTCTTTGTTGACACCTTCA
The DNA here is from genome assembly GCF_965194825.1 of Balaenoptera physalus. NCBI lineage: Eukaryota > Metazoa > Chordata > Mammalia > Artiodactyla > Balaenopteridae > Balaenoptera > Balaenoptera physalus. The sequence goes on along the minus strand of NC_138883.1, from coordinate 106,082,690 downwards.
TTGGGTTATTTATGGCTCATTAATTGAACCGAAAAGGGGGCTTGCAGACCCAGCGGGGGCACCTTACAATACTCCTCCAGTGGACCCAGCTCGAAGAGGAGAACAAAGGAGAAACGAGCGGGAGGGACGTACTCACGTTTCTGCTCCTTGGCTGGAGATGCTCTTCGCCAAAGAATTCAAGATTTGTTAAAAACAAAAACAAAAACTTTGGAAGCTCAGGTGAACCTCTCTGGGGATAGTTAGCTGGGTACCTCGTACCCAGCCTGTGCTGCTGTATGGCACCTTCTAGAGAAGAGGAAGCCTGTGCTGAGAGCTCTGTGTGTAATGGCCTGCCTTGCTCGAGGCTTGCCTAGGAAGACAGCACAGCACAGCGGAGGCCATCAGAGGAGCCGGACACAGGCCTCGCTTGTTCATGGATTTGCTGTGCTACTCTGGGGAGGTCACGCAATCTCTCTGAGCTTCAGATTCCTCTCTTGTGAAGTGAGGGCGTCAGACGGGATGATCTCTGAGTCTTTCTTCAGTTCTAAAGGGTCTAAGAAAACAGAATAGTTTGCTCTTCACTGACCATTGCATTGGGTTACCCCCTCCATTTCTGGTTACTAATTAGTTTACTCATTTGGCAAATAGTATCTACTGGGGTTCTACCACGTGTCCAGTTCTGAGGGGGATGCAGGCATACTGGGTATGCATGGCTTTGTTGTCGGCTTCCATCCATTTTCAGTCTAGAATTTTGTTTGTGTTTTCAAGAGCTGATTAGCACATAAAAATTAGTTTAATCCTTAAGTAAAGTACTTACAAGATCGTGCCTTGTCATAAACTCTCCTTTACGTGACAATAAGGGATCCTGCAGTCTCTCCAGCTGCTTCTCCGGGGGGCCACTGTGGTTCATGAGTAAGTTGTAAAAGGCTCTCTTTTAAAGTGCCAGGTGTTCTCCCTATTGCTGTTGCCTTCTAGAAGGCTCCATCCTGTGGAAAGAACTTGCCAATGAAAGGAATGACAGCATGGTTTCATTCATTTCTATACCCATTCGTCCATTTAGTCATTCTTCTATCCCACAAAATTTTACTGAATAGTTACTCTCATCTTTGTGTCAAGATCTGTGTTCACAAGATGAAGGAATGAGATAAAACTCAGAAATTCAAGGAAATTACACTCTGGTGGGAAGGTAAATGCACTCCACAATTATTGAGTGCTATCATAGAGTCATTCCCAGGAATCTGTGGGAGCATGTGGGAGGGAGCTTGACTGTGTCTGGGGGCTTTGGGAAGGCTTCCAGGATATTTAAGTAGGGTTTTGAAGGAAGACTAGGAGTTTTCTGGGCAAACAAGTTGTAGAAGACTATTCTAGATTGGGCAAAGAGTGTGTGTAGAAGCACAAATATGTACCTTAGCTGCTTGAGAAATTATAAATAGTGTAGTCTGGTTGGAGTATAGTATGAATTTAGGAGATAGAAGGTGAAGCTGGCACAGGTCCAGATCTTGAAGAGGTTCCTGTGAAATGCTGAGGAGCCTGCCCTTTGCCCTGAAGGCCATGAGGAATGTTTGAAGAGATTTATTCAGAAGAGAATCATGGTCAACTTAGTATTTTAGGGAGATCCTCTGGTGCCAGGGTACAGGAGATTAGGGGCGGAAAAACCTGCTAGATGACTTTTTTTTTTAAACATCTTTATTGGAGTATAATTGCTTGACAATGGTGTGTTAGTTTCTGCTTTATAACAAAGTGAATCGGCTATACATATATCCCCATATCCCTTCCCTCTTGCGTCTCCCTCCCACCCTCCCTGTCCCACCCTTCTGGATGGTCACAAAGCACCGAGCAGATCACCCCATGCTATGCAGCTGCTTCCCACTAGTTGCAATAGCCCCAGCAAGAGGAAATACAGGCTTGAAACAAGGGCCTGCGTGTGAGGGAGGTAGAGAGAGCACAGGAGCTGGCAGACCTGAGTTCTAATCCAGGCTCCGTCAACATCTACCTCAAATTATTTATTTTCTCCAGAATGTATGTCCTGCTCTGTAAAATGAGGACATTGGACTTGATGGTTTTAAATCTGACTCTGACATTTGGTAAGGACTGGGTTTTCTGTTAGAAGTGGGGAGAGGAAGGAAGGTGCAGGGTCAGTACTTACAATTGATAGAAGTGTTTTTAATAATAATGGTTGGAATGTCCATCAGCTGTGTCCTGCTGAGGATATAGATGGCCCACAGTAAATGCACATTCCAGCAGATAGTAGGGCAGGTTCTTTGCCTCCATGCCAAAACTCACTCCTAAGGAGAGGGCTTCCTTAGGAGTCGTACAAAAATGGGGGTTTGTAGAACCCTCAGGAATTGATTACCTGGCAGCTAGAAGGGAAAGGCCTTGGAAGAACTGGTCCACACAGGCTCTGTACTTTCTATCTAGTCAGGTGAGGAGGACGAGCATGACTCGTGCCTACAGCCTTAGAAATTCATGTCCACTGTTTGGAGAGAGATCTCCACTCTTTCTTTTTCCTTTCCAAGGTTGCCAGTGAAATTCTTTTTTATTCCAAAATGAAAATGATTATTTTTCTGGTGTTAAAAAAGAACATGCTTATAGTAAAGAGTTCTAGCTGGAAGGGAAGGAAGGAAGGAAGGAAGGGGAAGGGAAGGAGGAAGGAAGGAAGAAAGGACGGATGGATGGGGGAGGGGGAGGGAAGGGAAGGGAGGAAGGAAAAAGAAGTACAGAGTAAAATTTATTCCAAATCTCACGATCCAGGTTATAAGTTAACATTTCTGGGAGAATCCTTTTAGTCATCTCTCTATGTATAATAATCTGGATATCTTTACATGTATGGGCTGTATCACATAAACTGTTTCATTCAGTCACCATATCTCGTGCACAGTTTTTGCGATATATTTGTGCATCATCATTTTAGGATGCATAGTGTTTCATCAGTAAATCATAACGTTTTCAGCTGATATATCAGTATTCGTGGACACATGTTGTTTTCAATTTTTCTTTTATAAACAAGACTAAGGAGCATCCATGTACATTTGTGCACTTGTAAAATTATCTCCTACAAATGAAACTACAAGGCAAAGTGTATGCATGTTTTTGTTTGTTTGTTTTTTATATAAATTTATTTATTTATTTATTTTTGGCTGTGTTGGGTCTTCGTTTCTGTGCGAGGGCTTTCTCTAGTTGCGGCGAGCGGGGGCCACTCTTCATCGCGGTGCGCGGGCCTCTCATTATCGCGGCCTCTCTTGTTGCGGAGCACAGGCTCCAGACGCGCAGGCTCAGCAGTTGTGGCTCACGGGCCCAGTTGCTCCGCGGCATGTGGGATCTTCCCAGACCAGGGCTCGAACCCGTGTCCCCTGCATTGGCAGGCAGATTCTCAACCACTGCACCACCAGGGAAGCCCCTGTATGCATGTTTTTAACTTTTGCTGCATGTTGCCCAACATGCTCTCTGGAAAGATTTCCAAATGCACTTTAAATGTAATTTAATATTTTGTGTGACTGGAGAAGCAGTGTGCCAAGGGTTGGGTTTGGGCAGGATGAAGGCAGGGAGAAGTCTGTGGTTTGCCCAGTGACTCTATTTTCTGAGCACTGCCGAATCCATAGGCCCGATGGGGGTCTGAGACTTTGCCAAGGGCTCATGGAAGGCTCCAGAGAGTCAGGGTGCCAACTGATGCCACGTCAGGTAGAGTGCTTTCCAGGTTCTTCTCCAAGATGGCTAACCCTGGATCTTGGGATCTGTGGCCTTTGAATAGCGATGTGTCCCTACACACGCAAGCTGTAAGAAATGCAGATGTAGAGAGGCCTCCAACGGCAAAATCTGTACCTGTCTGAAATACTACCTTTTCTGGGCCCCTGTGCAATGTTTCCTGGTCCCTGATTGGGCAGCCTCCTGTCCTGGGTGTTCAAGAGCAGTTCCAGTTCAATATATTCCATCGTGCTGCCTTCAGGGTGCCCCCATGTAGGTCACACGCAGGCTGGACATGGCTTCAGCATGTCTGGTCATCACTTGACACCATGTGATGGGTTAGAGCAGAATTCCACCATCATTGTGTTTCCATGGGTGACAAGCACGAAGTTTCCATCTGTTTATTCATTGCTCGTTCATTCAACAGATATTACTAAGAACTTACATTATTGCAGGCACTGGGCTGGGCACTGAGCAGAACACAAAAATGAACAAGAATTTACAGGTTCATGGCATTTGGAGCGAGAAGGAATCGTATCAGGCCCAAGCCCCTCATATTCCTGTTGAGGAAACTGAGGCCCAGAGAAGTAAAGTGCTTCACCTCCGATGGTCCATCCGCTGGTCACTGCCCTAGTCGGTGTGGGGTGCTGCTTCTGAGATGTGGAGGGGCTACGCAAAACTCCATGTGGGCCCCTCTGGGGAGGGGATGGCCTAACTCACCCGTGAGGATAGCCAGTCCTGCAGGGCCAGAGTCTTTATGACTGAGCCCTACAGACATGGTGGGGTTGTACTGTGGGATCTGGGAGGTCCAGGGGAAACAGAGCCGAGCTTTGTGGCCCCCGACAATGTGGGTAACTCGGCTTCTCTCGGCTGGCCTTGCTGGACCAGCCATCTTCTGTAGGCTTGAGTGTGGGAGCTCCTTTGGAAGTTGATCCTATTTAGAGAGGCTAGATAGTCTGAAGGTAACCAAATTTGAGCTGGGAGACGTTCCATCATTGAGAAAATGACAACTTTCCAAAAAAAAAAAAAAAATACTATTGAGAGAGCATTCTATAATTGTGGCTGCAGCTAGGATCTCCCTGCCAAGATGTGATACAGAGGCACTTTCTCAATGGTTAGATTACCTTTGAATCCTTGAAAACAGTAACACATCTTATCAATAATCACTCTTCATATCTCTATGATCATTAGAGTTTACAAAGTATCTTCCCCCCATTAGCTGGTTCCTTCTTTACACCACCCTGTGTATTAGCGATTCACTAATTAATTTTATTATGTGTTCGTGCTTTTAGGACTCTGAATGAATCAATGAGTGACTTGTCCAAGAGCTAACAAGAGACAGAGTTGGATTTGAAACCAGGTTTTCTTTCTTCCAGTTCCTTTCTTTACCCAGACCTGCCCTTGTTGGTTTCTGGGTTTGTACACTGACCAGTCAGGTGAATGGCTAGCTGAGAGGGTCAGCAGGGAAAGAGGCCTCTCTGCCTAGAGATCTGAAGGTGGGCTAGGAAAGACGCTTTGCCTTCACAAACTGTCCTTACCATGAAACAGTCATTCCTTTGTATCTTAGATGCTTTCTATTATTAAGAATTCCCTTTCAAAATGTAACTCTCCACTTCAGTAAATTAAAAATGCAACCATATAATAGAACTGCATGCATTCTGTTCTATTGGAGTGAGAATGGAACAGAACAGAATAGAATAGAATTTATGTTCCATTAGGAATAAAATAAAATTCAGTAGAACACTGTGGGTAAAATGTGATTATGGACATGTAAAGAAATATACTCACTTAAAAATACATTAAAAAAATAGAGGCTCTGTAATTTCAAAGGCCTCTAGTATGTGGATCATATGTGACAGCTGTAGTGTTCTTCTTTATGCCAATTTGCATACCTTCCTTTCATTCTCCCAGCACCCACACTGGTCACACCGTAAGCCTCAGAGAAGTCATCAGCTAACACTTTCAAGAAATGATTTGTCAACCAGCTAAGAGCCAGAGTTATCTTGTGGAATGGGAGAGTACATAGAGGGTCTGGGATAGATGACAGGGAAGGAAAGTTAGTACCTAGGTGGGTTTCATCCACTTGGTAAGATTTCAGTCGGCCGACCCTTCCTGTGCTCACCTCCACCTGTGCTCACCTCCTGAAATGCAGTGCCCTGTGCCCTCTCTTACTAATGGCCAATGCTCACAGCTCTGTTGACAGCAGAACCAGACATGGACTAAGGGGGAAAGAGGAGGCTTCTTAGTCCCCGCTTACCCTGCTCCAGAGCAACTTGACTGAAGCACGTCCAGCGCATGGCGTGCCGTGGGGTGACTTAGGCAGGCGGGTTTCTCCTGGCCGTCCTGGGTGGGGTTGTTAGCGCTGTTATTTGTACTGGGAACACAGTAGGTGCAGAAGCTATAGGGCAACCAGCAAACAGAGTTGCGTTGCTGTAAGGTGTCTGAAAGGCGTCAGGGTTTTGCCCAGCAGTTAGTCCTCAGATGTAAATTAATAGATGGGTCAACACAGCATAGTAGTAAGTAAAGTAAATACATTCTAGAACTGGGGACTCTTTTTGAGTTGGAAGAGATCCTAGGAATTCCTGGAAGCCTGTGGAAGTTAATGGCTTGCCTTGGGTCACCTAGAGGGTCAGAGGCAGAGATAAGGCTGGACTTCAGGCCTCCAACTCCCAATGTGGTGCTTTTCCCACGGGCTCTGCTCACTCTTGTTCACTGATTTATCTCACACGCATTTGTTTGGGGGCCTACAATGTGCCAGACACTGTGCCGGGGTAGGGAATCCACAGATGAATAAAATGAGGGCCCTTTCCTCAGGGCACTCATGAGTTAGTTGGAGGAGACAGAAACATGAGCTTGTTATTTCATAAAATACAGGAAGATGCCTCCTTGAAAGGAAGGACCTTGAGATGCATGCAGTCCAGGAGACAATCTATTTTTCTAAGGAATCAACACAGGATAAAACCCTGGTTGGATCTTGGACCCTGCCTTTGCTTGGACCTCAGAGGATAGCATCCAGGGTGAGAGAGACCCAACAAGGATGAAAACGAAAAGAGCCGAGGGAAGAGATACAGCATGCAGCTTTCGCCATCATTTGGGCAGTATGTTTATTCGAGGAGCTCGAGACCTTTATTTTATCTGAATAGTTGAGCCCAGATGCCACACTTCTCTGTCTTCCAGGGAATGTCCTGTACAGGGTTTCTTCTGTATACTGTGTGACAGTAGGAGCTGCTCTCCCATTCGTACTCACAGTCTTGTGCTAGAGGGTCTTTCCTATATTGTGTTAGGTCTAGTTCTGAGAGTGACAGCAGCCATCCATTGTTCTAAAGGATTCGGAAGAGTGCTGTAGACAGAAAGGAGGGGTGTTTTTAGGAGGCTTCATGACAGCATGCTTTTTTTTTTCCTCCACAGAGGCTTCTGTGATTGGTGGGCAAATGTCAGAGACAGACTCTCTGCCCATTGCCCTTGTGATTTGTTAAGAGATCGAATGAAATGAAGAATGAAAAAATATATATATACATCACTATACCTTGTATGGGTTGATTTGAGCGAACCAGTTATAAAAAGATATTTTTGAGGCAATCAGGGAAACTTGGTTAGCTGCTGCAGTTGTAGCAGTACTTAAAGATAACGATATCATGATTATGTGTTTTAAAAGTTATTTTTTAGAGATGCAAAGTGATGTGTCTATAGATAAGAATATATATCTTTAAAATATACTTTTATTTTTTAGTGGTTGGGGAGTCAGATTTAGGTAGAACAAGATTGGCCATCAGTTGATAAGTATTCAAGCTGGATGATGGGACCATGAGGGTTTGTTATACTATTCTCTTTAGTTTTGTGTGTATTCAATAACTTTCTATTCAAAACATTTAAATAGTGAATATTATTGAGCAGCTATCATTTGCCAGGTTCAGGGCTGGCTGTTTTTTATGCAGCCTCTTATTATATTCTCACAACATCTCTGTAAGTGGGTTGCGTTACACTGATTTCTCAGATGAAAAAGCTGTAACATAAAGGAAAAGTGAATTCCACATGTCACACAGCACATGGCAGAGCTGGGAATTGAACCCTGATCTTTTCCTTTAACTTTTATTTGAAGTATAACACATATAGAGAAATGTGCACAAATCATATTTGTACATCTCAATGACTTTTTATGTGACCATATCAAATAACCTAGACCAACATGAAAAGAATGGAATAGTAGCAGCATCCCTGAAGCCACCTCATGACCTTGCCAATCACAGTCCCTCCTCAGAGGTAACCACTGTCTTGACTCATAGCACCCTGGATGAGTTTCGCATATATTTGGAACTTTATGTAAGTGGAATCATATTCTTTTATGTGTGGCTTCTTTTTCTTAACATTATGTGTGTAAAATTCATCCATGGTGATGCCTCAAACAGATCTTTCCCTTTCATTGCTGTATATTTCATGGTAGAAATATGTCAGAATTTATCTGTTCCATTACTGATGGAAGTATTTCTGCTTTGGGGTTATTATGAGTAATGGATTGTGAACATTGTGGTACATGTCCTGAGTGGACAGAAAGAAGGATTTCTGTCGTACGTATTCCTAAGGTGGAATGACAGGCGCACAGGGTAGCATATGTGAACCAGAAGCTCCAGTTTTCTTTCTATCACCCATTTCTCTCTAAACGGATGAAAAAATTAACTACCTAATGTAGTTAGTTCCATAAGACTGGGGATTAACATAGGGTCCTGAAAGGCTCTGAGGTGCAAACAGGATTGAGATTTGAGGCTGAAATGTTCTGGTCCAGCGCTGATGAACCCCAAGTCCCAGTTCAGGCCTTCAGTGTTTCATGAATCTTCCTTGAAATAAGTTTAATGCAAGAGAAGCACTGCTCTGAAGTGTCCTGCATCTGTGATTTAACATAACAGCCCGTCACTCTAGGATACCAAAAATCAGGTAACAGAAAGAAGTATGACTACTCTTGTCTAAGCCATCAACAAAAGAAAAAATTTTTCATAGATAAAAATTTTAATAAAATCCATCTTGATATTCGGCATACTTGAAGATTTGCCAATATTCTAACAATGGTGTCATTACTGTTTCATTTTGAAGGATGAAAAATAGCTATTGTAACAGCCCATGGTTAACTATGAACCCCAGGGAGTGGGCTTCTCCCCTTGGTGAGCTGGGTCATCCTCATCCTTCACACCTGTAGCCCCCAAACTTTTCTTCCTAGGAGTCCAGTTTGGGTGCTGGGAAAGCTTGGTGACCTTAGGCCTGAGAGAGACCTAAAGTGGGTGGCCTACTTTGACAACTTCAGGTGACAGTGATTGTCTGAGGATGTGAGGGATACTGTAGAAGAAAATGTGAGCATCAGATACAAATGGGGATGGGTTCAAACCCCATGTCTACTTATTATTTGACCTTGAAAATATGAATTCCGAACCTCTGCTTCCTTATCTGTAAGAGTAAGGATGTTGATGATGCCAGTTTTAGAGAAAAATTAGAAAATGGTTAACTAGAGAGATGATCGAGGTAGTTCACTCCTCAAATTGCACGAGTCCAAGATCTCCAGGAGCCTTTTATTCTGCTTCTGACTGTTGTAGATATAATGGTTAGTGGGGCAGGATGGTGTTTCTGGTTGATAAAGGGAACCAGCCTCTTCTGTCTACTGTTTCTTTTCACAAAAACTGAGCTTTCCTCCTCTTGCATGTTGTACGTGCATAGTGCTGGAGGGGGCAGGATCCTTCCCAGCTTGGCTGTAAATTCTGTGAGATTTAGTTCATTAAACCTTGAACGCCAAGGTTTAAGAGTATTATTGGTTTATTTAAGATTGGTTGATAGCCCCACCTCCATCTGGAAATTTTATAATGAAAGCACAGGTACAAAAAGATCAAAACAATTTACCTAACGTAGAAGCAAGTATCAAGCAAAAGAGAGGAAAAGAAAATGATAATCAAAACTCCTCCCTGAGGAAAATTTGAGCAAATGAGCCCAAAATGTTGCCCTCACCCCACTAGCAGCCGGGAGAAAAAGGGGAGTCATTGTGGGCTCCAGAGTTCCCATTATCTCGTGGTGGGAGGCATTTCGGCTGAGGAGAAACAAATGTCTGTCTGCTCTTGGCCACTGAAAGGATTTGATACGGGAGTCTTTGTGTAAGGTTATTTCAAAAGGCAAGAAAAAAAATGATCCCAGGCAGCTTTTAGGATGGATGTAGAGGCACTCCCCATCCGGCTATTATTTGTGTGAGTCTAGTCTCAATATGACAACATCAACTCTTCCCTCACCGTGGAGTTGCATTATGGAAAATCACTTGGAGGTGACAGATGTGCATTCCAGGCCTGGCTCTGCCGTTTTATCTGCTCTGTGACTTGGGCCCACACATTTACCCGTTCTGGGCTCTAGATTTCTCCTCTGTTAAATGAACTCCCCTTGCAGTTCTAAGAGACCATGCTTGTCTTATTTCACGTGTGCCGAGCAGAGAACCATCCAGAGGTCTGAGAACCGTCGCGTTATGTGGGTTTCTCCTCCCCGTGCCTCCATGTTACAAACAATAAGAGCAGCCTCAGAACTGCCATCTCAAGGGGACAGAGGAAGGAACAAGGAGGACAGTTTTGCCAAGAAAACCAGCCCTGGGATCATTTTTTTTTTCTTGGGAGAGGAGAGGGGTGGCACATGCCCAGTATATGTTACGTGAGCTGCATGCCATTTCATAGCATCCCTCGCATGTGGAATCCACCGTCTCCTCTCCTTCTGGAATCCTTTCTCCGACGTATATTCTCCTGGTCCCACACAGCAGACGACCAGGCAGTCATTCAGCCCCAGGACTCCTGTGCCCTTTAGCCCAAGCGTAGGTTCCCTGAGCTTCCTGACTTGCTCCTTTACAGGTCGATATTTCCCTCCCGTGCCCTGGCTCAGCAGATGTGGAGACGCGCCTGGTACAGCTCAGCGCTTGCACCCTGCACTAAAGCTCAGACATCTCTTTCTGCCCCCTCCCTGTCACCAGAGCACCCCAGACATGCCCACAAACAGGCTAAACGTGCAAGACTGCATCCTAGCCTGCCGGAAGAAGAAGAAAAAGATATTCCTGCTATCTCCGAGGTTCCTGCTTTTTCTGTCAATTGGGAATGCAAACGTCAAGTCCCTTACAGTTAACGACCTGTCTTACAAGGCCTCAACTACTCATGTCATTAATGGGTAATTCCAAGGTAGGCAGTTGGTAGTAAACACACACCTCCAAAGTGCCTAGTTTGCTACCTGGGAATTCCAATCATAATTACCATGAAGTTATATTAACTGCAGATTATCCTGCCGTATGAGTGGTATAAATAAGTATGTTCCTGCTCTGTGATAATAAATTTGAATGACATGGCTAGTTAATTAGTAGCCATTGGAAATTCACTGATGGGCTACTGAAGCAATACATTTCTCCTAAAGGGGGAAGAAGATGGTTGGAGTTTGTTCCGTTTGGTTTAATGAAGGCCTTAGTGCAGGCCTTGATATAGTCCCTGTCGTTTCTTTTCTCCTGGTCCCTGATCTTTGAACCGGGAAAGTGAGCCTCTGTTGAGTTGGCAGTGAGCGCTCCCTAGAATGAAAGCAGAACTTGGAGTCCAAAGACGATGAGTCCCGGCTTAGCCATTGACTTGTGTGATTTGGGGACAGTACTTAATCCCTCTGAGCCTCAGTTTCCTCCCGTGTAAAATGAGAGCGAGGCTAGGTGCTGGGGACACACACCTCCTGGGGTTGTTGTGAAGATTAGATGGGTTACACACATGGAGGGTGGGGTAACCCCTCCACCCTCGCCAGGGTTAGCTGTTACCATTGACCAAGGCTGGGAGGAAAGCCCCACTTCACAGGCCATGTGACTTCTGTCCTCAGAGGGCTGGGTCTGATTCAGCTGAGTGTGAAGCACTGTCAAAGCAGAGACACGGTCACGCTTTGTCACTTGAGGGTGGCAGATTGAACCCAGCTCTGAACTTTTGCCATTTTCTAAAGGGAGAGTATAACTCCATTTCCATCAGGAAAAAAGGGGCGATGCCTCAGATGCGTGAGAGGAAGGGATTACACCCAGAGAAATTTAACTCCCGAGAGATTATGTTCTCAGCCTTTAGCTGAGAAATAAATCAGCCAAGAGTAAACAGTCTAGTAACACCTCCAGCTGTGCAACAGGAGGGCTCTGGCCTGGCAGCCAGAGCTGCCCCATCGCCAACTTTTCTGACCTTCTGCCAGCTAGCTCTTCTTATGGGTGCCTCACTCAGGCAGGAAAATCCCCTGAGGGAGAAAGTGGGACAGCGCCCAGCAATTTCCAAGGAGTGCGTCTACACTGGGCTCAGAGGACTTTCAAATACAATTTGGCCAAGAAAGGCCGCTTTCCTTAAGACAGAAAACGAATGCCACTGCTCAGCTTGCTTTTCCATGCGCGTAAGGGCTGCACCTTGACAAATAGGAGGCTGCTTTCGGGAGATGATAGATTTATATTCCAAAGTACTGCCTAACTCGTAACCATAGTAACAAACAAAGCTATTACATAAAATGGCTTCACCATGTGAAAGCAATAATTATATTAACCAGATGGGAGGAAAAAGGAGAAGGAAGTCTGATCAATGTGGAAGGCACCGGTAAATTGGATTGAAAATGCATGACATTTTCCGAAATTACATCTCTTTGGGGGAGGGGGCGGGAGCCCAAGAAGGAGGGGCCGTGATCAAGTTGGGAGTGGCCCCACCAGGTGGCAGCAGGCAAAAGTGGTTGAAGTAGCTCTTCTGTTGATGGTTTCTGGGCTCCGGAAGCGGGCTTAATACTTCTGCAAGGCTTGATTTTAAAGCACCAGCCCCTCACATCACCAATTCAGTGGGGGATTTCCCTGTCAACGCTAACAATGTGGAAATGGCCCAAATTTGACTTTATTAAAGAGCGTGTTGGTTGAGAAAGATCCCCGTTGCCGTAAGCAACGTGAGCTAAATAGAACATCAGCGTTATCTGATGAGGCCTGGAGTGTATGATATAGATCAGAGCTCCCCGTGGACTTAAAACTCCTGAGTTTCTGCCCAGATCACTCCCTCTGAACGCTTGGTGCTCAAATGTAGCTGCACGTTAGAATCATCTGGGACACTTTAAAAAGTACTGATGCCTGGCTTCCACCCTCGCCATTTCTGATTTCATCGTATGTGGTAGAGCCTGGGCATTGGGATTTTTAAAGCTCCTCCAAATGATTTAAAGGAGGTTTGCAAGGGTCAGATGGATAGGAAGCTATTTATTTATTTATTTATTTATTTATTTATTTATTTATTTATTTATTTATTTATTTTTAAATTAGCTGATTTTTTTTAAATTTATTTATTTATTTTTGGCTGTGTTGGGTCTTTGTTTCTGTGCAAGGGCTTTCTCTAGTGGCGGCGAGCGGGGGCCACTCTTCATCGCATTGCGCGGGCCTCTCACTATCGCGGCCTCTCTTGTTGCGGAGCACAGGCTCCAGACGCGCAGGCTCAGTAGTTGTGGCTCACGGGCCTAGTTGCTCCGCGGCATGTGGGATCTTCCCAGACCAGGGCTCGAACCCGTGTCCCCTGCATTGGCAGGCAGATTCTCAACCACTGCACCACCAGGGAAGCCCAGCTATTTATTAAGATGGAGGTGATGCGAATTACTCACAGTTGGCAACTTTGGGAGCCACAGGAGTAGGAGACTGACTTTCTTACTACCTGCTTTTGCTTTAGACTAGTGGGTAGGTCTCTGGTTAATTATTCTAGCTAGAAAATACCAGCTAAATAGCACAGAAAGTGTCATCCTGATGTTTCAGACCATTTGTGCGTTTGTCATAGAATGTCAAGGACCCTTCCCTTGTTTCTCATGAACTAAAAATCTCAGTGAAGATGCCTCCTGTAAAATCCCTGGCTAGTCAGATCTGTTCGTTTACAAGGCTGGGAAGATTACACAACACAGACACGTCTGAGGGAATCTGAATATCTACCTAGATCTTGTGTAATTTGACCCAATCAGTCAAACAACACATACAGGGACAGCCCTGGGAAAAACGTGAAGTAGGCAAAACTGCCTTTCCTTCCCTGGCTCATCCCTCCCCTCCCCTCCTTCAGGGGCCCGCCCAGTGGATTTTAAACCTTTCTCTCCTTCCACTCAATCTTCCATGTGACATCTTGGTGAATGAAACAGTGGATTAATCAGAGAAAGAAACTCCCCCACGCCTTCATGTGTAGAGCCCTCATCATGTGATAGACAGTACATTCAGAGCTTTATCTCATTCAATTTTCAGAGCACATTTGTATGGAAGCCATTAGTATCTCCATTTTATAAGAGAAGAAACCAAGGCTTAAAGAGGTTAAATATCTTGGACTTGGCCCCATAGCTAGCAAGTGGCAGGATGGGATTTGAACCCACATCACGTGTGAGCTGGAACACTTAATATCCTACCTTAAGCTGCTTCCTTCTCTGCTTCTCAGAGCTGAAGGTTTCTTCTTGCTTCTCTGTCCAATAGGGAGCCACTAGCCACGTGTGGCTATTTAAATCTAAATTAGTTAAAATTATGTAATATTAAAATGTCAGTTCCTGAATCACACTAACCACATTTCAAGTACTTAGTGTGTGTGTGTGTGTGTGTGTGTGTACACATAGATAGATTAATAGATACAGATAGCTAGTGACTACCATATTGGGAAGTACAGAAAGTAGAATATTTGCGTCATCATAGAAAGTTCTACAGTGCTTAGGAAATATCTGTCAAGTCTTTTCAATGGGCAGTCGAGGAACTAAGGGCCAGGGAGGAAAAGTGATTTGCCTCAGAACCAGCCCTCCCTTGCTATACCCCTCCCCCCACCGGTGGTAAAGCAAAGGCTGGAACCTGGGCTTCCTGATGCTGACCCCTTGCGACCTTCACACTAGACCAAACGTGCCACTCAAAACCATTCTCGAATGTTGAATAAAGGAAGTCAGCACAAACCTGGGGGGCTCTGCATTGTCTGTGCTGGGCAGCCAGGGTAGCCATAGGGAGGAGACTTTGAATGCTGCCATTCAAAAGTCCAGAAGGAACTCCTCAAGCCCCCAGGGTTATTGCTGCTAAAGTTGAGTCACAAGGGTCTGTGTAATAGCAAGGAAACATCTCTGCAGAGAAGCCCGTGCTCCATCAGTGAAATCAGTGCTGCCTGAGCACTTCCTGCAGGGCCAGTGCTGTGTCCTCCCTCAGGGTGGCTGGCTAGAGTCAGATTACTTCTCAATCAAGAAGTGTCAGTGCCTGTGACCTGGGCTGCAGCTCAGGAAACACGTGTTAGGGCTTCTCCTGGTCCAAACCAAGGAGAGCAGGCTCCAGGGATGAGTAAGACATGTGCCTGCCCTGTGGGACTCCAAATCCAGAGGAATGCTAGGGGACAGACACATGGTAGACTGGAGAGAGTGTCAGCTTTAGAGTTAGGTAGGTCTGTGTTCCACTTCTGACGTGGCCACTTTCTAGCTGGGTGACCTTGGGTAGGATATGTAGTCTCTTTGAGCCTTCTCTCAATGATACAGTCACGATGACCATAACCATCTGGTAGGTTCTGTTATCAGAACTGAAATGAGAAATGGGAGTATGTGGCCAGATGCCTGACTCAGAGTAGGTGCCAAAGAAGCCTTAGTTCCCTTCCCTCCCCTTCATTCCTGCTTCTTCCTGGATGTCCCACCAGCCCCCAGAGTCCTCTGACATTTCTTCTTTCAAAAGGTGGATACTCACTTTAGGATGGCTGAGATTTTGAGTCTTCACTGCATTTCTTTTCTAAATGGTGGAACTCCCAGGCCTTGGTACGCGTGGATTTGCTTATTTCCCATTTGTTAACGTGTTCAAGGATTGCTTTCTAGACGAGAGAGATGGTCAATGGAAAATTCATTCCAGGACACTTGTGTTTTTAGAGCACAAAGGAACCAAATCTACACATTTTATGGGGAAAGAAGCCAGCCAGAATATGAAATATTCATTCACATCTCGAGTATCTCCTGAGTGCTTTCTGTGTTCTGGGTACTGGGGATGCAACAGTGGACATGAGAGACAAAATTAAAATCGTGAAGGCAATTTCGTAAGCCACAAATGGAAAGCACACCTTTATATTGCTTGTTGTGGATATAGCTCTGACTATAGACATTTGTGAGGAGGATTGGTTGCCTTATTCTTCCAAAGCATAGCTGGGGTGTTATAAATGTCTTCTCTTCCGCTAGAAGGCCGCACTCCCTTGGCCTTCCCAGTGGACAAGTACTTTGGGAAAGCTCCTTCCCCAAAGCCTGCAGCCCTTTCTCTTGCAATCCAGCATTGCCATGTACATTTGGTGCTTCTTGAGTCCAAAACAATTTCTTAATTCACAGAATTATCATACCTTGCTCCCTGGTCATGTAAAGTCTGGCAAATTAGCACAGCTGCCTGCAGAAGGAAATACTTGCTTGGCATGTGAGCCCCTATTTGTTTTCATGGTCCTTTCTTAGTCATTTGAGTGCAGATCATCTTTTGAGTGTCTTTTATATACCAGATACAGTGTTAGACACCAGGGTTGAATAAGACATGGTCCCCTTCCTGTAAGACTTACAGGTTAGAAGTGTGACAGACACCAAACAAACACTTGATCCATCAGCCTAAGTTCCACAGGAAGGGGTGACATGGGGAAAAGGCATGGTCATTTGTTTGTGTTTGGAGGACGGTGAGCTGGAAGGACAGATAGGAGAAGGAAAGAGGATTCTCCAAAGAGAGAATAGCATGTGTAAAGGCACACATACCTTTTGTTCAGACTCTCTTTAATAGACTCCCACTCCACAACTGTTACTTTGAACCTAAACAGTCAATCTGCAGTGTTGAAGTGGGTTCTGTACTTAACCAAATACTTGCTCATACTCATTCTTTACCCATGTCTACTGCTAACAGATGGCAGCCACAGCAGTGTCTTTGTTCTAGCGTTTTGCCTTAAACTAGGGCTGCCTTTCTGTCTTGCACTTGACTGCAGTGAAACAGAAAGACCTGGAATGAGGTAAGTCATTGATTTGGTCCCCTGAGATAAAGGACAGCATAGCCTGTCACATGGCGGGCGGGGGGGTGGAGGTGGGGGAGTTGTGCTGACAGTCTCTAAGAAGTGCAAACACAATAAGGGGACTTGGCAACCAGACAGGAATGCCGTGATGTTGGCCAATTTCCTTCAGGCTTTCCCAGGAGGGGGTGGGTGTAGGAAGCTGGGGTGGAGGGGCTGATCACATGCTTGTTCTCCTGGTTCTGGAAACTGGAGGTGTGACCAAGAGCTCTGTGTAACTTTCCAAGTAGTGGGTGTGGAGGCTGTGGAAGTGATGGTGGACCAAGGGCCCCTCCTTGAGTCTGAGTAGTGGGTGGTTGGGCTCTGAGTTCACCCCAAATGCCAGCATGCAGAAGCCAGGAAAAGAAGGCAGATCTGTTAAAAGCATGGCTGCCTTGATCCAGTGTTACCGTGGGGCCTCACTGAGGCAGATGATCATAAGAATAAATCCTTGAGTCCAAAGGACAAAAGGAAATACTCCTTGTGATGGGAATATTTTCAAAATATTATTTCTTCAAATTGAACTTGTTTCTAAAACTAGATTCTGGTGATGGTTATACTACTTGATACACTTACTAAATATCATTGAATCGTACACTTGCGGTGTATGGATTTTATGGTATGTAGTTTTATCTCAATAAAGCTGCTTAAAAATATTTTTTAAAATCCAACCTGTTAACAGATCCTCAAACCACTTCTCTAGTGCCTAGAATATTCAAGAGGCATTGCCTTAAGCCAAATAATGCAGTCAGTGTACTGTCTTGAGGGTTCCTAGTACACTTGCTCTGCCCTGTTCCCACCTCTGTGGCCTCTCCCCACATCAGCTGCCTGAGACCCTCCTCTTTCGTCTCAGCCCCTCTTGCTCCCCAAAAGAATTGCTTAGTATTCTACTTATTCATTAGTGAATGAGCCCATTGCCCTGAATTGATTCTTTAATACATTTGCACTTTAAACCTGTGTCTCATTGTAGAATGATTATTTTTAAATCCCCATTCAAGGGATTTAAAACCTTAGGGGAAGGGATAGAAGAGAATTGAAGAGGTGCTTTCTCCTAAGAACCTGGAAATCACAACAGGAAGGCAGCCTCGTATTTTGTCTACAAGTAAAATCAACAGACCAAGCATGATGAAAGATTGCGCTGGTCCGATGTTCTTGGACCTGGCCATGTAAATGGCCTTGGGAGCAGAGGGTATGCTGCAGGACTGGTCCAGCCGTTTCATCCATCCATCAATGAACCAGACCCAGCCAGGTGCTGCCAGAGCTAGCTGGAGTCATACAAGGATGATTTATGTCTCTGGAGAGGAGCATGGACTGCCAAATAGTGATGTGACTGACAGGGTGGGGCTGACTTTAATTAGTTATTACAGCGTCGCTCTTTTTAACCTTTCAAAGCATTGTGCGTGTACCAAGATAGAAGCATTGTGATTCCATGCAGAGAGAATTGGTTGTGGAACCAGCCAATCTAGGTTTGTCCCTTCCTCGTTGTTCTCTAGCTGTGTGACTTAGATGAGCCACCTAACCCCTCTGAGCCTCAGCACTGTCATCTCTAAAATGGGACTGTTACCGCCAACTACACAGGGTTGTGTTTGAGGCAGGTGATATTCACCTGTTTACAGATATTACAGGGAATAATTGATGTTGAGTAAAGGGGTTTTTACAAGTTAAAATGCTCTACAAATAGAAAGTATTATTATTTACTCAAGCTTCCCGATCAATTTCAGAAAAAGATAGTGTAGATGGTTATTACCTATCTATTTGATGGCAAAGCAGGGCACCCATAGCTAAGTGACTTCCCTGCCCAGGATTAATATTCACAACTCCTGATAGAAACATGAGGCTTTCTGGATGGCAACATTTTTAAGATTCAGGGTTAGTTTCCACTGTGATTCAGGGAAGCTAGACTGGGGATGTCAACACTGACATTTCAGAACCCTTCCAATTAGTCTCAAGAGTTCAAATAGCTCTCTGTTCAGTACAACCAGGAGTGTAATCGTTTCTTGGTAATAACCTAGCCCTTGTTTAGCTTCATAGATCTGACTTTGAACCTGGACATCCCATGGACAAAAACATCACTTGCTTTTTATTGGCATGTTGGGTGGAATGGCTCCACACAGCTAGGAAACAATTTTATTTTTCCCCTTTGCAACTCAATTATAAGGCTGAAGGGCATATATAGATTTTTCTGCAGGACGCAAAGGGCTTTCAGGCTTACTTTATTGGTAGATTTCTGCATCACCTGGTGGAGGGTTAGCTGCTTTTGAGAGGCAGAAATGCCCGGACTGAAACAAAGAAGGGAAAAATAGTAATATGTTCCAACTCGCCTTGTAAAAAAAAAAAAGAGGGAGGTGTTCTAAATCTTGGCCTTTCACTCCTGTCCCACCTGAGGCCCCTTTCTTTCTGGAGGCTCCATGAATCAAACCAGAAACCACAACAAGGGCCCTGGATGGTGGTAAGAACTCTGAATTAGGAGCCAGAAGCCCCGGCTGGAGCGCCATCCCCAGCTCCAACACGTGCCGTGCGGGCCTGTTCAGAACCTTCAGGCTCTGTTCTCAGTTTGTCTATGAAATGAAGGAAGTGGACTGGCTGCTTTATAAATGCCCCTCTGTGACTCTGTTTTCAGCAGATTTTCTCAGAGTACACATCTTCCTCCATTTATTTATGTGCGTGATTAAATATTGTGATAAAGTTTGCGAGAAGATGCACAAGCGGGAATAAACATTGGCCCTGGGATTACTGCTTGCTTGGCCTTTGCCTGCTAGCCCACCTTAGATGCTGGGCCCCTAAGGAGCCCAGGTGTCCAAAGTATGGACACTTGGGACTTGGGGCTTGGCGAGGTATTCTTGCTCTCTTTGTTTTTCTGTTCAAATCCCAGAAATGCCCAGATGCCCCAGAGCAGCTCAGCTGGGAGTCCGTGGCTGAGGCTGGCAGATGCGTCCAGCGTGGCATCAGGAACAGAACCCAAAACTGGGGGCGTATTGGGAGCCAGTGTCGTTGCAGTGTGAATATTTGTGATCCGTCTCCTAGCCCAGTAGAGCTGTCGATGGCTGGCATGACCCTTTGGGACGTGTTTCGACCTGCCCTGAGATCAGTGGAGTGGGCAGACCCCCCTCCTCCGCCCCCTGCCCGAGGTCACGATGGCAGGGGAGAGCAAAACAGACTGGAAAGGGCATCTGAGTCTGAGGGGGACAGGCTTTCTCTCCAGCACTGGCTTGTCTGTGTAACCTTAGAACTTTCCGTAAAACATAAAATTAAACTAAAGGAAAACAATTCTCATCCCCAGTACAGCAAGCAGCAAGTGGGGCATAGTGGCCCCAGTGACATGGCATCTGGCACAAGATTCATTTGGCAGAAACACACTGCCTCGTATGGGTAATAAGCTCGCTATCCAGCCTGCATTACTGGGGCAATGGTGACGGGAGGGCTGGGAGGGGGACAAAATGGGAGAGAGACCACTGTGGAAATGAATATTGAATCCAGAGTATTACTGTTGGACTCTCTGGAGGAAATGGCTTCCGAACATACAGGATTTTCAGTACAGTTTAAAAAAGGAATGACTTCTGGTTTTTCCATTTATTGTAGCTTCCCCAAGCTTATTTTTAGTAGCACTAATAGTGCCGCCTACCCCTGTACTCATTTTCTACAGATTTTAAAATTTGGTATTATCCTGTCTCTCTAGAGGTGCCTTCTATTTCTAAAACAGTAGTACCATGGAGGAGGGGAAAATAGGGCATTTCTGAGAAAAAGGAGCCTTGGATATTTGCATTCCATTTTGATTAGTATTTTTGCTTCTCTCAGTTCATTCTGAATCGAGGGAAAAACATTTCTAAATGGAAATAAATTGATGCCAAGGATCTCTGGACACCAAAGGCTCCCTTTGCCCCTGACACACAAACAACACAGTTAACTCAGGCACGAGTGTCCCCTCGGAGCTGGGCTGATGGTGGCCCTGACACTGGGGCTTCACCAGGATGCAACGACTATAACCCAACTGCAGAAGGCACCCCGTACCCAGGGTGAGCTTTGGGCTGGAAAGAAACCACCTGAGCATGTGGCCTGTGTGTTTCTGGGTGGATGTGGGGACTTCTGTGCTGTCAGGCAGACTCCAGGCACAGGCTCAGAGGCCAGCACTAGGCATCTATGGATGGAGGAAGTCAAGAAACTGCTATTATAGCAGGACCCTCTGTGTTTATTGTGCACCTGGGAGCAGGATTCTGACAACAGAGCCTGCAGCTGAAGGATGACAAGACTTCCAATTGAAGTTGCAGAACTCAGTGACTTTGCAAAGACCTCTTCACAAACTGGGCAGCTTTGCCCATTGACACATGGGAACTAAAGGGAGTGAAGCGTATGCTCTCTCTCCCTATTGGCTCCCGGAGTGGCTGATTATTCCTGAAAGTAAGCTAACCGTGGGCATCCTCAGCCCATCACTCCTCCTTTTATAAAGCAATGGCTTTGTGACAACATAGTTATCTGGGTTCTAAGAGAGACATTACAGGTCAAGTTTTGAGAAACTAATGCTATGTTAGATTTCTATGTATGGCCTCTCCTAGCTCGAAGAATTCACAATTAACCTAAAATGGTAGATCTGGAAGGGGCCAAGAGAGCTTTTATCTAACTCCCTGTTTTGGAGTTGAGGTCCCCGAGCCTAGAGAGGGGGCACCTGTGGCTGAAAATCTTGTACAGTTTGATAGGCTGTGTCTCCGGACTCTTCTGTTACTCCTTCTGTTACCAAATAAAGTCATAAGTCATAAGTCATAGGGACCCTGCTCAGGCCCTAGCCCAGCAAGGCTCTCTGCCTTGGCGTGGGAGGGTTCTTTTTCTGTTTGGGTTGGAGTAGGCGAATAACGAAACCAAAGCTGAGATCAGCACAGCACAAGCTTTAGTCAGTGGCCAAAGAATGAAGCGGGGAACTAATAAGTTCACAGATCAACTTCTCGCCCACCTGGTAAGAGAGATTTCATTTTAAAGAGTGAAGACAAAGGGAGGAGGAGTGCGGCTAATGATGGGGAGGCATAGGCCTTAGACTACTGCTGGGAAGGGGCAGGGCTTTTTCCGAGGGAGTGGGGTGCCACCCCCTTTTATCCTTCTTTGGTCCTTAATGTCTCATCATGGCCGCTGGTAGGTGTGTCGTATTTAATATGCTAATGTAGTCAAAACACCGTATAATAAGCCTGAGGGTTTGTGGGAGGTCAGATTCCTTGCCATCTTGGTCCCAGCTGGTTCCATCTGGGTTTTTTGTTGTTGTTCGTAGCTTCCTTTCTTTTCTGGACCCTTTAACTTAAAGATTTATGTTTACTCCTGCTAAAAGTGAGGGGCGGGGAGTTGGCAGGTTCTGAGCAAGGGCACTCCTGCTAAAGCAGGCGGCCGGTTGAGGGGGGGTGTTGATGGATTTTGAGCAAAGACCTGGAGCAGCTCTGGCAACACGTCCATTGGTTGTTGAACAAGACAGACAGGAAGGCTACTGTGATGTACGTTTAGAGAGTCAGAGATTCCACTAACCCCCATGACTGGCTCTTCCCTCTCCTTCGAAACTCTTCCTTGCTGAGTATCCCTGAGTAAGTGGCTTTACCTCTCTGTGCTTCGTTTACCACATGTGTAAAATGCTGATGTTGCTGATGGTGGTGGTGATGATGATCCCTCCCTCCCAAAGTGGTTCACGGGTCCAGAATGAGCTTTAGAGTCAGAACATTGTGTTCAAATTCTGGTGCTTCCTTATTCTAGCTGCTTGGAGCATTTGGCTCCAAAAGTCAGGCTCTCTGAGCCTCAACTTCCTTGATTTTAAAACAGGGGTAATAATTCCTAACTCAAAGTTGTTGTGAGAATTCAATGATAAAATGTGTATGTAAAGCTCTTGATCCAAGTGGTCAATAAATGGCCACTGCTCTTATTATAATCACCAATGATAATAATAAATTAGAAAGATGTAGGTAAAAGTCCTTAAAAAGTCCTAACGAGTAGTAAAAATATTAGTTATTATTAACCAAAGTGACCACAGCATCCATTCCAAGCTGCCATCAAGTAAGATTCCTGCATATCTAGCAGCTAGATCAGCCCAAAGCTGGGTGCTAGATTTGCTTGTTAAGACAGCTTAAATCACTTGTTTGCCTCTGACACAGTCTGGCTATTTCTGACATGGCCAAAGAGACCACAGAGGGCATTAAGCTGCAGAAGAGAAACTACAAACAAGATTTCAGAGAGGAAGAGATTTCGTATGATGGTCAGGACCACCTCCCTGCCAGTTGGATCTCCTGTGCAGGTGAGTATGTTGAAAAGATTGACATGGGCACGACCTTCAGACCTTGTTTGGAAATTACCACGTACAAATGGTACTCTAATGGTGCATGTGGCGGTTGGGGGCTTGTGTTAATTACATTTGAACAGCGAGATGGTGATAACTCACTAGCTCAGCCCCTGGTAGTTAATTTTGTTACATCCAGGGGAAAATTCTGTTGGGGTCTATGAGTAGCTGTGGTGCAATTAGGCGGCCAGAAGGTTTATGTCGGCACAGTTGCTATTGATTAGTATTTACTTTTAAAAGAGTAAAAGCTATTCCCTCGCTCCAGAGCTGCCTAATCTGTCAGGGACGAGGCTACACATCTCAGACCATTGCAGCCTTTTTCATATATTATGACCCCCCCCCCACAAAAGAGAGTCCAGTATAAAAATCTCCCCAACTGGTTTTAATGATACTCAAATAAAAGGCATATACCACAGCCAAGATCTCATTAAAAGAGGGAAGTCTTTTTGTAGATTTGCTTATTTATTTATGAAATGCCTCTGAAATATTTATAAATGCTTCCCTGATATTTGTCTGAAAATACGTTTTAGGGCTTCTTTGGTGGAGGGCAAAGGGAGGGGGAGAGTGGAGGAGAGGATGTGGGTAGAAGAAAAAGAAGTGAATTCGGCCCAATTCCTTCCTGTAGTGAAGGAGTGGATGCGCCAGGGTATACAGACGTGTCGCTAGGGGGTGCCTCAGGAACCAGACAGAATAACCTGCTCAGCACAGGTGACCCACTCGCTTGGATCTCTTAAACAGAGGCAATGGCAATCACAAGTACTCTGTTTAATTTTCCTGACAGAACCGGGGCAGATACAGACGCTCTTGAGGGCTTTATCACTTCCTTCACTTTTAGAGCTATTTATTAATTGAAATAATAGTTATGCTACCCCTTGCCTCAGACCTACTTTCATCTGTTTAGCAATTGCTTTCTACAAAATACAAAAGAGCTCAGCGATGACACCAGTGTCTTAATTAACCACTGAATACTTTATAGAGCAGCTGTCACAACTCTTGTCACTTGAAAGAAGGCACAGTGGTCCCTGTTTAAAAAAAAAACAACACATACACAGGAAAAAACAAAAAAAAAGTTGATCTAATGAGCTGTCTTTGACGTGCCTGAAGAATTATATTTTTTTATTGTCGGGCTTTGCACTCTCAGAGCAATGCACATGA
Organism: Balaenoptera physalus; assembly: GCF_965194825.1. Taxonomy (NCBI): domain Eukaryota; kingdom Metazoa; phylum Chordata; class Mammalia; order Artiodactyla; family Balaenopteridae; genus Balaenoptera; species Balaenoptera physalus. Next base: position 106,058,576 of record NC_138883.1, on the reverse strand, counting down.
GAGAATTGCAGGCCACTCTGGAGGAAACCTATGAATCTACTTTTCTCCCCACCTTGCAGAAAAGAAGAACTTGGTTGCACAGTGGCTCAGGGAAGTGGTCCAAGATCAGAGATGATAGCAGGGCTAAGACTGCATGTCAGTTAAAAAAGAGGAGGGGCTGATGTAAACTTATGTAACCACAATGTTTCCAAGCCTTTCCAGCCAGGGCTATGAATGCCTCTCATTAACATTAAGATCAGAGCCTCAAGCCCTCACCTGTTAGTTCAGGTAATACAATCCCTTACAAAGCTCATCCCAACCTCAACATTTCTTTGAGTTCCCAAAGTGGTGTTTTACGTGCCTTGAGGAATTAGTCTGGGCTTCCACTCATCACTAGACTCTACTTGCTATTCCAAGTTCCACTAGTGCCATCAACATGGGCTTTGCCCACCCCAAACCACACCACTCTTATTTTTCTTGACTGTTACTTATGGGCTTCTGCTCCTTCGCATGGTTGATTGCTGGCCCCTGCTGCCAACCCGTTCAGATCTTTCATTACCGTGACAATTGAATAGCAGTCTATGCTGAAGTGAGGAAGAAGGTTTCTGTCTCCGGGCTCATATAGGAGCACATCGCCTTAGTAAAGTAATTTGAGCCCCGAGTGCTCTGGAATTGGATGAGAGAGTTCTTTTCTCCCCCAGAGTATACACAGCCCCTGGAAAATAGGGCTGGATGGGTTTAAACACCATCCTGGAGGGGAACATCCAACCCAGCTGAACATCTTCCCATCTGACTCCCAGACTTGTGGCCAGATTCTCCCATGGTGACCCTTGCTTTTCATCCTCATCTCCTGACTTTTGTCCCCGCACCATTCCTCAGGCCATCATATTTGTCTATACATATCTGAATCCCCAGTGTCACTAAAGTTGAAGTCTGCCTCCCCTCACGAGGAAGTTCCTTAGCCGCCATGCAAATCAATGCTTAGGGGAAAGACTTGTCTGACTCCATACACCCTGTATCTGAAGCTCCACGCTGTCCCAAAGAGGACCTCCAAATCACAAAAGTAAACCTAATGAGAGAGGAGGCTTTTAGGGAAACCCAGAGTAAATCTTGGGGGCATAAATGTGCAAATGGCGTAATAAATTGGCTTGTTTCTAATACATTACTACAGTTACATTTGCACCCTTACAAAGGACATTGACACCAAGTAACTGGTCTGCAAACTCTTCAAGAGCAAAACAAATGCTGTTCCCAACACTGAGCTTAAAGTCCAGAATTAGTGGGCGCTCAATACGAGAGCGGCAGGGAAATCATGGCAACCCAAGGATTGTTATTATTGGCCTCTTGTTTTTCAAAGCAAACAAGATACTTGATATAACACTGTGTGTGAAAGCAAACTGCGCCCCTGCAGGCTTATCAAATCAATGGAACAGCAAAGCCTTCTATAACAGGACTTTGCCATGGAACTTTTAACGTGTTAGAAGGTAGCGTGCTCATTGCTACCTTATTTAAATCACTGTTAGGTGAACTTTGGCCTTCTTCTGTTTTGCATAATTCCAAATTCAGGGTCCCTGGGAAGGTAACCACCCGTGTAATAACAGCTGCGTTTCTGTTTCTTTCTCTGCGGCCTCATCTGTGAGTTCGCATTGGGACAGCATGGTGCATTCTGAATGGCGCGTCTCTGAATTTGCCACCTTAAGTCGCACAGCACTTGGGGAAGGAGTTGGTGGAATATAGTAGTTTCGCCAGTTAAATTTCAAAATAAAGCAGAGCTTTGGCAATGGGTACCAGATCCTATGCCTGGGGCCTAGAGCAACTGAGGAGGCCTGGTGCAAAGTGGACAGAGCTAGGACCCTGAAGCCCGTGACTCACACTGGACAGAATGATTCTGGAAGTCATTTTGTATAAAGCTTCTTGCCAAATAGGCCAACAGGGCCCCATAAATGTGTCCATCAGTAGGGACAGTGGGTCCCGCTGGTCTCTGCCAATCGAAGACAGTGTTGCTTGATTTACTTTAAAGTTGCAGTGAGAAGAGTCTGGAGCTGGGTTTCTCTCACTTCTCATATAATAAGCCTCCGCTCCCACTGACCTTTTCCACTCCTCAGGACAGAGTCTACACCGTCTTCTCCTGGGACCCTCCAAAACAGCTAATAGAAATACTGGGCCTCTGATTGGTGCCTCATAAACACCGGTCCACTTGATTTCCCTGGGCTGCAAGGCTCAGCCGGCAAGGTCAGGATGGTTCCTCACACACAGAGGGGAGGGCCAGGATTCACCCCCTCTGTAAAATGCTTCCGATTAGCCTACTTTCTCTCCACAGTGCACTTCTTTTTTTCTTCGATTTGATTTATTGTGTCTGGGAGAAGTCCTCAATTAGGAGCTAATAAACTTGAACATTTGCATATCTTCCTTTCAGCCAAGAGCACGTCCCTCAATTCAGAGCATTCTGCAGGCAGCCATAGAAGGGGAGGAAACCCTTCTGCCTGGTGGTGGGATGACGGTGTGCTGCTTCTCCCCACCCTGAACTCAGGGACCTTACTCCTCCTAGCTGGGGGTTTCTGTAACAGAGAAATCAGCCAACGCTACAAAGCAGGGCTTTTCCTCTTAGCCTTTGTCGAGCACGTGTGGCATATACGTTCTGCGCCACCTCTCCTTACCACTCTCTTCCTGAGCAAGGTCTAAGCCATCTTTCAGTTCTGTAGACACGCCTATAACACAACATAGAGTCTGAATAGGAACAGGGCCAGCCCTGTTGCTTCCCTAGGCCTGGATTCTAGATGCCGAACGGCATACGTGCCAGCAGAGTTCGTAGATATTGAGCTGTTTTCACATGTGAAAGGAGAGTCCCTTCCTTCATCTCGAATGACCCTACGTGGAGCTGATCCACAACAGCTCACAAGTTACTGCTAATGAGAAGGATCCTTCGGTAAACTCTGCATTACTGTATGGTTTTTGAAGTAAGTAAACATTTGAGATCAAGATAAGTAGACGTTTGTCTGTTTGAAGCCCCAGAACCTTCACTGCAGAATCGATCTGGTGACCAGAGGACACTAGTCAGACATCTTTGAATGGATGAAATATTAAAGGCTGAAAGGTGTAATAGAAATACAGAGCTCCATTATAACAAGTCTTGTTATTATTTAGGTTTATTTATAATGTTGTCCCAATTCATATTTCTGTGATACAGTAGCAGAGAAGAAGAATCTGATTTGATGTAATTGATTAGCCTTTTGGTTCCCAGACAATGAGCCAAGGCACCCTGGGTGTTGCAGCAAACTCAAAAGAGTGCTGGGAAATGCTTTAAATAGTTGAGGAAAATACGTCAATTCTTGACATCTGTCAGACAGTGTGTGAACTACTAGCTCAAGGTAGTTCATAGTTTCACTACCGGAATGCACAACATTTTTTTCAGTGATGTCATACCTTTGCAAAGCTAGGGTTTTGGCAGTTGCTATCATGCAAAGCAGTACCACGTGGTACAATGTGGAGCAGGAAATAGGGGGTGGAGGTTTCCAGTCTAATGCCAAGGTTTGAGAAGTTGTGAAGTGCCCACCAGACACAGGCATCTCTTTAGTAAATACTTGTGATTATTTCACAATGAAATGAAAATATTATTTTCTTTACATTTATTGGATATTTTTTCAAAAAACTACTAAGTTGTTAGGACATAAACACTTCTTAAGTTATTTGGGTCTAATTAATTAATAAACTGAACTGTTAGGTATTTCTTTTTAACCTAGGGGTGCTGTAAAACAATTACCAGTACGTTAATCATGAAACAAGAATGTTTGGGAACTTCTGGGTCAGGCAGTACAAAAGGTAAATAATCAATGTTTGTTATTGAATAAATGACAAGAAGTATTTATTGTGTGCCTGTTACAGGTAGGCATGACTTCAAAGCTAAATGCATACACACATGAGATCTCTCTGCCCAAAATGTTTGGGGGGGCAGGAATAATCCTAAGGTTGTAGTGTGTGCCAGGGCCAGATACTATACATGTAATCTTATTGTATCTATATAAAAACCTATGAGGAAGGTCATATGGTCGGCATTTTATAGCTTCTGAGATAGTTTCAGAAGTAACATTCTTGCCCCAAATCACACGTTGGTAATGAGTGTGTAGGCTAGTATCTGACTCAGCTCTATTTGATTCTGAAGCATATCCAACCTTGTTGTACAAGTGTCCTGGACTATATGATGGCAATATTGAAATAGCAGTCCGCGTGTTTCCACATAGATCAAGAAGATGTCATTTTTTTAAAAAAATTATTTTATATTTTTATAATATAAAATCAAGCATAGCTGATTAACAATGTTGTGTTAGTTTTAGGTGTACAGCAAAGTGATTCCGTTATACATATACATGTCCATTTTTAGACTTCCGTGACAATCCATGTAACTGTGTACTCTTGGGCTACTGCTGTTTATATTTTCCTGTGTTGATCATTTTATGAGCATACTTAATTCTGTATGTGAGCATACATCTTAATTCTTTCTTCTTCCCCTAATGGTGTGACTGAACCATTTCACTTTGAAACATTCCATTTGGCAGACAATAAATGACCCTTGTAACCTTGGACTTTGTAGGTTGTACCCAGTTAAAAGTTAAAAAGCACCAGATGATCCCAGCTGTATTGTGGTTGTGAAGTTGTGTGATGTTCAAGCTTAACCCACATCAATTAAAGCAGCTCAGAGAAGGAGAATTCCATTCAGACTAATGGGAAAAGGCAACTTGCTCTTTCCAGGAAACAACTAAAATAACTGCAGAAAATTTACTTTCCTGCTCTTTGTGTAAGGGAAATCAGGCTGGAGGGTGGAAGCTAGCAGACCCTGGGCCTCCCCTGCTCTCCTATGTTGGATAGATTAGGGAGTCCTTAATAGCACCTCAAAAAAGGAGTTTGACTTTGTGATCTGACATTTGTATAACGGATATTCTGTACACATATTCCCCAGACTTTGTTGATTCAGAGATTACTCAAACTCCATCCTGATAAAGCTGTATTTAATCTGGGTTTACTTAGTCATTTGTTTAGTTTGAAGTGTAGAGAGTTGTTTTGGAAAGTGTGTTGCTACTTGCGCTGAAAAGGCTTTTTTTTGCTGATGTCCCTACCTGGTGAAATGGCAAGAGGTGGTTTTAGTAGATGGTCAAGCGCTGGGTGAGTGCAGATATCTATCAACCTAAATTGAAAAGAGCGCCATGAAAGAAGTGTGGCTAAAAGCTGCTGGGTTATGCTTGCTCAGGAAACTCCCTGTCTGGGTTACTTACCTTTTATTACTAACTTTTTACCCAGTCATTCTACTGGATTTCCCCTTTTTCCCCCTCAGAAAATTAGTAATCATGACATTTCTAATCCACTTTTGTGCATTTCAATCAGATAAGAGCTGTGAAGGTACCATGTGCATATTCACGCTTTGACTTACTGCATGATGATCTGCTTTCCACCTATCCAGGTGGCTGAATGCAGAGTTGTATGTTCTCTATGTTGAGGACTTTTGAATATGATGTGTTCATATTCACGTCTCGGAGATCTTGCCTAGGAGATCCTAAAGCTCGGTAGATGAAAATGAGGTGGGAAAATGGCATTTGTAAAACGTGTTTGCGTACTGGCTGCCCTGTCAAGCTCAGGCAGGGTTTCTATTGCACTGTGGACGACCCTTGGTAGTCTGGAGATGAAACGCTGCTTACTGTTCTCCTAAGTAGGATGTGGACCACCCCTGACCGCCATGCTGGTTAACAGTGGCATGAGGGTCAGTTGCTGCCCATGGGACTCTTTGCTGAATGTTTCTAGGGAGTATCTACCATGGTCTCATCCATCAATAAGCCTAAGATCATGGCTTGGCCTCCATCCCATCCCCTATACCCTCCTATCAGATCCCTGAAAACCGTATGCTAGAGAGAATGTCTTCACATTAATTTTGAATAGTTGTTCTTGGAGCACTTCCCCATCCAACCCCATGTGATATTTCTCAAAAAAAATATTGCCTTGTTTTCTGAAGAGTTCTGCCCTGCCTGCCTCCATTTTAACCCCAGAGGACCTGAGACATACAGAGGTTCACCAGTTCTGTCTGCTTCTAGTCCTTGAGCCCATGCCTCCAGTAAACAGAAGACCTCCAAAACCTAAAGACCATCCTGACCCCACCCCACATGTGCTTTGGAGTCACCAGAACTCAGTTTGAATGAGTTCTGTCACTTACTAATATGCACAAGAAGTAGAGCTTCCTTTTCTAATCTTCCAGTTTCTTGACTCCTACTTAAGATCCATCTTCAACATTGTTCATCCAGGATAAGAAGGATGTAGGGGGGGAGGGAAACATCAAATCCTTTCTCTAACTCACTGTGGGCCTTGTCTATCCTTTTCGCAAGGTCTTCCTCTCTTTCTTATGGGCAGTTTTGCTTTCCCAACTGAATGACCTTGTGCTTAAGAGGAGGCTCAAGAAGATTGACGTGAATGAGTTAAGATGTGAGACGAACAGTTGTCACGAGTAAGCATTATCTGTGTACGCGTTATCTATAGACAGACATTGTAATATTTCTGGGTTCATCTCTTTCATTTAAGCATCATCTTTTCAATAAAAGTGCTATTTTAAAAGAAACATCCACATAAATAAAATTCACAAATCATTTGGAAAACAAGTGCCTTAATTCTGGGCTCAGAAATATGTCTTTAGCTACAGTGGATCTACCCAGTGGGTGTGGATCACAAAAAACGATTCTTCCCTGAACAATGGTAAATCAGACTGTTGGAAACTTTCATCCTCACCCCCCAAAACAGGCATTCGTGGTCTCTGGACAAGTCATCAAGATAATTGGTTCATGCTTTCCTGTACATATCCATCTAGTGTTCATACCCCCTCCATAAAAGAAAAAGATTTGAGGCAACTCTTTAATTTGATCTTTAGTGGAGATTGATGTGTACATCCTGATGACTCATTAATCCCACAGGCAAAGATCTCAAGATGTCATTTTTGAGATAATGCGTACGAGGCCCTTATATATAATCAAGTTAGGGCAGAACTGGAGTGAAACTCATAAAACTGTGGGTAGTGCTGGCAATCAGCTGACGAATGGGGTAGGCAAAAGGCTGTCCTCTCTCCTTTTTGTGGCTGTTTCCTCGGCTCTGCAGTCTGCTCTCCCAAGTGACTAATATTCTTGTTTCCACTGCTGTCGGTTAAACAGCACACGCGTGCGTGCACACACATGCACACACACACACATACACACACACACACACACACACACACACACCGGGTAGCCCCCTCCTGGAGCTGCCTTTCCAGGATATACCCTGTTTCTGTTATCTTTTGTTAACCTTAGGAGGATAATCTACCCTGACCTCGCTCTCCCTGCCCAGCCGGCCCCTGAGAAACAGAATTCACGTTAGTGAGCACTGCCCAGGGGGCAGACCCCATGTAGAGGGCTCTTCCTGTTTCTTTATTTACTCCTTGCAGGTAGGTCTTATTATTGCCCTTCTATAGATGATAAAGCTGAGCCTCTTAGAGGTGAAGTGACTTGGCCAAGTTCCCAGGGCTAGAAAACCATGGCTCTTGGATTCCAGCTCAGGTCTGTATAATCCCAAGCCTAAATTCTCTTGGCTATGCAACCAAAATAAAAGACTTGCTAAATTCTTTATAGTCTTACTGATTAGATAGATTAAATAGGTTGCCTCTTGGAATAATTTAATACAAAAAGGATATTCCTGAGCATAAAATATCTTAAAGGATTTTTCAGTGGCAAAATTTTAGGCATAAGGTAGGTTGGGAAGGGAACGGTTTTGGGGTTGGACTTTTTGGTCACCCCCTCATATATACTATGCTAAGGGATGGCTGAGTATATTAATGCCTAAAACCAGGTTTGTAACTAAGACTTGCTGTATGGGTGTCAGGAGAAATGTTTTTGTCTGGCAGATGGATGTTTTGAAGGGGTCTAATGGTGGAAATGGGAAATTTGAAACATAGTCTGTATCCGAGGGGGTAGAATCAATCCTAATTCACATGGGGAGCGTTTTGCAAGTGTGTTAGCTTTCCATCGATTGGCACCAGTCACATCCAGGATGTGTTAGCTCTGAGAGCTGATATGAGAACAAAGATTTGGGCAGAAAAACTGGAATGTAACCGTCTAAGAGGCAGATAGGAAAATGGCCTTGCCTGGTCCCCCTCTCGTGGGGATAAATGCCAGTGTCTCTAAGTGCTTACGGTGTGAGTGGGTCTTTTCTACACACAAGCTTAAGACCTCCACACAGAGACAGACCTCCATAATCTAGTGATAGGAGCTCCAGAGAAGACTGTTCAGAAGTAGAACACAAGTCCTGATGATGGTTTTGAGAGAGTAAATCAGATGACCCTTTATTGATAGAATTAAAATGTGTACGCTTCAAAGGCTGCCAGCGGAAAAAGTTGAGTATTAACAGGGTTTGCCTTTTTCTAATTAAAAAAAGTAATCAACTACCCACGTTCAAGGATGAAATTTAAATTTAAGCTCTTGCCCTTCCCAAAAGAACAAAGTGAGCAGTTAAACCTTAAGGAAAGAGTCCAAAATGAAAAAAGGTAAAAAGCTGAAGTAAGAGTATTAGCGTCTAACAGCGCTATGTAAATTTTTCTCAGGGAAACTGCCAAGAAAAGAAAGGACCATACTTGAACATGTGTGTTGTATGGGCAAGCCTCTGAAATACGGTGCCCGTAACGATTTCTTTCCAGCCACTGACTCTGCTGTGAATGACAGAGTTTATTTTAGTTTATTTTTAAAGAAGAAGCCTCAGCCTAAGGAAACACTGTGCGTCCACAAGATGCCAAGCTATTGAAAGAGCTGTTCTGAGAGGAGGGTGGGGGGCAGGGGAAGTATATTTTCTAAGATTTTCCGATACTAAAACCCATTTACGACTGTTGAGAAAAATCTTTCTGACGGAGGATTTAGCTCTCACTAATCCTTAAGTGACTTGTTTTGACAGAGCCTTTATAGGAGATTTTCTCAGTAACTTTGGTTTGCTCTAAAGGAGCAATTACTGATTTGTCCTCCAGCACCATCTTTTTTTTTTTTTTTAACTTTTTCCTGTTTAATGTATGCCAGTTAATGAACTTCATGTATGTTCCAAAATAGCAAGAGAATCCAATCAGAACTGTTTACTGTAGAAATTCAGGAACATTTGGATTTTCTTGGATCTTCTGTTCCCTTTCTTGCCTCCGGGTATCAAGGACCTGGATTTCATTTCGCGTGTCATGTGGCCTTCTCAGCAGATTCTTTGACTCGGGCTGGTGGAAATCGAGCCCTACTTTCTATTTACACTGCACTTTCTCTACATAAAGATATTTTCTCCTGCTTGAGGAATGAGCACGGGGACCCCGGGTTTTTAAGCCTCCCGGTGTTTGCTTTTGCTCAGATAGGCATTATCTTTTTAGAGGTGACTCAAGGAGCTGGAGTACACCGCTCACATCCTGTAAAAGGGACCGCTCGATGCTGATGCTAGGACAACGGGGCCTTCACATCTGTGCGCTTTTCCCACCCTACCTGCTGCATCTGTGAAGGGATTTTTAAAATCCACCTAGCATCCTATCTTGCACCTTGTAATTCAGTCCCACCCCACTGGAGGCCTGAGGGGGTCTTTCCAGCCCAGAGATTCTCAACGTGTGGTCTTCAGACCCAGCAGCATCAGCACATCCTAGGAACTTGTTGGAAATGCAGATTCTCAGGTCCCACCCCAGACCTGCTGAATCAGAAAGTCAAGGATGGCAGGGGGGTGGGGATGGGGGGCGGCTGGCAATCTGAGTTTTAACACACTCTCTTGGTGATTCTGATGCAGGCTGAGTTTGAGAAGTACTATTTCCTAGTCCAATTCCCATCTTATTTGCAGGGAAAAACCGCTAAGGAACCATGCTCCAAAAGAACTACCACCTTCTGCCTCAGAAATCCCCAGATTTGTGATCCCACATTCCATTTTGGCTTGTGTCTTGCAGAGCTTCCTCAGCACAATTAAGTGTCTGGTCCTAATTTATGGCTGGGTTCACTCTATTTTTTTTTTATTTTCCTAATTTCAATAAACCATGCCAGTGATGGGACTGCTGATAGGGTGTGGCAGGAGAGATTTATGAGTTTTCACGAAAGTGTACAAAACTCTAGACAAGCATTAAAATATTGCGTTTTAAATTATTCTTGAGACTTTTTGAAAGCTGCCTGCTTTAATCCTCTTGTCAGGGAGCTGCCGTGCTAAAAAAAAAAAAAAAAAAATGATCACCGAAGCGGCTTTGCCAGCTTCACAGAAAAAAATCAGCTGTGAGAGCTCTTCGCAGGGAAAGCTGTCTCTGGGCCCACGTGGCTGATGGAGATAATTTTTAGAGAAAGTGGGCAGCCGTGACATTGTTTTTTGAGGAGAGGAGCATTGTGGGTGGCCTCTTGGGGTTGGACGTGGGGTCCTCCTGTAGGACCTTGGAGTTCCCATGACCGTTTGGGGGGGGACTGTGGGGAAGGTCCTGGATGGGGACCTGGGAGGAGCTGGATCTGGGTCCTGGTTCTCCCTTCACAAGTTTTGTAACCTTGGGCAGATCCCTCAGCATGTCTGACTTTTAGTTTCCTCATTTATAAAATAGAGGAGGTTATACCGGGTGACCTCTGAGGTCCGTTCATCCTCAAAATTTGTGATTCTGGGATCCTGTCTCCCATCTGCCTCCCTGCGCTGTCCTTCCGCCGAGGCAGGGACAGTCGACTATATTGATCCCTCAGAGGCTCTGTCATCCATTCTTCTTCCTCCAAGCCCCGCTACCCTTCGGAGACTCTTTCTTTCAGGACTTGAAAAAAAATAAAGACAGATACAACAGCATCTTCTTCTTTTCAGCCGCTGGGAAATTTCACTACAAATTGGCTGCTTTGATCTCTTGTGCAGAAGTAAGGTGGGCACCCAAAGGTGATAGCGCCTGGGTCAGGGTAGGGGTTTGGTTGTCCAGAAACCCTTCAGAGAAACTCGAAATGAGAATGTGTAATACCCTCTTCCCTCTGAAAATCAGGGCTCCCAGCTTAATCCCATTCCCTCTTGCCCTGTCCTCTGAAGAAACCAAGCTGCTAAAAGCACAGCAGAGGTGAGACAAAGGACACAGTTGCTAATTGCTGGAGAGCATCCTAGGATAGGGGTTCGAGGGGAACGTCCTATCATCATCTCTCATTTGCTTCCAGTTCTGGGAATTCTCCCATCTTTGGTCAGAGCCGTGTCCTTAGGTAACCTGGCAAAGCAGGTCATTTGATGTCAAAGCGCTTCACAGGGGGACATCCTGGTGATTCTCTTCAGCCCAGTTCACGGAACTGAAGTTGAAAGGTTAGATGATCCTTTGCCAAGTCGAGCCACGCTGGGGGACTTCATCTCTAATCACAGACTCTCACGGAAGCACGGGCTGTGGGAGAGGGGATGGGCAGGCAAGCGATTCGCGTTTCTCACCATTTAACGTCTCAGGAAAGTGCATTATAGGATCCGACAAGCTGTTCCAGCTAAATTTAAGTACAGTGGTAATGTGACAACCCCTTGTCAGACTGAGAGTGTGCCGGCTTTCCTTCCCTTATACCTTGTAACCTTCTGAAGCTGGAACCCTCTGGAAAATTCCTTTCACAGTAAGACAGGGAAAGAGTTCATTGAATGAAACCGTTCCAAGTATATTTCTTTCTCAGGAAAGTTTCAGGTTCCAGAGTGAGGAGTGAAAGATGAAGCTGAAAAGGTGGCTTCAACTTCCTCCACTTTCTTGCCTGACCCCAGGGACTGTGCATCTTCTTGATGGTGTATTTGTGACATCGGAAGAGTCAGCTCAGAAGTCTTCATTTTAACTTGGGTAACAGGCACTGGCAGTACCGACAGCGCTGACTAGAGAAGAGCAGGAAGGCAGGGCCTTGCGGAGGATTAGGCTGGAGAGAACATCATAAGACACCGGGGCTCAGGTGAGGGGTGTCCAAGCAAAATCGCCAAACCTCTAAGCTTTTCCTCGCGGCTCCATCACTATATAATTATCTTCCTCGTCTGGAAAGGGCTAAGAATCTGTTAAGAGTTTCAATATTCCAGGTTTAGAATTAGGGGTAATCTTATCACTTAAAAGGAGCACTTGGTAAGGAATCACAAGCCCTGGAATTCCTTTCCTGATCTGGCTGTTAACTAGCCTTTGGAAGCTAAGCGGGTATTTCCTGTCTTTCAGCCTCAGATGCCTCATCTGGCAAATGAGATGCTGCTCTAGAGCAAGAATGGCAAATTGTGGCCCGTGCCCCTAAGTGGCAGGTATCCTTAAGTAACTGCAGTGTTCTTTCCAAATGGCTCCAGATGAGGCCTCAGAATCCTTCTCAACACAGTACTCTAGGCAGCCATGACCCTTGCAGAGTTCACAGCTGACCCTTTACATGAAACATCTTTGCCATCTTCCTTAGGTGGAAGCTTGGAAATTGGTATGATGTCATCAGAGCATGTAGGTGTGGTACTTCACCCAGCCTAAAGTTTGGGGGAGCAAGGAAGGCTGCCGGGAGGAGGTGACTCTAAAGCTAAATCTTGGAAGATGAGAGACATTATTAGGAGAAAGGAGAAAAGGTTGTCTAGGTACAGAGAACAGAAAGAGCACAGGCAAGAATGGAGACCAGCACAGAGTCTGCTGCGTGTTTAATGTGGTGGCATATAAGATGTCACATGGGGGACAGCAGGAGATGAGGCTGGAAAGACAGGCAGAGAACACATGATGGAGGATGTTGGAGGCCAGGCTTTCACTGACCCGTTCCTCTAGTCCTTCACGCTCCTGCCTTGCTCCCCACTTGGTGAGTATTAGTTTCTGAGTCTGTACCTCTCTGCTTCTGTCTCTTGTTGCCTTCACTCATCCCTGGCTCTGACTCTCTGCAGCTAACTTTTTTCCTCTTACAACCTCCATCCGTGAGTCCCAACTAGGTGCTAACCTCTTGATCCAAGGCGCACCCCGGATGCTTGTCTGTTCTTGTACTTTTTGGGCAGCTCCCCATCCAGTTTCTCTACTTTGTACGTACATCTTATTCTTTGCTGCCCCCTCACACTCTCCACTGTGCACACACATGCACGGGCGCACGCACACACACACACACCAGATCTGAAGCTTCCATCAAGGGTGCTTGGGAAATATTACATAATGACAGCTTCCTTCAGATACGGTTTAGGCCGGTAAGAAAAAGAAAATTGGGCTCATTTGCAGGATCGTATCAGCTCGCTCATGGAAGAGGGTCTTTTGAGGCTCTAATGGGCAGGCGGCTGATTCTGACAGCAGAATTCGGGGTCCTTGATCTTCCCAAGACATCGCCCCCCCGTTTTGAACATCAGCAGTGGTGTGGGTCCTTCCCACGGAGAACTGTGAATCCTATTCAGCCGCCTCCTTGTGATTTGGACACGAACAGGGAGCTTTCTCTGTCTACTTAATTCCCTTTGAAAGCTTTCTCGTCCCCCTATTGGGCACTTCAGAGAGAGCACTGCATTAATATCTTCTGCTCTGGTTTCAACTTGGTATGGTTTTGTGATCTTAAAATAGACGGAATTACCACGGCAAGCATTGTTCTGCCTTGAACTTAAAGTCTCAAGAGCAAGTCCTTCTAAAAAAGTTAATCCTTTTCTTATTTGCAAGGATTCTGGACTGCAGTTTACAAAGAAATATGCTAAATTATTTATAATCCAGGATTATTGCAATACCGAAGATTTCCTTGCATAACATCACAGCTCCACTAAACTGACACAAAGAGAGCAGCCCTTAGCCCCACCTTATGACAGCTGTTCTCTGCAGTCCCTGTGACGGGGCCCTGGAGCGTGCGAGGGTGGCCTCAGGAACACATGTTCTTTAAAGCAACACCTTCCACGGCTCACATGCTCATGATTCTACTGCTGGGCCCTCTGGGGCAAAGAGAAAAGCTGAGATGGTGTGGACAAGCGGTATTCCTCTTAATGGCTAATGTGTAATTTCTCTCTTATTTAAGATCTGTACCCTGTATCCTTGTGAGAGGAGTTAGGATCGTCAGTAGTTAAAGAGTGGCATTAGATTAGACATTTTCGAAACATGCAGTGTTCTAGGCCCACCTCTACTAAAACTTTGAGAAAACTCATTGAGCTCCCAGTTTTTCCAAATATAAACTAAAGGGGTTAAAATAAATCATCACAAAAGGGCCTTCAGTTCTAACATCGGATGACTTAAAACAAGTACTGATACCATGCAGGCATGCTTACATGTATGGCGCAGACAATTGGAAAATAAGACAGTGACCTCTGAGTTTCTTATTATAGAAAGATGGAGGGCTTCCCTGGTGGCGCAGTGGTTAAGAATCCACCTGCCAATGCAGGGGACATGGGTTCAAGCCCTGGTCCAGGAAGATCCCACATGCCGCGGAGCAACTAAGCCCGTGCGCCGCAACTACTGAGCCTGCGCTCTAGAGCCCACAAGCCACAACTACTGAAGCCTGTGCTTCACAACAAGAGAAGCCACCGCAGTGAGAAGCCTGTGCGCACCGCAATGAAGAGTAGCCCCCGCTCACCGGAACTAGAGAAAGCCCGCGCGCAGCAACAAAGACCCAACGCAGCTAAAAAGAAATCAGTTAATTAAAAAAAAAAGAAAAAATGGAGCCTGAGAATTATAATAGGGCCTGCTTTGAGCAGTGAGCCTTCTGGCATACATGCACATATGTATAATACATTTCCCTCTCTTTTCAGAATTGGGAAATTACTTCATGTTCTTTTAGAATCTCTTACTCTTTCTAAGTTGTCCCCAGTTTTCAGAAGTAATCTTCTTATATTTTGAAGATATTCTTATATCTGTTGCTATCCACAAGGGTTGTCGTGTTTCCCATTTCCAGCAGCGGTGCATTTTGGTTTTTATGTATGAGTTCCACCTAGTATAAAAATTAAACTCTGCCAACGGGCAAAGGTGAAGGGGGCAAGGTAGAAACCCGCATTTCTCGGTTTGGGTCTGTTGCCCTTTAACATTTTAACTTCAGGGATTCTGCATCTTTGCGCACGAGGCAGGCCAAATTTAAATTCCAGGAGGACTTGGTTCCTCTCAGACTTTCTCCCCTAGACAGCCCTGCTCTCATTCTAGTTCGCCGTGAGGCTTGTGACACTGGTCTCTCCTGTGGTCACTGTCCCCAACTATTCAGCCTTTCATTTTCATGCAACCTTGCATTTTGTTCTCTCCCAAGTAAATGTGTGTCCCAGCGCCCACGAGCAAGTCTGCAGAGCAGGGAGACCCTAGTTCACTGGGGTTCTGGGAGGAGCTGAACTATTGAATGTCAGATGCCTAAGATGTTCTCTGTCCTGTGGGTTTTCCAGAAAGGTTGGATTCTTTCCCTCCCTGCTTCCTTCCCTTTCTCTCTCTCGAAGCACCAGCGTCCTCTGCAAAAGGATGCTTTACAAAACAATGTCTTTTTTTTTTTTTTTTTAACAATCAGTCTTTCAACAAACGCTTAGGGAGCGCGTCTCTCCGTTGGAACCGTGCAGGGTGCTGGAAGCACAGCCCTGGAGGACCTAGCTCCTGCCATCAGGAGTTGCTAGTCTGGTGGGAAGTAGCCAGCTATGGGCCAGGATGCTGGCGGGGGAAACACTGCATGCTTGAGGGACCCTGGGAGCAGACCTGACTCCAAGTCAAGGGCCGGGGGCATGGTAACGAAGACTCAGAAAGGTGCCTCAGAGGCGGCCTCCTCGATCTTAGACGTCCTTCACGGTGCCATCACCTTCTAGGCTCCAGGGATTCTCCATGCGTTGAAGACACATTGCCTTTCCTTCTATAGTGAAGGTCTGATCTCTGCTCCCACCCTCCTGCCTCTCAGAGCAGAGGGAATGTGAGGGTCCAGTCCAGTCTCTCTGCCCGTCCCCTCAGGGCAAGAGACTCGCTGCCAAGTCAGGAAGGACTTGCAGAGTGGCGCACTCACATCACAGAGGGCGAGGACAGCTTCTGTCTCTCTGCTCACTGGAACTGATAGGCACCTGCCTGGAATCTGAAAGGGACAGAGAGTCTGGGGAGAGCCAGAAACAGCAACAGTGGAAGGAGCTGCAGGGCAAAGGCTGCCACCGGCTACACTGTGCCCAGAAATACCATGCGTGGGTGGGGCCGGCAGCTGCTGTTACCTGGCGGGTCGGTCTAGTGTCATTCAGTAGAGGAAGAAATGGCCATGAGCTGCTGAGCCCTGGAAAATCATCTGTGTGTGTGCACGTGTGTGCATGCGTGCGCACGTGTACGCGTGTCTGCACGCCTTCCTCTGCCTGCCTGCCCTGGCTCCCATGCCGTGTAACTCTTGATGTCGCTCACGTGTTCTCTTCTCCACACTGAAGGAATTGTTAGTAAACCTACTCCAGAGATCAGTGCCACCCGGGACCAGATGCACTGCCCTGCTGCCCTGGTGTCAGCTCAGTCCAGTGCCCCTGGAGGGCATCCCTGACAGGCATGCCAGCCACCGTCCGACTGGGGCTGAAATGCCCACCTCGAGTGGTTGGAGCAAGAGGGCACGTGAAACAGCAACAGCAAAACCAGACACACGTGCCCCGATGAAGGGCTGCGAAATCAAGGCAGTGAAGCGGCCGTGTGGCGGGGGTGTGTGTGAGGCTGGGAGAGGGAACAGCAGGGCTGGAGAGAGGCGACCCTGGGCTTCCTCCCATCCGCAGGCTGGGCTATCTCGGGATACATTTGTTGGCTGAATAGGGCTGATTTTTAGTTTATCTTTGTTTTGGTTCTCACTCGCCTTCTTTCTTAGATGCCCATGATTAGACTACATAAAGTACTAGACTATGTGAAGGAAGATGTCAGGAATCTGGTTGGTTTTGAGTGAAACAAACTGGGACCCAGAGGGCATCTCTTACTCATCACTGCAGCCAGGCGCAGGTCATGGTGTGGTACTTACATGAGGACAACCCAACATTCTGTACTAGTAGTTTGGAACAACCAACCTTTCATGCTAGTACTGTGTCTTGTGCCAGAGAGAGTGGGCTAGTTTTTAAAACCCCTTTGCTACTCAAATGCCAAATAACCACGGACATATAAGCACGAAGAAAGAAATAGATGTCCCCAGAGTTACATCGACGGTGCATAAAAAGAGACTTCTTTTCCTACCGATTTTGTACTCCTGCTTCTTGGCCTTTTCATTCTCTTTCTTCCTGCTCCTCTGCTCTTGTCTCTAATATGTAGAACACTTTGGTTTGCCGAACTCAGGTCTAATCCTGGTAAGGGTCTCCAGTGATACTGAGACTCCTGAAATTCCTGTAAAAACCCAGTTTGGCTTCCTTTTATCATGAAGCAGGCATGCACCCTAGTGACAGCACGACAGAGTAGGAACAAGAGAATGTCTTCACAACTGACCAAATAACTAGATCCCTTCAGGCCAGGAAGGGTTGCAAATCTGATATGCTTTACATCTCTCTTAAAAGATCACAGACGTCAGAGAGGTACTTGAAACCTTTTTTCTAATTCCAGCAATCGGTAGGTCTCTCTCTCTCTCTCTCTCAGCTCTGGCAAAGGAAAGTATCTTGCTGACAAAGAAGCCAGCCCTCTTCTGACCTGTCTTGGTTTTCATTTGTGATAACCTGATGAAAAGCAAATCACTTCCAGAAGCAATAAAAACTATCGAGGAAGGCAGTCTTGTGGTCCAGGAGCAAAAGAGAGAGTCACAGATGATGCTATTTTAGTGGGCTTTTAGGTTTAAATGTGGTGACCACGAATCTTGTCTGGTCTTTACAATGGCAGGGATTTTAATGTTTTTAGTTGTCTTCCAAGTCTGTGCCACAAACAGCAGGTATGCCAAACCATTTCAGAAATAGACCCGGTTGTCTAGGAAGAAGTTGTAGCTGTAAAATATATTCATTGCTCAACCTGGATGAGGACATAGTAATTTCAGTAACATCTTAAGTTGTCTTTTAAGACTTTTCATCCTTTCATCATACTTATAATTGTTTATGCAGGCAGAGTTGCTTTTTTTGTTACCGTCGACCCACCTCAGATGGAGATCAAAGCTGTGTAGATTGATTAAGCCAATGGGTTGACATTTTTTGCAGGAGGAATTGAAATCCATGGTTGTAACTGGGTGGCCCTTGGCAGGCAGACTCTATAAGGAGTTTAACATAAGCAGGTGTAAGGAATGTTTCCCAGGAACCACCCAAGCATGGAGGTGGGGCCTTTCGTGTGAGATATTTCTGCACTTGGTCGTAGGCAAAAGACATTGCAGTGGAAAGCCTTTGAGACCTAGTTATGCCTTAACCTTCGTGCACTGTGGAATGAGATAAAATAACAGATACAGAGGGGTCCTGAGTTGCCCATCTTTCTCTAGTCTCTTAACTAAAATCCCCTATTAGGACCTTCTAGTTCTCTTTCTTACCATCTCATTCTCAGGGCTCCTCTACCTCTTTTTGTGGTTTTCTGATGCCTCTACATCTATTTTGGTTTCCAGATGCTCTTCCTTCTATCAGATCATGTTGTCTGATTTTGTTGGGGAAATGCTACCTCCCTATATAACCAGGTCTTGCCTCTTTCACTTTAAGGACCTTCTGCATACCAGATGGGGTTCTTTTTAAGACACCCTCTATTTGCTAACATTCTAAAAGTGAGTCAGGTTGAGATATAAACAAGACAAAGAGTGAGGCAGTCATTCACCAGGAAAAGTCAGAGTGTCCAGGAAATAAGGTGGCAGAAAAACTAGCTGAGATTTGGAAACCGGAGGCAAGGATAGGCAAGATGGTGCAGGGATCATGGACTGTAGAAGCCCCTGCCTGTGAGCCAGCTGCCGTGCTGCGTGCCTTACATTTGCTTACACATAACAGCACAACAAGTAGGTGTTGTTATTCCTGTTTTACAGATGAGGAAGTTGAGGATTAAAGTGGTTAATGATTTGCCTGAGTCGTACTACCAGGCAAGTGAGACTGCTGAAACTTAAGCCAAGACAGACACTATTTGCATTGCATTGCATTCCATAAAGAGCACAGACTATATTTTATCTCATATTTCAGATAGATAGATAGATAGATAGATAGATAGATAGATAGATAGGAAGAAAGAAGATAGATAGATACATTGATTTATGTTTGAGGCAAAGCCAATATTGGAAATGGACGAACATGATCACCGTCTTCTCTGGACCACACTATCATTGTATATAACATGCTACCCCAAAACTTTGGATCTTATAAACACAACCATTTTATAAAGAAGATATATATATATATATCTCAACATATGCATATATATGTGTGTGTATATACATATGTATATATATAACGGAATATTACTCAGCCATTAAAAAGAATGAAATAATGCCATTTGCAGCAACATGGCTGGACCTAGAGATTGTCATATTAAGCGAAGGAAGTTAGACAAAGAAAGACAAATATCACATGATATCACTTATATGTGGAATCTAAAATATGACAGAAATGAACTTATCTATGAAACAGAAACAGACTAACAGACATAGAGAATAGATGTGTGGTTGCCAAGGAGGAGGGATGGATTGAGAGTTTGGGATTAGCAGATGCAAACTATTATATATGTATAAACAATAAAGTCCTACTGTATAGCACAGGGAAGTGTATTCAATATCCTGTGATAAACCATAATGGAAAAGAATATATATATATAACTGAGCCACTTTGCTATACAGCAGAAATTAACACAACATTGTAAATCAACTATACTTTGATAAAATTTTTTTTAAAAACACAACCATTTTATTCCATCTCACAATTTTTTGTGGGTTAGAAATTCAGGCAAGACTAGGCTGTGTTTTTCTTCTGTTCCACGTGACATCAATTGGAGTCACTTGTTGGTTTTCATCTGTAGCCAGGCTGGTCTGAAGGGTCCAAAGTAGCTATACTCATGTGTCCAGTAACTTGGAAGGGACAGCTGGAAGCCTGGGGTCTAGCTGTACCCACCCCCCAACCCTTTTCATGTGTTCTTAAGTCATCTCCACATGGTCCTACCACAGAGTACTAGGGGCTTCTTACATGGCAGTTCAGGGCTCCAAGACAGCATGGTGGAAGCTACCGTCCTCTTATAGGCTGAGCCCCAAACAGGCATAGATAGCGTCACTTCTGCTGTACTCTGTTGGTCAGATCCTCATAGGCCAGCCCACATTCAAGGTGAGATGAAATTGAGCCCACTTGTGACTGGAGGGAGTGCCAAAGACATACTGCCACCTTTAATCTAGGGAGGCAAACATGCCTCCTTTCCATAGAGTCAAGTGAAAAGCCTCCTTTTTAAGACAGTGTTTGCTGTGGGCCAAACTATGAAGAAAACAGCACTCATTTTTGTGGCCTATTATCCTTTCTGTGACTCCCAGCTTTCTCTCACCCTTCCCCTATGTCCCTAAAACCTGCACTTAAGAAAGATCAGATACCCACGACCCACATGCCCTTTTGGGGGCCATTTTCATCTTGAGCTGTATCTCTAATTAGAGAATGAAAGGATTTTTCTCTTTTTGAAGAAATGTGTTGCTTCTCAAAGTCTTGGGGAGAAAAAGAAGGCAAGAGAGAACAAGTTTGGGCAGAGGGTCCTTGACAGATCCAGTAACCTGCAGACCACTCCAGTAACTGCTAATTCTACCCCGAGACAGAGATGGCTGCGTCCACTCAGTTTTATAAGCTTTCCTATCCCGCTCTCTCTCTCTCTCTCTCTCTCTCTCTGTATCCCTCTGTTTTTTTCCTTCACTCTCACTCTTACTCTGTCACCATACACACATGTGGATTCATTTATATATTTTAATATATTTTTTAATATATTTTATATATATAAAATTTTTATATGTATAAAAATTTTATATATATTTTTTAGATTTGTTTATTTTCTTCAATCACCCCACCAGCATAACCACAAGTAGTCAAATAGATAAAATCACCATTTTTTTTTTTTTTCTACCTCGGTGACATAAGGATCCAGCCATTCCAGGAAAGGGGCAGATGACATTTTTCAGGGTTGCGGTCCCAATGAGGCATTTGTGAAAAGGGAAAAAAAAAAAAGTTCTACAAAAGATGTGAGAATTATATTCATGGGTCTGGCTTAACATTGGTCTTTTTAGGTTGTTCCAGAAGCTAGCCTCTCATGTCTGTGTCATTTTCTTCTTCTTCTCTCTCTCTCTTTGGGATACTTTTTTCTGTTCTATTTTGAGCTCCGCAGCACAGCTCTTTTATTCCATTTGTCAGCCGCAGACGCACATCCAGTTGAAAAGCATCCCCAGCCTCCATCGCCACAATGCCTCTGATCTTGTGGCCACTGGAGCCTCTGACCACACGAGTCTGTTGATCTGTGGCTGCTCTGCTGTTTTAGTTCTTGGTGTTACCAGTGGGAGAAATGCTTAGATGAGGGAAGAATGCTGGAAGAGTAAACCCGTTATGACCAAGGGCTGCTGCCCGTCCAGTGGGGTGTATACAATCCCCATATTTTGAATCCATGGTAGCTGTATCATGGCATCCCTCAGGTACGTCATGGAGTGGGCTGTCCAAGTGCCAAACGCCGTTTCCAATGACCCTTCCTACTGACCTCTTTCTTTTCCCCCCTTTCGTCCTTAAGTTCTACTGTGTTCTTTTACTTTTTGCATCAACAAAACAATCTATATATTTTTTTTCTGTTTTTAAAAGTAACACATGCTCATTGGAGAATCTTTGAAAAATAGAAAAAAAATTAAAAGATGCTGATTATCTTTAATATCGTCACTGACTGGTAACCATATTCATTGATGCATTGCATTCATTCAACAATAACGATAATACTTACCTATTGTGTGAACTGCCTTTGGATACCAAGAATGCAGAAGGAATTGAAAAGGCAGGATCCCTGGACTCATAGACTTTAGTTTAATGGAGAGACCAACACTGAAATAATAAAGAACATGATTTTTAGCAGCTGCATGACATTCCATAATTTTCACATATTTGGGGTTAGGTTAACACTTTTTTTTTTTTTTTTAGTAATTTATGTATTTTGTTAAGCCAAACTAGAATTTATTAATCACCTGTATTAGATATTTGGATTATTCCCAGTGTTTTGTTATTATAAATAAAACTTCACTTCACATTCTTATACATAAATATTTGAAACTCTTTCTTTCCTTGGCATAAATTTCTTTAGGGATGATTACTAGGTGAAAGACTGACATTTTTTAAGACTGTGAACACATGTTATCAATTTGTTTTCTAGAAGAGTCCACTACCAATCCCCACCCTACCACCTTGTAATGCTGGTCTTGCCATACTCTTGCCAGCAATAAATATTAAGCAATGAAGTGAAATCTTACTGCATTTCATATAGTTTTTCAAAATGAAAACCGTTTCTCATTTTTTCGGCTTATAAAAGCAGTCAATGCTTATTGTAAAAGCAAAACAAAAAGAACAAACCAAATAAATCCAAGCTGGACATACCAGAAAAAAAGAAAAATCCGTGCAATCTTATTCAGACGTAATCCCAGATTACCCTTCGGTGTGTATCCTTCCAGGCTTTCTTTTTTGTGAGGTGAAGGGCCATTTTAAGAGTAAGTCCTTTTAGAATAAACATACTATAGGGAAAGCATAGAACCAGCTAACCTGGGCGCCATGCTCAGCTGTGCTACTACCTGGCTGAGTTCCTGGCAGATCCTAGCCTCCCTCCCCCTCCCCGGGCTTCAGTATCTTCATCTGTGAAATGAGAGGTTGGCCTAACAGATTTTTATTACTGTGTTTCTTGTAGGCCAGAGATTCTCAACCTCAGTGATGTTGACATTTCGGGCAGGATTATTCTTTGTTCTGGGGGCCACCCGGTGCATTGTGGGATGTTTAGCAGGATCCCTGGCCTCTCCTCACTAGATGTCAGTAGCTACTACCACCCCCAGTCGTATCAATCAAATATGTCTCCAGACAATGCCAAGTGTACCTGGGGGGCAAAATTGCCCCCGACTGAGAAGCTAAAAAATACTATAATTCCACATCTAGTGAATTTTAATGGTTACTCCAAAGCAAAACTTTGGGTGGTAGCCAGCATGCTTTGTGTCAGGAGAAGGAAGGGATGGTAGATACAAGAACAGCAGGGCTGGTGGAGAAGGAAACACCACCTCGGTGCTGGCCTGGACAGCGGGTTGGGGACAGTTCTGGAACACGTACACATGAGGACAATGCTCTGGGCCACATTTAAAGTTTCAGGTGCCCATTCATGGTCAGCGGGTAGGAAAACAAATTTCTTTTGGAGTACTTATATTGTACGCCAGCAAGGTGATGAATTATTGAATGGGTCCTTTTTCTGTAAACATATTTATCATCTTTCTTTTTCATCCGTCCTGTGGTGAACAAGGGGAGGCAGAAATGGGGAAGCATTTTGCAAAGAGCTTCGAACGTTACCTCCCTTTGTGAATAGCTCCCTGGTTTGAGGTGTTATTTCCTTCCCAAGGGGGTCTCTCTGCCTCAGGGACAACTTTTAATGCCACTATTGTTCAGAAAAAGAGTCACCCTGTTTTCTAACACTTTCTCTTTCACTCGCTGTCTGTTTCACTTTGGTGGTAAAAGGAAGCCCAGGGGTTCATTAAAAGATGGGATGACAGTGGCCATTTTGTGTGCTTTGAAATGCGCTTTGAGCCTCAGCTGTAACGGCCAGCCTAGCAATGGAAGCAGCATCCTGATTTTCGAAGTAATGGCATTGAGCTTTACTGAATGTTAAAATGGTGTTTCATCCAGTGGGTGGGATGGGGACTTGAGGAGAGTGGGATGTATTGAGCACACCCTTCTGGAGCAATGATGGGGCAGCACTGGGTCCTGCTGGGACTGGTCAGCATGTGTCTGTTTGGACCTCCTGGCCAGGTGAGGGACCTCTCTCCAGCAGAGACAGCCATGGTGAGAGTGCCCAGGAGGCGTGCAGTGCAAGAGGCCACGGAGGGTTTAGGATCTCAGGGGGAAGAGAGGCAGGTGCAGCCAAAGAAGCAGAGGCCATGCTGACAGTGATAAAGATGCACCAAGAGTCTAAAGGTCATGATGAAGGTAGGAGTCTGTAAGACTCATTGAGGGAAAGGCAGAGTGCAGGGAGGGCATTGTTCCCGACTCTGTCTTGTAATTAATGTTATCTGTTACAACTATTTGTTTAGATCACTGTTGTTCAGATGGTGCTTTGAGGAGACCTCAGGGGGGTCCACGGAACCGGCCTCAAGGTTAAAACGGGGTTGGGAGATGGTGGCTCAGGTGTTGAATGGGCAGGGGAATGGCAATATGTTTTGTATGTTAGTACTTGCCTCAATTTTCATTTAAAGAGAGAAATCCTATAATTAAGGGGGAAAAAAGTTAAACCCATTGGCAGATTTTTGTATTTCTGGTTTTCTCAAAGTAGACACGTATTAAGTTTAACCATTTTGTTCCATAATTTTAACGTTTTTAAAAATCAAACGATTCATTTATACCTTATCCCCTTTTACAGAGGCTTTGATTGGCCTACAGCATTACTATGAACTAAAAATGGAAAAAGTATGTTGAATCAAATGAAGTTGTTAAAATTCAATGACCTTTGACCTACAAAAGTGGTGATAGCTTTAACCGAATAGAAATAATCGTTTAGAGATGAGGACCAAGGAAACGTGAAGAGAAGGATGCCGAACCGATGCCAAGGGAGAGGATGGGGTGGGAGATAGAAATGCACAGACTTGTGGACCTGCAGGGTTGCTAGCCATTGAGCCTTAAATGTTCCTGGAAACCAAGGAGTAAAATGAGAGGTGGTTGGTTAGGTGAAAGTATTTCAATCTCTGAGGGAGGCAAACCTGCTCCTTACACTTTTATCTAAAAGAAATTCTGTGTGTAGGCCCTCTTAGGGGACTCAAGGGTGATGGAGTAGATTATTTCTTCAAAGCATGCTAACAGGAAATACAGCTGCACATTTCATAAATCTCCTTCTTCTAGTGACTCAGATGACAATACCACATTCATGATGCTGGCTTGCATATTTGTTTTTAAAGGAAATAGGATTCTAGAATGGCACATAGAGGTGGAAGGTTTATGTTTGTGTCTTCTTTGACAAATGGTGAAAAAGGAAATTTTTTGTTTCTGTTAAATAACATTTAAAGGCATTTCCTCTAAGTGTGTGAGGAATTTCCAGAACCCTGACCCTAAACCCCAATTGTATCAGTCTGTTAGAGACAGACTTTATTGATGTCCTCTTATATCTGGTATCCACTGATGTCACTTCATGTTGTCTTAAAGGGAGTCCTTATAATTTGTTTCTGTAATCCAGATAATTGATCGTGGAAACTAAATGTTGTTTGTGGGAAAAATGCTTCAAGTCATATTAATAGTGCATTTATATGATGATCAGATTGTATCTAAGTAGATGCTTGGTGTGTCATTTTATTGACTTTGGATAGTTGTTTGCTTTTTCTTCTCCAGTTAACACTAATGTCTAATATTTCTGAGCATTTACTGTGTGCCAGGCTCTGTTTATAAGGGCTTTACATACATCATCTCATGTACTCTACCCAACATTCCCATGAAGTAGGTACTATAATTATTCCCGTGTTATTGATAAACAAACTGAAGTTCAGAAAGGCTTAAGAATAAAAAGCAGACGGAGACCTTCCCAAGGCTACCGAGCAACTAGCAAAGCCAGGATTCACACTCAGCACTGGGCCACACAACCCTTGTTCCTCATTGTGGTACACTCCAAGGCGTAGATGACTGTTCTTTGCTGCTGCTTCAATAGAGGTGAAGCATGTGTTTCTAACACACAGAAACAGCTTGACCTTGTCACACAGGAACTTGGGCAGTAGATGGACTGAGAAGCCGAGAGGACCAAGGGCAGCTGGATCCCAAAGAGAATGATCCCAAGAGCCAGCAGGGTCATTGGAGGTATTTGGGTCCTGTTTTGAAACCAGCTCCAGCAGATGGGTGGCTGAGATGGGGCTTGAAGAGCATGTAGGTCCCTGGGGAAGGTCTGGAGGTCTGGAATCCCAGGAGCTCAAATGGAGAAAAGGAGGACTGAAGATGGTAGGACAAGGCACCAGTTCTGGATACCTAGAGGGAGGGCTGCGTAATGGGAACTTTCCTTTAACCAACCCGCTGCAGTAACTTGGGGAAAAGAACCTTACGTCTGGCACAAGTTAACTTCATCTGGAAAAGTAAGCCCAGTAGGTCACTACAGTGACATTGCTTCGGATAGCTGCTGCTTCTGTGGGACCAGGCTTTCAGACAGAGGAACTCGGAAGTTAGCCACAAAGCTAAACGGACAAAGTACTCATGGAGGAACAGAGCTTCCCTCCAAGCAGGGCTTTCAGGAGCCAGGCCTGGCCTCAGAGGGTGGCCAGGACTCAGCCGCTGTCGGCCAAACAGGCAGACCCACGAAGGAACAAGGCAGTTTCAGCACCTCTTGAGTTTCTGAGCTCTGAATTTGCTCCCTTCACACAAGCCACCAGCAGGGCCATGCCGAATCCGCAGCTCTAGCTGCGTCCTGAGAGGGTGAGTGCTGGTGGGGGGAATGTCACTCTGTCCTCCTTAACGTGGGAAAATTCTCTTAGCTTAATTTAGGCTCCACACTAGATTCTTTACCAGCCCAAACTCATTTCAATGGATTCTGTTTTGAAAGTTTGTGTACTATGGTGAGCTGTTAGAAGTAGGGCATTTTACACGTTTAGTTTGCCTTGAATAGAAATGAATCCAAATCAGGTCTCATTAGAGCACGACTAGTGTATGATTTAGGCAGTTTTACCGTTATATGCAAAGAGAAGAAATCGTGGGTACACTAAGGTGTAATTCTGTAGCATAAAAGTGAAATCTCCCTTTTACTACTTTGACTGCTGGATTTTATTTATTTATCTTACTTGCACTTCTGAAATAGTAAGCATCAAGAACCAGGGAGTAGGACCTCAAATTCTTAATGAATTTTTAGACCTTGGAATGGCTGAATGATTTTAAGGGTGAACTTAGGTGTTTTTATTTAAAAATTCTTGGTTATTTCTTGAATTCAGAAGAGACACTGGCTTTTTGATACTAGTCAAAAAATATTTACTGAATTCCACTCTGGGCCCAGGCCTGGGCAAGGCACTGGGGAAAGATAACCAAAGAGATAGAAGATATAGGCTGCTCTAAAACAAAGTCCCCGTGGGCTCAAGTTTCAAAGGAGAAATCCAATCTGTAGTTGTTTTGTAAAGACTTCCACTAGCATGAAGTCACTGCTCAGTGACATTTGATACAGTAATGGTAACAGTGATGGTAGTTATGAAGGAGATAACATCTACCATGGTTTTTTAAAAATGGCAGCTCTATTGAGATATAATTCACATACCATAAAATTCACCCTAATAAATTTTACAATGCAGTGGGATAGTCAGAGTGCAACCATCCTATCGTGATTTCAAAATATTTCCATCACCCCAAAAAGAAGCTCTAGTATCCACTAGCAGTCATTTCCCATGCTCCCTCCCTTTAGCTCCTAGCAACCACTCATCTACTTTGTGTCTCAGTGGATTTGCCTATTCTAAACATTTTGCATGAATGGAATGATAGGATATGTGGCCTTTTATGACTCTATTCTTTCATTAGCCTATTTATGAGGTTCATCTGTCTTGTTACATGTGTCAGTACTTCATTTTTATTGCCTAATAATATTCCGTTGGATGGATATGCCACATTTTGTTTATCCATTCATCAGTTGATGGACATTTGGGTTTATTTCCATTTTTTTACTATTATGAATAATGTTGCTATGAATATCCACATACAACTTTTTGCATGGACATGTGTTTTCAGTTCTCTTGGTTTGACACCTAGGAGTAGAATTGCTGGGTCACATGGTAACTCTTTGTTCAATATTTTGAGCAACTGCCAGACTGTTTTCCAAAGTGACCACGCTATTTTATAAGTTCCCCAGAAAAGTATGAGAGTTCCAGTTTTTCCATATCTCCTCCGACAGTTATTACTGTCTGTCATTTGGATTTTAGTCTATTCTAGTGGATGTGAAATGGTATCTCATTGTAGTTTTGATTTGCATAATCATTAATGACACTGAGTATATTTTATGTGCTTATTGGCCTTTTGCTTATCTTCTTTGGTGAAATGTATGTTTAAATCCTTTGCTCCTTTTTTAAATTTTTTAAACTTTTTTTAAAATTTAATTTTGTTTATTTTTTGGCTGTGCTGGGTCTTTGTTGCTGCATGGGGGCTTTCTCTAGTTGTGGCGAGCGGGGGCTACTCTTCGTTGTGGTACGCAGGCTTCTCATTGCGGTGGCTTCTCTTGTTGTGGAGCACGTGCTATGGGCACACGGGCTTCAGTAGTTGTGGTGCACGGGCTTAGTTGCTCTGCGGCATGTGGGATCTTCCCAGACCAGGGCTCAAACCTGCATCCCCTGCATTGGCAGATGGATTCTTAACCACTGCGCCACCAGGAAATCCCTTTCAGCATTTTTTTTTTTTTTGGTCATTTTTACATTGATTTGTTTGTCTTTTTTCTATAGAGTTACCGGAATTCTTTACATATTGTGGATATAAATCCCTTTCTGATACATGACTTGCCAAAATTTTCTCCCATTCCGTGAGTTGTCTTTTCACTTTCCTCTTTTTTTTTTTTTTTAAGTTTTTTTGATGTGGACCATTTTTAAAATCTTTATTGAATTTGTTACAATACTGCTTGTGTTTTATGTTTTGGTTTTTTAGCCGCAAGGCATGTGGGATCTTAGCTCCCAGACTCGGGATTGAACCCACACCCCCTGCATTGGAAGGCAAAGTCTTAACCAATGGACCACCAGGGAAGTCCCTTTTCACTTTCTTGACTGTGTCCTTTGAAGCACGTATATTTTTAGTTTTGACAGAGTCCAATTTTTCTGTTGTTTTCCTTTGTCATTTGTGCTTATCTTATCAAATCTAAGGGACCATAGCCTAATCCAAAGTCACAAAGATTTACTCCCACGTTTTCTTCTAAGAGTTTTATAGCTTTAGCTCTTATAGTTAGGTCTATGATTCATTTTCAGTTAATTTTTATGTACAGTATGAGGTAGGGGTCTAGCTTAATTCTTTTGTATGTAGATACACAGATGTTTTAGAACTGTTGTTGAAAAGACAATTCTTTGTCTGTTGAATTGGCTTGGAATCCTTGTCTAAACCTTGATTGTTTTTCACTCATCAACTAGGTATCTTAGGATCACATCAAAATAGTCCCATTCCCTATCTTCAGAGAACTTGTCATCTCCAAGGGAGAAATGCTTGTGAAACAAATCATAACATTCATTCATTCATTCCACATCATTACTGTATTTTTACAAAATAGCAGGTACCTCGCTAGACCCTGGGGAGACTGTGATATATAAAAAGGATAAGAGTGTAC
This sequence comes from Balaenoptera physalus, assembly GCF_965194825.1. Lineage (NCBI taxonomy): Eukaryota > Metazoa > Chordata > Mammalia > Artiodactyla > Balaenopteridae > Balaenoptera > Balaenoptera physalus. The sequence continues at coordinate 106,029,361 of NC_138883.1, read as the reverse complement.
CACACTGAAGCAGGTGAAGAAAACACAAGCTTTAAATTTATAGTAAGACCACCTTAGGTCCCAAGAAGTTCTAGAATCTGTATTAGTGTTTGTACATGCTCAGCCTGGCAGGTGCTTGCCTGTTTACTTGCCTTGGTGAACTATTTCTCACCCTCAAATTCAGATGTCATTTCTTCTAAAAGGTTTTCACCAATATCCCCAGAGTTGTAAATACCTCTATAATAGCACTTAGCACATGCACCTAGGTGTCTCTCAGTCTCATTCATCTTTGAGGAAAGAACCATGTTTTTATGACATCGTTTCCCTGATAATTCTCAAGAAGATGTCTCATACTTATATATTAAACAAATGAATATTTGAATCATGAATGCTAGACAGAGGTACTCTTTGAAAACTTCCTGGAAGTAAGAATTTGCAGATCTTCCAAGTGATCTCAGAAAAGATAGTAACAAAAATCTCAACAAGTATAATACGTTGTGTTACGAGTGGACTGAAGTCATGTGATTCTCTCACATTGCCTTGATTTGATAATGAAGGTTTTAAATCTGGGTAAGGAGATGGTGCGTAAGGGCACCAGTGCGGTGATGTATAGAAATTCCAAAGAGAACATTGTCTTTGGCTTGGCAAGAAAGACTTTAAAATCAAATTCAAACCCAATATGACCCAGATGTCTCAAGTCAGCAAAATCATTTGTCAAAATGATAATTCTACCAACTCTAAAAGTGCCGTGGTCTTCTAGCCCTTCTACTTCCTGTCAGAACCCACAAATGATAGATCCCAGAAAGCAGCAACCTCAAGAAAAAACTTTTTTTTTTTTTGCACCAGCCTCAGGAAGTTAATTCTCTGCAGTCTGTCACATTCACGATTAATTAGCTTAAAGTTCCTTGAGAGAATATTTATGTTGTTGTGGCTGATTTCTTTGAAATAGTAGAAATATGTGGGCCTTCAGAAAGGTGTAGTGGTACAAAACCCTTGGCTCTCATGGCTCTAGTTTTTTTTTTCTTTCCCTGAGCATAACTTTCATTCAATACACTGAACAACTGTGGTCTTCAAAGGAGTTTTTGGAGAACCTGATCCCTAACTGAAACAAGTGAAAGGTTGAAAATAATTACCATGAAAAGTAATATTTTGAAGGGCTCATTGGGTGGTCACAACAGCCCACAGGCCAAATCAGGCCCCCTGCCTGTTTGTATTAAGAAAGTTTTATTGGAACACATCCACACTTATTCTTTTACATATTGCCTACGGCTGCTTGTGTACTACAGTGGCAAGTATTTGAGTGTTGCAAAAGATAGTCTGGCTGTGACGCCAAAATATTTACTCTCCTGACCCTTTACAGAAGAAATTGGCTGACCCCTGTGCTAGAATGTAAGTCTATAAAGCTGGGGACTTTATTCTGTTTACAACTATATTCCCAGCACCTAGAACAATGCTTGGTACATAGTAGGCACTTGATAAATAGTTTCAGGAAAAAATGAATGAGATAAAATCTTTTGTTTGTAACTTCTTCAACCTTGCCCTAGCAGACACAGCTTCAGTCTGCAAATAAGCAGAATTTTAGTACAAGCTATCCCCCCAAAGCTGAAAACCTATAAAATTTAATGTTCAAATATATAAATTTTATGAGCAGTGAACTCATAAAATGAGACTTTTATCAATTTTCTTGAGTATTTACTGAAGGCTGGGAAACGCTAGATGTAAAATAAGCAGTTAGGTTAGGTTTTTCTATCCCCCCGGCCCTGCTTCAGGACCTGCTGCCTTGGCTTGCTAAAATTAATATTGACACTGAAAGCTAGTTTGTTTTAGGTGGAGTCCCTGTAAAGCTAATCAGCAAATATGTCTAGGATAGACAGACTGCTTTGCATTCTGTATTTACCCCTTCTTTTATGAATTACTTTGCAAAAGATAAATTCCCTGGTATTTTACACCTGTCAATTACCTGCAAATTTTGTTTTTTGCTCCAGAATGTATTATTTGGGGATGTTTTGAACAGCAGCTGGGTATGTCTAGCTGTAGGTTGAATAGAGCTAATACAGCTAATTGGAGGTGGGAGTTGCTCAGTGGAAGGTACTTTATATTCCAGAACAAACTTAGAAACATAATAGCTGTGGTGGCTTTCTTACAGTCATTTATCTTAGCAGTGAATTAATTAATATCTGGTACTTAGTCATAAAATGTTGTCATTCTCATTATGTCATTCTGCAGAATGCTCTGTACATAATGTTAGAACAATATGAGCTCACTGCTGTCGCATGAGTGCATTTGGAAATTAATCCAGTAGAAATAACATGTAACATTTAATACCAAGTTTTTCTGGCCTTAGAACTACATACATACTTGTAAAATAGATCTGAGTGGCTTGACCATTTTATTCACTGATTTATTTATTCCTGTAACCTACTTTGTGCTGAATACTTGGCTAAATGATTAGGATACTAGAAACACACACACACATCCTTTACCCACAGAAGATTGCAGTCTGTTGTGAAAGGTGCTTGGAAGACAGCAAGAATATTGGATGAACAGTTTAATCAGGGACTAGGGGGAGGCACCAGCTGAAGTTGGGGGAGGGAAAGATCAGGGAAGAAACTTTTAGGACTTGACATTTGATGTGAAACCTGAAAACCAAGAAAGAAAAATGAGAAAGCCTGGGAGACCATGAAGAAAGGATTATGAAAAATGGAAAAGAAAGAAAAGAGGAGTCGGGATTATTCTGGTGAGAAAGTAGGGAAGAGGAGAAGCAGGTGAAGGGCACATAGCCTTAAACCATATGTGTACTTGAGAAACAGCAAATGGGTGATAACAGCTGGATGTAAGGAGGAGAGAACAGGAGCTGAGTAAAGGTGAAGGACCTTTGGGCCATGCTAAGCAGTTGAATTTGACAGTCTGGGTGCTGGGGAGCTCTGGAAGAATGACCAGATGTTCTGCCAGAGCGAGAGGACTAACTTGTTGGAATGACAGTTCAATAAGCAGTGCTGCTAGCATTTGGGGCAGCAAGAGTCCCTCTGCCTGTGAAGGAACCACCTCTTCAATCACTAGATGTTGGGGTGATTTCACTCCGGAGTTCCAGAGCTTCCAGGAGATGGTAAAGAAAACCTTTGCTTCTGTCACTGCCCAGTTTTGCGCTTGGTCGCTGAATCCCCTCTGTATGCCTCAAAGCCGCCCTGGTGTCTTCTCTCGGGCACCATTTGAAAACTTTCTCTTGTGCAGTTTCCAGAGTTGAGATCAAACAATTCCTGCCTACACATTTGCGCATAGATCGTGTCTCTAAAAGTTATCAAGATACTCAGTGGCTTGTTAAATTTTTAGGACTTGACACTTGATGTGAAACCTGAAAACCAAGAAAGAAAAATGGGAAAGCCTGGGAGACCATGAATAAAGGATTATGAAAAATGGAAAAGGAGGTGTTAAGACCACCTTTCCAGTTTGTTGTGTTTTTAAGTTTTCAGTGAATTCTCTAAGGCATCTTTGCATTTGGTCCTCATAACGCCCCTGTGAGAGATGCAGACCCTCTCACAGATGCATGCTACAGGAGCTTACATGGCTGATCCAAGGTCATGGCTTTAATTATAGGTAGACCTGGGTCTTTGACACAGAGCTCCTACCTCCTACACTGGTGCTTCTCTGCTCTGTCACACTTCCTTTCTGCTATAGAGATTCCCTCAGAACCAGTGACTTATCCTCCAAAGTGTAAGTTCATCCCTAAAGTTTTGTAATAAACTGTTTATTTTAGAATAATTTTAGATTTACACAGAGCTGCAAAGATAATGCAGAGAGTTCCTATATACCCTTCACCCAGTTTCCCCTATTGTTCATGTCATAACTATGATTCATTTGTTAAAATTCAGAAATTAACACTGGCACATTACTATTAACCGAAGTCCAGACTTGATTTGGATTCCTTTAGTTTTTATATCAATGTCCTTTTTCTATTCCAGGATTCAGTCCAAGGCATCTCATGGCATTTATACATTTATTTACTTCATTGCATCCTTAAGATTTTTAATTATATGCGATTGTGGTTTATGGCAACTGACTATTCTGCGTAAGAGGCTTTAAACTTGGCGAGACTGGAGAGAGACATTTCTGTAAAAGGAAAAGGTTTTCCTTTATAAGTGGAAAAACCAGCCACCCTTTGGGATGTAGATGTAACATTCCCTTCATAAACTCTCCTAGACTGAATGGTTTTAACGAGGCAGACAAGAATTGGATGAGTCAAAATCTGACATGGTGATATGGGGGTGTTATGGGTCTGGCTGGCCATGACCTCTTGAAACAAATGGTGCTCATAAAAATACTTCAAACCTCAGGTAGATGTAGTCCTCTGGTCCCATAAGCAGTGCTTTGTTTGCTAGGTCACTTAGTACACCTTGGGCTTGTAAGCTGAACTCCAAATTTAACAGGAAAGTTACCAAATACCTCTTAAGTGCCTTGAAGAGTTTGGCCTCCAAACGTGTGCTTTGGTGTGGTTGGGAAAAAAAAAACAACTTTGATCTGCAGCAGGAATGTGATTTGGGAAAGTGTACACGATATCTGTTGCCTGAATCTCTCCAGCCTGTCTTTTTCCCTAGACCTGAGCTGTTGTGCACTGGAGCCCATTCGAATTAACACTTGCCATGCTGCTTCTGATGTTCCATTTCCCAAAGTTCTCACTTTGGAGAAAAGAGGATATGGCTGTGTTTCCACAGCCGAGCAGAGCCCCTCCAGCTTTAATTTTCTGACAAAGCAGCCAGGTGTGTCTTCTGACAGGACCAGCGGAGTAACTGAAGGGGTTCAGAAGTTGTTTAAAAAATACTTCTTGACAGAAAGATCACATTGATTGCCTTGGAAAAGAATGATATGTTGAGGAGGTGTCTCCCACGAGGGTCGCAGTCAGGCGTGTTCTACTGTCACAGGGACAGATAATCTGCGCTCTCAATGATGCATCTCTGACTGGTGGGGGTGAGGACTGAGCTAGCACAAAATGCAGGTAACCACGGAGAACCAGCATGCTCAGTGAGGAGAAAACTCAGGCCACTGCCCAGGTCTTATGCTTTTGTGACAATAGGCAGGTTTCTAAGCAAACGCGTTTGAGCGTCACCTGCACACACAATCATCAACTGACTGCCTCATGCAGCAGTAAAGTGTCTTTCTGCCTTCAGGACCCAGACGTTTCCTGGCAGAAGATCCCTCTGCCCCATCATGGCTGACCCTGCACCTCCACCACCACCACCTTCCCATGTCCCGGTTCTTTTGATGCATTAAGGACCAGCATCTGAGCTCCCTCTTCCATGCAAGCTGGGGGATGTCCATAGGAACAAGTTATCATTGCCTCCTCTAAAGTCCCCCAAATCTCTGCCCATGGCTCTTAGACGCGGTTATGTAAGTAGGTATCTAATTCCTCCTCATTTAGTACAGTTAATTTGGGCACAGGATTTATGTTTAGCTCACCTTTGTATTCATTCCCCCACCGTGCTTAGCATGCTGCTGGGCACATACCAGCCATTCAATAAATATCTCACTAAATAGCACCTGGTTTCTGTAGCCAGTTCCGCCGATAACAGAACAACCCTAGCCCTGCTCATCACCTTCTGAGCGAAATCATGAATAATAAGAATTACTGGCCAGATGTCTGATTGAATTCTAATGCCGTTGTTGCTCAGATCACTTCATGGAGATCTTTTCTTTAGCCTAATCAACCATGATGAGCTTTCAGCAGCAGGTGAGAAAAGATAAGCAGGCAACAGAAGAAGACAGAGTATCCCAAAGTCACTTTTTATTGCCATGGCTGGGAATTCAGAGTCCAACACTGTGTCATAGCCGAGCTGCCTCCAGTCTCTGGGATGTGGGGAGGGGAGCATGGAAGGAGGGGGAGTGAAGGCAACACACTCAAAAGCCAGAGGGGACCAGAGGAGGATGACACGGGTGTCGGGCCAGCGTTCTCCGTGGGCCAGCATCACCTACTCGATTTCTTATCTATTTTATGGTTTTCCAAGGAGAGAGGGAGCTGTAGTCTCCTGCTTGCCCTTTAAGGTTTCTTCCCACCCCCTCTTACCCCCATCGGAAGACTGGAGAATCTCCTATATAAGAGCTTTCAGAAAGCCCTAACCTGGATTAGGTGGGGCAGTTTGAGACTTCTAACAAAGATTTATAGCACCTATCATATGGCTGGACACGGCTTGTCACCAGTCCTGCCCACTCACATTTCAAGAGGCTCTACCAACAAGAAATTGCCAGTCCTGTTTCCAACCAAAGAATTGACTGACCCAGGAGTATTAAGTTGAAACCTGTCCTTCATGACCGAGGCTGCCATTTCTTCTCCACTTAGACACAGGTTACACCTGGACCATCTACATTGTGGACTACCTGGGGTGACACCTGTAGTCCCAACCTCTATAATAGATGCCCCTCCTGGGATTTCCATGGAAAAGAAAAATCTTATCTTTAAAATCATGAAATCAGTGCATGGCCTCTGTATCCCTGGAGAATTTCCCACCAGTTCATTCTGCCCCATTCAGGTACCTGACAACTCCTTAGACAAAGGTCACTGGAAAATGGTTTCCGTGGTTGTGTTGGGAACCTGCAAATTTATGGTCATTCCAGCCAAAATGCTGAGAGTTGGTGGGTTCCTTTTCCTAGACGTGGCACGTTTTCTGAAGGACGCCGCCATCAAAATCCAGGTATCCTCTGCTTTTCGAAAGTTCAGCTTATACCAGTTAACTTTTACAAAAGACCTATATTAGTACCTGTTTTCACTAACCAAAAGAAATCTGAAGAGGATTTTCTCTTTTAGAGAGAAGGGTAAAAAGTGAAAACAGCGTTCAGTGTTTGTTTTGCAGTGAGCCATTATAGAGGCAGCGCGTACCCTTGAGCACGGAGGGCGGCCCCGCCAAGCTCCTTCCCCGGGAACCACACGCAGCGTCTTAGCGTCCAGCCGCCATAGCTTCGAACTGTCTGTGAGCATCTGTGCTTTCCCGGGGCTTCTTTTGCCTACCCGTTAGCAAGATGTGTCCTAAGGCAACTGCTTCTTCACTTTACGCCATCTCGGTTTTCGAAAGATTTCATAGGAATGCTCTACTTTCGGATAGCGGGGGGAACCTTGACTGTAAAATAGCAGGGATGCATAATGGAGCAATTCAGCGTGAGGCTGCCAGTAATGAAACTGGAACGCCCATCACGTTCGGCATGCGTTCTGGACAGTTTCACTGTTGGAAGTGTGCTGTATGTGCCTTCCCGGAAATAATCAGGTTGCCAGCCTGTGTGTGGCACGCCATGGAGAAAGCAGCTCTTTCCTTACAGTTAGATAGCAAGGCATGAAGTGCTCTCCGACATTTCCTCCACTCCTCTCTTCCTGGGTATTTTTCCCTGGCAAATGCTTTAATATCCAATTGATAAGGTCCCAAATGAAATTTATGCATGAAAGGACAAAGAACTTCTCATTAAATGACACTAGAATCCTTTTCTTCCCCCAACACCCTTATGATACCTCTGAATGAACAGATTTGAAACGTGAGTATCGTGAATTTGGGGTTGGAAAGACGCCTAAAAGTTACCTCATCCAGCCCCTCATCTGCTGTGGAAATCCTCCTCACAGTGGCCACACAAGCAAGGTTGGTCCATGACTACACGTTCGAGATTCTTCTGCTGACTGTGGGCTTGCTCACCCAACAAAACAGTCGGGTTTGGAAGTGAACGTAAGCTAATAAAACAGCTTTCAATGCACGAGTCCTCTTTAGTGATAACCTCTGCTTGTTTTTCAAGTGCTCACGATATGTGTCAGACACTGTGCTAAGAGCTAAAGTGCTGGACATGCACTAACTCATACACTATTCACAACAACCTCAAAGGGAGATACTATTACTCCCATTTTATAGATAAAGATACTGAAGCTCAGTAAGCTGGCTGAAGTGCTTATCCAGTTTTTTCACAGACACCTCCAGTGACAGTGACAGGAATCACGCATCTCTTCTCTAAGCAGCTCCGACTCTCAGAAAGTGCTTTTTTATAAGGTGAGATGTAGCTCCCTATAAATCAAGCAGTATGTATTTACTGAGTATTTGCTGAATTTCAGGCATGACGCCCCTATTTCAGATTCAAAGAAATAACGGGTTTTATTTATGTATTTATACTTACCTCATTTGAAGGAATATTGGGGGCAAATTAAAAGGGAACTTCTGATATACAACAATGGCAAAATACAAGAGGGGCCAGAGAAAGTATAAGTAAAATTGAAAACTATCATGACCAAATTAAAGAATATACTATACAGAGTATATGGAACAAAAAAGATGATATCGATTTATTTCGTGTTTGACCTGGCCTTCCTGGCAGCCAAAGCAAAAGAGGAGACACTCTGTCAATTCACAGTTCCTAATATCAAAATGATCATCAAAATGGGATAGCTGTATTCCTGAAATTAAATAGTGAAAGAAATCTCATAGGGAACATTGAGAGGCTGACTTAGCTATAGTCTCAGCAGAATTCCTAAAAGATATGGCTTAATCTACTTAGGGTGGTAGTTTTTGCAGCATCTTTTGTTACAACCCAAGAGCAGAGCATTAAAATAAATGTGGCAAACAGGGCAATACAGGTCACATATGTAGCCTGTGGCCTTCAGTCCATATTCCCACCCCCCTCCCAAAGCATAAAACATTGCCTCTGGCACAAAAGATCTTCATTATAGATCTCAGATATTGAAACATATAGACATGTCTGAGTCCCGGACTATAAATGTTAAGAATAATAGAGAGCAGGTACCCTCCTGAGGTTCAGAGAGACAACCCATCACTGGGGACTGAGCCTTAAAGGGGCCATTTCTAGGATGGCTTGGCATTTGGACTGAGCTGGACTGAACAAGCATTGGGAAGGCGATGGATGAAAGATGAGTCAGGCTGAATGTGGCTGATTTGATTTATTCCTTTTACTTAAACTGTGTTGTGCCTCACTTTTGTGTTTCTGCGGAGGATACTCATCCTTGGCACCAACTGGAAAGTGAAACTGCAGGGCGTTCATGGGCTGTGGCCAAGGAGCCATCAGCAATCCCATTACCAATGCTTAGAGTGAGTCTCCTAAGGCAGATTTGGCTCCAAGCAGCAACCACAGCTCTGTTTTCATAACGTAATTTCACTTATTTGCCCCAGTTAATATTAATAAGCCCAGGGCTACATGCTTCTACTTATCAGAGCACAAAGATAATAGAATAATGGAATGTTCAAGCTGAAATAGACCTTGGAGATCATCTCGTTCAACCTCCTCACTTGACAGATGAGGAAACAGAGGTGCAAGGAAGTGGAGGGCCAGGTTTCAGATTTACAGACTGGCTGGAACCCGGTTTCTGTGACCACTAGCCCTGTACATGGTTCATCAGTTCTGTCTGACATCTTCCTACCTCATCTCTGAGAACTAGAGTGTGGTGGAAAGAGACTGGGCCAGGCAGTGGGAAAACTACGATTGAAACATACCTTCATTCATTTCATCTTGAGTTTCTCTAGCCTCTTAATTTCTCCCCACAACAGCAAGCTCATTGTGAAAATGGATGCCTGATACCGTTCCCAAAGGAAGAGATGCGATAAGGCCAAGTGTCCACGGTACTGGTAGCATAGCATCATGGTCCTTCTTTTAAAAATTTATTTTATTCAAGTATAGTTGATTTACGATGTTGTGTTAATTTCTGCTGTATATAGCAAAGGGATTCAATTATACATATATATATATTCTTTTTCATATTCTTTTCTGTTATGGTTTATCATAGGATACTGAATATAGTTTCCCATGCTGTACAGTAGGACCTTGTTGTTTATCCATTTTATATACAATGGTTTACATTGCTAATCCCAAACTCCCACTCCTTCCCTCCCCCCACTCCTCCCCCACCCCACCCCGGCAACCACAAGTCAGTTCTCTACGTCTGTGAGTCTGTTTCTGTTTCGTAGATAAGTTCATTTGTGTTATATTTTAGATTCCGCTTATAAGTAATATCATACGGTATTTGTCGTTCTCTTTCTAACTTTCTTCACTTAGTACCATGGTCCTTTTGAATCAGCCCAAACTTGGGACAAACCCAGTGCTGGCAGTACTTAGTGGTCTGTGACGTTGAACACATATTCTAGCCTTGGTCACCCTAAGCTTCACTGGACTGTTCCGATTCCTGAGTGAGTAAATATATACAAAGCACAAGTACAAGGCCTAGCACTGAGATGCTCTTATTGTGCTCCTGCTTCCTTCCTTCCTGATAGATCACATGTAAGTCCATGTGTATCTCTAAGGCACATGAATCATCCAGAACTCCATGTAGTCAGAATGTAGAGTGATCTAATGTTCCTAAGTTACTTACGTCTTTCCACTAAGTCAGCCTGCGAGTCTCATTTCCATTTCTCTTCAACTACCCAAACATCCATTTTCACCTACATGGAACCTTCTACTGGCCCAGGGACAAATAAATCACATTTTGAGTGGTCCCAGGACAATTCAGCGTTACAGAAAAAGAAAGGATGGCAACGTGAAGGACATTCGCTGTGTTGGGCTGTCACCAGGTCCCCATCAGAACCATGAAAAATTATGGCCAATAAAATAACATTTTTCAAAATGTGACACTACCCTTCAATTTATCTTGGGCAATAAATGGATTTTGAAGAGAATATTTGAGGCAAATTCATTCTTCAAGCACTCAACAACACATCAAAAATGAATTGCATTATTAATTTATAGTAGCATCATTTTTTTTCTCTCAGTAGTCATCTTTACAAACTCTGGTGTAAATTTTCTCTTTCTCTTAAAACATCTCAAAATATTAGCACATGCACCGCCGCCAGCATGCCACCCAATCGTCTTCACCTCCTGCTACAAATATAAAAATGGTTCCGATTGGTTGGCATGCAGAATCTTCTAGCCATCCTTTTGTGATAATGAAGAGAATAAGAACAAAAGCAGGTCACACTGATTGAGATTGACTGTCTGCCAGATAGTATTCTAAACAAGTTTAACTATATTATTTAATCTTCCCAACAATCCTGTGACGTAGGTGCCATTCTTTTTTTTAAATAAATTTATTTATTTATTTTATTTTTGGCTGCATTGGGTCTTTGTTGCTGTGCACGGCTTTCTCTAGTTGCTGCGAGCAGGGCTACTCTTCCTTGTGGTGCACGGGCTTCTCATTGTGGTGGCTTCTCTCGTTGCGGAGCACGGGCTCTAGGCGCGCGGGCTTCAGTAGCTGTGGCTTGCGGGCTCTAGAGTGCAAGCTCAGTAGTTGTGGCGCACGGCCTTAGTTGCTCCGCGGCATGTGGGATCTTCCCAGACCAGGGCTCGAACCCGTGTCTCCTGCATTGGCAGGCGGATTCTTAACCACTGCGCCACCAGGGAAACCCCTGTAGGTGCCATTCTTATGTCACTTTTACGTATTAGGAAACTGAGGCAGAGAATCCTTTCCTAAAGCAAAAAAAATAAACATCATCCCCACCTATGAGGTCTCATGAATACAGGTTTCCTAGACCAGATTTGCTTAAATCAGAATATGTTTGAGTGCTATTTCTTTTATTTAACTCAAAGTGTAATTATCCTCTTTAACTGTTTCTAAGTCTAAATGGTGAAGAGCAGAGAAAAATTAAGTAAAGTACCTGTTGAGTTAAGACCAACACAACAATGTCTTTGGAAGGGAATTCTCTCTTTTTTTTAAATGAATTATACCATTGGGTTACTTGCCTATGTTTTAGTGTTAAGATGACCTTACTATGACATATACAAGTGTTTTGATTGTTTTGCTCTTGGAGACTCAGGACTCGTGGGTGCCAGCCCTGGTTCTGTCACTGTCTGTGCCATATCAGGTAGGTCACTTCATCTTTCAGAAAACTGAATCTCAGTTTTCTCAATTGTGAAAGATTAACCCTATGATCCCAACATTCCCAGAGGTTTATAATGACCACAGGGTAGATCCAAGCAGCTGTTTGCAAACTCATCATGAAGATGATGAGGAGAAAACTACCCATCTTTAATGCACAGTCATCAACCTTCAAAACTCAGCGTTGCATTTCGACCTGTCTGAAGGGAGGACAGTATAATTGGACTGCAGAGAGGAAAAAGCCTGTATGAAAGCTTAATAATAACAATAATCAAAAAAAAAAAGGCAGTCTTGAGGCATCACGACACTAAAAGCTCATTAAGATCTCTGTCCCAGCTATTACACTCCTAATTGAACAGTTACCCAAATAGATGTACAATGCAATCGTGACTCTAATTAAGGCTTCAACCTCAGAATCTAGTAAAAGCTCGTACAGTTCCTGCTCCCCCTTTAAAAAGCTGTTCTGGGCAAGCTTTGGGAAGAGAAACTGTTCTATTGTAACTTCACTAAAATAACATGAAAACTCATACAAGTCGCTCTTTTTGTTTCTTTTCCTACTGCAAAGCACACCTCTCACTGTCCGCTTCTTTCCTTTGAGTGCCTTTTGTTTCTTTGGTGGAAGAGGCTGCAGTTTGCCAACTCCAGTGGTGCCTGCCATATCGCGGTCAGCATTTTTCTACAGTGCCCTCTTCCAGCAGGGCCTTGGTCCGCAAGACTGTGGGTCTGAGAGAGTCCTGTCTTGCCCTCTGAAGCAAAGCTCTCTCCCTATTGGATAATTGATTTCTTGCCTATGTATTGGTTTTGCTTTCTCTTGCCGGGTTGTCCTTGCCCATATACACATCTCAGCTAAGAATTTTAACAGGTAAACAGTTTTGAGTTTCTCTCTACTTTTCCCTCTTCCCTCTTGTCCTGACCTTTACAGGGAAGAGGGATGCCGGGACCCATAGGAGGGAACCTTGGGAGGAGTAAAAGTCAAGGGCTGCCTTTGAATAAGGGAGAGTCCACAGGCTTAGAAAATCCTCACAGAGGTTTAAGATTTGTACATAGAAGATATTCACAATGTGCTCATTTCCTGTCTCTCTGGGCTGGTCACCTTCCATGTTAATGGAAGTTGGAATAGTCATCAGCTGGACCCAAGATGAAATCTAGAGTGAAAATAATTTAGTTGACCACCTCCATGAATTGTTTTCCTTCCTTCCTAAAACTAAGGAATGGTTTTGAGGTCAGCTTAGTATACCTGTTGAGGAGAGCCCAGAGACCTAGAATTCCTTTAGATCCTTCTGTCCTCTTCAGTCTGAGCAGTGTGGCCTTCTGCAGGGCCACTTAGATCAATGAGAGTCTAATACACCAGGATACTTACTGTCAAATTACGTAAAGAGGAAGGCAGTTTAGAGAGATGCTTCCTTCCTTGGAATTTCAAAAAAAGCATTTCTAACACTTTTAAAGTGAGGAATGGCTGCCTTTTGCTTGCCTCCCAACTCCCAGCACGGTGTAAGACAGTTCACATGTCAACCCTGCACATACTGGCCATGTCACATTACAGCAAGCCACCAACTACCCAGGGTGACTCTGAGGGCCCGATGAGTAAACACTTAGGAAAGTGCTCTTAACTAGAAAGGTGGCTTACCAATGTAAGTGATTGAGTCTACAGACATACCCAGCTCCTCTACTGGGAATTGATTTACAAAAATTAAGAGGGAAGCACATTTTTCTGAGCTGTGTGATTGGCATTATTAAACTACCTCTGTTATAGATGGTTGACCTCTTTATCAACTCTGATATGCATGTGATTTTCTCACGAATTTTCAGTTCCAGTAAGGACATAGCAGTGGAATGGTGTCTTTGGGATCTAGTTTTATTGTTGGCATCCTCAGTTGCAACCAACAGGTCTTTTTTCAGGGACTGAAGCTGGAGCATAATTGTTAAGGATATCTCTAAGGACCGTGTGCTCATCGTGTGCCCAGTAAATATACATTGAATTAATAGCTTTGATATCTGTACCAGGTATTTTAGAATTTTGTACTTCGATAATACTTAGTAGCATGTCACAGTTTGGGGAAATTGAGGAGATAAAGCTGAAGACTTTGGCTTTACTTTTTGGATTTCAACAATATCTCCATATCTCGTGGGGCCATAGCTGTGGGTTGCTGTGTCTTGAACCGTAGATGGGCTGTCGTTTTCTGGGGCAGAAGGCACTGCTTAGGTTGTTGCTTCCTTAACATTCTGGCAAACACTTCCACTATTTTTAAGGCACAGTATCGTTCATGCCTATTTGTGCTGGACTTTGGGTCGAATGGCCTCTATTTACCTAGGATGGTTTGACTGAAAGCCTTTATTATTGAAACCTTGAGGTTTGGCACATTCTCAAAGGTGTCAAGTTTCTCTTGCAACTTTTGACCTTTGATGCTACAATTAGATTTTCCATTGATGAGCAAATGATGCGTCTGCTATTAGAGAAATGACTCTACTCTCTTGGATTGGGTTATACGGCAAACTCTAACCGGTGATCAACACATTTAGAATGGTTTGAGAACACAGATTTGGTTTCAATCCCCAGCTAAAGGTTTGGATGATAATCTGAACTGGACTCGTCAGATCTCGATCCGGACCATTGAGTTTGCAACACAAAGCTCAAAACCTCGAGAGGGAAGCCTCTTGACATTTCTGTTCATGCCAGCTTCCCATCAGGAAGTTCAACAAAATGTCCTCAGGCCTTTTGGCACATCCGGTTCTGTTCCAGGTCCAGGTTGTGGTTTCTTTGAAAGTAGTAGGTGTAGGTGGTAGGTACATGGTACGTGGAAGCTGGCCACCAAACTGCAGAGTTCATGTTTCAGAACCACTGCAGGCCTAGGAGAGAGGGCTAAAGGATTTGCATTCCTTTAACCCTTTGTTGTGTCCTCTTGGAAGAGAGAGAACTTCATCAGGAATGATTGGTTGCTTCAGGTAAATTACAGAAACACTGATCAAGTGTTCCCCACCGCATCCCGTCCAGTGTCTTAAACTTGAATGTGGCTGCTTATTACCTGGGTATCTTGTGAAATGGAAGATTCAGATTTAGTAGGTCTGGGTGGAGCCTGAGATGACACTTCTCACAAGCTCCAGGAAATGTTGATTCTGCTGGACCATAAACTGTGAATATTTTTGAGAAGCAGAGCCCCATTTTCAAAGCATTGTGCCAAGTGTAGGGAATACAAATGTGAATAGAAGCGGAAGACAAGGCTGTTACCTTTAGGCAACCGCCTGGTGGCCGGGAGACAGCCAGGTAAACGGTATTCGTTCCACAAGTACTCAGGGCAGAGACTGAGCTGAAGGGAGCCCAGGTGGGCTCTGAACTGAGCCTTAGAGGTGAATAGGAGGAGACCAGGTAGGGAAGCCAGAAAAGAATATCTTAGGCAGAAATAAGAACCTGGGTAAGAAGAGGAATCAAATACAAGCTTGTCATCTTTCTGCAGAGGAGACCTCTAAAATAGTGCCCAGCTCATTCCCAGGCCTGGGCGGGGGGCGGTGGGAGGGGGGATGAAACCTATGAAAGCACAGCACCTTCCTGTGGCAAGTAGGCAATCGCTCACATCCAAGGGCACCAGGCCGTCCTGCTGCTGCGCAGTATAATTAGAGCATTTGAGACGTGGAATCGGGAGAGGCACCAAGCGGAGGGGATTGTGAGCCAGCCGAAGCTGTGAAAAAGTCCAGCAATCCCATTCTTAGCACTGTTTGCAACCTTGCTGTTATTTCTTGTGGATTGACCAAACGGATGTTTTGCTTTTCCTTTTTTTTGGTGTATTTTCTTCCTCCCTTCCTCCCTTCTTCCCTCCCTCCCCCCACTTCCTCCCTTTCTCCCTCCCTCCCTTCCTCCCTTCCTTATCTGAAAACTCAGAGTGAAACTCGGGCAGAGTGCACCATTTCCCCACGTTTTTTCCTCTCCTTCCTGCTGCCCACCTCTGCTTCACTCCAATCCCACCATCCCCTGGAATTCCACCCAGAAATGAGAACAGTTTACATTGCACGTACTTGCAGGTCTCTTCTCACATTTGAGCTCCACACCGTCCCATCAAACTCTCTGATCTGACAGGGAGAGTCCAAGCATTGCAATCCAACAGGTGCTCAGAAAAAAATCTCACCTGGTCTTTCTCTTTTACTGTGTATGTCTGGCCTTGCCTGCCCACTAACCAGTAGGGTGGCCCAGAACATACCTTGCCATACTGTAGCAGCAACAATTTGCTTGGAAACTTAACACAGCTCTCATTTTCAAGCCTTGCACTGGAAAGTAA
This sequence comes from Balaenoptera physalus, assembly GCF_965194825.1. Lineage (NCBI taxonomy): Eukaryota > Metazoa > Chordata > Mammalia > Artiodactyla > Balaenopteridae > Balaenoptera > Balaenoptera physalus. Next base: position 106,013,281 of record NC_138883.1, on the reverse strand, counting down.
TTAGGGCAGGAACCAGCATTCTTTTTTTTTTTTTTTAATTTATTTATTTGTTTATTTATTTTTGGCTGTGTTGGGTCTTCGTTTCTGTGCATGGGCTTCCTCTAGTTGCGGCGAGCGGGGGCCACTCTTCATCGCAGTGCGCGGGCCTCTCACTATCGCGGCCTCTCTTGTTGCGGAGCACAGGCTCCAGACGCGCAGGCTCAGTAGTTGTGGCTCACGGGCCCAGTTGCTCCGCGGCATATGGGATCTTCCCAGACCGGGGCTCGAACCCGTGTCCCCTGCATTGGCAGGCGGACTCTCAACCACTGAACCACCAGGGAAACCCAGGAACCAGCATTCTTATCCTCATTTAACAGGTGGAAAAACTGAGGCCCAGGAAGCCACAGCTCCTAAGTGGTGGTCCACGGATATGAATACAGTGTTCTGACCTTCTGTCATACACGATCCGGCCCTGCAGTAATCTTTAGTCCACCCTCACAGCAATCCAGGTTTCAAAGAGGCTGAGAGAGGCTAAAGAACTTTCCTGAGGTCAGTGAATTGCAAACTTAGGATGCAAACCCCACACTTTCTGATCTCAGAGTCTCCACTCTTACCCTGAGGCCATAGAGCTTCCTATATCATTCTGCAGTCCACTCTGCCTTCAGTTCACTTCTCTGGGCCTTATTTTCTCATCTGTGAAATGGAGACACTGTCTGTGATCTGTGAGACCTCTTCCCAGCTGTAATAGGCTGTGATCCTGTCATTTCAGCTCGGAAACCAGAGTTCTTCGCTGCCAGCTTCTATTCAGTGCTAATCATTGTGCTTAATTATGTTTAACTCGGAGTGTGTTTCACCGCAGCTGTCAACACACTTCAGTTTGTCGCGCTGATGAAGTCGATAGCTGCATGATAGCACCTGTGTGCCATTTTGCAGGGTGTATTCAGCAGCCAGCCAGACCTTCTCCTTGGCTACATGCTACCCTGTTCTGTCTTGATGCCAGCTTAGTTCCTCTGTTTACACTGGAAAGAAACGGGCATACCTTCAGCTACAAATACCCGGAAAGCAACATCGGTAACTTTTGGCCGAGTGTAAACCACTGGCTGTATTCCAAAGTCTGGCAGGCTGTGTCAATGGGGTGCTCAAGGTGAAAGAGCAAAAACTCACATATGACACATTACTTCCATGTTGAGGGCACAAGCAAAGAGAATTTCAGTCTCGGGCTTCTCCATGGTAACTCCACCTCCTGGGTAGCTCCCCCTGTGATTGAAATCTCTGCCCATTGTTTGCCTTCAAGCTTCAGGGGGTGCCACCTTATCTAGAAAGCTCTCCCCCGACACGTTCTGTCTGTGCTCACACTTCGCCTGTATGTCCCTGAATTTCCATGCATCACAGCCCTTGCCCCACTGTAATGAAAATGTCTTTCATTATTTTTCTGGCTGAGGGTACCAGCCATATGTCATTTACCCCTGGATGTATTCCCACTAAATGTTTGTTGAATGAAGAGTGAATGAATGAATGAAGCCATCACTTTCTCAGTATTCAGATTAAGAATAAGATTTTCCTTTGTCTTTCTGATGTTCTTCCATTTTTCCTCCTCCTTCCTCTTCTGGCAGGTTTGCTCAAAGTTTATCCAATCACTTGATCTCTGCTCTGAGCCTTCTTCCAAGCTCCTCTACAGACAGAATAGCATCCCTTTTCCCTCTGTTTTCTTACCCCGTACACTCCTCTGATGGGCCAGGCTCTGCGTCCTCCACCTCTGAAATGATACCTCAAACTTTGCCAATTTGCTGTGTTCTCTGGCCAGAAAAGGGACAGCACTTTCTCTGTTACCCTATTTGAAATAAACATGCAATTTCCAGGACTACTCTGTCTTCACACTCTACAGGATACTCTGTTCTTTCCCCTCGATCCAGACACAATGTGAAATACTATATATATGTATTTTTCAAGTTGTAAAATTACCGGTTCATTTGCATCAGTGACTTTTCTAAAATCTGTCTTTTTCAATTAATATTTTGGTATTATCTAGGGACCTTTCTAGTTCTAAAACAAAAATTTTTCAGTCAGTAACTCTGCAGATCAGGGATGGCTCTCCATTCAGGGGATCTGCTACCAGACCTTCTATCTTAATAGGTGACTTGTTGGTCGAAGGGAGACCTGGTCAGTGTGAATACATAGGGTGTTATCACCAGGGAGAGAGTTGGAAGGGAAATAAGATATTGAGTAGTGAGAGGCCTCTGGGGGGGGTCTTCCTCCTTAAGATACAAAACCTACCATGTCACTTAATCGCGGCCTCAAGTGTGCCAGGAAGGGAGTCTTATCCGAGCTTTTCTCATCATCTCCCATAATTTCCTTCTCCACCTGACGGGTTTCCTGGGTTGGTGGTGATGATCTTCAGACCTTTTAAGGGCTGTGGTTGGTGAGGAGGAATCATGCAGCCATATTTACCTTCAGTGGGTTTAAGGATCTCTTGATGTTGCTAAAAGTTTAAGATTCCCAGGCCCTTCATCAGGATTCCTGATTCAGTATACATGGAATCAGCCCAGAAATCTGCATTTTAGTTATTTGCAGTTCAAATTTAATACAGGAACAAGTTTTTTTAATAAGCAAACCTTGCAGAAGAATGAGCGATAAAATGTAAGACACCACACGTTTGTCCTCCAAAACTGCAATTACAGTCTACCTGCACGACGGGAGAACCGTGGCAGCGTAAACTCAAACGTAACTCTGAAATTCAAAAATTCAAAAAAAAAAAAAAAAAACCAAACATAACTCTGCATCAATTTCTGCTGGTGCCCTCCTTCATAATTATATCACTAAATCTGACCAGTTCCACCAGGTGGAATTCTACTGCGCTGATTCTTAACTTTTAGGGGACAGGTTAGAGCAGGGTGGCAAAGACCCGCTGGAAAATCTGGTGAAGGCACAAACATCTTAAGCCCTAAGTATGGATTCCTTTGGCGAGGGGGATGGGAGAGATAAGGAATCCATGTATGTCAAGTGAAAAAATCTTGCCCCTGACGAGCATTGCTTATCTCCTCAATACGGTTCCCTGTAGCTATAGACAGAAGATGCGCCGAGGAGTGAATCAGAAGTTATGCAGGCGCGTAGACAGTCTGTCACGTGGTTTCCATGTTACCATAAAAGTCGATTCTAAATTTTCGCAGCCCTGCTAGGCTGTGTTTCTCTCGCTCTCGTTTGCAGCATGAAAGGCCAGGAGACATCTCATTCCTTTGATAGCCAGTGCTCCAGGAAACTTGAAAGAACAGATTTCTCCCATGTCTTACCAAATAGCTTGTGTCTACCAATGAGTTCTATGCAGGCTAGTAAAGCAGCCGGTGCCAGCAGCCTCCTCAGTGTGGTCGGTCACACAGACGAATGTGATCTTAAGCTCTGCCCCAGATCCCGAGCCCAAGTCAGCTACTTTCAGATTACTATGCTATGCTCAAAACTTCTACAAGCATCTTTTCCAGATGTATTTACCGGGGTCAAGTTCAGAACTTTCGAAAGAAAAATCCTGGTTGCTATGTTGGGTGATTCTCTCTGTTTGGGAGTGTCGCTGATACTACAATTGATTTCCTTCTGGTAAGAAAGGGGACAAATATTTTTAAACTACCAAACTATCGTTCCTGCTTTATTCTCTATACTTTGCAGGTTTAAAGTATCAGATTCTTCATTGCTGGGTGAGTTGCAAAATGCCAGATACCTTTAGATAGACCACACTTGGAGGGACCAATTTTACTGTGTTTGTTATTTGTGTGTTTCTGTTGCTAGGAAGCTTACCCGAAGGGCTACAAGTTGCTAATTTTGTTTCTGATACCCACCCACCGAAGGCCACATTCAGCCATACATCATATATGTGCTATGTGCCTTGGGTTACTTTTCTTCTTGTGTTTTATGTCATCCCATCTAAATAGTTGTGTGTGTAGCATTTTCTAGATAGCATTTAGTCATCAACAGCAGAAGATCCTCTCTCCTCGGAGTGTCTAATATAGAAAAGCAGCCTTACCTCAGTGTGTACAGGGATTACCTCAGAGCGGACATTATCACTAGCTAATAATAATAATTATTATGATTTGTATTTATATCGTACCTGATCATTTATAAAGTACGTTTCCATCGTTTAATCTTCACTAGGACCTTAAGCTGTAGATACTCAGATCATTACAACTTTCCAGATAAACACTGTATTCACAGTACAGGAATGATAAAAGATGATATAAATTGCCCATCACATGGGGACTATAGCTGAGGTTTGAATGTTGGTCTGTCTGACTCCAAGTCCAGTGTCCTTCAATTCATCTACGTTTAAATTCCTGAAATTTTTGCAATGACATAGGGGTACTGTTGCCCGTGCTGGGCCACAGTGGTTGCACTCTTCCTAGAACCACGTGGTAAACGCCCTGCATTATTGTATCAAGACCTGTCCAGATATACAGTGAGCCCGTTTCCACAACAAGGTGGCGTCGCGAGATGTTTTAATCACTGCTTTCTCCTTCTTCTTCGATGTCTTCTTGTTGACAATAGTATAGCCATTTGCTACGCTACCCACTTAAGTCGGCAGCCTTGTAGTCTTTTGTAGAATGTGGAAGCTTCTCGTTTTATGCCTTGTGACACTGCTTCATGGAGCCGACAAGAGAGATGGTGGAAAAGGTTACAGTCACTCCATTTCCCTATTATCGTCTTCTCCTCAGAGCTTATCACTAATTTCGGTGTCAGAGCCGTAGTCATTTTGAGGCCTCATGAAAGCCAGCATACTCCCCAGAAATGCAGACAGCCCCCCTGACCTTTGCGGCTGGAGATAATGGCCAAGGCAGAGGCACAGTGACCTTTAGGCCACGTGTGGGTGGCAGCACTTTCTTTTCTGTGACATTCGTGTTGCTTTTTCCTCTGTCTGTGTTTTTAATTGGAAGCGTGTACAGTGTGAATCTTCCTGGTTCCCTCCACACACACCCTGAACTCTGAGAGATTGAGTGTATCTGATTCCCTTCATAAAGGAATGCTCTTGATGCTAAGCTGGGGGCATTACTAATTGCCACCGTTAGAGACACAAAAGATATTATGGGCGACCTTTCAGGGGGAAATGCTGTTTGCAGAACAGGGCCTTTGTGCCACCTGGCCCAGACATGCTTCTTTCTCATATTCATTTTACCCTCATGATCCCATGAGATAAATCTGGCACTTGGAGTTTTTTTTTCAATCGGCGTGTTTTGTTGCCCCAGAACTCTTATTATTCAGGGGGAACCAGAGTCACTTAAGCTTCTTCCTCAAGTTCCATCTCAGGTTTTTTGTCTGTTTGTTTGTTTGTTTGTTTTTAACATCTTTACTGGAGTATAATTGCTTTACAATGGTGTGTTAGTTTCTGCTGTGTAACAAAGTGAATCAGCTATACATATACATATATCCCCATATCTCCCCCCTCTTGTGTCTCCCTCCCACCCTCCCTATCCCACCCCTCTAGGTGGTCACAAAGCACTGAGCTGATCTCCCTGTGCTATGCGGCTGCTTCCCACTAGCTATCTATTTTACGTTTGGTAGGGTATATATGTCCATGCCACTCTCTCACTTCGTCCCAGCTTACCCCTCCCCCTCCCCATGTCCTCAGGTCCATTCTCTATGTCTGCGTCTTTATTCCTGTCCTGCCCTTAGGCTCTTCAGAACCATCTTTTTTTTTTAGATTCCATATATATGTGTTAGCATACAGTACTTGTTTTTCTCTTTCTGACTTACTTCACTCTGTATGACAGACTCTAGGTCCATCCACCTCACTACAAATAACTCAATTTCGTTTCTTTTTTTTTTTTTTTGAATTTTTGAATTTTATTTTATTTATTTTTTATACAGCAGGTTCTTATTAGTCATCAATTTTATACACATCAGTGTATACATGTCAATCCCAATCTACCAATTCATCACACCACCACCACCCCCTGCCGCTTTCCCCCCTTGGTGTCCATACATTTGTTCTCTACATCTGTGTCTCAGTTTCTGCCCTGCAAACCGGTTCATCTGTACCATTTTTCTAGGTTCCACATATATGCGTTAATATATGATATTTGTTTTTTCTCTTTCTGACTTACTTCACTCTGTATGACAGTCTCTAGATCCATCCACGTCTCTACAGATGACCCAATTTCATTCCTTTTTATGGCTGAGTAATATTCCATTGTATATATGTGCCACATCTTCTTTATCCATTCATCTGTTGATGGGCATTTAGGTTGCTTCCATGACCTGGCTATTGTAAATAGTGCTGCAGTGAACATTGGGGTGCATGTGTCTTTTTGAATTATGGTTTTCTCAGGGTATATGCCCAGTAGTGGGACTGCTGGATCATATGGTAATTCTATTTTTCGTTTTTTAAGGAACCTCCATACTGTTCTCCCTAGTGGCTGTATCAATTTACATTCCCACCAACAGTGCAAGAGGGTTCCCTTTTCTCAGGTTTGTGTCCTCCGAGAAGCTGTTTTCTGCAGGCTCATCCAGCACCTTCGTTCCCCCTCCGGGCTACAGACAGCTTAGCCCACACCAAAGAGCTTGTCATCTATTCTATTTCATTCTTTATTATTCACTGACTCTATCCTGTTCCCAAATGACTTTCTACGTGTTCATCTTGTTTCCTGAGATAGATTTTTTTTTATTACTTGTCAAAGAAAAGTTGGCCACCAGAATTTCCTAAGCACCTACTGTGGACTGGGCCTGTGTTAGGTGCTTTATACATGGTTTCGTCAAATCCTCACAACACACCTGGGAGTTGGGTGTTGCTGTCTGCATTTTATAAATGAGAGACTGGAACTTATACCCAGTGTACACGTTATAAACTTGTCAGGGGTCGCAGACAGCTAGTAAGCAGGGGAGCCGTGCTGCCGGGCTGCTCCGTGTGCCAAACCCTGGACCCCTGGTGGGGATGGGCGGGGGAGGCTCAAAGCTTTACAGTGATGGGCTCCTGGAGGCCCCCAGACATGGGTTACGTTGCCCGTGTATCCCGCACTCCACGGTGCTGGGCCCGTGGCGGGTGTTCTGTAAGAGCATCTAGGATGGTGTTCTTAAAGGTGACACTGTTATGGCCGAATCACGTAGGGACAGGCTGCCCACTGAGGGTCAAGTAGCTGGGGCAGGGGTCCATAGAGATTGAAATCAGAAAAATGCCACAGTGATGCCGATCTTTCAACAGTTCCCTCAGCAAATACAGTGTTGGCACATGCTGGACCCTGAGGGGACCTCATGGGAAATGTGGTGGAGCCCTGGCCCCCAGGCAGCGGAGACATTATCAGGAACCACTTCCCCCTTCTTCAGAACCGTCCAGTGATGCAGAAGAAAAGTTCTCGAACTTCTGTCTGGTTGGCACAGTGATCTTTTTGACAAAAGTTGGAGAGAGGAAAACTGTTGTGAGGAAGAAAAATCACACACACACAGAGCCTTCAACCAAAGCCACTGAACTGTCCTTAATAAAGGAAAACTTGCAGAATACCAAGATTTACTTCCTCCCCCTATTTGCCATTGCTTTTTATCTTCAGAAAACTCTGGGTAGAAGACAGTGGCTCTCTCTTACTTTGAGTTACGTGATGTGGACAGCCGAGACCTAGAACACCCCAGTAAATACCCAAGTACGTCAAAAGCACCACCCCCAGCCCGGCTCCAGGCACGAGGCTGCCAGCCTCCCAGCCACTCACACGCACGCCCGGGCCCCGGTGCATCAGGAATCGAGCAGTCCTGCCTTCGTCCTCAGGGGCAAGAGGAGCACTGTTTCCCAGGTGGCAGGATTGACGCTTAAAATTGTCAAAGGGGATGATGACAAGGCGCCAAGGTCTTAGAAGAACACTGCGCTTTTATGTTCTGCCGACTTCTGAAATCCAGCTCCCGCTCGTAAATCGTCATGTAACCATGTCAGGGATTATGTAGGGTTTTTATATTTATATAAAAATGTGTGCACTGTTCTTCCTGATGATTCAAGCAGTGGGACTGGCAGGCAGGCTTGGTCCACCTCACAGAGCACTGAACAAGAGACCTGACAACAGCAGTATGTTACTTCTTTTGTGTGTACCACGTCTTCACACCCACTCGCTGGGCTACAGCCTGAATGAAGAGTGCTCCGGTGCTTTGTGTGAGGGAGAAAGAGTGAAAATAATGGCCATTCAGGCAAAAGAAAGCTTTTTAGTGCTTTTCAGAAAGCAGTCTTGTTTTCATTGTTGCCCCTGTGTTCACATAATGGCCTCATCCTTGTCCTTCATTGAAACACACCCAAAGCAAGGAAAACATCTCCCCTGCACACAGCAGATGCGTGCTCTTAAAGTGATCAACCTGGAAGGCGTGGGCCTGTGAGGACTGTCAGACTTGGTGTGTAGAGGGGTGTGAGGAGAGGGCTTCCTTCTCAGAGCGAAGGCAGTGGACGGGTGGCTCTGGATGGCAGGACCTGGAGAAACAGAATTACATGATTTTTACCATTATCACCATCATTGTGCATACTGACCGGCCACTTACTATGCCCCAGGCGTGGTGCTGCATGTATTTTTATGCATCTTGTAATCCTCACGTAACTGTCTGAGAAAGATATTATTATTCCCGTTTTCCGTATGAGGAACCTAAAGCCTAGAGAGATCAAGACACCTCCCTACTGTCACTTATTTGGGAAGTGGCAGAGTCAGGATTTGAATCCAGGTACCATCTGATCCTATACACCAACCTCTTAAATACCACCCTAGGATCCTCAGAACCAAATCTCCCAGCCTTACAAATTACAGGGGACGCTGCCTGGATGAGGATGGAGATTTCAGGGAGGGTTACTTTGAGAACCTTGGGTGGATTGTCCCAAGTTCACTTGACAGCTCATGTTTAGGCTGGGACTGCGGGGAGCTGCATGCATGTTGTATTGATATCAATTGAACGAGTGTGCAAGAGGCAGAATGCGTGAGGGCATCAGCCTGGTTCAGGTCTGGGTGTCCTATCCCCGGGTCAGCGAACACAGACTGTTCACTGCTCATCCCTCACCGTTGGTTGCCTGCGATCTTAGCTCTACCCCATCTCATTAAATTAGTGCTGGGCCGGAGTATCACCACAGTCCTCCTGGCAACAAGATTCTCTGCTCCTGCGTCTCTCCAGGCAGCCCTCTTCTGGGAGAGTTCTGTTAGTTGCTTTTTTCTGTTTGTCTCAAGGACAGGAAACCCACTGGAGCCACAAGGACCATTGACCCCACTTTGCCAGCCCTGAAGAGATTCTTGCCTTTGTGTACAGCAGGCCTCCTGCCCCCTCCTGAGGCCAGCCCCAGCCCACCAACACTTTTACATCCAGTTGAAATCCCACCTCTCAACAAGACCCTGCTTGTGTACAGCTCTTCCCAGTGCCACGTTCAGAGACGTTATAATGGTGGCTTGAAATCAGTCATTGTTGGGGTATTTACACCACAGAAATTGGCAGGCGCTACAGATCAGGCCTCTGTTGTTGTCATGATTGTTGTTTTGAGAGCTGGTTTGCCAGCACGCCACTGTTCATACCTAATGCCCCGCCAGTCATTTGACCCCAACCATTCAGCACACCCGCCAGTCATTGTTTTATCATGTGCATGTCTCTCTACAGAGACGGTAGGAGGGATAGGATTAGTGGATTCTTTGTATCTCTGCAGCACCATCATGGTACCCTGTCAGTAGTAAGCACGCTCCAGTATCTATCAGTGTTCTTCATTTCATCTACTTGGGTGTAATTTTTCTCTAAAAATGTTCAGATGTTATTCATTTGGTTGAAAGTAAATCTTTCTTTTTTAAAATTTATTTATTTATTTATTTATTGGTAACGTTGGGTCTTAGTGCAGCACACAGGATCTTTCATTGCGGCACATGGGCTCTTCGTTGAGGTGCGCGGGCTTCTCTCTAGTTGTGGTGCGCAGGCTCCAGAGCGCGTGGGGTCATAAGCTGTGGCACCCCAGCTCTCTAGTTGTGGCACACAGGCTCCAGAGTGCACAGGCTCTCTAGTCGTGGCGCGAGGGCTCTCTAGTTGTGGTGCAGGGGCTCTCTAGTTGCAGCACGTGGGCTTAGTTGCCCCTCGGCATGTGGGATCTTAGTTCCCCGACCAGGAATCAAACCGGCGTCCCCTGCATTGCAAGACGGATTCTTAACCACTGGACCACCAGGGAAGTCCCAAAAGTAAATCATTCCCATAGCCAGTTGTCTGTCATTCTTTTATTCATTCATTCATCAACCATTTATTCATGCCAAGGAGCATTGACTATGTGTCAGGCACTAGTTCAAAGGGCAGAGTCTGATAGCAGTAAATGATATGGAAAGAATAACCTAGAAGAATGGAATAGAGGAGCTGGGGGCCAGGTGCTACGTAGTCTCAGATGAGGATGTGTATTAGTTTCCTATTGCTACTGTAACAAATTACCACAATTATTTTGGCTTAAGACAATAGAAATTTATTGTCTTATAATTCTGGGGGTCAGAAGTCTAAAATGGGTTGGCAGGTCTGTGTTCCTTTTGGAGGTTCTAGGGAGGAATCCATTTCTGGCCTTTTCCATTTTCTGGAGGTTGCCTGCGTTCCTTGGCACTGGGCCCTGCATCTCACTGACATCTGCTTGTGTCATCACATCACCTTCTCTGACTCTGACTCTCTTGGCTCCTTCTTTACCTCATAAGAACCCCTCTGATGACTTTGGGTCTGCTCAGATAATCCAGGATAATATTCTTATCTCAAAATCCTTGACTTCATCGTATCTGGAACTTCTCTTTTGCCTTGTAAGATAACGTAACAACAGATTCCAGGGAGTAGGACATGGACCTCTTTGCAGGGTCATTATCCTGCCTACCACAGGAAGGAAGGGAAGGCTTCTCTGAGGAGGTGACATTTGAGATGAGACTCAGATGATGAAAACATATGGGGGAAAAGTATCTCAGATAGCGAGAACAGCCTGCAAAGCCCTCGAGCCTGGTGCAAACCTGGAGATTCTGAGAAAGATGCCAGCATGACTGAAGTGAGCAACCAGAGGGAGGCTGGAGAGGTAAGCAGAGCCCAGGTAGCTCAGCATCATCTACCTCTCTACCTCACAGGCGGGAGCATGGATTTCATTCTCAGTGTGATGAGGAGCTGAGAGTTGTGTTTTTCACTGCATTGATATGTACTTGAATGGAAACAACTTTTCTGATAATTGTCTAGAGTGGTGCCCTCCAGTAGAAATATAATGCAAGCCACATTTGTAATTTTGAATGTTCTCGTAGCCATATTTTAAAAAGTAAAAAGCAGAGGAAATTAATCTTAATAAAACATTTAACCCAGTGCATCCAAAATATTATCATTTCCACATGTAATCAATATAAAAAAATATTGACATAGTTTACATTCTTTTTTGTTTTGGTACTGTGTTGTCAACATCTGATGTTTGTTTTATATTTACAGCACTTCTCGGTTTGGACTAGCCACATTTTAACTGCTCTGTAGGCATCTGTCATGACTGTTTTGGGCAGTGCCTATCCAGACAGGGTCCTCAGGGTCCTGTGCAAAGTCTACACAGGCAGTGTTTGAAAAAGTGGTGAACAGTGAGATGTCACAGAAAATGTGGGGCATGTGTCACGCCCATTAACCATCCCCAACTTCGGAGGCTCTGAGTAGGCCATGGGAAGCGAGGGGTGGATTCGCAGATTCTAGAAAGGAGTATGTCCCCTGGTGGGGATGGTGGGACAGGCGGGGCTCAGTCCCAGACCCAGAGTGGACTCCTGTGTCCTGGAGCCCCCAAGGAACACCTGTCTCTACCCATGTGATTGGTCTTAAGGTTCCCCTCACTGTTCACCCCTCATATCTTTAATCCCCTGAAGGAGTTTTGGCCAAAGCCAGAATTCTCCCATTTCTTTATAGACCGGGCCATTTATTCATCTCATTAGACCAATATTACTGAAAACAAGGACGGAGGTCAAGAACAGGAAAAATTCAATGAAGCAACGAGAGGGCGTCAGTTGCTAGGGCAAGAACTATATCCCAGGCACTTACCATACTCTCTTGTGCTCTTGTGGTGACCCCAATATTAACTGTAAAAGTCTAGCCTGGAAAGTTTAGTACCGACAGAACATCATGTACGTTCATTTGGATTTTTACAGTGATGTTAGATTAAAAGGGTTTATGAAACAGAAAATAAAGATCTGAATTAAACACATAGGTCATGGTGGTTTACATAAAGGCCAACTTATGAGAAACGTATTCAGCACTGCACAAGACAATACAAATCACAGCAGCATTTATTAAGATATGTAGAGCCAGTGATCTGCACAACTCGCTCGGCTTTCAGAAGGCATGGTGCCGCGTTCCCTTCAGATGATGGATTTTGTGGGCTGGCATCTGGACCCTCACATCTGGTCTATGGGAACCAGCAGCCCCATCAAAAGGCAGCTTGCCCATTTTGACATGTAGTGACAAAAAATCTACTCTGCAAGGACAAAGGTGTCTTCAGTGAGTGCTTTGGGGTTTTAGAGCATCAGTCAAATTACCAGTGTCTCCGGTTATTGTGTCTGCAATCTGGAGCAATCTATAGCTTCCTTCCAAAACAGGTTGGAATGTTTCCCTCTGACAGCACATTAGCACGAGTTCCCCCTTGGATGAGTTTTCCAAAATTATAAGGACGTGGTAGCGTGGGGAAGAAGCAGCTATGACGTAGAAACCTGTTGCCTTGAAAATCAGCTGTGATCTTTGCAAACTATCAGCTGATTAACAAATATTTATCTAGTACCTATAAAGTGCTGCACTCTGGAGGAACTTCAGAAGCACAAGGTCCCTACTTTTCATGGGCTTAAGACGTGGTTGGGAAAAAATGACTATGCAATGAGAAATTTAACAGTACATGGTGCCAATGTGGTGCATATGTTCAGGCTCTGGCCTGCGAATCAGTAGATCTGAGTTCTGCCCCTAACTCAGCCACTTACTATGGTACTACCTTCAATCTAGTCATTGTCTAGCAGGGCCAGTAACTACTGGATCACTCAAGATTAATTTCCTGGGGATAAATCTCCTTACCTTCCTCAGGATCCTCTTCTGGACATCAGAAGGGTTTGAATGGATTATAATGATGGTGATAATAATAATAGCTCCATTTAGTAAGGTCTAACTTTGTGCTCATGATTGTGCTGCGTACTTTATTTTTTTATATATTTTAAATATTTATTTATTTATTTATTTGGCTGCAACGGGTCTTAGTTGCAGCATGCGGCATCTTTAGTTGCGGCATGTGGGATCTAGTTCCCTGACCAAGGAGCGAACCCAGACCCCCTGCATTGGGAGCACGGAGTCTTAACCGCTGGACTACCAGGGAAGTCCCTGTGCTATGTACTTTACAGGAATTAACTCATATTTTCTAAAGGAGACTTAACTAGGAGAGGGGTTCTGTTATAGCCATTTTATAGATGAGAAAGCTGAGATGTAGGCTAATAACTTACCCAAAATCAAAGAGCTTTGACTAACGCAGAGCTGGGATTCAGTAGCAAGTCTTTGAGCCTGTAAAGTTTGGGGTCTCAATGCCCTGAAGCCCATCCCAGCTGTCACATTCTTTAGCTGTGGGAACCTTCCCAATCATGGGGAGGTTACTTGGAGGACTGAAAAGAGTGAAGGCTGATAAAGGAAACCATGTTGCCGTAAAACATGGACCAGGTGTGAGCAGAGCTTCAAAGAGGAGAAAGTCCGTCGTCTGTGGCTTGGAGAATTCAGACCTACCTACATCAGAACACCAGGGTGCTGAAGTTCAGCATCCGGATCAGTCATTGCTGGTTTCTCAGTTTGCATTCACGGGGCACTTGTCATTCAGCGAGCGAGTCACACACCAGAAAGGGACTTCAAGGCTGCTGAATGACAAGGCTCACCTTTTCAACCTTTTCATTTTATACCCATCTCAGCCACAGATGGGGGGCTGTTAATTTCACTTCAGCCATCATGTTTAGTGAGGACACACACACACACAGATTGGCACCCACAGAGTCTTCACTTTGAGACAAGGGTGGGTTCGGTCGCCTCTGCTTACACAACCAGTGCTGCCCGAGGACACTTGGGTTTAGATGGCGCGTTGGCCGCAAGCTGTTTGGTTATGTGTTGCCCGGTGCCCTTGGCTTCCTGCACATTCTCTTGAGCAGATAGTTCATCTCCTTATCTCAGAGAATTGTTTCCCCAAGTGTAGCCCCAGAGTCCATAGCTTTGATACCATCGAGGCAAAAAGGTATTAAACCACCTTTTGTGTAATTGTTTTAGTCGTATTTTTTCATGTCTGCTTCATGAAAAGATGATGTGGTTAGATATGAGCTGGGCCTTGCTGAAGGTATCGTGTGTGCCTGGGGTTACCCACATCATCACGTGGCTTACCTTCCTTTGCAGCGAGGAGGTCTTATCTTCTTTGCTGCACTTTGCCATCGAGCACCAGCTTCTCCCATCTTCTGTGTGTGTGTGTACACCCACGTGCATTCAGGTGTGCATGGACGTATGCTCATGGCAGCAACTTGTAAAATGATACTTTACCATTCATTTAGAATGAGGCCTTTCCTGTACTCTTAGGATAAAAAGAAAAACACCTTCATTGGCTTTTCCACTTAAGAATCTGGAGCAAAATTTTCCTTAAGCAGACACATTTTTATTTGATTTAAGCTGGTAATTCTGCTGTTCCTTCTATGTGCCAGGAATTGACTGGCTACTCAGGGTACAAAGATAAATGTGACTGAGGTCCTTGAGAGATTGTCTGTGTAGCCATGGAAAGAGAATGTGTTAGCAAACAGCTAGAATTAGACCCGGCAGGGGCCAGGGAGGTGCCATGAACAGAGATGTGAGGGAAAACGGTTGAGGGGGACTAAGAGGGAAGGACCAGGGGATGCTATGAAAAGGAGGAGGAGGTTAAACTCCATATTCAAAGTCAAGTACAAGTCTTGCAGTTAAAGAGGGAAAAAATATTCCTGGCAGAAGAAACAGCAAAAGAAATGATGAAGATGTGAAGGTGTGGGCCGTGTTTAGTGTGGCTTGAGCAGAGCAGGTGAATGAGGGTGAGGCTGGAAAAAGATGGGCTAGTCCAGCCAGGGAAGGACTTCGTGCGCCATCCTGGTGGATGCTTTAAGATTCGAAGCCAGTGAGTGTACCAGAGACCCCAGGAAAATCAAGAGAAAACCTCAGAAACCTCTCCAAACTGAAGAGGTTTGCTTTCCCAGCCAGACAGGGCCATGCCTGCAGGTCTGTCCCTTGTTCTGACCCAGCCCAGGGTTCTCCTTTCACAGGTGACTTAACCCTCCTAGGACCTGGCCTGCCATGGTCAGAATGTGAATCTTCAAAGCGTCCTCAACTCCTACTGACCACTTAAAAGACACATGGGAAGAACTGTTTTTATATCTCCTCTGGCCCTTGGGAAGCCAGTGGACACTCAGCTCTGACCACAGCCCCCCCCCCAGTAGGAGCAGCTGTTGGTTTGTGTGACCACAGCCGCAAGGTTGCAGGACGAGGGAAAGAGCTCGATGCCTGGGAGAGACGGCACCCACAGTCTTGTCTGGCCTCTGCCACTCTCACGCTGAATGACCTTGGACACATAATTTCTCTCCAGCCTCCAGTGAGCTCATCTGTAAAACGAGGGGCTGGACTCTGCAGCTTCTAAGGGGCCTCTCCTGCCCCGTCTGAGTCTTTCTTACCTCTTTAATTTTTAGGAAGTCCGAATGGGAAGTGTTTCGTCTTAACAAGGCGGTTCTGGGGGTTTTGTGCCCTGAGCGGGTTGCGGGGGGGAGTTGGAATCATCCAGTGGCCCAGTGGGGACACTCCTCCCTCCATCTCCCTGGGGGGCAAAACAGCAGGGGATGGAAAGTCAGCACCCCACTTCCTGCCTGAGTAGTCCTTGGGTTTGGAAGTTTGGAGAGCTCGCCCTGGGGATGGAGCTTCTTCAGGGAAACAGGAGGTGACAAAGGAGGATGGAGAGAGAAGGAGGTGGCAGCCCTAGGACTGTGCGGAGGGCAGAGCACAGGAGTGGTTGGGCCGCCTCCCATGGGGCCCTGGTTCAGGCAGAAGGGGCAGTGGCGAGAGGCGGTCACGAGCGTGGGTTTTGATATCTATAAGATCCGGGTTCAAATGCTGGGCCCGCCACTGACTTGAGGTCCAGCCTTCCGTGCATGGTTCCTTCACCGCTGCCGGCCTCATTTTCTCATCTGTGAAGTAGGACTCTCCTACTTCATCTCATCTCATCGTAGGACTCTCCTGAGAACAAACTCAGATAAAGCGCTTAACGCTGTTCCTGGCTTGTAGAAGTATCCCATAAACGGTAGCTTTAAAAAACTCTCTTATTTTTAAGGTCTAGAAAAGTAAGTGAGGGCCAGAATGTAGAGGCTCCTGTCTGCCATGGCAAGGAATTTGGACGTTGTCCTGTAGCCCGTGGGCAGCCAGTGAAGGTCCTCCAGCAGAGAATGGCATTAAAGAAGCTGGTGTTTGGGGAGATCTCCGCCTGTCATCAGTTTGGGGCGGCTCGGAAGAAAGAAGGAGTGTTGGTGAGGAGGCTCTGTCCGTGTCCAAGCGCAGTGAATGGGGGCCCGGGGAGGTGGCAGAGGGGATGGAATGACACCAGCAGGAACAAGCGCTTTAAACAGGAAGGTGGCTGCGCAGTCAGGGATGGGCGCTCAGCTTGCAGACAGCAGAGGAGGGTGAAGGAGGGATGGGCGCTCAGCTTGCAGACGGCAGAGGAGGATGAAGGAGGAATCCAAGTTTGTTCTGAGGATGCACCCTTGCGGCATGTGCCCAGACGGAGGTGTGAACAGAAGGATGGCGCTCTTCTCTGTCCTGGGGTGGTGCTGCCATCTGGGGGGATGGGACCCTGGTCCTGAAACCCCGAGGGCATCTTTGGCACATTGATGGGTCTGTACGTTTGTGCCCTGCTTTGTCTCAAACCCGAAAAGCGTTTGAGATGGTTTTATACCTGAGGGAGTAGGTAGTTTACACTTTCCTCGTAAGTGAAAATGAACTGAAACAGTAATCACTAAAGAAAAGAGGAGAGAGAAAACAGAGTAAAATGCTGAGGCGTGGAGAGTGAGGTTATGACCGACAAGGGAGGGAGTGGTGTTGAGTCCCCGAATGTCGACTCTTGGCCTTAAAATTAAGATTGTACCATTTCTCATCTCCCTTTCTGAAGGAAGAATCCCTCCCAAAGGGACAGAAAAACCAGGTCCTTTGACCGCTTTTCTAACTTCCAGAATAACAGTGGGATACTTCTCAATGGTATTTTTAATCTTCCTTTTCTTTGCAGTGGAGAAAGCAACAGCAGTTGCTTCTTCTCCAGAACCAGTACAGCTCCCAGGAAGGGATGAGAGGGAGGGAGAGAGAGAAGAAGCCAGCAAGAGCAGCAAAAAGGGAGAAAGAGGGAGGGACCCATCGCCAGGAGGCACTGCCAGGTGAACCGCTGGTTGGATGGAGGTGGAGGTTGCTGCCACAGTTATCCAGCTTGTGGCTTTGCTTCCTCTTTCTCTCTCTCTCTCGTAGCACAGAATCACTCAACCCTTGATCCCTCAGGGTTTCACGACCTAAGAGGTCTGGGAGGGCACCTTGCAGTGCCTGAGGCCCCGAGAGGGTTCACAGCGGCCGCAAAATGCTTAGATGCTGTGGGCAAGTGGCCTTTCTGCGGACGGGGTCAGCTGCTGGAGGCCCGGGAGAAAACAAAAACAAGTTGTGTTCTGCAGGTCTCTGCTGCAGTTGCTAACAGAGAGTCACCCAACATTTGGTATGTGCAGTGAATGTGTTTACTTTCGGTGCCCAAATTTCTCTGGGTTCCGGGAGCTACTGTTATCGAGGAAGGAGGTGCTATGATCGCCCCCTCCCTCCCCGCATGGTGTGACAGTGCAGAGATGGTTATCTCCACACCCAACTCAGTGTTGCTTTTTTTTGGGTAACAGCTTTTGAAAAACCATCCACTAGGCTCTAGCCGGTCAGGTTTCCAGGGCAGTTGCCACAGTGTGAAAAGGCGGGTGGCTTTGTCAGGCAGGCTGCGGACCACCGATGCAGGCTTTGGGAGATAATGAATGCATCCTCTCCTGTCACAGACTAGAATCTAGACCCACCCATTCCTGGGACATGGAGAGAGAAGGGCTGGGTGAGGGTTGTGCTGGTTAACCCAGACCTCCTTCCCGTCTCTGCTCTGCCAGTCTGGTGATGGCTAGACTTGTGCGTGGTCCTTTTCTGGAGAGGGTCGCAGCTTAGCAAACATCTAGCTCTCGTGACCCTCTTCTTAATGGGATCCCTGAGGCCCAGAGTAGTGAACTCGCTATCCCAAGGTCAAGCCATTGCCGCCCAGAGCTGGAACAGGATTTCAGGAGCCATGACTCTGAATCCAGTGTTCAAAGACTTCTTGGTTAAGAGCAAAGAGCCTGCCTGGCTTTGCAGCCAGATGGACAAATCTAGCCTAAGGACCTGGGAGATTTTGTCTTCACCCAGTGCCACGCTGAGCACTCAGTCCTCCCCACCCCCACCAAGAGACCAGGAGATGCCCAGGACACCTGGATGGGAGGACAAGGCACCTGGTGCCAGTGAGTCATTAGAAAGGGGACTCCCTCTTCCCCCTCCCCCCGTGAGCAAGCCCTACTAGGCTCAAATGGACCACCGAGAACAGGGCAGCCTAACGAAACCAAGGCGGGCCCCATGTTGAGGTAGCAGTTGGCAACATCAATGCCCAGCAAGTAGGGTTCACCCCGGAAGCAGTTCTCGTTGCTGCTGCAGACCCAGGCCTCCCTCTGCCCACTGGGAGCCGTCTCAGGGCGGCTCTGAGGCTGAGCCCCCTACCTGTCTTCACAGCTCCCATCTCTTAGATGATCCTTCTGTGAGGAGGCCTCTCTTGCCTGACCCTGCCCCAGCCTGCCAACCACAGAAGAATATGACTCTTAGCTCTTCTTCCAGTTTGGGCATCCTTCTCCATTTACCTTTTTAAATGTATTCATTTAATTAAGCAAGCAGCAAACCTGTTTGAGCACCTCCTGATTGCCAGCCTCCATATTAGAGACGACTGGTGATACAAAGACTTACATAGCCGTCCCTATACAGGATTTTTTCTCCAGCACTGCTAAAGCCTCTAAGTGAGCCAGGATGGATCCGCTTTGTCTCACAGCTTGGGGCGAAGGGGGGGGACATCGTTTTCCTTGTGTCCTGTAGAGCACTTGACTCCTGCAGGTGCCAGTGACATGGAATACCATGCATGGTGCCCCCCAGAGCTGTGGAATCATCATACCGACCCAGGGTCCTCTCTGCCACGTGTGCTGTGCACGTGTGTGATGATAATGCAGTGGCTGAGTGTGTGGTCTCCAGACTCAAGCAGATGTAGATTTTCCACTGTCTATAAGCTGTGTGGCTTTGGGTCAGTTACTTAATCCGAGCTTCCAAGGAGATAATAATTGTATACATATTTTAGGGTGGTTTGATAAATTCAAGCAAAAATACAAATAAAGAGATTATTATTCAGTGAGGCACATAAAGGGTCAATGCCTATTAGCAATTATTATTATTATCAACATCATTAATGTAATTACTGCTTAGTCTTATTGTCATTATGTCCTTTAAAGGTAGGATATACTATGCTGACAATGCCCAACACATAGCACTTAATAAATATGTGCTGAATGGATGTTTTTCAAGGATGATCAGGTGGAAATCCAAATGCTCTCTTGCGTGAAAAAGAAAATTGTTCAGGGGAGCTGAGTTAGAAGCAGAAGACACTAAGCTTTTTAATGTGGCTTTGGTTAAACTGTGTTCCCTGGGAACTGAAAGCAGAGAGGGAAATCTTGACGTGGCCACGCTTGGGGTACCTACAAGTATGAGCCAATTTTATCTGGTTGGGTGAGGTTAGTTGTGAAGACGGCTGGCATTCCCCTGACCCCATCCCACCCCCCTCCATGCTTCTTTTCTAAAGGAAACTTCCAGAATGAGAGGCTTTAGATCTGTAGTCTTCAGGGCGGATTTCGTCCTGCACAGAGATGAGGTGGCAGCCCTGGACCTCAGGGGTCTGACTCCACAGCCAACATGGGGTGCCAGTCAGCCAAGCCCTGGGACCTCTGCCCTTCTGCTTGAACAGTCCATCCTGGTTGGTGGGATAGTTGCCAGGATGTTCCCTATTCCCCATGCCAGACATCTGGATGTTTAGGAACAGCTGGTTAGCTTTCTTTCTTTTTTTTTTTTTTTTTTTCATTATGTTCCAGATACTTGGTGCTATGCAGTCACAGACAGGGTAAAATCCTACACCCAGGTACTGTGCCTTGGTCAACCTGTGTTTGGGGGTGAAGTCAGGATGAGAATCCAGGACTCTTATAGGCCAGGCCAGGCTTAAATCAGCAGGTAGGAATCAGGTCTGAGCTGGTGGGGAGGACAGTGCACCTGTTTCCTAGGGTTGTTAGTAGATGAAGCAGACTGTGGGTGTGGTTCCAGAGGAGCTGTGTGCTGGGGAGAGGGATGGTGTCAGGGGCGTCTGTGGGACAGGAGACCGAAGTCATCCTGTAGCCTTTGAAGGCTCGAGGATCTCAAAGATCGACATAGGCAAGAAAAGAACCTCTATTCAGAGGAGAGCTGGGATGCCAAACCTTGAAAGATCTGGAGGGCCAGCAATGCTCCACCTCACAGCATATGGCTTAGCTTATTTGTTTATAAGGTCCCTTCCTAGGCATTCATGGGCATTTCCTCTAACAACCTGTACTCCAGGGAACAGGGACACAAAGATGAGGCAGACCGCCCCATCCTTCAAGATGCACCTTCACAATGCCAAGTGCCCGCATGCAAATTGAACAGGTAGCTGCCTTCAGAAGCTTGCAGATGTCCAGGCTTTGGGCACCATGAGAAGAAACAATCAGATGCTAAATTGTTTGGTGGGGCCCTTTGTGACTTCAAAGCAAATGGGGACAATGAAGGCTTTGCCCCCACTTAGCTCTTTAGAGTAGTAAATGGTGCACTATCTCCAACTTTGTGGTCCACATGGAAACCAAAGGCAAGACTCCAGACCAACATGAGACATGACTTGGGGTGGGTACATCTCTGCACTCCAGATGGCTCCCCGTGGAAGGAGGTGGCTGTTTCCTTTTTGTTTTTCACATGTTCAACTTGTAGTACCTGCTACCAAGCCTGTGATGACATGAGCGGGGAGGGGTTGGCAGTGTGTAGTGCCCATTGATTGATATACGTGCATCCTCCTCGCTGCATAATTATCAGAGCCCCACCTTTGGATGAGCTTGTATTAGCCAAGCTCCCTCCCATATCTAGAATCTCCTCAATCAAATAGCCTTCATTTTTTAATCCTGCTCACTTTCTTTTCCTATTACAATGCATTGACCAAAAAATAGAAAATATGGGATAGAGAACAAACAAGAAAGAAATGGGTTGTGTGATAAGAATTTAAGATGGGAAGATAAGTTTTCTGGGCTCTAGCCCAAGATCTACCTCTAACCTGCCATGTCCCTTCATTGCCTTGGTCCCCATTCAAGGAGCCTGGGGAGAGGGGGAAAGACAAGGTTGTAGAGGACCTTAAAGTCAAGGTAAGGATTTCATACTTGATCATGAGTATGGGGAGTTGTTGAAGGATTTTTCAGTAGAGAGGGTCCTGCTCAGATTTACCTTCTAGAAGCCTCCCTGGCTGTAGTATTCACAGGGGTTTGACTTGTAGACTATATGGGAGACATGATGGGCCTGACCTAGAACAGGGTGGATGGGGAGACCGAGGAGAGGACTGACAGGGGAATCTAGGAGATAGAAAACCCTCGGGGACTTAGTGACTGATGAATATGAGCTATGATGTTGGAAAGAGTCTCAACTTTCCTGCTGGGGTTGAATGGAATGTTTCCAGCCAAGATGGAGAACCCAGGAGACAGTAGGTTAGGCAAGAAGGCCATGAATTTGATTCTGAAAATGGTACATTTGGAGTCCCCCCTGGACCCGGGGGTGGAAATGTTCAGGGAACCAAAGGAGAGTGAGTCTAAGATTGGGAGGAGGCTCTGGTTCAGAGATTGACACTAGGGATTCACTGATTGCCCAGGGAGAGTGTGGAGCATGGAATGCCAGCCTGTTGATGAAGGAAACCTGTGGGACCACAATCAGGCGCAGGTGGATGAGGGCAAATCTGTGTGGAGATGAAGAAAGAATGGTCAGAGAGGTTCAAGGACAACTAGTGTAACCTTTCAAGTCTCTTCTCATCCTGTCATTATCAGTATGTGAAAAATCAAGAGCAAGAATGAAGTTTCTCCGTACAAAATTTGTATGGAAACACAAAAGACCCTGAGTAGCCAAAACAATCTTCAGAAAGAAAAACAGAACTGGAAGAATCAGGCTCCCTGGCTTCAGACTATACTACAAAGCTACAGTCATCAAAACAGTATAGTACCAGCACAAAATAGACATATAGATCAATGGAACAGGATAGAAAGCCCAGAAATAAACCCACGCACTTATGGTCAATTAATCTATGACAGAGGCGGCAAGAACACAGAGTGGAGAAAAGACACTCTCTTCAATAAGTGGTGCTGGGAAAAGTGGACAGCTACATGTAAAAGAATGAAAGTAGAACATTCTCTAACACCATATACAAAAATAAACTCAAAATGGGTTAAAGACCTAAATGTAAGACTGGATACTAGAAAATTCCTAGAGGAAAACATAGGCAGAACACTCTTTGACATAAATTGCAGCAATGTTTTTTTGGATCCGTCTCCTAGAATAATGGAAATAAAAGCAAAAATAAACAAATGGGACCTAATTAAACTTAAAAGCTTTTACACAGCAAAGGAAACCATAAACAAAATGAAAAGACAACCTGTGTACTGGGATAAAATATTTGCAACTATGCTACTGACAAGCGATTAATTTCCAAAATATACAAACAGGTCATACAGCTTAATATCAAAAAAAAACCCAATCCAAAAATGGGCAGAAGACCTAAACAGACATTTCTCCAAAGATGACACAGATGGCCAACAGGCACACGAAAAGATGCTCAATATCGCTAATTATTAGAGAAATGCATATCAAAACTACAATGAGGTATCACCTCACACCAGTCAGAATGGCCATTATTAAAAAGTCTACAAGTAATAAATGCTGGAGAGGGTGTGGAGAAAAGGGAACCCTCCTACACTGTTGGTGGGAGTGTAAATTGGTGTAGCCACCATGGAGAACAGTATGGAGGTTCCTTAAAAAACTAAAAATAGAGTTACCATATGATCCTATAATCCCACTCCTGGGCATATATCCAGAGAAAACCATAGTTCTCAAAGATACATGCACCCCAGTGTTCATAGCAGCACTATTTACAATAGCCAAGAAATGGAAGCAACCAAATGTCCATTGACAGATGAATGGATAAAGAAGATGTGGTATATATATACGGTGGAATATTACTCAGCCATAACAAAGAATGGAATAATGCCCTTTGCAGCAACATGGATGGACCTAGAGATTGTCATACTGACTGCAGTAAGTCAGAGAAGGACAAGTATCATATGATATCACTTATATGTGGAATCTAAAAAGAAATATGCAAATGAACTTATTTACAAAACAGAAACAGACTCACAGACATAGAAAACAAACTTATGGTTACCAAAGCAGATAGCAGTGGTGGGGGCCGGGGGGGATAAAACAGGAGTTTAGGATTAACATATACACACTACTATATATATAATAGATAAACAACAAGGACCTATAATGGGAAGTAATCTGAAAAAGAATATATATGTATATATGTATAACTGAATCACTTTGCTGTACACCTGAAACTAACACAACATTAAAAATTAACTATATACTTCAATTTTTAAAAATGGTTAAAAAAAAAAGAAAGTACAAAAGGAAGAAAAAGAAATATACCCATTGATGGACACATTAAAAGGGATCAGTGTAGTGGAGTTAATAAGTGTTTGGACAACACCCTGGGTATTGAATACCACAGAACTTGACAGTCCTTTAGACAAAGACAGATAAGCACCAGGGAGGCTGTTTGCTTTTAAATTGGTAGCAAGTTTTTATCTCTATGTTAATTTTTGGAGGTAAAATAGGTTTAATAATCTTTCCTACCTTTGAAGTTGAATCAAATGACACAGAGCAGTCATCTTCTAGGTTGCATCTGAGGATACTAAACTGAAACAGAGCATTGCAGTGATTAAACAGACAGTTCAAGTTTAAAATACAAATAAGCCACTGAGGAATTAGTGGAAGGAGGAGGGAGTCAGAAGACCTGGGATCAGGTTCCCCCACCACCACCTCTCTGACCCTCAAGCTCCTCATCTATAAAATAGGGATGATAATAAAATAAAATCACAGGTTGTCATGACAGTTAACTGTGTATGAAAATGCTTTGCTATGTGAAGTGCGTTGGACACAGGTTGCTTTTATTGGTAACTGATCTTGGGAGAAAGACTTCACTTCCAGGTATGTTTCAAGCCCCTAAGAGGGCCAATCAGAGAGCTGATGGTCTTTCTGCAGGCTATGTTTTTGAAACCTTCTTTGGTCCACAAGGTTTTTGCTAACCCTCTCCACTTTACAAACGTCAGGAAGATTATATGATTGGCTGATAGAACACCAGCAACTGGGAGAGATACTGCATCACAGCCCAGGGCTATACTTTCCATTTTTATTAAAATTCTTATTAACTCATAGCCCAAGAGCTTTTAAGCCAAGCCTGATCTCCTTTAGGGCCCCTTGATTTGATCAGAGCAATTTGTGTGCAGTGTTCTGGTCCCACTTTGTGGCAAGGCAGTGCAGACATCAGCTGTGTGATGTTATTCTGAAGATGCTGGGGTCTTCTCTGCATCCAAAATCACCTTCCCTTACAGCAGCACTCCCGCCCTCACCATATAGACACACTTGGGTGGCACAGTGAACAAATCTGCTCCCTGACTTTAAGACCTCCTATCCCTTTGAAATTCTAAATATTTCTAGGAAAAAGAACTATCAGTCATTTGTAGCTCAGTGATGCTGAGTTTGTTGACGCCAGTTTTGAGTGCCAGGAGAGCTCAGTGGAGGGGGGGATCCTGAAAAGATACGGTCCTGAGGGAAAATATACCATCACGAGGTACAAGGGGAAAGGGGGATCAAGAAGGGACCTGGCAGCACTGGGCCAGCTCGGAGCCTCATTGAGCGGGAGCTATATCTGGGATGCTCTTGTCGTTCTTTGGGGCCAACAAGTGGCTTTCTCTCAACAAATGAGCAGAGGCTCTGCATGCGTCTGTGATGGGATCAGGTCCATCATCTGAGCTGTTGCGTGAAACAGCTTCTCTCTTCTTCCCCCTCGGGCTTCGTGGTGATTTTTATCCTTCAACTGCTATTTGTTGAAGAGGCCACCCTGAATTACTCACATTTATCTTTCCATTAATAGATAGTCTTAAACTTAATGTCATCACCTTGGTAATCTGCTAAACTATAGAGCACCTGAAAATAGCAGCTCTTTTTTGCAGCTTGCTGAGTAGAAGCCATTTCTTTCCTGACATAAAATATATCTGGACCCCTTTTGATTTTTCCTCATGTCGTGTTGAAGTAAAGGACACACAGAATTGAGGCTGAGGAGGGAGGTGCCGCTGTTCATGGAAACTAATCTCGTATCACTAAATTGTGCATTTAGACTGCATTGCTGTGAATTAATTAGTAATGTGGTGTTTTAGAACCTCTCACAGTTGCAGATTTGTGTCTGAGGTCTCAGTTTGATATATGCCCAATATTTTGTGGCTTCTTTGCATTTGAATGAGTAGATGTCCCGGAAAAGCCTTATTTTGTAATATTTAAGGAATTATTATATTTACCTTTTTCCCCCTCCTTTATTGATTCTATTCAGATTCGTGGAGTTGTCATGTACTCTGTCCCTGGCACTATGATAAGCCTGTTAGGGATATCTAGTGACTATTAGAGAACCAGTTCTCAAGAACAGTTAACATGGTCATGGTGCTTGATGGTTGATGAACTATTCTCATAGTACTTAATCTCAAAACAACATAGTATAATAGGCAGAGGCGGTATTATAATCACTGCCACCTTACAGATGAGGAAACTGTCACTCAGGATCCCCCATGTAGCAAGTGCTGGAACTCAAACTTGAACCCAGATCTTCTAAACCCTAAGCCATGTTCTCTCAACCACATTGCGTCCCTGGATATTAGAATCTTTCCAGGAGACAGAGCTTAAACATGTAAATAAGATAAATGACTATACAAAGAAGTCTGTGATTAATTATCAAAGGTGTGGTAAAGACAGGTGTTGCCAGAATCCAAAAAAAGGACAAAATCATCATGGTAGCCAAAAATGGTAAAAGAGACGGGGCTTAGTGGGTTAGATTAGCTGGAGGGAAAGTAGTAGAGACCTTTAAAGAGAGAGAAGCTGATTTGTCTTTCACGTAAAAGTCTGAGCTGGTGTGGCAGCTGAGCTGCATGAAGTTGGTGGAGACCCAGCTCCTTCTGCCATTCTCAGCATTTCCCTTCTTCTCCACGTCCAAGATGGCTCACCGCCTTGTCCATATTCCAGGAAATAGGCTGAAGAAAGGGGTAGTGGGGAGATAATGGCCAAATAGTCCACTTATGCCCGGAACTGGAACATTTTCCAGGATTTTCAATGCCAAAACCAGGAAAGTCCCTGGAAAACGAGGGGCGTTGTCAAGCTAGTTCTAGGGCTCTACCTGAAAGTCGCATGCTTCACCCTTGGTCACATCCCACTGGCTAGAACTTAGTCACATGGCCACACCTGGCGGCTTGTGAGGCTGGGAAATAAAATCTTTATTCTGGGTGACCCTGGGCCCAGCTAAAGTCTTCATACCTATGGAAGAAGGGGGCAGGAGTAGATGATATTTGAGCCATAACTAGCTATATGTGCAGTAACACAGAAATATTTTTGTTGGCAGAAGAGAATAGTGTTAACAAGCATTTGTGTGAGCGCCGGTGCTGTATCAGTAATGGTAGATCTGTAAATACTGTCCCCGGGGTCAGGCTGTGAGCTTTGTGTACATCCTACCATATTAGCTGCAACTTCCCCCTTTTCCCAATCCAGGAGACATATCTGAGAGTGATGTTTTATAGGGATAACATTGGACTCTACTAGCTTATAAAGAGAAGAAGTATTAATGGGTCACAAATGTTTCTTGTAACATCCTCACAATTGATTGCAACACACCAATGTGGCCAGATATGGAAACTCAGATGCACTCTGACAGGTCCTCAGTCTGGTTTTGAGTTCAGTAGTCATGAAATGACGTGATGCAAAAGTACTGGAGAAAGAGTCATCTGGAGGGGCGGTGTGTCTCTCTACTTAATCCCAAAATAGCTAAATGAGGTGGGGATAAATGCATGGATCTAGAGTTTTGTATTTAAGTGTTATCAGAGG
Organism: Balaenoptera physalus; assembly: GCF_965194825.1. NCBI lineage: Eukaryota > Metazoa > Chordata > Mammalia > Artiodactyla > Balaenopteridae > Balaenoptera > Balaenoptera physalus. Next base: position 105,986,011 of record NC_138883.1, on the reverse strand, counting down.
TATGTAACTGTGTGCTTCTAGAAGACTCCACCGTAAGAAATTGAGGACTTACCTCAACCCTGCCCTCTGGAGAGGACTGTCCGTTTAACTAGCTAGTTAGCCCCCCAGAGCAGCTTTCAGAAAAAGGTCTGCTCTGTGCCCCACGCTATTAGGAGGTGATACCAGCCCTGAAGCTGATGTGTCGGAGATGGGGTGGGTACTATTGTACACAGGTGTGACCACTAAGTGGGGAGGGCAGTCACCTCCGCCCTGCCAGACATGCCATCCGGCCTTGTTCCGCTGGCTATACCAGGGTGAGCGGGTGAGTTTTCCATGCAAAAGCCTCCTAATCAGAGTTTCAAATTCACCTAACCAAACACTCCTGCTACAAGGCAAAGAAGACTGGATCAGGGTAGGATGGGACCCAAGGAGTGAAAGAGCCTATGGCAACATTGGGAAGCCAGTCATTCAATGGAAGAGAACCCAGGACTCAACTCACTCGGGGCTTCGCAGTCTGGTCAAGGCCCTTCATTACCTCCTCTGTCCTCATGGCCTTACCCGTGTTCCCAGTCTCACACCGATGACACAAGCCTGTGACCGACCATGGGTCGACTTGAAATTATTTTTTCTCTTCCTGATGGCTTAAGATAATGTTTTTTAGCAAAATCACTTTGTGGTAGAGAACGAAAATATTTCTGTTCCTGAAACGAGGTGTGGTCCCTCCTGCCCAAGTAAGTCTCAAGTGTTTTGTGAACCAACTAGACTCTTGCCATGTGTTTCTCATCATGCTCTGTGCCTGTTTTCTTGTGTACCCTGGAGCCTCCAACTTGAAGGGAATAAACATTCCAGAGGCATTAGCCTGCTGGTATGAATTAGTAACTTTGAGGAGGGAAAAGCCAAAGATGAGATCCAGCCATACTTGCAACAGCTTTACTTGCCTGGAAGTATGTATTTGTCATTTTGTAAAGGTTTTCAGTCCGCATCAGCCGCTAGGATGGTTACGGAAGCCTGGGAACAATTTTGATTGTGCAGTGATTCAGGGAGTTATTAAGGACAATAAATCTGCATTAGTTAAAAATTGAAGAGCTGTAATGTAATATTATGCAGCCATTAAGTGTAACATTTTCAAAGAATATTTAATGGGTGGTAAAATGCTCATGGTGGAATGTTCAGTGGAAAAATCAAGATCTAAAACTGCATATACGGCATGACTCCAACTTCATCTATTTGTACATATAGAAAAAAACCTAGAAGGAAATTCTTCACAATGTTAACCGTATTGGTGAGATTATGGACAACTGGTTTTGTCCTTAAAATGATTGATCTTTTCCACGTTAAGTAAACAACTATCCCTTCTATTTTAGTGCAAACACATGCCACACTTATAACTATAGAAAGCTATTTACTTTAAAAGAATAAAGAAGTGTCGTTATATGAATATGGGAAGAGATTGGTGAAAGTAGATAAGTTTCTGCAAAAATCCAAGGCAAATGTTTTGACTCCTTGCCTTTGAATGAGTTCTAACACACAAGTCATGTGCTCAGTGGGATATCTTTAAATTTGTTTATTCATTCATTCATTCATTCATTCATTCATTCATAAACTATTTATTATGCTCCCACTATATGCCAGGCACAGTGCTAAACTGGCCAGGCTTTGGTCCCACCCTTGAGAAGCCAGCTATACGGTCAGGATTGGTTAACTACTACTGAGATATCATGTTCCTTGGCTTATAGTGTTGTGAATGAGGTACGTGTTTACTGAATGAATGAATCAATGGATCAGTTAATGAACAGAACAAGAGTTTGTTCCCCGTGTTGTCCTCCCCTTCAGGAGTTTTCTGGTGCTCTGTGAGATTTCTCCCATCTCCTTGTAGAATCTCAAGTATCTGGGCCCTACCCTTTAAGTTAATTGCTTCATAAAATGACAAAAGCTCATGGAAGAACTGACCAGCTCTTCCCATGTGCTGTCCTGGAGAGCTTGTACCGCTTGAAGAATGGATGATTCTGGAAGAAGTCAGAGTTTTGGAGGCCTCCAGATGTGCAGAGTTTCTCCCCAGTTATTGCAGGGTTCGTGGAACGAGAACTCAAGTCAGAGACATGAACGGACCACTACTTTTCAGCAGAATTGGGCCCAGCAGGAGATAGAAGTTAGTATCTCTACGGTGTGATCACAAAGCTCCTGAAAAAGCCCTTCTGTCACCCCCACTGTCTCCTGATCACTGATGCAATAACTGAGGACAGCATCTTCCACTCCAGTTGAGGGATAGAGTTTAACAGGTCAGTGCCCCAGGGAGCAGCGACCCACTGAATTCCATCAGCCCTAAGGTATAAATAAATGCCAAGGGAGACTAACACTTCCTGCTTTGAAACTCCCTGGGGCAAATCCTGTCTCCAGACTGGCAATAATCCAAGTAAGCAAAGGTGAGGCCTGAACCAGGTTGGGCCAGAGGAAAGACATCCCCTCCCTGGTAGATTCTCACTAAATGCTCTGCCTGACTGGCTCTCTCGCTCTCTGGGACATCCCACCTCCCCCAAGAGGGGCTATCAATTCTTTGGAAAGTCTTGTGGGGCAGGGGGATTCCTAATACCTTCTTTGAAGGACTCCTGGAAATCCTTAAATGATCTAAGTAAATGAGTAACTCTTTGGATATTGCAAGATGAAAGTAAATGAGTTGCCCAGGGACCGTAATGAATGCAAATGAATTCTGCACCTTTGCACAGGTTTGAGAGAGACTAGAGGAGCTTCCGGTGGCAAGACGTTGTCTGAAGATGAGAGAGAATCAAAATCAGTGGGAATCAGGAAGAAGAGAGGGAAGGAGAGTGTAAAGTAGTAGTCCTTGGAGAAGCTATTAACCAAGGCTTGGCTTTTATTACTTTATTCCTAAGGTTATAAAAAATATCCTGGGTGATTTCTGCCAAGTGCCTCCCAAGAGCTTTCTCTTCAAGGGTCCCACATCTCCTGTGGGTCTGGACCAGGGTAGAGGGTGCATCCATTTGCTGAGCAGGAGGATGCAGGTGCCTGGAGGTGCAGGAGGTGAACAGAGACACACACACACACACCCCAGCCCCGCCCACTGTGGCTGAGTCCAGATTGGACCGTCACTAAAGAGTCTCTCCACCTCCCCTTTCATTGTCCTCCTCTTAGACTCTCTTTCCTTCTGGGAGCCTCGTGATGCCCTCTGGGGCCCCAACCCAAGCCTTCCTTACCAGGAACAGACCACTGCATTGGCAGGACCGACTTCCTGTCCTACCTGCCTCTTCCCCTTCGCTCCAGGCAGAGGTCTGGAGTCAAGGCTGAAAGGGTAGGGAAGTGAATCTCTCCCCAGCCGTGCTCCCTGCGCCTCACACCGACCACCACGCCTCCCTGGCTGTCTGCTCTATTCTCAGCTCCCTCCCCACGTCCTCCTTCATACCTTCTTCAGGAAGCTTCTTCAGCCAGTTCCTTTCCCCACCGCTCCTGACGTCTGTCACCTGTGCTTCACCCTCATGACCCCCTACAATGAAATGCCCCACATAGCTGGTACTGGTTTGTCTCTGAAATGTGCACAAATCTTTCTTACATCATCCAGTTCTTGCTGAGCACCTAACACCTGCCATCCGCTGTACCAGGGGTTCCAAACCTGAACAAGAGGTTGCGTCTGGCTGCTTAGAACACAGTGGCTACAATACAGTTTTCCGACTGCTATAATAGTACTGACTGCTCTAAAGGAGGCTTTAAGAATCCTGACCGGAAGCAGCTGTAATAAGGGACAGTCAGTAACCCCTGGGGTCCTGGGAAGCAGACAACAACAGATGAACCTGGCCTGTTCTCAGGGACCAACATAGGCATCTCCTTCCTCCTCCTGGATTCCTTCAAGAACCCCTCTCTCCCAGGAGGCAGCTCTGTGTCCCCCACGTAACTGCACCACGAAGATGGAGTACTGGCCCCCATGCTGATCCCTGAACACACTTCGCTGTGGAAGCCTCGCCATGAAGGGTGGTTTGGGGATACCTTCAGGATTGTGCTTCAAGTACGTTGTGGTTGAAACATACTTTTTTAGACTGCCCTTTGGGAACATAACCACCCTTCACAATTTTGCATTTCTGGGAAAAAGCTTTCAAATAACAAATGAACAAATGAGTTCATTTGGGATTTTATATACACCAGACGTTTTTGTACTAGCCCTAGATCCTTCAAAACTCTCCTTCTCTCAAGGCTCCATTTCTACAACCTAACTCATCTTTCGAAGTCATTTATGTCAAGGTATTATTGGGTTAAAATGTTCTTTTCTTAAGTAAGAAGCGTTTTAGCAGAGGCTTCTGATGGACTAATGCCTTAACTCTAGAAAAGAAAAGATTTCTTCACTCTAGTAATTCTCTCCATAGCTGTAATAGAGGGGATCTCAGATAAGACAGTAAGGCAAGTCAGTAATAGAAACATTTGGGAAGAGGAGATTTAGGGCACTCTGAAATTATATACTTTGAGTCTGGTGCCCAGTATATGTAAGCACAACATTAATACTGTTTTCCAGTTAAGCTTACTGTTACACTTTATGAGATACTTGACATTATATCTGTATCACAGGTATGGGAGGGGAGGGGTTGGTCTACCCAGGTAGATGCCTCTAATTCGGAAATGTAATTGAAGGTTGTGAAGTTTCTGAACTGAGGTTGCACACCTTTTCCTTTCTGTGGTTGGTTAGGGCTTGGGAACTAAAGCTAAACACAATAAATAATACTAAGTTTGAAATTTGATGGGAAAAAAAAAAAGAGTATGTCTTTAAAAAAAAGAGAGCAGGTAGAATAATGTCCCCAGGCCAGGAAAGTACCAGTCATTTTCAGATAAATTATACCTTCCTCCTCCTCCATGGGAAAAAAAAAAATCATACTCAGACTTAACTGTCCCTTTGGCACTTTTGTCAAATGAGTTTTAGTAGCAGGAGCTGCTAAAAATACAAGCCAATTTCTTTCTTCATTTAAATCAAGCTGCTTAAAAAAAAGTGTAGCGCCTAGAACTGGTGCAGGGCTCAGCATAGCAGCGTCTGGTCTGCCAGAGTCCCTGAATAGTCCGCAGTGACAGGCCAGCACCCTCTCAGAGCTAAGGGGAGGCATCAGAGAGCCTGGAAATTGCCTTTCCAGGGTGGGGCTGTTTTTAGCACCTGGGACCTAAGTTGAAAAGGTGCCCTTGGTACATACTGACCAGGTCAGATGCAGGAGGTACTCTCAAGAATACTTTCTTGTTTGGACATTCATTAGTCCTTCCTCCCTTCCTTCCTTCCTCCCTTCCTTCCTTCCTTCCTTCCCTCCTCCCTTCCTTCCTTCCCTCCTCCCTTCCCTCCTTCCTTCCTTCCCTCCTTCCCTCCTTCCCTCCTCCCTTCCCCCCTTCCTTCCCTCCCTCCTTCCCTCCTTCCCTCCTTCTCTCCTTCCTTCCTTCCCTCCTTCCTTCCCTCTTTCCTTCCTTCCCTCTTTCCTTCCTTCCCTCCTTCCTTCCTCCCTTCCTTCCCTCCTTCCCTCCTTCCCTCCTCCCTTCCTCACTTCCTTCCCTCTTTCCTCCCTTCCTCCCTTCCTTCCCTCCTTCCTCCCTTCCTCCCTTCCTTCCTTCCTCCCTTCCTTCCTTCCTCCCTTCCTTCCCTCCTTCTTCCTTCCTTCCTTCCTTCCCTCTTTCCTTCCTTCCCTCCTTCCCTCCTCCCTTCCTTCCCTCCTTCTTCCTTCCTTCCTCCCTTCCTTCCCTCTTTCCTTCCTTCCCTCCTTCCCTCCTTCCTTCCTTCCTCCCTTCCTTCCCTCCTTCTTCCTTCCTTCCTCCCTTCCTTCCCTCCTCCCTTCCTCCCTCCTTCTTCCTTCCTTCGTTCTTTCCTTCCTTTTTCCCTTCTTTTTTCCTTCCATTCTTCCTTCTTTTCTTCCTTCTAAAAAAACAAAAACATTTTAAAATATCAAGCATGTGCCCTAACAGGATTTAGGGTTATGAATGCAACCAAGTCCACACTCTCAGGTAGAATGGGACCCACCCCATCCCCATCCAGCGTTCCGTTCCCATAGGGCTTTTCTCTTAGTCATGTTTGGAGAGGCATCTGACCAATTGGCCCTGCCTATAAGGTGAGAACTTGTAAAGGCTTAAATTGCTTTCAGAGTTACTTGCCTTTTAAGAGAAGACTCTTAAGAATGTACAAAGCCTTTGAAGACCAAGTAATATATTCATCATGGTAAAATGTCAGGAACTGTGACAGGGAGAGGGGGAGATGTGTTTTCAGTGGGGAGACTCTTCATGTTATCGTTTGTGACAGCTGTTGTGCCCAAGAATCATATAAATTAGATCTAAATTATGCATATCAGAGATCCCCTTAGATTCACATTTCGGAAGTGGAAGGGTCTTAGAAATTACCTAATCCAATTGCATATTTTTACAGATAAGCAAATTCTGGAAGGGTCAGGATCCCAGTATGCAGTCTGCTGTTGTCTCTTCCCTGCTGTACTTTCTGCCAAGGGGAGGGGCAGCACCCCACTTGGAGGATGGAGGTGTAAGGTGGGGAAGCAGGCCTACTCGGAGCTGACTGTGGATTCTGCTAGGAGTTCACTGGCCTTGGGACGTTTAAATGAGGCCACCTTGAATCAAACCCCTTATGGAGCTCCAGTGATTCAAACAAACCTCCTGAATGAGGCTCTGAGATAGCTTTGCCATAGTTCAACTTCTGGTCTCTAATGAATAGTGAACATAGTTATTAATGTCACAGTGACTTCCACGGAAAAGCTTCATTTTTACCACTCTTATGCAACCTGACTTTCCTATACGATAATTGCATTAACGCCTTCCGTGTGTATGGAGGGTGCAGATTTAGAAGCACCTACACGTGTGCTAGAAGCAGTGACGGATTGTGGTGAGCCACCCCCACTATGCTTTCTACTCGGTGACAGTGGCACAGAAACTTAGAAGGCTACCCAGATAACCCTGTTACCACAGCACAGGGGGAAGTCAACTGATTCCAATTAGGATTAACTCTGTAACCCTTTGTTCCACCTGAGCTAATACTCAGGCATCAGCGTGAGACAACTCCAGAAGTTCTGGGCTGCCCTGTCCTACTTTAACCTGTTTGGACCCTCTTTATTTGTGATGTTTTATATTCAGGTTGTTTTGTCCTTGATCAGCTGCTATCCTGTCCCTTAGCTGAGTTGCAGTTTATTGTGGGTGGTCTTTTGGATAAGCAAATAGATCTAAACAACAGATTGCATGGGTTTGAGATTGAGTTTGGTTTCTAAATAGTGATTTCTAACACTTCTGTAGCATTTCTTATGTGTCAGGCACCGTTCTGAAATTTTATTTAAATTGCCTCAGTGCGTCTTCACAGTAACAATCGTACAAGCAAGGTACTGTTATTAGCTCCATTTTACAGATGAGGACACTGAGGTAAAGGGAGGTTATGTAATTTTTCCAAGGTCATACAGCTATTAAGTGGCAGAGCTGATATCTGAATCTGGCCAGTCTGCTTTAATCACTACAGTATACGGCCACTAGCTCACTAAGGTTTGAAACACTGATTTTATTATTGAATGTAACACCCCAGTTGCTGGCACTTTAGGATCCCTTTTACAAGGGAAGATGTCTCTGAAAAGAGCCAGTTGGCCTCTGTCAGCAAAACGGTATTTAAAGTTCACAGAGACAATTGTTTCTCTTCATTTGAACCCCCAAATCCCATCCAAGAACAAAGTTTATCTTGACTTCATAGATGAGGCCTGTTCTCCACGCAGTGCTAGGGAGAATTGTTGACTAGGTTAACTTCCAAAACCCGGCAGGGTCAAGATGTTTCCACATCCCAGACCTCTTCCTCCTCCACAAAGGCCCCCCTGATTATGCCAACATGTCCTGCGCCCTCTCTCTGTGGATCTCTTCCTTGGGTCTCCCGTGAACCTGAATCAGGACAGCTGATCTGACCAGCACTCATATTTGTAAGCATTCAACAGATCTGCAAATTGGAAATCACACTTCACTACTCACTAACTTATGTTAACCTCTTTATAATTCCACATCAATAAGCTCTGTTTTCACAACAGTTTAAAGGCCATGAACCATGTCTTTAAACGTCACTATTTTTCACGAAGGGCTTATTAATATTCTGGCTGCCCCAAAGCTACATTTAATAAATAGTTAGGGACCTGACCTAAAACAGCAGTAGTGTCTTAGGCAAGCCAGTCTTTTAGCCAGAGTTTTTACATTGATTTTTTTTCTCTCGTCAATATCAATTCTTTACTTTTTTTTTTTTTTTGGTCTTTTCCTTTTCTTGGTAGTTGTCTAAAAATTCCTAGTTGCTTGCTACCTTGAGTTAAACTTCCTTGCTTATTTCTGAGGGAGGTAAACATGTTATTACATATGCTTGTGTTCTACCCAGTAAGGCCACAGCAATGAATTCTGAAAAATGGAAAATGCAATAACACATCTGTCTTGCCTATACATACCTAACATTCATTCACTCATTAAATTGGTATTTGTTGTGTCTCCCCGCTGTGTGCCAGGCACTCTGAGTAACACAATAGGCATGGTTAGAACCTCCATTCATGAAAGCTACTGTCTAAAGTAGAGGGGGGTAGGCAAGGACAGTAAATAAAGGTATAATTTCACATCCTGCCGAATGGTGTGAAAACTAACAATAGAGTATGATGAGAGGAAATGATAGACGGCACCTAATGTAGAATCTGGATTTCTAATACAAAGCCGAGTGACGCTGCTGGTTTGCGGACCACCCTCTGAGAACCACTACCCTAGTATATTATGGGTGGAGGACATTTCACTTGCCTTACGGATTATCTCAGGACTTATTAGAATCACCTGGAGGCCTTTAAAAAATAATGATGCCTGGCCCCATCCCAAGAGATTCTGTTATCGTTGGTCTGGTTATCTACATTTTCAAAGGCACCTAATGCACATCGCGGATAAAGAACCACTGATGCTAGATGGCCCCAGGGAGGGTGAGTGTTGCTTGCCGGCAGAGTGCTGGCTAGAGTATATATCCTTGGATAGTTTGCAACATAAATGCTGACTCACTCGCTCACTGGTCAGCCTGCTGGTGGGGAGTCCTGCCTTCTTCCAGTGCAGATCTCACAAATCCCCAGTTGCAATGTGATTCTGTAATTCTACCCACCTGTCATATGAAAGCACTGGATCTTGATGGACTTGCTTCTGTGAATTTGAGCTCCAGCATGGAGTGTTTCTACTAAACCTGAGTCGTGGACAGTTGGACTCGCTGTTCCTGAGCTGAGAAGGCTGGGACCCGTGGGTGGTTCTGTGGGCGTGCAGCTGAAGTCAGGAGACCCAGGTTTGCTTCCAACTCTGCTTTGACAGGGTGGAGACTTTGGCCAGTTGTCTGACTCCTTGGGCTTCTTCATTCGCAAGATGAGGGCATGGAACTAGGAGGTCCCCAGGCTTTTTAAAAAATGATCAAATCCTAGCGTTTCTAGTTGTGAAAGTAAACATAGAACTCAAGCCCCATTTCCTCTTTGATAAAATCAGAGTTGGACTTAATGACTTCCAAGGCTATTGTCAGCCCCGAGTGCTGTGATTCTACTAATAATGACGAAACAGCTAACATTGAAAGAGCGTTGCTATATACCAGACACTGTTCTGAGAAATTTGCGTTATCTCATTTAATCCTCACAACAACACAATGAGATAAATTCTGGTATTATCATCCCCATTTCATAGATGAAGAAACTGAGGAACAAGGAGGCTAAGTAACTTGCCGGTCACACAGAGAGCAGGTGACAGAGTTGTATTCTGACCCAGGCCATCTCGTCCACAGCCGGGGGCCCCTCGTCACCACAATATTTTACCTTGGACACCTTGTTTCACTGCTCTGACCCTCAGTTTCTCCAGCAATAAAATCAGGGTTTAGACTAAATGGTCTCGAAGTTCCTTTTAGCTCCAAAATGCAGTGCTTCTGCAGCTGCTTCCTCTTGCTCATTTGTTCCTATTTCCTTTATTTATTTAGCAAACTTTGAATGAGCTCTTACCGTGGAAGTCAAGAGTCAGACTGCTGGGATTCCAATCCTAACCTGACTGCTTACTGGCTGTGTGACTTGGGTCAAGTTACCTAAACTCTTTGGCCTCATTTATTCACATGGGATTAATGAAAGTGTCGCTCTTGGAGGGTTGTCGTGAGGGTAAGGTGGCACAGTGCCTGAAAGCACCTAGCACAGGGCCTGCCCAGTAGTAAGTGCTCAATAAATGTTTCTATCAGTATCATGAGGCCCCACATTCGTTGCCAAGGACGCAAAGATGAGTGAGTCACAGTCTTGGGCATCATAGATCTCACAGCCTCGGCAGGGAGGACAGATGGATACAAATAATTAGAGCATGATGTGAAATGATAGATGTGTGTCCTGAGCCTTTGGGGAATGCAGTGGAGGGAGTGATTACTTCAGGGATGGGGGTAAACATGGTGAGTTGCCAGTCACATGGAAGCCTTCAGGACACTTTGGTGAGGAGAGAAAGTCTAGAAGGCTATCCTTTTCATGTGAGCCTCACCTTCTGGAGGGCCGAAGGCTTTGGGGACCCCTAGCACTGCGATCTGGGCAGCTCAAGGAGTGAAGCACTGAGGCTAGGAGCCCCTGGTCCAAACAGCCAAGGAGGCACAGACCACATTGCTGATCAGAGGAGCAAGTCAACAGTCACCCTGAAGGAGACGGGCAGACCGCCAGGAGCGGGGAGGTAGGAGGAAGCTGCAGCGAGGCAGGGAGTTGCCTAGGAGTGGAGCGCACAGCACCTCCGATGATCAGAAAACCTGGAGGCATTGAAGGCGTCTTCGGTGGAGGATAGATGCCTTACACAGCCAACTGGCCCTGCTTCTGGGCTCTTCTTTGGGGCTGGTGGCAGGAGCCAATCTTGGCCAAGGCTGGAGGGCCTGCAGGGGAGCCTAGGTAATCGGTGACACCTGGCAGAGGTGAGGTGTACTCTGGCAGCAGGGTAGCTGCAGTTCTGGTGGTGCTTGTTTCCAGAAAGTCTAGACTCTTAGGGCAACAGAGCTGGGGTGGGGGTTAGAAATCTGCTGCCCCCTTTACAGATCCCTGGACCATACCCAGCATCCTTTGGGGCGAGGCCTGGGAGCATGCATTTTCACAAGCTTCCCTCGTCGTCGTTCTCGTGTCTGTGAACTGCAACTTCGCTTCAAAACACGCGTGGTCGAGGGAAGCTCAGAAATGAAAAACCGAGACGAGGCTGACTGATAGTGAAGTAGGGACCTCCGGACATGCAGTTTTCACAGCTTAGGGGAAACCTGTGTTGTTTTCCTCCACGTTTCCTTTAAGACCTATACACCTGCCCCCTCCACCCCACCCCCGTGCTCATTCTCACTGTGAAAGCTACAGGCCAGAAGAATCACATGTGGCTTAAAAATCATTTTAAAAAAATTTTACACGTAAGAGAATCCACCTCTTGGACCTCAAATCTGAAACCCCCTTCAAGCAATGCAGGCCTCATTCTCACCAGCTCTTTCCCAAGCGTGAAATGTTTAATAAAGGGTTCACTTTCTATGAGACCTCCGGCACACTCAGGGCTGGCAGGGAGGCTCTGTCTTTTCCCCACTTTTGTCAGCCCCTTGCAAGCCAGCTCCTGATACTGTCTAGTCTCTTATAACTTAAGGGAACTGGCATATAGTTTTGATGGGCAATGTTTACCTATCTCTGGGAAGAAAAAAAAAAAAGGTTACTTTCAGAACACATGCTGGAACCTGCGTGAGCAAAGAGAAACCCTATAAATTCCCCTAACTACCCTCAGGTCGCTGGAAGGCAGAGGGCAGCGTCCTGACTTGTAGCATCACTTGTCAACTTGTCCCAAACAACGAGTTTCCCAATCGCAAGATAGCAGGATGGCTTCAGACTTCAGTGGCCCAGGGGAGGACAGAGTTGTGTGAAATGCGCGCGCGCGCGCGCGCGCGCACACACACACACACACACACACACACACGCGCGCGCGCGCTTTTCCTTTAGGTTGTCAGGGAGGGGAGGGGCTGTGTGAGAGAGGTTTCCTCCCAGGTTGCCCTGGAGCATTCACAGGGGTGGAGTCACCATCCCAGAAGCAGGCAGGATGCTTCTAGCATCCCTTCTCCCCCAAGGAACCTCCCTCCTGCCTCATTTGGGGTGCCGGGTCCTCACTCTGAGACGGGATAGAGAGGCAGGCCGTGAGCTCCACCACGAAAAGATGACCTTTTGCTGTGTCTGGTGTAACCTCAGTCCCCGGATGATAGTATTCCCACAGCTCTCAGAAGTCCCTTACTGGAATTCAAGTGTCCAGCCAGCCAATGGTCCCAGGGAAGAAGGAGGGGGCTCGTACTGCCTGCCTTTCACTCCACAGACAAGCCCCAGCCTCCGAAGGGCACCGGCAGCAGCCTAGACGCTGTGGAAAGTTCTCTAGGGAAATCTCACAAGCCTGTCAGAAACTTGACCTCATTTGCATTTTCTGATTGAATCACAGATAGGTTTTGGTTCTCCCTCTTCCCTTTACAGAGCCAGGCCCAGGAATGAAGAAAGGCGAAGTAACCTAGTATTTTTCAGGAGAAATGTGTTATTATTGATGATAAACTTGGTTCTCTTACACATGGTATTTCTAGGCCTTGACTCATTCCACAGTAGATGTGTGCCTGTATCGTGTTACTTAAAAATCTTCCTTTCTTATACATCATTGTTTCATGAAAAGTTCAACAGCATCAGGGCACGCTCCTGAAGGATTTATTTGTTAACTGCATCTTCGTTCTCATGATGGTAGTGAAGGAATTTCTTTCAAGGACCACAGTTCCTGTGATAGCATAAATCAAAGACAAGACAGTTGCCTGCTCTATGTGGGACTTTTGTTTTTAATCTCGTTTTCCAAAGGGAGGGGAAATTTAGACCTCGGAAAGCAGAGAGTACGACCAAGTTATTTAGATGTCAGTAAGCATCTGGACTTCTGGCATCTATTAACTGGTGTCACAGAGCCTTTCGAAAGGCAAACAGTGGTGGAGGGCGTATGCTGCTGGGCTTCGTCGTGCTGGTTTTGCAAAAGTGCATAAGCACAGTTGTGTCTGCCAGGCCCAAACCATGGCAGAAAATGTTGCTGTGACAAGGGATTAACAACTTGCTTGGTGGGCCTACTTATGCAAAGGGACTCAGAGACATGTACCTAATAATAGGAAAGACAAACCAAGAGCCAAGGAAAATCAGTTCAGTTCCTTCTCCTTCTGATGAAAAAAAATAGGAATTTTTTTTTTTCATGCAAATGTAAGAAACCACTCTTCGAAGTGCAGCATTTAATACTGTAGCTGGATGCTAAGGGTTTTTTTTTGGCTTTTTAGTTCTGTTACCCCCTTTCTCTTCTGCATCTCAAAGAGAAGGGACACTTGAGGGCCTCAGAATCCCAGAGGAAGTATGCTCCATCAGTGGAGCGGGCATCCTGCTCTCCTAAATGGATGGGATTCGGACACATTCGGGTTTCATGTTGGGTTTTGCCACTTATTAAGCTGTGTGACCTGGAGCAGGACACTCTCACTCTCTGAGCTTTTCTGCTTTCCTCTGTTACCTGTTGCAAAAATTACTGTCTAATACGGTGAGTGGAATAATAAAGGAGATAATGCATGTAAAGAATCCTAACAGTTTCCCCCTGCCCTCCCCATTCTCTTATGCGAAGAATTCCTGAAAAAGAAAATTTAAGGATGGTTTTAATCTAACCTTAACATATTAGAATCCATGTACCTGTCCCCTACTTTCATTTTAGATCTTCCCCTCCCAGATGTTCCTCTTCCTTTCTCACTTTGCCTTGTTCCTCATCCCTCCCACCTGCAGTATTTCTCTCCTTTCAGGAATCTATTCCTTCTTTTCTTTTCTCCCTTTTTTTACCCATTTTCCTTGCCCATGATTGGTATAGGGGAGGAGTAGAAAAGGATAAGGACGAGAGTCAGGGCATTGAATATAAGTGAATGGAATAGAAGAGAAAAAAGAGTGAAACGCTATTCTTTCATGCATTCGACAAATACTGATGAAGCACCTACTGTGTGCAGACTTAGGGCACAAGAGCGGCACACTTGGTGCTCCCACACGGTTTCATGCGCAAACCCGGAATTCAACAGGAAAGTGCGATTCTCTCTGCCAAGTCTTTGACCCAGGATACAAAGGATGTGGTGGGACACTGGGGAGGGCTGGGGAAGGAGGAACCGTCTACCTGAGAGCTAGAGGTAAGGACAGAAAAGACGGGGTTTGGAGAGGCTGCAGAGTAGCTTGTTAAGGACCGAGGAGAGAGAGACCCTGGTGTGTTTGGAGAAATAAAAGATCAGGATGGAGGCACAGAGCTCACAAGGGAGGGTGTCTAGAGGTGAAGTAGAGGGGCAGTCAGGGTACCACTCGAAAGGTTTGCATGACTTGGGGAGGCATTTAGACTTGACTCTGAGAACCAGAGGAAATCGGTGGCGAAAGTAGGGGGGCAGCAGCGATCGGATCTGTGATACTGGTGCCTTGCTCTGGCTGCAGCGGGGAGGCTGGGCCTGCTTATCTTGGCTCTGCGCCTATCTTTTCAGGGCTAGGTTGGGCCCTCAGAGTTGTCAAGTCCTCGCTTTGAAAGCCAGCCGCCTTGCAAAAGTCTAGTGCTTTCAGTGGTCCAATGAACCGCGATCAAAAGAGGTCCCCCTTGGCCAGGCGCTCTTTTAAGGACTCTGCTGAGGGTTTGAACTGACTAGTTTTGAAATGTAAGACAAACCGTAATCACTGGGCAATGCTCCCTTGTTTTGCTAGGGAGAGACATTTATAGGTATTAAACTAGATCCAGAAGGCCCCTAATACAGCTCCTTAAATGCAATAATAACACACAATTATTAGGGGGAACTATTATTATTATTCCAAGTAATAACATAATTTTGTGCCCATGGAGAGCATCCAAAGTGTTGAAAGAAATGAGCATTGGGTAATGAAGCCTCGCCACTCCTCCACGAGTTGGGCGAAGTATCATTAGATTCCTTTATAGAGGAGTCAATCGAAATGCTGTTGGCTCAGTTGACTTCCTTGAGGTCAAACCGTGGGAAGAGAAACTGGGGATTTTTATGTTTTATCAACCCCTTTTGCTTCATGTGTCCCACTTATGAACACAGATTCAGATTTTCCCAGTGCCTAAGCAAAGAATACTCCTTAAGGGTTAGGAGAGACCTTTGGGGAGAAGCACCCAGAACCTGTCCTGCTAACTGCACCCCCTGCTCTTCCACACTCGAGGGTTCTCTGCACACAGAGAAGCTGATTTACCGCCACGCAAAAGGCGGCCCTTTGGAGGAGAATCACAGCACCGGTCAAGTCAGAAATGGTGAACAAAGCCCAACAGCACAGGGAGGGGGGTGAAAGAATAGAGAGGTCGCTGTTGGGGGGCTTCAGGTTCAGGTAACAGGAGTACAGACCCCAGACATTTGTATGCATCTGCTGCTGCAGCCCCTTTCTTCTCTTCCACCCATTTTCTTTAGCTCTGGTCTCCTGCCTCCAAAATTCTAGAATTCAAGCTTAGGAAAGACACCTAAGGGACTATATTGGGCATCTTGGGAAGCTCTGTGCTCTCTTCCAGATCATTTGTTTTTTTCATTCCATGAACTTTTAACTCATGTCAGGAACCACACTGGGCCCTGGAGATGCAGAGCAGGAAAAGGCTTGATTCCCACCTTCAGGAAATCAAAGACTTCCCTGAAGGAGAAAAAGATACCATACATCCCCTCCATCCTGTCCGTCTCCACCCAAAATCAACAGCCTGAACACACATGTGATTTGTGCTCAGTACAGAAGAGGCAGGTGCAGGGCGCCTCGGAGGGGGCAGACTGGAGAGCTTGGAGAAGACCTTGGGGGAAGGGAGTAGCATTTGAACCAGCAGTAGACAGATGAGATTACTGTGCTAAGATCTAAGAGAAAGTCCTCTGTGTGGAAGGAACAGCCTGGGCAAGGACATGGAGACATGAGGCTGTATGAGGTTTGGGAGCCATTTAAATACTCCATCTTTGTTGCGCAAAATTGTCCTTTTGGACCGGAAGAACTGAATTAATCCCTAATTATATATTCTCTCCTAATTTTTATAGATTGTTTTATGAAATGTGGTAGCCCTCTTTATCCAGATGGATTCTAAATTACTTAAGTTCAAAGACTTTGTTTGCCCCATAGTACAGAACAGAGCAATAATGCGTGTCCAACAACTTCCTAAGACACACAAAGGAAAAGTCCAAGTTAGACACGAGTGAGAAGACCCGGTCTCCAGGGTCACTTCCAGCAACGGCTCACTGAGTGATATTTTTGTTTTGTTTTGTTTTTGACTGCATTGGGTCTTCGTTGCTGTGTGCGGGCTTTCTCTAGTTGCGGCAAGCGGGGGCTACTCTTTGTTGCGGTATGCAGGCTTCTCATTGCGGTGGCTTCTCTTGTTGTGGAGCATGGGCTCTAGGTGCATGGGCTTCAATAGTTGCAGCATGCGGGCTCCATAGTTGTGGCACATGGGCTCAGTAGTTGTGACACACGGGCTTAGGTGCTCCATGGCATGTGGGATCTTCCCGGACCAGGGATCGAACCCGTGTCCCCTGCATTGGCAGGCGGATTCTTAACCACTGTGCCACCAGGGAAGTCCCCACTGAGTGATTCTGAATGTGATGCTTCCATTCTCTGAGCCTTCATTTTCTCGTATGTAAAATTATGATAATTCTGCTACTTCTTAAATGATTTTGATGATAAAATAAGGCATCAGAGATAAAACTACTTTGTATAAACTATGATATACAAAATATTGTTGTTATTAGGTCTGACCTAATAAATAATTATAATAAAGATATAATATTCTAGAGTAATTTCTTTTCTTTCTATTCCCTCAGCTGTCACCCATTAGAATCTCTAAGTTCAGCCGCAAGGCAGAACTGATGGAATGATGGGCAAGGGATACAGTTGAGTAGGGCTCATTTTGAAGACCAGGTTTTAGTCAACAGATTCCAGACCCCACTCACCACTAGAGGTGGAGCTCCAACCATATTGTCTGCCTAGATTCTCACTGCCTTGAGTACTAGGATGGCTAAGCACATAGGTTTCAGGTCTTGGCCACCAATGGGTTCTATGGGACTTGAGCAAAGAGACTGGCAGCCCACCATGCACAACCATGGGTACTCAGTGAATAGATAGAAAAGTGTTCCCTGGAGAAAGCAGCTGGCTGTCCAGACAGATCTCCACAAAGGGAGTGTCCTGCATGAGGCTCTGTACTCACCACCCTGTCTGCTCTTCCTGGGCACACAGGATATGACATTTCCCTGTCTCCTCACAGTTAGGTTGGGGCCAAAAGACTGAGTTCTGGCAAATCGAACGTTAGTAGATGCGGTACGAGTTTTAGTGCAAGGCACTGGAGAATCGATGTGCCTTTTCTCTCTCCCTTCTCACTTCTCTTGGAGACCTTGGAGACCGTGTGTTCCAGATGGTAGAGAAACAAGATGGGGAAGGACTATTGATCCACATCAGACTTGGTGGAATCAAGAAATAAAGCTCCTTCTGTTAAGCTACTGAGATAAGGATTTCTTTGTTACCACAGAGCCTAGCCTTTTCTGGTTGGTGCAGTGGAAATGCCTTGGCTATTGTCACCATAGTTCAGACTCTGGCAGTATCCTTTTTAAATATAATAGCAGGACATGCTTCTGGATAATGTTCATCCATCCATTGTGTACGTTCCATCAGTCATATCCCACTAGGGCTCTCTGACCTGAGAACTCTTTCTACCAGACTGTGTATTTCTTCTCAAATCCACCAGGTGCTGAATTTATCATTTAACCGTCGCATGACACTATTATTTCTCTTATATCACTGAAGAGTGAAGGAATGTCTCATTATCAAGCCAAGTTACAGTTAATGCATATCTATTAATTTTATTCCTAAGGCCTTAAGAATATGGGATAATAATGATTAGAATTAGCTAACATCTATTGAGTTTTTTCTATGTGTCAGTCACTAGGAAAAGTGCTTTATCTATATTTCCATTTAGTTTTCCCAATAAACTTACAGGGTAGGTGCTATTGTTGTTCTTTTACAGATGGGGAAACCAAAGTACAGAGAAGTTAATCAGTTTTTTCAAGGTCGCATAGAGGGAAACAGATTCAAATGTAGGCAGTATGATACCAGAGGCCATGCTTGTCAACACACTGTGCTTTTCCACAATTTGCACAATTCTTCAAAATTAAAGAATTCTACCACTTGATTCAACTTTGGGGTTTGGGGTTTTTAAACAGGTAGGGAATAGCCATTTCAGAATTAAAATAATGAACATGCAAATGACTCAACTTTCGTAAATAACCTGAGATGGAAAATTGTTCCTTGCCCAAGAGACAGTAAATGAAATTGACATCATTTGGTCTTGGCTGACTTTGTACATGGCTCACCACAGATTAATGGTCAAATAGATATTTAAAAGGCTCCGATTACAAATCCACTGGACAGGACCAGGCCTACAGATATGTACGAGGCAGAAATGAGAATTGAGATAAGGGCAATAATAAATGACATAAAGAAACTGTCAGTTTTCCAGTGGATTAAGATTTCTTTTCAGACAATGTTATTATATTGTTGGTCCAAAGTATATTTGACTATTTTACTATGTTAAAGACAGAATGAAGGAGCTTAGACAAAATGGTTAGTAACAGATAGCAGATTAAACACACATATTTAATTCTGTTCTCAAAATCCACTAGAATCCTTTGTAAAGAGTCTTTTTAAAGGATAACCCATAAGGCCACACATGAGAATACATCAGCAACTATTTTGGAAGCTAGAAAGCCAATGGAATACAGGTCTGTGCCTTACCAGATAAGAAAACTGAATCCTGGGACTTCCCTGGTGGCGCAGTGGTTAAGAATCTGCCTGCCGACGCAAGGGACACAGGTTCAATCGCTGGTCCAGGAAGATCCCACATGCCACAAAGCAACTAAGCCCACGAGCCACAACTACTGAGCCTGTGCTCTAGATGCCGTGAGCCACAACTACTGAAGCCCGTGCGCCTAGAGCCCGTGCTCCATGACAAGAGAAGCCACCGCAATGAGAAGACCACGCACCGCAACGAAGAGTAGCCCCCACTTGCCACAACTAGAGAAAGCCCGCGTGCAGCAATGAAGACCCAACACAGTCAAAAATTTTAAAAAAAGAAAAAGAAAAGAAAAGAAAACTGAATCCCAATCCAGTAATGGGGAAAATCTAGAATATCACAGAACTCACTGCCAAGAATTGATGGGACCAGTTATCTCTGAAAGTGGGGTAGGATGTGGGCTAACAATAGAATATTGTTTAAAAATCTGTTTAAGTAGCAATTTGATCCTAAATTCCCTCTGAGAAACTGCCCCAGCCCTTCTCTGAATAGAGTTATTCTTTGGATATATGAACTGGTGGCCCCTCGACTTGGGACACCATGCACAAGCAGTGGAGTTAAGGGTACATGTATGTGTTTAACTGAAGACTCCCTGCTTTCTTCCTCCAACCCGGCTCCCACACAAGGGCAGCCAGATGTATACCTCTTAGCAGGAGCTGGAGTCTTTGCTGGGGTATCTCACTGGCCTAAGAGGAATAAAACACTGAACAAACTGGCTTTGGAGTTCCCCAAGGAAATGGCCCAATCATTTATTATAGCCGTGAATGAACCCCTCTCATGAACCCCAAAGTCATACTCAGCTTTTTAATGCCCCACTCCTAAATATAAGCAAATAACCAAGAATTACCAGGCATTTGAGGAAAGCATCTAATATGAAAGACAGAGTTTTTTTTAAGTAGCAAATTAGAGGAAACAGAAACTAGGAAGGGAGAAGAAAAAAAACCTGTGTTTGTGTTTAACAAACACAGAAAGATAAATGGAGATATGACATCATAAAAGAATAATAGAATGTTCTAAAAGAAAAAAGGAATGCTCAAAAATAAAAGAGAGCTGTAACAAATTAAAAATCTTCACTACCAAATGTAAAACCGATAGCTAGTGGGAAGCAGCCGCATAGCACACGGAGATCAGCTAGGTGCTTTGTGACCACCTAGAGGGGTGGGATAGGGAGGGTGGGAGGGAGGGAGACGCAAGAGGGAAGACATATGGGTATGTATGTATATCTATAGCTGATTCACTTTGTTATAAAGCAGAAACTAACACACCATTGTAAAGCAATTATACTCCAATAAAGATGTTAAAAAAAAAAATCTAAGAGTAGAAATGAAAACCAATACAGAGAAAAGGAATGGGGGAATGGAAAGGATAAAATAATTCAAGAGATGATTCAGAAAATTTTGAAAGTGATGGACAAGAGTTTTCCATTGAATCTATTGAATACCTATTATAATGGATGAAATTAGATCGATACTAAGGCAGGATCATTATGAAATTTCAGAACACCAAAAGCAAGGAGAAGACGCTTGGTTCCAAAGAGAAACAACAGGTTTCCCATAAAAGATCAAGAATTAGAGTGGTATTAGGCTTCTGAACGACAATTTTGGAAACTAAAAGATGATGGAGCAAGGTTTTTAAAATTCTAAGGGAAAATGATTTCCAGTGTAGAATTCTGTATCCCACCAAACTATCAATTACACATGAGGTTAGATTAAAACATTTTCAGATATATGAGACCTCCAAAGTTTTACCTCACATACATCCTCTCTCAGGAGACTATGGAAGGAAGCTCCATCAAAATGAGAACATAAACCAAGAGAGACACAGACTCTGAGAACAAGGCAGTCAACAAAATAGAGAATGAAGAGAGTTCCAGGAGCAGGGGAAAGAGAAATCACAAGACAACAGCTGTGCAACAGCCCAGAGAAGAGCTAGTCCAGATTAGAGTTGGTCAGAAGCTCCTGGAGAAACCACTTCGAGAAGGTGAAATGGGTAAAATACCTGATGTGTTTGAGTGTATTGAGACTTACGCAACCAGGGGAGAGTTTGGGGTTGAATAAAGTAATCAGTAGATAGAAAATTAAGCAAACCAGTTCATGATTAACTCCAGAGAAACAATATTGTACAGGAAAGGAAGATTACTCATTGGACACAACAAGACCTAGCAGTGCATAGCATTTTCACTGTCATTAAACCAGAAGCACAGAATATTGATTCAACCAAATTGTGATAGAACTACATTGGCAGCATGGGGGACAGGAAATGTGCATGTGTGTGGTAGGGGTGGGAGTTCTTAAAAGAAAGCACAGACCTCATCTTCTGTACTGGAAGTTCATTAGATAAAGCCTAAAACTGAAAAGTCAAGAAGAAGTTACATAAAATTGGTACAGCCACTATGGAGAACAGTATGGAGGTTCCTTAAAAAACTACAAATAGCACTACCATACGACCGAGCAATCCCACTACTGGGCATATACCCTGAGAAAACCATAATTCAAAAAGAGTTCATGTACCACAATGTACATTGCAGCACTATTTACAATAGCCAGGACATGGAAGCAACCTAAGTGTCCATCGACAGATGAATGGATAAAGAAGATGTGGTACATATATACAATGGAATATTACTCAGCCATAAAAAGAAACGAAGTTGAGTTATTTGTAGTGAGGTGGATGGACCTAGAGTCTGTCATACAGAGTGAAGTAAGTCGCAAAGACTTACTAAAATACAATAATAAAAACAAATACCGTATGCTAACACATATATATGGAATCTAAAAAAAATAAAGATGGTTCTGAAGAACCTAGGGGCAAGACAGGAATAAAGACGTGGATGTAGAGAATGGACTTGAGGACACGGGGAGGGGGAAGGGTAAGCTGGGATGAAGTAAGAGAGTGGCATGGACTTATATACACTACCAAATGTAAAATAGATAGCTAGTGGGAAGCAGCCGCATAGCACAGGGAGATCAGCTCGGTGCTTTGTGACCACCTAGAGGGGTAGGATAGGGAGGGTGGGAGGGAGACGCAAGAGGGAAGGGATATGGGGATATATGTACACATATAGCTGATTCACTTTGTTATACAGCAGAAACTAATACACCATTGTAAAGCAAGTATACTCCAATAAACATGTTTAAAAAAAAATTTTTTTTAAAGAAGTTACATAAACATGTTATTTAGCGATATGGAGGGAAATATCAAGAGTCAGCTAAGGGAGTTGAAAGTGGTTGCCCTTGGGGCATGAGAAATGGAGGGAGGGGACTGCTGGGTTTTCTATGAAGCTTTCTAGGGTTGTCTTTTTCAATAATATGCAGGTATAACTTTTCACCATGAATTTTTTCAAAGACATAATTGGAATTCACTGTGAACATTTCCACAGATGATTGCAGTTCAGGCTGCTGTTACCATACAATTTACCAATCCAAGCCTGATGTCAGCATGGTCATCCCAAGAAGACAGGGAATTAGTTCTAGAATTTAGAGCTGAAGGACATTGTTCTATAAACACGAACCTTTCTCCAAAGAAGGCAAGTAACTTGCCCCAGGTCCCCCAGCTCAGAGCAGAATCAAAACTGAAAACCAGAGCCCCTCACACTTGGCCCAGTATTCTTTCCTCGACACTCTCAAGACTCCACTTTTCTCCTCTTTGTGTGTGAGAGGCTGCTCGCTCAGTGGCAGGGACCCGTGGTGATAGTGGAGGAGGTCACCTCTGACTCCTGTCCCAGCTGTGCTCCTGACCTGCTCATCTTTAACCTCACTCAACGTGTTGTTGTGTTTTCATCTGTGAAATGGGGATAATCATGCCTGTGTTGCCCACTTGGTAGCATTGTTGTGGGGATCAAAGGAGAGCATAGAGATCAAAGCACTTTATGAAATTATAAAGGCTTTTCAGGTACTGGGGGTGCTGTTATTCTCATTGCCACTGCACCTCCCTGGGAGAGGCGGCAGTGCAGGCCATCTGAAGGTTCCCGTTAGGGGTATTGCTGAGCGTGCTGTGTAGAACTAGAAGGATGGCATTCCAAAAGGCGTGGCGAGAGACGTTTGAACCGTTCCGTCGGGCTCTGGCCCAGAATTAGTCTGGTGCTACTGCTGTGCGTGGTGGGTGGATACACCTTCCCGCAGAGGTTAGCTTGTAATCAGAGTGTGTGTGCATTGGATGCTTTTTGGTCCAGCCATCCACTAGAATATGGACTTTCCTCTTCCCCTGAAGGTTTTGTTTTTGTTTTTTAAACCCCTTGCCTTTCTTTCCCTCTTGGGTTCCTACCAAGAAATCAGAAGCAGAAGAGTTAAACTCCTCTGACAGTTCTGACTTTCCTACTGAAGGGAAAAATTTCAAAGCAGCATTAGAGATGCTGCCGTGGCCTTGACTGGAGCATTCTAGAAGGAGGGAGGTATAAAGACAATTCCCAGGCACCGAATCCTGCCCAGTCTACCCTGACACTCCTGGGGGAGGGACAAGTACGGAGGGAAAGGGCTCCGGGCTCCAAAGGAAAGGGTTCCCGGACGCCTAAAATGTGCACCTTTGCCACTCGTGTTGACAATCTGGTATTGAACGATAGGTAGAGGAAACAATGCTGTATTAGACAGTTACACTTGTATTTGGCAGAAATGGACACTGACACCAAGTAAAGTGACTGTCTCAAGTCCCTCATCTGGCTGGACGCAAAACCAGGACTGAAATCCAGGCTTCTTTCACGTCCTCCTTAATGGTGCAGCCAGCAGTTCGCCAGAGAGGGGCACACTGGGCTCTGGAATGTTCACTAATGTACAGGGAAGGCAGACTTACCATAAAATCTTAATTTAATAATACAATATAAATCAGCTAACTCAAATTGAGGGCTACGTGCTTTGTGTTCTATATAAATACTCAGTATCTTACAACGACACCATGAGTTGGCTCCTATTGTTATTCCGACCTACAAATAGGAAAACAGGATGAGAGAGGATAAATAAGTTTCCCAAGGTTGCATCCCCAGTCAGCAGTACTGCTCGGCTCAAACCCAATGCTTTCTGACCCTTACGCTTCTCTCCAGCTGCGCTCTCTGTGTTTTAATTGTTTGTAGCAATAGCGCTCTCTCTCTCTCTCTCTCTTTCTCTCTCTCTCTCCCGCCCTCTCTTTCCCTCTCTCCCTCTCCCCCTCTCCCTTCCCCCGCTTTTTCTGTAACTCTGTCTGAGTTCCCCAGCCCTGTTGCATTGTTGTTCATGGTTCAAATGACACGGTTTTATTTGGGCAGTTGTCAAGAGTGATTGGTGCGGTGAAGTCACCCTCTGGCAGGTGTTCCCTTGCCTGTCAGTGGAGAGTGGCGTCATGGTGAGAGGGGATGGCCACATAAGGGGGGTAGCGGGGAGCAGAGAGGAGCCTGGGATGACTTGGGCTGCCTACTGGGGAAGTGACTGGTGGAAGCAGTGATTCATCACCCTGGATGTGCTCAGGACTGGATCCATGGGATTCTCACAATTTTCACGCCCTCAACAAAACTGGCACATTTAAAAACTGTGGCTGGCATAGCACAGGGAGATCAGCTCGGTGCTTTGTGACCACCTAGAGGGATGGGATGGGGAGGGTGGGAGGGAGGGAGATGCAAGAGGGAAGAGAAATGGGAACATATTGTATATGTATAACTGATTCACTTTGTTATAAAGCAGAAGCTAACACACCATTGTAAGGCAATTATACTTCAATAAAGATGTTAAAAAAAAAAAAAAAAAAAAAACCTGTGGCTGGGAAGTCATTTTCCCTTGATTTACTTGGGCCATGAGGAAATCATTTTTTAAACTACACATATAAGGAGGCCATTAAAAAAGAACAATGAATAAATTTGGATTTTAGGTTTCTTCTGTCGAAAGGGAGAGACGATTTTAATGTAAAAGCTGTGATCACAGGCTTATTAAGAGGAATAAACTGAGCCAGGATCCCTGAATTTACAATTCAAATACATAAACCCTGGCCAAAATACAAGGAGACTAGTTTTTGTGTGTGGCTCTTGCAGTCAGTCGTTTAATCTCATACATATGTAATTTTATCATCACACCTCTTTCGCTTGTGGAAATTCAAAAATATTTGTAATCCCCCTTAACCACAGGTGATCGTAATCACCAGTGGAGCTTAAGCGATCAAACTTACTAAACCACATTTTAAAGGACCCTGATACATGAACTTGCTACCTTCAACACTGTGGAAATAGCACTTGTTTGGAAGTCAGATGGCCCTGGGATCAGATTCAGATTCTGCCATTCCCTGTGTGATCTTGGGCAAGTTACCTCTCTGTGTCTCAGTTTCCTCCTCTGTCAAACGGAAAGGATTAACTTGGGCCTCCCTAGGCTATTTGGAGCATTAAATGAGATTGTTTTATTCAAAAATGATGATGTAATACACCTAACATGGAGCAAACCCATCTTGAATGTTTGTTAGTATTAATGCCAGCTCCTGCAAGTGTTTTGTCTATTCCTGAGATGTGTGGAAAAAAGAGATAGTGAAACATAGAGAGCGGGGGAAAAAAAGAGAGAGGAAAAAAAAAATAAAGTGGAGATAGAAAAAGGAGAAGACCAAATACAGATTTCCCCACCCAGATGTATTAAAACCAATTCTCCATATCATGGGTCAGAAACTTATAGTCATCCCCCCCCCCATCTATTTTGGGGTAGCTGGAGAAAATAGTTATACTGTAGGGGTTATAGGTAGTAATAAATAATTGGTTGTAGTAATAAACAACTACTTCCTCTTGAATTAGAGCCATGGAATGTCAGTGAAGGAAGACCTTGGACGTCTTTTATTTTCCTGCTAGGGATGCTGAAGCCCCGAAAAATGATATGAGCTGATCAACGTGACATACAAGTAGCAGCAAAACTAGGACCCTCAAATCCCAACATCTACTCTGGCATCCTTTCCAATCTGAGATGCTGCCTTATGGGCTCCACATCCCTCCATCTCGCTCCTTTTCAGTTCCTTGTCTTTTCTTAGAGCAAAAATTTAAAAGCTGACACACATGTCGTCTGCTCTTTGGGATGGAATTGTTGAACGTTTCAGGATAGGTACCTTCCTTGGTACCTATTTGGCCTATGAGGAGGCCAAACAAGTCAACTAGAGAGGACTGTTAGGCCCCAGCTTTCTTTCAGCCGGCTTCTTCCTCCTCCCCTGAGAATAAAGAGGTACCGAGCTTCCCCTCTCCCCTGAGCAGAGCACGGTTGGTCCTGAGGGGCTGCTGCTCAGGTGCAGATGAGAGGGAAGATTTCAGCCAACCGGAGTTCTAATTTGAGGCATAAATTAATGCACACCTGAACAGGTGACATTATCCACATGATAAATTGCTATAGGCACAGGCCATTGTGTTCATAAGGGTGATTTATGGCCCGGGTTTGGAAATAAACAGAGAAGGAAGTATTTAAATGTAGCCCATTTAAAAACCAAGCTGTGAGGTTGAGGGCTGTCTTTTAAAAACTGAGGTGTCTTTCCTCTGTCAGAGTTGTCCGTATTAATCAAAATCGAGTGCAGTGGCTTTGTACATTTTTTTAAACAGGAAAAAAAAAAGCATTTATGTTTTAAATAGAGCATGTAAGGCTCTTTGTTCTTGTTTTATTTTTTTTTCTAGAACATAGAACCCAGAATGAAACCTCCAGGAATCAGTACACATTTTCTTTACTTAGGCCTTCTCTCATCGTCTTGTCTTTTGAGGCTGAGCAGAAAATGAAAACCTTAATTGATTTCCTGCCTTATTGAATCTGGGCAAAGATTTTCATCTCTGTAGACACAGAAATATCTGAAAAAGACAAAGATGGTTTGTCAACTACAAGTGACTATCATTTCAAAAGTTAAGAAGAGTGGAAGAGAGCGGCCGCCAGGCTTACCGCTCCCTGCCCAGCACGCGCACACACACACACACACACACACACACACACACACACACACACACACACACACACACACACACACACACACACACACACACACACACACACACAGAATATGCCTAGACAGGCACGGTTTTTCCTTCTGAACATGGAAGCCAGACACTTGAGCTATTTGTCTCTAGCTCAGCCCCTAAAGGGGCAAAAGAGAGATGGGCCTTATGAAACATTTAGGAGTCCCACCAGGCAGAGTCACAAAGAACAAATGAAATTAGCCCCTTTCTAGGGCCAAGAGCCCTCGGTAAAGCTAGAAATAATGATCAATTTTTTAAATCCCTACCATCTATTTTTTCTTCCCACCTCTGCCCCCACTACATGGTCCTCACAACAACCTTTGAGTTGGGAACTCTTATTCATATTTTTAGGTGGGGAAACTGTGGCCAGAGGGATGCGAGTTGGCTGGTGATCAGGAGGCCTGTCCTTGGGAGGCACTGGTGTAGATTCAGGTCGGCCTGACTCCAGCCCTTGCATCCCGTCAAATCCTCTCTACTTACAGCGGTGCCTTTTTTTATCCACCTCCCGGACCCCACCCCACTACTACCAGCCATCTTAAGAGAGCTCTGGGGTCTGCTATAAGATCATCCGTTGCCCAAGAATTACACCTGGAGCCAGCCAAGGCACCTCTGTCAGGCTTCCCTTTCCACGTCCGTAACATCAGTGATTCATTCCCTACCTAGTGAACATAGTTGCTGTGTCTAATAAAAGGGGAGAAATGTACGTGAAAACAGCTTTTTACACTGCCATACACCACCACCATCATGATCATTTTCTTCTGTAAGACAGTTAAGGAATTAACCCACACCAGCAGTCTTGTATTTTATGAGGAAACGCCTAGAAACTAAAAAGCCCACGAACAACGATGCAACTCATCTGAGATAGTGAGTCTGGTTTGCAAGGGTCTGCTCACAAATTCCACACTGTGGCGAGCGCCTCTCCCGGGCTTTGGGCGGCTGCATCGGGGCATTTGAGGCCAGAGAGCTTCACGTCTTTATAACATTATGCATTAAAGTCATCTGTAAAGTGAAGAGACATTCCAAATAGGCCTTATGTTTTTCATTTTTTCATTTTGGCACGGGGACACAGAGCAATTTTCCAGAATGTTTTAAATAGGAAAAAACGGTCATCCTCAAGACAGCCGTTCTGTATTCCTGAGCCCCTGGGTCATATCCACATTCTGAAATATCTGAGCCACTGAAGTCTGTGTTCCTTTAAATGCGCTGTTTCTTTTATTAAAACAAATGAAGGCAGCATTCATTCCTTATATAATATTCTTACCTCTGAGCCCTGTGGGCAGGGAGGGTTCGGAATCCTGGAATAAAGCTGTTGGAACACATTGGGAGGGGAAGGAGGAGGAGGAGGGCCACTATTGAGGAGAATGCTTCTGTAGTTCCTAATTGCTCCTGGCCACCCAAGTCCTCCAGGTGTTCATGAATTTTATCTGGCTGCTATGGGATTAAGTGTTTTCACGGGGTCTGGGCAGACAAGGGCTGTTCCTAGGGTTGGCAGTAATGTGCCACGCTTTTGTGTGGTCTGTCCTTGATAGTAACGCTTTACATTTTATATAAGATGTGCACAGTTTTAAAGCCCCTTCACGTCTAGTTTTTCAGTGGTTTACTTCAGTAAACATGCAATGATCAACTACTGTGTGCCAGGCACTGTGAAGAGTACTGGCAGTGTGGCCCCCTGCCCTTGGGGAGGTCACAGAGTGGCAGACGTTGCGGGGACCAAATCTATAAGCAACTATATGCAGCCCAGCATAGTTAATGCTGTTTTTTAAATTTTATTTATTTATTTATTTATTTATTTATGGCTGTGTTGGGTCTTCGTTTCTGTGCGAGGGCTTTCTCTAGTTGCGGCGAGCGGGGGCCACTCTTCATCACGGTGCGCCGACCTCTCACTATCGCGGCCTCTCTTGTTGCGGAGCACAGGCTGCAGACGTGCAGGCTCAGTAGTTGTGGCTCACGGGCCTAGCCACTCCGCGGCATGTGGGATCTTCCCAGACCAGGGCTCGAACCCGTGTCCCCTGCATTGGCAGGCAGATTCTCAACCACTGGGCCACCAGGGAAGCCCCATAGTTAATGCTGGAATCGAGACAGGAGTGTTGTGAAGGAGCCATACACCAAAGAGCAAGCCCTCTTCTTCTGAAGCAGCAGAAGGAGCAGAGGCATGAGAACTGGGTTCTGGAGGGTGAATAGGAGCTCATCAGGGGGTAACCCTGCAAGTTAGGCAGAGGAAGTATTGTTTACTAGTTGATAGCAAGGAAACCGGCACTCAGAGAAAGTCACTTGCTCCCTGAGGTCACAAAGAGAAGGTAGCTGTACATGACTGCCCTCTGAGCCCGGCATCCTTCCTCTCACAGCCCTGTCCCAGCACTTAAAACGATTCTCTTTTTAACATCAAAAGAAATGAGAAACGATGTGAAATCTTCACCTCTTCCTTGTGGGTTTGTAAGGTTGATACTTTCCGCCAGAGCTGAGTCAGAGACACTATTACCAAAGAGAAATTTTGTTTTAAGTTAGTCTTCCTGGCATTTCTGTCTGTGCTTCATAACTAAATCCTAAGGTTTGTCATCCTGTTGTTGAGAACTTACAGAGGGTATGCTGTGAGTAGGGCCAAGAGAAGTGCTAGAAATGGCTGAATTAAATGGGACAACATGTCATTCTTCCTTTTTTTATTTAACAAATATTTATGGAAGACCTACTGTCAGTAATTTGCTGATAAATGTTTAATAATTGGCTCTCCAGAAAAAGAAAAGTCCTGATTTTCAATGTCTGTCAATTTCTATGGTGTAAACACTCCCATTGTAATCAGTTTCAGGCAGCCAGTGTAAATATCCCTGCATGCAAGGTTGACAGGACTTAGGCAGAACTGGTACAGGCCCTGGGCTAGGTGTTCGAGATAGACTAGTGCACAAAAAAGACATGATTCCTATCCCCATAAGAAATCAGAACCCCCATCACTGGGGAGATGAGATATGGACAGTATTTTCCACTTGATCCTAGCAATATTTCTGTTATTGTTTTAAAGAGAAAGCCAGAGATAGAGACAAAAAAAGACTGAGCTATTCCTTATACACGTCTTGATAAATTCTGAAGTGCTTCAGCCATCTGT
The DNA here is from genome assembly GCF_965194825.1 of Balaenoptera physalus. NCBI lineage: Eukaryota > Metazoa > Chordata > Mammalia > Artiodactyla > Balaenopteridae > Balaenoptera > Balaenoptera physalus. The sequence continues at coordinate 105,956,186 of NC_138883.1, read as the reverse complement.
CTCTTCCTGTGCCCCTCCATCCTTATCTGCCTCTCTGCGATGGCAGTCTCCAGCACATGGGTGTTTAACAGAACATCAGATGGCAGAGGAAAATGAGAGAAGGACGAAGAAAAGTGTGTTACTTCTCGGTGCATTTTAGCATGAAAGCATCATGATAAACTTAGTATTTTGGTGGTGGGATCTTCTTAGCATAAGACCTTGTCTCCCCTAGTGACTCAGCACCCCCCTCCGCAATATTTTTGGACCAATGTGGATTAGAGATAAAGTAACTGTGAACCAGTCAGAAGGGGAGCTGTAATGTTTTGAACGGATACCCATCTCGCTCTCACTCTGACAAGGCACACAGGTACCTTCGGCATCCAGGGCTTGGGCCTTATCACTGCCCCAGCCTCCTTATGATAATGTTTCAACCATCCAAAAGAAGCTGGTTACAGGTGTGATTGAGAAGACTCACCTTTGCTGAAATGTCACCGGTGGAGATGTATTCCTTTGGTTGATGGCAGTGCCCCTTACTAACTGATACCCACGAAACCTTTGCTTTGCTAGCGTCAACCACTGACACCTTAGGATAAACTAGTTTAATCAGATAATTTCTAGAAAAATAATTAGCTGAAGGTAGGTTTTAAAGAGAGAGGGAGAGCGTCTGAGCAGGGCTCCAGAGATAGATATAGAGGTGTGAAGGCCCGAGGTACCAGGGTCCTGGCGGAGGAAGGGGGTAAAGAGCCTTGTTGGAGGGAAGGTCCCTGCCCTCTTCCTGACAACATGCAGACCACATGGCTAGCCTCCTCCCTGATGACTCAGGATTCTCACCTCGAACATGAATAACCAGACCACACCACGATACCCTGATGTCCTCTGGTTTTTAAAAAAAAAAAAAAAAGTCTTTATTGAGCAATAACCAGATGACTTTGTTAACTCATTACATAAATTATCTCATTTTCACAATAACCATGATAGGTCGATATGCCTGTCCCCACTCTAAAATGGGGATATATTGTTCGTTAAGAGAAGGAAGCTAGCCGTCAGAGAGGGCAAGTAACTTACCCAAGATTCTGCAGCAAATAAGTGGCGAAGTCTGGCCTTCAAACTTGCGCCCGTGTGATTCGTAAGCCTGCACTCTGCCGTGCGGCCCGCTAGGGTAGGTAAGATTTGCTGGCTCCAGGCTGTTCGATTTCTGATTACTTCTGCTTGCTCTAAGTCCTTCTGGATCTTCCTCTTTTGGTGGTCAGGAATCACATACTGCTGCAGTCAGGGCGTCTGGCCTGTGGGGCTTCCTCTCCCCCTGCACAGGAGCCAGAGTTTGGTTTTAGGAACTAGATAACCAAGCTCGTTGTTTCTCTCTGTAAAATAAGAGTCTGTCTTCTGAGTTGCGTCCTAAGGGCTTCTCCAGATTTACGTACTTGATCTTTGAGACATACCTTGAGTAGGCTTTTTTTTTTTAACTTGTTTTCTATTTCCTTGCTATTTTCTAAATAAATGAAATTATGAAGTATTACATCTTATTGGTAAAATATTCCATATATATTTAGATGTATCTTTTGGAGGTACACTATAGGTGAAGTGTGTGTGTGTGTGTGTGTGTGTCTGTCTGTCTGTCTGTCTGTCTGTCTGTGTGTACAGGAGGAAGAGAAGGAAGAAACAGAACTTGTGAGCTTAGCAACTTGTTTGGGGCTCATGCATCAAATAAAGTTGGTTTTTTTTCCAGATGCGATCATTGGTTTAGTGACTGTTGCCAGTTAAAAACTTTTGTAATCAGTGTCTCCTTCATGCCAGAATTCAAGCTCCATTGATAAAAGTAGTCATCCTCCTAGTTGAGCCGGGACTGGTCTGTGACACAGTTCTAGAACAGTGATGACTGTATTAATATTTTTGATACCTGGCTGACTTTAAAGGCTTCAGTATACAACACCCAAGTGTCAACCTAGCTCCTGGAAAAAGACTGGAACTTTTAGTAGAACTGATTTCCGTGCTTGAGTCCCTTCACCCATCTGGGTGCCTCTACGGCCTCACGTAGAGAAGGAGGACGTGGCTAGACCTGGCGATGGCTTGATGGGCCCATCCACATCTACAGCCAGATGACTGCTGCTTCCCCTCAACCACGTACTGGTCTTGGCGGAAGCTGAAGTGTGCTGCTATTTCATAAGTGACACCCATGTCCTTGCCTCTGCCAGTAAGGAGTTAACATCTCGTACGCAGAGTGCAAGGAGTCTTACATAACTCATTCAGTCTCATCTCATGGGTGTTTTTCTGTAAACTCTGCCAGAACTAATTTCACGGTTTTAAAACAACTCATGGTACTAAAAGAATGTGTAATGAGCTGCCAGGAGATATGATCGTTTCCTGTTTGTAAGGAAAAGACCTGTAGCTCCTTGGGACTTATTAGGAATAATTTCTCAATTAAGTCAACAACACAGGCCCTTGGAAGAGCACACATGGTGCAGCAGAGCTGGTTTTTGAAGGTTCTCCCTCTACTGGGGCTCTAGAATCTTCCCTTCCTCCTACCTCATCCCCACCTTTGTCTAGCTTGCTTTCTTTCTTTCTTCTTCTTAATTTATTGTGGTACATTACATACAAGATTTACCATGTTAGCCATTCCATTTCTTTTTTAATTCCTGCTAGGATTTCAATTAACATTTCATTGGCTTTTATAATTTTTCCTCATATTTTAAGAGTTATTTATGTATTAGGGATATAGACCTTTATTATAACATATATTACTAATTAATTCTTTTTTTTTTAACTTTTTATTTTACATTGGAGTATAGCCGATTAACAATGTTGTGATAGTGTCAGGTGCACGGCAAAGTGACTCAGCCATGCATATACATGTATCCATTCTCCCCAGACTCCCCTTCCATCCAGGCCATGTTAGCCATTTTAAAATGCACAATTCAGTGGCATGTAGCACATTCACAAACTGTGTAACCAGCACCACTATCTCGTCCATAACGTTTTCATCACCCCAAAAGGAACCCCCTTCCCATTAAACAGTCATTCCCAGTTCCCAGCCCTTGGCAGCTACTAGTCTGCTTTCTATGTCTATATATTTACCTGTTTGGGGTCTTCATGTAAATAGAATCATCTGTTATGTGGCCTTTTGTGTCTGGCCTCTTTCACTTCGCATAATATTTTCAAGGTCCATCTATGTGGTAGCTTGTATTGGTCCTTCATTCCTTTTTTGTGGCTGAATAATATTCTATTGTGTGGATATACCAAACTTTGTTTATTCATTCATTAGTTGATAGACAGTTAAGGTTGTTTCCACCTTTTGCCAAGTGCGAATGGGGCTGCTACGAAGATTTATAGACAACTGTTTGTTTGAACACCTGCTTTCAGTCCTTCGGGATATATACCTAGGATTAAACCCGCTGGGTTATATGATAATTCTATTTTTAACCTTTTGAAGAACTGCCGAACTGTTTTCCAGAGTGGCTGCACCATTTTACATTCCCACCAGCAATGCATGAGGGCTCCAATTTCTCTCCATTTTTGCCAGCACTCTTTATTTTCTCTTTTTTCTGTTTAATTGCCATCCTAGTGGGTATGAAATGGTATCTGGCTTTCTTTTGGAGGGATTTATTTCTCAAAACAGTTTAATTTTTTTCAGTGGTGGAAAGCTTGTACAGGCCAAATCACTGCCATAGCCCAGCCCACTGAGTCTGTATCATGTCTCTAAGTTTAGAATCCAGCTCCTGCATTTAGGGAAGTCTGAAGGGTCACCTCTAGGATTGCAGGGCGCATCAGAACTGCCAAGAGCTGCCTAGCTTCATGTCCTTGTGCCATCTCGTGGAGTCCCTTCCAGCTTAAGTAGTCTGTGCATCCCACCAGAGCTAGGCTATCACTCTGTCCGTGATACGGAGAGCAGGGCAGCCGTGGTCCAGCACACAGAATGAGATGGCAACAGAACCACAGCCAGACCCTGGTTCACTCCTCCTCCAGGCTTCTTTCCACTCTGTCGTGAACCACAGATTCATTTCACACTTCCTGTTTGGAGTATGCAGAGGTTAGAAAAATACTGCAGCGATGCTGACAATATTTACATAGGTTTTAAACATTTTGATACTCACAGTAATCCTGGGATGTAGGCCAGACATCAGGTAGTACTATCCCCATTTTAAAAGCTGAAGAAACCAAGGCACAGGGCCATTTAGGTAATTGCCCAGAGCTATTTCCACTGTAATAAGTTGCTGTAAATAACGTTCCATGGTGGTCCAGCCTACAAGGTACCTTTACCTTGAGTGGGGCTGGAGGAAAAGGAAGGATGGGGGTCTAGGTGAGAGGAATGGGCATACTTAGGGGGGTGTCATAAAGAAGGTCTCCTCTGGGAGTGTGAGGTTGGCAAATAAACCTGTTGATTCTGGTTGGCTCGTCGTGGAGGGAGGGAAGGGAGGGAACTGTTTAAAGTTGTAAACTTAAGAGCACAGTGGCTGCTCCTCATCATTGCACCATAGGATTAGATGCCCGTGCACCCCCATGGTGTCATGCTGTGCCCCACAGAAACGAGGTCAAATACTGAGCCTTCTTCCCTCCAGGGGCTTCCAGTCTAAACCATTATCAAGCTTTTAACCCCCCAAAAATACGCTCCTGAGGTCTGGCCACCTTTTCTGAGACATGTCCTAGGAAGAACAATGTGGAAGCAAATTATGTATCACAAGCAACCCATCTAGGGGCTGAGGTTTTATTGCTGCCGCTACTGTTGTGTTGTGGTGCGTATAGCAGTAAACCGACAATTGCTACCAGCCTGCACACGGTGAATAGCCCACGTGGAGCGCTGGCTTGGAGGCACCATGTTGAATTCTCTCTGTACCTGTCCCCACTACTAGCCTCATCATCCAGGTTAGTTCTCTAGAGATAAGGATTCTTTGTCCTGACTCCTGAGCTGGAAGATACCAAGGGGGTGGGGATTGTGGATAGCTGCTATCGCCCAAGAATACCCATGCCAAAATGGCCATAGCTTATAAATTCTGATGCTCTAGCAGTGTTTTCTTGAGGGTGTTATGTGGTTGGCAAGTGATAGAAGGTGGTGTCACATTTTAGAAACTAAGGTCCAGGATTTGGTTTTAGACAAATGCATCCGAGATCCGTCCCGCCGCCTCGCATTTCCCACCTGGGCTTGGTTGAAGGTCTGGAAGTGGAAAGGCAGAACTCCAGGCCTGATCTGCATTGAGCAGTGAATTCAAGGATATGGGCAGATGGGCCAAAACACCCGTCTAAACAGAAAACAGGAAAGGAAGTCCATTGTTTTTTGCTCAAGTTCTAATGCATTGACGACTCTGCACTGTCAGAGGTGAAACACTGTTATTCGACGACCAGTGGCCCATGGCTTAGAAGGTTCTGGGTGTCATTTTGAAAATATATTGGATTTTACTGTCAGAAACCCACAGGCAGCTCACAACAGCGACAGTGACTCAGTTGCCTCTGACGTCAGTGGAGATTTGGATATCGGAAAGCAGGCTTTGGCTCACTGGTTAGAATTTTTCCCTAAGGCTTTCTCGTTGTCTTTCCCCCAAAGGACAGCATAAAAGCAGGTATAATGGTATTGAGGGGACAACGTTCAAATCTGTCTAAGAGCCATTCAAAAACACAAATGATGTGTATACCTCATTATGGGCTACAAGTTGGGAAGTTGGAACAAATTTAAAAAGGAAAATTTAACCTGGGATGCGTGTGTAGGAGGGGAAAAGGGCTTATCAAGAATGATGCGAGGGGGCTTCCCTGGTGGCGCAGTGATTGAGAATCTGCCTGCCAATGCAGGGGACACGGGTTCGAGCCCTGGTCTGGGAAGATCCCACATACTGCGGAACAACTAGGCCCGTGAGCCACAACTACTGAGCCTGCGCATCTGGAGCCTGTGCTCCGCAAAGAGAGGCCCACGCACCGCGATGAAGAGTGGCCCCCGCTCGCCACAACTAGAGAAAGCCCTCGCACAGAAACGAAGACCCAACACAGCCAAAAATAAATAAATAAATAAATTTATTAAAAAAGAAAAGAATGATGCGAAATAAGCAGAAAATTATTCAGCATTTCTCTGCTCTGTTCATTAAAGCAATGGTGTTAGGCTTCGAAATTTTCTGTTTTAGTCAGACCTTTATTTCATTTATGCCAGTATTTGTAAATAATTATATTAACGTGACATTTTAAGTAGACCTGTTTCCAAACAGTGTGTTATTCACAGTGACTGTTTTCTGGGGGAGAAAAGAAACCCCTGAACACACTGTGCTCAGCAGAATTGCAAAGCTACTGCGGATAAAGGGATGGAATTATTCTGCCTTTCCTCTGCCACCTCAGAGGGGCAGCTGGGACCCGGGTCCTCAAAGAGCCCACTCTAGAGTACACTCAGTCGAGAACCTTCCAGGGCTTGCGGAATCCAGCAGAGTGTCAGTGGCACTGAGGGAGGAGGGAATGGCCCCCTCACTCAAATGTCACAGAGCATTGTGACTGTGGAAGGTCACCCCAGAGGCAACCTCCCAGAATGTGGTGGCCAGTAAGCCTTGGAGTCCACAGATTGTCCCCCCAGTGAAACATGGACACACTGAATATTAAATTAACTGTTCCTAGTCCTTGGGGCCTTACTACTCTCTGCTTCACACACAGGCTGGACTTGTGCAGTGAACTTTCGCGCTTGGCTAAGCACATGCTGATGTGGTTTAATGTAGTTCCTCAGTGTTCAAGATGACTAAGAAACTGGCATCCAGCATCGATATATCACAAATGAGAAAGGGAATCTGACAGCTAGGATCATCAAACTATCTTACCTTTATCTGTTCCAGGGTTTACAGTTTGCAAAGCACACGTACTGTGACTTACCTCGTTTGATTACTTGAGCAATGGGAGCGTCTTTTGGGTTATTTTTGAACTGCGAGGCACAGAAGGGTTTGGTGTGTCTAAGGAGCTTCTGAGGTTCATTAGTTCTTGGGTAAATTTTATGAGTTCATCTGATTATGAAGAATAAGACTCAGTTGGGACTTCCCTGGCGGTCCAGTGGTTAAGATTTCACCTTCCAATGCAGGGGGTGTAGGTTCAATCCCTGGTCAGGGAGCGAAGATCCCACATGCCTCATGGCCAAAAAACCAAAAACATGAAACAGAAGCAATATTGTAACAAAATTCAGTAAAGACTTAAAAAAAAAAGAATAAGACACAGTTACCGTAACTGTAATAATGGAAATATAAATAATAATAGTAAAAATTAAATGGAGAATATTATTAATATACTGCCCCAATTTAGTATAGCATCCATGTATGTTCAAGCCAAAAGGAACTTTTGAAATTATTTAGTCCATCTTTTCATTTTATAAACGGAGAAACAAATGCACAGATACATTCACTTTTTGCCTAAGATCACAGAGCTAGATAATAAAACCAAGTTTTCTTTATTCTTTTTTAGGGGGGAGGGGGTTTGTTGGGGGACAGGAAAGAACAGAATTTATAGGATTTATGGGTTCTGTTTAGAGGCCATGTGTCATTTAGCATAGGGTAAACTATGATTATATGAGATAAATTTGCTTAACCCTGAAAAAATTAATAACTGGGTACATTAAATTTTTTTTTTCAGTGATCCTCATTCCTTCTTGTAGATCTAGTTATCAACTGGTGTCATTTCCCGTCAAACAGAGGAACTTCTTTAACCTTTCTTTTAGTGCTGGTCTTCTGGTAGTGAATCTCTGAGTTTTAGGTTATCTTGAAATGACTTTATTTTGCCTTTATTCCTGAATATAGAATTCTGAATTTTTCTTTCTGTATTTTAAAGATGTCATTCCATCATCATTTGGACCTTGTTGTTTTTTGAGAGAAGTTGGCTGTCATTCATATTGTTTCTTTTGAATATAATGTCTGGTTTTTTTCTGGCTGCTTTGAAGATTTTTCACTTTATCTTTGGATTTCAAAAAATTGACTATGGTGTGACAAGGTATGGGGTTCTTTGTGTTTATCCTGCTTGGGATGTGTTGAGCTTTTTTTTTTTTTTAAAGATAGTAGTCATCTTTTCTTTTTTAAACTTATTTATTTATCTATTTATTTTTGGCCGTGTTGGGTCTTAGTTTCTGTGCGAGGGCTTTCTCTAGTTGCGGCAAGCAGGGGCCACTCTTCATCGCGGTGCGCGGGCCTCTCGTTGCGGAGCACAGGCGCCAGACGCGCAGGCTCAGTAGTTGTGGCTCACGGGCCTAGCTGCTCTGCGGCATGTGGGATCTTCCCAGACCAGGGCTCGAACCCGTGTCCCCTTCATTGGCAGGCGGATTCTCAACCACTGCGCCACCAGGGAAGCCGGAGCTTTTTGAATCTATAAGTTGATATCTTTCACCACATTTGGGAAGTTTTCAGCCATTCTTTCCAATATATTTTCTACCCATGATCTCTCTCCTGTCCTTCTAGGGCTTCAATTTCATGTATGTTAGACTGTTTGCTGGTCTCTGAGACTCTGTTCACTTTTCTCCAATTTTTTCCTCTCTGTTCTTCAGATTGCATACTTTCTATTGATCCATGTTCAAGTCCACTGACTCTCTCCTGCTATCTCCAGTCTGCTGTTAAGCTCACACAGTAATTTTTTTTTCATTGTAGTCATTTTTCTTTTCAACTGTAGGATGTCTGTCTGATTCACTTTTATAGTTTCTGTTTGTCACTGAGGTTCCACATGTCTTCATGCATTATGTACATATATTTTTTCAATTCCTTGAACATACCTGCTTTAAGGTCCTTATCTGCTAAACGCATTATCTGAGTGTTCTTGGGGTTGGTTTCTATTGACTCCTTTTCTTGAATATGGGTTAAAGTTTACTCTTTCTTTGCCTTGATTAGATAATATGTAATACAAATGTCTAGTGGCCTTGATTAGATAATATGTAATACAAATGTTGCAGAGACTCTAGATTCTGTTATGTTCCTCTGAAGAGAGTTTTGTTTGTTTTTAAAGCAGCCAGTTAACTTGGCCAGCTCCAGCTTTGTCTTCCCTGTGGTCAGCAACAGCTAGAGTGCCTTTTCTATTCTTTAATCTTCCAGCTGCTGCTTTTGTATTGAGCCCCCTGCGTTCTCCTTCATGCATGTATAGTTTAGCAGTCAGCCAAGAATTGGGGCAGATTTTACACACTGGTGTTGTGACTTGTCCTTCTGCAGTTCCCACCCTTCCAGAATTGGTCGCCTACCTTTCTAGTTCCTCACAAACCCTGATCTTATCTCTGACAGCTCAAGCTCTACAGATCCAGAAACTAACTAGGGTGTGTTTTCAGGCAAAAATCCTCAAATTCACAAATTTTACCAAGTGGAGGCCCTGTCTTTCAGGGTGAAGGCTCTCTTCCAGTTTCTGTTTGCTTTTGGTTATACTCCATTGTCTTTAAATCATTTTTAAAAATTATTTTGTGTCAATGTTTTGTTATCTGTGGGCACGTTAGTAGACCATGACCAAAAGCCAGTATTCCTTATATTTACATTTAGATTTTTCAAAGCACGTTGGCTCAATATCACAGCTCTGTGATGCAAAACTCATTAAGTCCATACTACAAATGAGGAAACAGACTCAGGGAGGTGAAGTGCCCTGTCCCAAGTTCATACAGCTGAATAATGGCTGAACCAGGACTGGGACCCAGTCCATAGTCTGTGTTATGCACATTTGAGTCTAAATGAGGCCGACTTTTCTTTAAAAGCTCCTATTGAATTCTCATCCCACTGAACAAATGCCAATCCTGACTTTTTGAAACCTTTTGGTCCAAAGGAAGGATCTGGGGCCTCTGTGGGTTAGATATCTCTGAGAAGAGAGACTGTGTTATGCTGGTGTTGGAAGCAAAATACCTGTGTAATCCTAGAACCAACTAATACCTACAAGCCCTGGCATGCATGATCGTGAAACTGAAGCCAGCCCAGAAGTTTCTTTGCGGGGAGCCACGTACAACCATGGCAGGAGTGTTGTGTGTTACACACCCAGGACTATCTATTGAAATTCTTAGTGTTGCAAAGCTGAAAACTCAACCTGTGTTGGCCCCCGTGGTTGGAGAAGGTATTCTGCTCCTCTCCCTCATGGGGACTTGGTGCAAAGTGTCTGCAGGTTGAAACTCACAGGAAAACAAGGATTGGTCTAGAACTGGGATTTATGTAGGTATTTCCTAGTAAATCTACAGCCTTCTCTACTCTCCAGGTTCTAGATGCATGTTTTCCACACCCTCTGTCAGTCCTGGATCTTCCTCAGGCCATGATGCCACATCGTGTTCAAGTCCAATTCCAGCTTCCTGAGGGAAGTCTAGTTGTCCGCTAGCCCTCCCAACCATCTCCCACCCGGTTCCCCCAACCCACTCCCTTCCAACATCAACATCTGTATTTAGTCAAGGTTCTCAAAGCATGGTCTTAGAAAATCTGGAGCAAGATCATGGGATTTGGGTACGGTATGTGACTGTAGTTAACAATACTGTATTGCATACTTGAAAGTTGCTATGAGAGTAGGGCTTTAATGTTCTCACCGTGACGACAACAACAAAATGGTAATTATGTGAGGTGAAGTATGCATTAACTAACTTTATTTTAGTAAAAATGTAGCTAGGGGCTTCCCTGGTGGCACAGTGGTTAAGAGTCCACCTGCCAATGCAGGGGACACGGGTTCAAGCCCTGGTCTGGGACGATCCCACATGCCGCGGAGCAGCTAAGCCCATGCACCACAACTACTGAGCCTGCGCTTTAGAGCCCGTGAGCCACAACTACTGAGCCCGCATGCCACAACTACTGAGCCCACGTGCCACAACTACTGAAGCCCACGCACTTAGAGCCCATGGTCCGCAACAAGAGAAGCCACTGCAATGAGAAGCCCACGCACCACAACAAAGAGTAGCTCCCGCTCGCCGCAACTAGAGAAAGCCCGCGTGCAGCAACAAAGTCCCAATGCAGCCAAAAATAAAACAAATAAATAAATAAATTTATTTTTTAAAAATGTAGCAATAGGTATGTGTATCAGATTATCGTGTTGTATACCTTAAACTTCCACAATGTTATGTGTCAGTTATATCTCATTTAAACTGGGGGGTGGATGGAGAAACATCATGGGTGTGCACGCATGTTTGAAATGCAGGTTCTCAGGCCCCACTCAAGTTAGAAGAAATTAGAATCTCTGACTCTCAGATTCACACCAGGGAATCTCCCATGTAGCCAGTGATCCAGGTGATTTAGGTGCTCACAGAAGTGGAAGGACCGCTGATCTGGGTGAAAGGTTGAATGTTCAGAGCAATCGCAAGTCTGAAGACTGAGCTGTATGAACCACATGTCTTCACTTGGGGAAGTCTCTTCATTTTTCTTTGGTCATAGGTTCTCAGATGGAGAAATAGGATTCTTGGAAATCAATTCTGGCTCCAACCCCTATCAGCTGTGTCCTCTGGGCTGCTGTGGTGTTAGAGGAGACTCTCCTTGCCCCAGTTCTTTCACTGAGCCTATCTTAGACCATTCGATCAAAAGTAGTTCCTTTTCCTTTAGTCATTCAGTTCATGCTACCTACATTTATCAGATGCTTGTTATGAGCAAGGAACATTGCTCAAGAAGGAGACTTACCTCAAAGCTGATAAAGCTTAATCTTCCGAACCCCTCACTTGCACAGGTCTCTTCCAAGGCTGTGGGAGGAATCTTCATCATGTGTTCTCAAGGTTATACTTTTTTGGGTAGTATTTGCAAAAGTTAGATAGTTTTTATTGTTTTTTCTTAAAGAAAGTCCCCCAGCTTGAATAAGCTTCAGCCGCCGCCCCAAACCTAGATCTGTTCCTGCAAAGAGCTTACAACCAGTGGGAGAAAGAGACATACATGTGGATTATTAAAATACACTGTGGTAAGTGCAACGTGAACTGTCTTCTGGGCATTCTGGGAATATACTTGTGAGGAAGGAGGATGATCAGGGAAGACTTCCTGGAGGAGCTGTTGCCTGAGCTTGAACATGAAGTAGGGAAAGGAACGTACTTTTAAAGAAATAGCTTGAGCAGAGTTACAGAAGTAAGATATATCATGGGTGTGTGTGTGTGTGTGAGAGAGAGAAAGAGAGAGAGAGAGGGAGGGAGAGAGAGAGAGGGAAGGAGAGAGGGAGATATTAAAGCACTTTGCTATTTAAAGGCATTGCCTTTAGGTTGGGGGAGCCTCCGATAATACGATGGTGAACAGATTCCCCATTTCCAGGGAGCTGTATGGACTGTGGGGCTGTATCCCCAGAGCACACCCGATCCTCCAGATCCTGGAGCCCAGCTGACCCCTCTACTTGACCTTTAGGAGACCTCTTGGTTGACTCCATCAATAACTGTTCTTCAAGGAAAAATAGCCCTTTTACCCCTCACTTCTTTTCCCACATCCCTCCAACCCTTCTTTATTGTCAGCCTTGCAAATCAATATTTCATTTTGAAGAGCCTTGTTTGATGCCAGTTCTGCTTATTTGCTTCACAGCCACTGTGGGTAATGCTTTGTAGGTCTGTCAGTATGTAAATTAAACCAAGCATAGATAGCTTTGTGTTGCTTAATGTTCAGCTGATAAAAATTAATGTGGTGTGAAATGAGCATTTTATCTGACTGCAGATACAGTGACGGAGTTAATTAGACAGGCAGAGGGAAAATGTTATTAAGCGGGATGGGGTATTTCTCCTGGAAAAGGGCCTCGACCCTCAGACAGGAGGCTTGGATGGGCCGCGGGTTTGGCCGGGGCGCCTGGGCTGAGGCAGGCTGGGCGCAGCGAGGCAGAGAGGGTGCCCCTCTTTGAGCAGTCAGCCCCACGGCCCTGCTGACTGTGTGGGTCCCGCCTGGGGAGGAAGGGAGGGAGGCACAGGCCAAGCCAGGCCGGCCACTTCCAACTCACTGCAAAGTTCTTGCATCAGCACTTACTGAGGTGGCATCTTCTCCGTGCAACAGCACTGCCATTGGTGGAGAAAGGAGTTTCGTTCTTAAGCAAGGAAGAGCAAGATGAAGGGCCAGGCAGCGCCCCACACAGCAGTCAACCAGGGGAGCGAGGAACCCCCAACCTCAGTCTAAGGTGTCTTGAGCTCTGCTCTCCTGGACTTTGCACATGCTGTGCCCTCGGGTGGGAAAGTGTTTCCCCCGCCCAGCCATGCATGCAGCACATCCTGTTATGATTATCTCCTCCCCGACTAGCCTCACTGAAGTCAGAGGTGTCTTGCTCGTTGTGGTGACCACGGTACTGAGCACCGTGCCGACACACATAAATACTTCATAAACGTTAAGGGAATGAATGAACGCACGTGAGGCTCCCTCTGCTGCATCTCTCTTGCTGCCTGCACTTCCCGCCCCTCGGTCTCCTACACCCCTGAGCATCCGTCCCACCTCGGCTCAGTGTCACGTCCTCGCCAGAATCTCTCCCGTCTCCCAGACAAGATCAGCTCCCCAGGTAGACTCTCTTGAGATACCTTGTACTTTCCCTTCAGAGGACTTTCCAAATGTATGGTTAACCGTTTGTGTGTTTCCCCACCCCCACTAGACCATGAGCTCCATGAGGGTAGGGACAGGGCTATTTTGTCACCACTGTATCCTCAGCACCTGGCAGGGTGCCCAGCACATTGAATGTCAACGAATGAATGACTAAATGGTTGGTCTTTCCGATGCCTGGTAAATTTCTAGTCTTTCGTCAATACCGTGTTTCGGGAAGGTTTCCTAGGCTCTCCTGGCAGAGTTTCTCCTTCCTCTGAGTTCCCACAGCACCTTGCATATAACAGCAATAGGCGTGCAAGGGGGCAACTGTAGATTGCGGTTTATGTGCCCTTCTAACCAATTAGGATATAGCTCCTTGAGAGCAGTCATGGTGCCCTATTCAGCTTTGCATTCTGAGTGCTTAGCACCGGGCTGGCCTTTGTAAGTGCTCCATACGGACGGCAGGATTAATCAAAACAATTGTACATATCCCTTGGTTAGATAAGCAATACTTCTGTTAGATGAATAGATTTTTAGCCACTAATATAGCTCTCCCCACTCCATGCCTTGCAAGGGGACACCCAGAAAGGACAACTGGCTGTGGCCATCCCTCCATCCCTCCTCAGCCTTGGCCACAGTTGGGGTGCATTGTTGTGCAGAAATGCCACATTTAGTGGATCCATCCTGATTCCACATTATCATGTGAAGAGGGTGTAACCTTTCCAAATGAGAAAGGGACTAGCTCAGTGTTTAATCCTGTGACGACCACGTCTGTCTCTCAGCTGGGCCAGGGTCCCTGTGCTCCCCAATGTTGCAGTAACAGCGCCTTGTGTTCTGATACTCCCGTGTGGTGACCCAGCACTTCTCTCACGTGTCCTATTAGGTCTCGTGGGATGAACCTACAGCTACCTTCACAGCATTCAGCGACTCACAGTAGACCTGCCGATTTACCTCTCTGCCCCCCCTTTGTAAAATGGGATGACATTTGCCTTTGAAGAGCTGTGGCCTGGAAGTCTTGACATGTTCAGAAAACACTGATGAAGTCCCACTCACACCCCACCCAGTGGTTCCCGAGTCCCTTTATGCTGAGAAAGGCCACGGTTCTCGCTCTGTGGTCACGCGGGACTTTCCATACCTCTGCCCCTAAGATTGCTAAATGGTTATCACACCTGAGACTCCAAGAGGGCGCTGCCCCCGGGTGAGGGCTGGATCCAGTCTGGTGAGCATCAGGTAGGGAGGAGGCTTCCTGTGTGTTTGCCAAACCCAGGTGAAATAGGGCCCAAGAACCATTAGAGAAACAAAGGCGCTCGGGGCAGACGGGTAATTTGCTCTTGAGAAGAACGTGCCGCCTTTCTCATGTCCTCTGGTCCTCTGCCATCCTGAAGCTGCTCAGTATCTCTGCTGCAGGGTGGTCACCCAACCACCATCCTCCCCGGCTGGCCCTGCTGGCAGGAGGGCAAGCTCACCCAGCTCCCTACAGGGTCCTCCCCTCTGTCTGTTCATCTGCCACTGAACTGTGCCCCCAAACTGGGCCCAGCACCCTCCTGCTGCATAAGCTACATCTCACCCAAGAGGGTTGCTTCCATCGTATTTTTCTGGTAAGGCTCAAGACTCTTTATAGAGGTGGCCAAAGAGGCGGTTACTTGTAAGTAAAAAAGTAAAATCAACATTTACCTTTTCAAAGCATTCGTGTTTCTGTTGTCTGGCCATTTTGTTTGTTTGTTTCTGTTTATCCTCTGGCCATTCAACAAAGGGCATACTGATCTTGTCACCATTGGACATGTGGGGAATAGAAGGGCAAAAAGGTCCAAGCAGAAAGGTACCATCTGGAAGACACCTGGATTCACTGATGCCACATTCTGCCCAACCCTCAACCACAGTGATCTTGTTCATGTGTGAAGAAGATCTCTCCAGCTGCTGAAACCCCCATAGGCCTGGAACCAGGACTGTTAAGTTGTTCCACAGGGTGCTGTGCAAAGGCAGGTCCCTAAAAGTGGATTTTGGTGAGGTTGTCAGGGATGCATTTATTCCATTCATTTAGTACTTAAATAGTTACTGGCACCTGCCATGCAGATAAGATGGGAGCAAAGACTGGCAGTCTCTGTTCTGCAGAGCTTACAGTCAGTCTCCTGGGCGGAAAAGAGTTCATCAAACTGTAACCAAATAACTGTAAAGTAACAACAGCAAGGAGTACTACAGAGGGTACACCCTGGAAGAATACATAGCAGGGGTCTTGTCCCAACGTGAAGGGGAGGAATGCTTCCCTGAGGAAAGGATGATCGGAAACACGAATAGGACTGAACCAGGCAAAGGAAGTGTCATGTGCAAAGGCCCTGTGGTGAGGTGAAGCACGTGTGTTTGAGGAGCAGGGTGAAGTCTACTGAGGCTAGAGCCCAGGAATGCGGGAGAGAGCAGCGTGAGATGCAGCTGGAGAGGTGGTTGAGGGGTCTTAGTGAAGCTTCCCGTGCCACAACGGGCCGAACATCTACCTTTTCTTTGTGCCACATGTGACATAATTTGCCAATGAATTTGTTCAAGATAACAAATGGCAGTTACAACACTCTCTTTGCCCCTTCATGCCTAACTTATCCACAGTTAAAATTCAAATCCTTTCTCCATTTATTTACAATATTTATCACTGGAAAGGGGAGGCTAAAAGTTCTTCTTCCTTGTTTGCACCCGTGACTTCAGGAAGAAAGCACACGAGTTTCAAGCCCACACAAGTCCCCCAGCTGGAGTCTCCAGTAGACCCTCTGAGGGTATGGATCAAGCCTGTTAGAAAGGTGCTCACCGATGTTTACGTTTCAAGTGCGTGAAACCAGACACTGAAACTGTTCATTAAAAATTCCTGTGTTCAAGGGAACAAAGAGAGAATCATTTCAGAAGCTCTGTAATGAATGTACAAGCGAGTGCAGGTTATCTTGTCAAACACAATAATCATGAGTCAGTGTGAGCGGATGCTACTTGTATTTGATTTTGTCTTTCACTGGAGCTCGCTGACGGCTGCCTCTGACCCTCCACCTCCCCTGGTGGGTAGGAGGACCCGCCTTTTGCTTTGGGGTCCCCTTTGGCCAGGGCTGAGGTAGGGGTGACATGGAAGTGTGAGAAGCATGCAGTCGGGGCATAAGATGGCGAGAGTGAAATGAAATTAACCCCCGTGCAGGACTTTGTCATGACCTGTACACAGTGACGGCTGGGATGCCGGTGGAGGGTGTGGAAGTGTTTCTACACTGTTGGAGCTGGAGAGGACCAGTAGCTACTCAATCCCACAGCTGTTAAGTGGCAGAACCAGGGTTCTAATAGGGTCTGCTGAACCCACATTGAAAGTTTTCTTCTCAATTCCGCAGCTGGTCTTCAGATTTCACCCACGTTGTCTGTCCAGCTACAGAGTATAGTTTAACAGCAGTATACTTGAAGCTGTGTTAGTCACCAGAAACACAAGGCAGAGGTTTCTTCACAACCTGGAAGGACAGACAGACACATGCAGTGATGGAAGCAAAGCTCTGTAACAGTCATACAGCACATTTTGAATAGTCAACAGTAGGACCAGAACTTTTCACCAAAATGTTTGGTGTGGCCCCATGAGAATGTCCAGAATCTCCATATTCCTATTGAATGGGGATCCAAGGTCAATGTATGTAATGAAATAGTTTGATTTCACTTACATTTTGGGGGCCAATATAAAATTCCTGTATTTTACTGCAAAGAAATAGCAGGACAAACACTAAAAAAACTACCCATCAATAGTCACCATCTGTTCTCAAAAGGATGGAGTTTTAACGCCAAAAAACTGGAAAGGGCATTTATCTTAGAGTAAGAAATAATTTTTTACTTTGTATTTAGCTCCATGAAAACTTATTTTCCCCAATTGGACACAGACCAATGAAAACTAAAGCACAGACCTGCCCACACTGTTTACTGGCAGGCATGAGAAGCTGCTGATATATAGCAAAGGCATGGCTGCACTTGCTTTGACCAGAAATCATTGAGTTAAACCAACTGTGGGACTGGTTTATTATCATATAGAGAGATTTACTTCTTTGCCTGTCTGTGATCAGTCACATAGACCTGAGTTTCCTTAATTTCAGGATGGATAAGAGACAGCTTTGTCCATCTGGAGGTTCTGAAACCCTGGCATTGAGAGTTTTCTCAGGTTCCTTCCAAGGGTGTTTCCAGGACTTGAATGGATGTGAGCTAATATGGCTGGTGTGAGGAGAGTGGGCCCCATTTTAGCACCTTTCAAAGTCATCTTATTTGGAATAAATGGAAGAGGTCCTCTGCAAAGGTGAGACTCCAAGGCCAAAGACCTGACTTAGACTAGAGAGTAAAGGATACAATGTGTTAAGCCTTCCCCCAGCATCCAGCCTGATGGTGGTGACCCTCTATATTTCATTATTTTCATTCAGGAGATCCTTAATAAAAGCCCCTTTGTACCAGAAAATAATTGTCCAAGGGGCCTCCTACTACATTCTCTATAATGCTCTTCTTTTTTTTTTTTTTAATTAATTAATTTATTTATTATTTTTGGCTGTGTTGGGTCTTCATTTCTGTGCGAGGGCTTTCTCTAGTTGCGGCATGCGGGGGCCACTCTTCATCGCGGTGCACGGGCCTCTCACTATCGCGGCCTCTCTTGTTGCAGAGCACAGGCTCCAGACGCGCAGGCTCAGTAGTTGTGGCTCACGGGCCCAGTTGCTCCGCGGCATGTGGGATCTTCCCAGACCAGGGCTCGAACCCGTGTCCCCTGCATTGGCAGGCAGATTCTCAACCACTGCGCCACCAGGGAAGCCCCATTTCTTTTATATATTAAAAAATGATGAAGAAAAACATTCAAGTAAATCCTATCATCCTTGTGATATTAAATCTTAAATTTTCCCCTCGTGCCTTTTGGAGTTTAATGTTGCATAATATTCCATCATCAGTATCACATAATTTGTTAAACCATCCCCGATTACCGAACATTAGGCTCCTTCTGGAATTTTGTGTGTATGTGTGTGATTAGATTTGATCATTAGAGACAGCGCTACAGTTTGTGTAGCTTTTTGCTTCTGTCAGATTATTTCTTTAGTATACATTCCCAGGAGAAGGATTACTGGGTCAGAGGAAGCATATCTTGATGATTCTTGTTATACATTGCCTTAGTTCTTTCGAGAAGAATTATGCTGATTTAACTCAGTGCCTATAGCATTTGAGTCTATCAGTTTCATTGCAGCCTGACCGGAGTTAGGGTATTATTTAATAAGACTTAAATGCTACCTTTTCAAAGTTGCTTTAATTTGCATTTTTTATTACTAGCAGGGATGAACATTTTCCCACACACTCACTTATCAAGTACCATTCATTAAAAATGTTTTAGGGCCACATGTGGGTGCAGGGGGGGTATGGGTGGGAAACTTTACTTCTCATAGCTGCAGGGCAGATGACAGCTGTGGATGAGTCTATATTAATAAAACTTGACTTGAGTTCTGTGATATGGAGTGACTGCATGTCATATGACCGCCTTTCCCATTTAAAAAAAAAAAAAAAAAAGGTGGTTTTAACTTTTGTGTAACCCAAAAATAAGTAGCCAAAATGGGACTTGTTTGTTTCTTCTGTTGTCCTTACTGAAAGGTTTCAAGGACCTTCTGGAAGGCCCTTCATCCTCCGATCTTTCCGTTGTCCACTTTAAGACTTCAGAAGCAAAAGAATGGATGTAAAACTCACAACAGGGTACGCTTCCCTTAACTGCAATTGTGCATTAATTTTCACATGTTCTTCAGCATGGGGTTCGGTCTACTGAGAACAGTTGTACAACAGGGCACGTTTTAAGGCCAAATAAACTCACTGCCTGAAAGCATCTGAGCCCTTTCACTCTGCCAGCCTCCCTACCCGCAGCTGTCCAGGCTCAAATGCGTAGGATTCAAAGATGATAGAATTAAATGGGAAACAAATTGTATGGGAAACAACGGTTCCAAACTCTCAAGTCTCGGGAAAGATTTCGAAGTCTGTTTTCTGAGCATTACGCTAACAAATGCCTTTCCTGCTCACCCGCCCAGTCTCCCCCTCCAGGGAGGCACTCAGCCCAGTGGTTATATAACTGTGACTTGACACCACGGCCAAGGTACAGGAGCCCGGGAGCTCGGCTCACTGAACCACAGCAAGGCGTGCGTTGGTCTCCCCTGCACTTGCCAGGGAGCAGTGCAGTTAGAGGATAAATAGATGACTTTGAGTTACAGATCAGCCGCACCTAACTCTGTGGCCTGGCCGGGCACTCTGAGCTGCTGAAACATGGGAAAGCAAGCCAGGCAGAGTCCTGCCCTGGGGAACTGAAATAAATGCCTCTCAGGTACCACACTGAGCCCAGCATGAGGACTCCGGGCTCGTTCTGTTTTTTCCCCACCAAGAGAGAGAGTAGCCGCAAAGGCATCGCTGACCGTAAAACTGCTGGGTTTGCTTGGATGGGCAAGTTGAAGGGGAGGGAGATTCCTTAACACCAATCTTGAAAGCTGCAGGCACCCAAGATGCTGAGTTCGCTCTGATGTGAAGCAGCACTGATGTAACAAGAGAAAAGGATGTGCTCAACTCTCCCCACCCCACCCCGACACAGCCAGCCCAGCTGAGCAGCCCACGTACCGGAGCCCCCCATACCTTCTATCTACTTCTGAAGCAGAATAAGATGGGGATATAAACTTGGCTTGCTGAGTCAGAAAGACCCAGATCTCCTCCTTACAGATTTTGTGACCTTCAAGAAGTTAGTTAAGCCCTCTAAGTCTCAGGTTCCTCATCTGTAGAATGGGTACAATAATAGAACCCACCTAATAAGGTTGTCGTGAGGATGAAATGAGATGTGGAACTTGAAAGATTACGTGACCCATGGAGGAGGCAAATAAAAATCAGCTTTTATCACAGCACTTATCTTATCCCCTCCCTTACTAGGCTGGGTGACCCTAGCATGTGGGGACTACATCTGCTTCATCCCGGTACTGCTAGGATCAGGCACATTTCCCAGCACACAGTGGACCCTCTGTAAGCTTGGTGCGTGCATGGCTGTGTGGAGGCAAGCTGTCTGAGGAAACCTGCCCCACGGATTACAGATGCAGCAGTGTGGGTTTTGTTTCATTTTGTTTTCTTAAATACTTTTTCATTTTAAGTTATTTTGGGGTCAGTAATGTAATTCCTAATTCTGCTCATCTCTAAAGCGAATTGTTTCTTTTTGAGTCCATTTAAATGAAAGTGAGAATGAAGGATTTCTTGTTTTAAAATAGTTTCTCATGTGAAACATCAAAACTTAATTACTAATTGCACAATGACGCAAGTTAGAGGCAACTACCCGAGGAGCCCCTGCCCAATTCTTTTTTGTTGTTGTTATTATCGTTGTTACTGTTATTTTTTCTTTTTTATTGAAGTATAGTTGATTTACACTATTGTGTTGGTTTCAGGTGTACATCATAGTGATTCAGTTCGCTTTTCCTGATTATATTCATTATAGGTTATTATAAGATATTGAATGTAATTCCCTGCGCTATACAGTAAATCCTTGTTATTTATCTATTTTATGTGTAGTGGTTTGTATTTGTTAATTCTAAACTCCTGCTTTGTCCCTCCCCCTCCTCTTCCCCCTTTGGCAACCATAAGTTTGTTTTGCATGTCTGTGAGTCTGTTTCTGCTTTGTATATAGATTCATTTCTATTACTTTTTAGATCCCACACAGAAGTGGCTGTCCGATTCTTTTTAAAGGAATATCCCTCTTGTGTGTTCCCTGACAGGTGATGTAACTCACATGTAGGTGTTCACTGTCTACACTGTGCTCCCTAGACCAGCCCAGTGGTTCCCGGACTTGTCCGCACAACAGAATTACAAATGCAGCTTTTAAAAAATACCTCTGGGCTTCCCTGGTGGCGCAGTGGTTGAGAATCTGCCTGCTAATGCAGGGGACACGGGTTCGAGCCCTGGTCTGGGAAGATCCCACATGCCACGGAGCAACTGGGCCCGTGAGCCACAATTACTGAGCCTGCGCACCTGGAGCCTGTGCTCCGCAACACGAGAGGCCGCGATAGTGAGAGGCCCGCGCACCGCGATGAAGAGTGGCCCCCGCTTGCCGCAACTGGAGAAAGCCCTCGCACAGAAACGAAGACCCAACACAGCCAAAAATAAATAAATAAATAAATTAAAAAATAATAATAATAAAATAAAATTTAAACAAACAAACAAACAAACAAAAAAAAAAAAAAAAAAAAAAAAAAAACTTCTAAAAAATACCTCTGTCTAGTCCTACTCCTGGAGAAGCATATTCAGTAGGACTGAAATAGACATGAGAGTTTACAAAAGTTCTCCAGATTGTTCTGATAAGCAGCCAGGGTTGAGATCCACCAGACTAAACTTTTCCACTCCCAGCATGGCAGTAAAGAAATTTCTCTCCCTCTATTTTTCCTTAAATTCCCATATTCATTATGGCTCACCTAAAGCTCTTCCTCCTACCATCTCCCCACGGAACAGACACATTTCATGTGTGTTCTGTGAAGGATGACTGTTGTTGCTTCTGAAGGTACTTTCGAGAGATGTATAAAGATTTGCTGGAAACCCCCAAGTGCTTTGGAAAATATGTATCCACATGTTTTTGATGAGGGAAAGCTGAAATCTCAGTGTCACCACCCTCTGAGAGGCAAAACTACTTGGTGCATATGAACTAGAAAGATAATTCCTCCCATGTCTCAGTTAACCATTTCACAATGAAAACAGAAAGACTATCGGTGCACGTCAGTTTAAGGCAATTCATGGGGAAAATGTAGAACCATGTCAAGGTCATCAGAAGCTCAGACATCTGGGACTGTCTTGAGAAAAACCTTGTCCAGTTTCCCACAAAGTGACCATCAGCTTGGTCTTTGTAAAAGATGTGTGGATTACCAAGATTAGCCAAAACGTTCACAACACAAAATATGTTGGTCAATTTATCTGTATTCTTCCCATCTATCTATCTATCTATCTATCTACCTATCTATCTGCTTGTGCCAAATGGCATTCCCCTTATACAATCCAGCTACGGTCTTATATCTCCAGAGGCTGCAGGTCCAAGGTGCTGTGTGCAGGCTGGGTTGAACACGACTTGCATAGCAGAGCGAGGCTAGTAAAACTCAGGGAGTCTTACTAGAGGAAGATGTTGGACAGGCTTTGGCATTTAAATGACCCATTGGTGAGCCTTTGATCTGAGTTTCTTTGAGTTGTGTTGGAGAAAAGCAATCCCTTCTGGCCAGAAAACTGAGGGCAGAAATCGGTAGTAGTAGCCGTGCTGAGCTGAGAGATGCTGTTCTGACCAATGCAGAGAATCAGCTGAGCTAGGCTCGGATTCCTGAGCCTGGGACAGGGTTTTCATCAATTTCTGTGAATGAGAAAAGTCACGTGAGCCCTCACTACACACCGGAATCCAAGTTGCTCATCCCTTCACCGACTAAAGTCCATCTGGGCTTGGAACAAGTCATTCATCCTCTCCACCTAAATGTTCTCATCTATAAAGTGGGGCTAATTCATACCTCACACGGTATTGGCAGGGGGAGTTGATTAGTTAATGTTTACCCTCTGCTTTGAACTTGAAAAGGATTCCCTCGAAGTTGTTATTAAGCCTATACCATTTTTACTTTGAGTTCTGGGGTGTGTCTAAACGGAAACTCAAAGCAAACTGCACAGTTTGCTGCACCCCCAGGGAGAGATAGAATGTAATGAAATTAATGCAAATTCCCTGAACATTGTGTTCTTTTTAAGGCTCTAAATTAGGGATCCTGAAGCAAAAGGAAAAGAAGAGTAGCCACCTTCCATGCGAAGAAGCAGGCAGCAGTTCTTCGAACTGAGAAATTGGAAACTGGGGGGAGGATTTTATTCTTTGGTAAAGGCAGCTGGTTCTCAGAAAATTTCGTTCTTGACCCCTCTGCCATCAAGTCCCCGAGGAAGCCAGACAGAGAGTCTGCCAGGCAGAGGGTTTACATGTAAGGCATTAAAGCATACTCAGTATAATTTAATTTCTAGCTCTTCTAATTTATCTTGTTGTCACTCAGCAGCCAAACAGCGAAATATAGACGCTGGTCTACAACCCGGTAATTGGGCTGTGCTATGGGGTTAGGTTTGACGCCAAAGTAATGCGTGACAGAGAGCACATTCATGGGCAGTGGCTGTTCGGAGCTGGGCGTGTTTAACCCTTCTGATGGAACAGGGGGAGAAAGACGGATCCTTGTGCGTGGGAAAAAAAAGCATGCTAACCGAATCCCTCTAGAGAACCTTCATAAACAGTAAAGATAACAAGAGTGTGCTCAGCTGTTCAGTAAGCAAGATCAAAAAATTATTAGCCACATCGATCTCTGAGCGCTGACCATTCCCACCAAATGCAGTTTGGGATAACTGTTTCTTACAGCTCCCTGTGATATGTATCGATACCAGGCCTGCGCAGTTGCATTATGCTTTTCTTGCCGAAGGCTATGACTTGAGTTTTAAGTCAATTGAGTCTATACAACAGAAGCTCGTATTGGCTATTGGATTAAACAGCAAGTCGATTTATTTTTCTGGGTTCAGTATTCAAGGGTGCAAGCGAGCACGGAGATCCTCCAGATGTGCTTTTGTGAGGCGGAGGTAACCCCACTCCCATTGTTGTGATGCTTTGTAAGCCATTTGAAAGAGCATCTGCACACCCCTTGCTCAGCAGTTCTGTAAGCACCTAGTCTCTCTGTATTGTACTCATTCCCTGTGCCGGTGAGATTGCTGCTGGATTCTTGGTTCTTCGAAGTGGCTATTAGAGGTGTGTGCCTAGACTCGGCTGCACCAGGGGCTCTCAGCGCCTGGCCTCTCTGAGTAAATGCCTGCCCTGCTGAGTAAGGATATCTACATGAAGGTGCAATCCACCTGGGGGCTGCAGCCCACAGCAAGGAGGGGAGGGGATAGAGCTTTAATTTCTCGCCCACGAATGATCAAATTTAGATAGTAGGCTATTATAGCATCTTAATATCGAGTGGGACTTGGTAGGGTTATGCCATCTTAGGTCTATGCCATCTTAGGGCTAGAAGTGATGCAGTGGGCACTCATTAAAAATTTGCATTGAATCAAGCTAAACTTGGATGGAGAAACTGAGGCCCAGAGAGGAAAGGTGACTTGTCTAAGGTCACACAGCTGGTCTGTGCCAAGCTGGGTCTTCAACCAGGGTCTCCCTATATCTAGGCTAGTGAATTTTCTATGATATTATGAGGCTTCTCCTGGTGAAAGAGGAGGTATTTCTGTGTTTAGCTCAGACATATGTGTTTCCTCCTGAGCTAATGTTCTGGGTTTGTGTATTTGTTTGTTTGTTTGCTGTTTCAGCTTTTCACTTATGTAATTGGAGTATACTTTTTTAGAGAGGACTAAACTGTGCCAGTGCTTATACTTTTTTTGTGTTGTTTGGTTTTGTTTTTGCTACTGCCTTAAAGGGGCTCCAGTGTTTTAGAGTGTGAGAACTGCATTTAAGAACTGACAATATTCATTCATTCATTTACATAGTAAATATTTACTCACCACATACTCTGAGCCAGGCACAATTCTAGGTACTAGGAATATATCAACAAACATAAATAAATATCCATGCCTTTGAGTTGCTTCTATTCCTGCAGGAAGAAGACAATTAGCAATAAATATCAGAAATAAGTAAATCATATAGTGTGTTAGAAAGTGTTAAGAGCTAAGGGAAGGAGGAAAGGGTAGAACAGGTACGGGGGAGACAAGTTGCCGGTTTAAGTAGGGTGGTCAGAATAGGATGGCATCAATCCAGAGACGGTGATTGCACTGCTCTTGATACAGTCTCTGGATAGTGGTTGGTGCAGATGATGATTCAGAGGCTTTTTACAATACCTCTACTTCCCCCAACCAGATCCAGACCCCAAGCTTTGAGAACCCCAGACCTTGTCTCTGCCTTTTGCATCCATGGCTTGATTGCAGACCTTTAGGCTGGGGATCTAGGCTCTGCTCTCTCAGTTTGGTTTGCTTAATTTAAAAAGGAGCAGAGAAAGCACATGTATTTCAAGAAAGCAGGGTTGGGAAGTGTTTGATGCTCCCTCTTTTCTTTCTTCCCTGCACTCATCTCTTGTCTGGTGCTCCTAGCTTCTCAGCCCGTCACTCTCCACCTGGCAATCTTTGGCATCTACGAAGGCCAGGACAGAGTTGCCCTGCTCTCTTTTCCTCCTTCAGAAGACCTTATTAGGACATTACCTAGCCATCAGACAGACTCATCTGAGATGAAGGGGATGTGGGTAATCCACTGTAACACATCCTTCCTGAGTTATATTTGCATTTGAACAATAATAACAATAGCAGACACATACATCCCTTTTGATGTAGGCCAGGTAGTGTGCTCAGCATTTTAGAATACTAAATCGTTTAATACTCAAACCATATAAGAAAGAGACTCTAATTATCCTCATTTTACACTGAATGAAACTGAGGCACAGAATAACTTGCCCAAAGTCACACTGCCTTTATGTGGTGGAGCTGAGATTTAAACCCCTGAGGTTTAGGCTTATTCATTGCCTTAACCTAGGAAGGTAAATGTCAATAGAATTCAGCTCCCATGTCAACTCTAGTGGATTCGTGGTGACTGCTTGAAGTATGGGAAATGGGAAAGTTCTGTGATTGATTAGCAGTGTCTGGCATGGGTTCAGGATGGGGGAATTCATGGTGTCAATGGTGACGATTCCTTAACTCAGAGGAGTACTGGAGAGTCAGGCCTAGGGCATGGCCAATGAGGGAGGTGCTTAGGGGCCGGTCCCTAGTAAATCATATTGCAACGTCAATTGTCTAATTTACCAGCTGAATTTGATTCTCTTCTCTTATTGTGGACTTTTTTTTTTTTTCCCATGAGAGTGGGAAGTGTGAGGTTGGAAATGCAGAGGACACAGTCTGAAGCGCATCCAAGGAAAGTGTCAGGGGATGGAGAGGAGGGCAGGGGTATGGGGGTGGTGGAGAGGCTTGCTCCTGAAAGCTGGCTATGAGTCCCTTCACCTCAAGCCAGTGGATGATCACAATATCCTGGGCGCTGTCTGAACTCACGTCTCCCAGAGACGGCAAAATACCTTCCCCTTCAACAAAGTTTCAGGTTCCCATCGAATTACCGATAAGGGCTAAGCCACAGAATTTGAGGTTGAACTAGTTCACGCACAGGCACTGCTGACATCTACAGATCTGACGCCTCCCCCGGCACTTAGGGATGGAAGACATGGAGTCAAAGGGTCGAAGGAGTAGAAGCCCAAAGCAGGGGACATTTTCCCTGCCACGTTGTACTCCGTAATGCCCCAGCCGGGAAAGGACACGGGTGCTGCGCGAGATCATTCTTCTATGTCAGTAATTTTAAACCTAAAGAGGTTTGATGTCCCATAAGCATATTCATCTTTCCATGTTTATTCAATTAAGCCCTCGATGAATCTGCAACAACATACTGTTCATTAATAGGAAAAGAGACCATTGTTTCCCCCCAGGGAATATGTTGGCTCAGATCTGTTCCAACGTAGGCACAAATGAAATGTGTGTGTATCTGTGTGTGTTTGTGTACACGCGTGCCTTGAATAGGGGCAATAAGGGAGGGATGAAGAACAGAGAAGGAAAGTAGGAAAAGAGGTCTTCGAGCTTAGAACAGAAATATCCAAGAGGAGTTTTTAATCAGAACTAAATCTAAGTACTCCTGGTGGAGTGCCTCGCAAGGTATTAGTTTTTATAGGGAGAAAAGAAAACATGTAATTGTAGTGTCTCCACAGGAAGAAAACTGCAGATCTGTTCAGGAGAACCCCCCCATGCAAATTTGAAAACAGCTTACGTATAGGAAAATCAGTTTTTTCCTTCTAGCAACATTAACATAGTCAAACAACTGAAGAGAGAATTCTGTTAACGAAGTCAGTCCCATCAAGTTAAAGCCTAGTAATACTGCCATCGGGGCTCAGTAGGGAATCTAATCATTTGCAGCCTGGACCAGAATAACGTGGAAATCCCATTCGTTTAGAGTCATGTTACTACAGATGCCGAAGGCAGATCCAGTGAGGACAACTGAAGGGAACTTAAGAGAGAAGGATTGAAAGAAGAAAGAAGAGGGTTAAGATATTTTGGCAGCCATGTGATTCATAGGTGAGAAATCTTAGAGGTGTGGGGTGTCTCAGACCCCCCTGTTTCAGGACAACACACTTTACTCAGAGAATGTTACAGTAATAGACTCTCAAAATATCAGTCACAAAGGAAGTTGAGGAAATGTGTTGAGTAATCATGAATTGATACTACAATTACCCTAAATTTTCCAGTTGCCAGTTAAAGCCAATGGTTGTTTTGTAATAAAATCTAAGGAACGTGGTTATCATGTGGGTTTAACAAAGAGAGCGCTTTTGTCCTCAATTCGTATGCTGTGCTTCAGGATGAACATAAGATTACCATGAGAGGGGGCAGACTAGAACACTTAGAGACTGTAAGTGACTTCTGTCCACTCAGAAATACTAGTGACAGTTGTGGTGTGTCTCAGGACTTCAGCGTAAAGAAAGACGAAGGCCGTGAGATATTTGAGTGACCTAGATATGGGTATATCCATTGGAATTCTCAAGTGCAGCTAAGACTGGTAATTACTCGGAGCAGCGAGGTAGGGAAACCAGAGAGGGGCTTTCTCTTTTCTAGGAGTAAACTCTACTAGTAGAAGCAGGAATACCAACCACCATGTGACATGTGAGCAGGAGTCTTTAGAAAGGCGTGTCTGGGGATTTCCCTAGCCTTCTAGTGGTCAAAACTCCACACTTCCAATGCAGGGGACACGGGTTCAATCCCTGCTCAGGGAACTAAGATCCCACGCGCTGTGCAGCATGGCCAAAAAATAAAACAAAATGATCCATTCTTTAAAAAAAAAAAAAAAAAAAGGCGTGTCTGGTATCTTGGTGGAGGATCCAAGGAGATTGGCCTCCTGTGATCCTTATGAGATCTTTGATGATGGCCTTTCAGAATTAAGCGGTTTCCAGTAATGGCTCCTAGATGAAGACATGCTCAGATGAAGACATCATGAAATGGGACAGCACATCTGAGGATGAATGTTAAGGCTGACCTTGACATTGATAAGCACTCTACAGACTCACCTGACCCGTGTACTCTGATAAAAACTAATTCATCCAGAGCAGTAACAGGATTAAGTTCACTGGGGTAGAAAGCAGGGAACTGCCCTATTAGGAATCTCCAGAAACCATGGCTATGGGTAGGAGCCAGCCCCTCAGTCTGAGTCAGGCCAGAGGTACACACCATCATGAAAGGGCCTTTCAGCTGTGTGGTCTTCCCATTGCTGCTGAATGCTCCTGATTTATGCCTCCCCAGATAGCTACACAATATTTCATAAGCAATTAGTATCTTAAACTGAAGAGAAAAGATGTGAAATAGGTACAGCTATCATCAAGTCTTTATTACACACCACATAAATGCCTGAGCACACCCCTAAAAAAAAAAAAAAAAAAAAAGACCTCTTGGCCTCTGCACTGGGGAAGCCTCCCTATCTAGACAGGGTGGTGTCAAGTCTGGTGAGGCAGGTGCTCTGAATGTTTGCAGTGTAGAGACTGACCTGGCCCTCCTTGAGTCTTTATGCTCTTATCAATTCAATGGCCAGAAGTTGGCCTCGTTGGCCTTTTATTTAACTACATTTGCTCCTTCATGACCAGTTTTGAAACGCTTGTTAGCACTGGCGTTTTTTCTTCAAAAGACAGAGACAATGGGTGGGAGAAAACTGCAGCCTCTGTGCCCGCCCCTGCCCTCCACCACCCACCCCTGAGGTGCGCCCGTGACCCTGGGGCCCTGCAGTACACTGTCTGAGAAGCTCTAGCAAGACAGAAAAGCTGACTGCCTGAGTTCCTGAGCTTGTCTTGACTCTGCTGCCGCTGTGAAATGAGTTCTTTCTCATTTCTCTTTCTTCAAAATAAAGAGTTCTCTTACTCTTTCCTGAAAATATTATTTCTTCCCCTCCATTTCCACCTCTATTTTGTAACCAGATCTCAATAGATACCCAGGGTATTATTTACTGAAGCAGATTTCAAAGTACATTGATAGAGTAGATAGCTAATTGTAGCCATGTAATTTTTTTTTTTTAATTTATTTTTGGCTGCATTGGGCCTTCATTGCTGCGTGCGGGCTTTCTCTAGTTACAGCGAGCGGAGGCTACTCTTTGTTGCGGTGCGCGGACTTCTCATTGCGCTGGTGCCTATTGTTGTGGAGCACGGGCTCTAGCCGCACAGGCTTCAGTAGTTGTGGCTCATGGGCTCTAGAGCGCAGGCTCAGTAGTTGTGGCGCACGGGCTTAGTTGCTCCGCGGCATGTGGGATCTTCCCGGACTAGGGCTTGAACCCGTGTCCCCTGCATTGGCAGGAGGATTCTTAACCACTGTGCCACCAGGGAAGTCCCGTAGCCATGTAATTTATGAAGTTGATGACTGTGGTTATGTCATCATATAAGAGAATATTCTTCTTCTTAGGAAACACACTGAAGTATTTAGGGCTCAAGGACCATGTTGTATATACCTTATCCTCAGACAGTTCATAGAACAAATTATGTATATCCATTTAGAAAGAGAAATAGAGGGAGAGAGAAAAAAATGTTTTAAGTAAATCACTGTGAATAATAAAGCCAAAACTCAGTGTATCAAGAATATCATTCTTCAGGTCAAAATTCACCATAGATATTTAATGCCAAGAGCCCACCTGAAAGCTCGTGGCTTTCTGTGCTGCAGCTTTCATAGACTTGTCACAATGGATCAAGGCTTCATTCCTGCTGAAACTTCAGATGCAAATGTGCTGTCAGGGAGCAATGAAGAGCCTCTTCCTCAGAGGCCGGGAGAGTCTGGATCTCCCATTTTAGTCCAGGGAAACTAAATGGCACTGGCAACCCCAAATATGTAATGATTCACCCCATGGTAATAAAGCAGCCTTGGAAAACTCCCTAGGGGGACTAATCTTAATCGGCAATTAAGATAAAGTCAGGGCACATGCTAATCCAGGGCTTAATCGAAGACATTTTAATGTGCTGCTGTGATGTGGCTTTAAGACTGGGTTTCCGCTCACTGAGCCTGGAATGTGGATGTGAGGAGGAGGGGTGCAGCAGACGGACAGCCTGCCCATCCAACAGCTTCAGGAGGTTTTGCAAGAGCACTGGACAGTCATGGCTTGGCTGCCCCGTGGATGGCTCACCCTGCTCTCACGGCTCCCAGGTAAATGAAAGCCCCGCTGTCTTTACGGCAATGCAACCAGAGCAAAAAGGGAAAGTAAGTTACTAGCAAGATGTGTGGATCACTTCTTGCCTGGCTACCCTGTTCTGACAGCCCTGGTTCTTGAGATGATCAACAGCTCCCACGAGGTGTGGAGACCTGTATGAATACAAGGAAAAGCAAAATCGAAAAATGAAAACAATGTAAAACAGTTTTCAGAGAAAGTTAAAGCCAGTGTTATTGTTCTTCCTAGAATTTCCTTTTCTGCGTATTTCTAAATCCAGATCATCATGCGATATAGTTTCTAAGTGTAAATTCCCAGGGACCATGGCATACGCCCCTAGCTTAGCCAGAGAATCTTGACACATGCTCTGCAGCTGGTTTTCTCTCCCCTTGTGTCATTTTAAGTCCCATCTTGTCAATCGTGATTTGAAGATTTGATGCTGACATTAGCCCGGAAATCCTCATGAGAAACCCAAACATCCAGTTTAAACAGTATACACTTCGGAGAAGTTTTTTCTGTGTTCTTATCCTCATCACTAAACGCACTCCAGACACCATCCTACCTATCTTTTTCCAAGATCACATGTATCCTCAGGACCCTAGGAGGGAGGTTGGGTACTAGGCTCTTCTCCCAGATAAGGCATCTGACATTGAAAGAGCTCAAGTGCCTTGTCCACAGAAGAAGGGGTTTTGCATTATTTACTCACGTGTCCAGGAGAAATGAATCTGGCCATGAAACTTTTAATCAGGTCTGTGGCTGAATGCATATGTGAAGGCTTGCCGTGTGCCCACTGGCTCACATTGTGGAGGGGGCACTGTGCCTTCCCTCCATGCAAGAAACCAAGTAAGGGAAAGTGGAAGCTGCAGGAGAGAGGGGCTCACTGACAATCAGCAGTCACCTTTGAAACCAGTAGGTATCTGGTGAGCACTGACCATGTGAAAGGCCTAGGGCTGCACCCTATGAAGCACAGAAAAAGGTTGGAAAGGTAGGGCCACTTCCACGCAGGACCTTGTGCCTTCGTGAAAAGAGTATAATATACAGGGGAGATGACTACCCACGCTCCTTGGCAGTGTGTGAGAGGTCCAGAGAGAAAGAGCTGGATGATCTAAATGGGGCAAGAGGTTACTTTTGGCTGGGTGTTCCAGGAAGGCTTCTCGGAGGAGGAGCATTTGAGTAATCCAGGGAGGGGGAAGGAAAGGAAGCTTTCCGGCACAGAAAATAACCCAAACTCAGAGGCCGGTAAATGGCGCACAGGATTGGAGGAGGGAGGAGAGGTCAGATATAGGAGGAAAGAAGGCAGAGAGAAGAGGGTCAGAGTCAGCGTATGGAGAAAGGACCCAGACGTCCTGGTTTAAGAGTTGAGGCCTGTCCTCTTAACACACTGCAGATGGGGTTGCCAGGTTTAGAAAAACACACAAAGCAAAACAGAGCATCTAGTTAGCTTTGAACTTTAGGTGAACAAAGAATAATTTTTATGTCTCAAATATTGCAGCATGGGACATACTTATAGAAAAATTATCCATTATTTGTCTAAAATTCAGATATAACTGCTATCCTGTATCTTATCGGATCACTCTGTTTTGGAATAGAAGAGCCCCATGAAGATAAACCTCTTCCAAAAATAAGGCTGAAAATCAAATATAAAGACCTGAGGTATTATGAAACCTTACTCACCGTATGTGTTCCTTTATGGGAAAGCTCAGTGGAAATCTCATGCCCCATCTAAGGGGCTCCCTGTAGGTGAAATGCATGAATTACCTGGTTATTAGACATGAGCTTAACACTTAACCATGAATTCAACAATGTCACCAGTGAAGCGTTTGTCCCTAGGAAGGCTGATTAGTGTCGAGCTGGATTGGGCTTTGAAACCATCATTTCTTAGATACCCCTGACTTCTAGGCTTTCTCCACCTGCCTGTGTGTGCTGGACAGTTAAGAAAAAAGGAGATCAGATATAATAGGCATGACATAAAAAGCATGATAGGAAAATAATATTGGACCACAACAATTTTGATTAAAATCTTTTTTCTCCAAGAACGTAAGGAATGTATTTTTGGAACGTTTGTGTAGTTTTTAGGATATTAATGGGCAGCATTCAGAAACAAAAAGCCCCTTAACGGAGGTGTAAATTGTGCCTTTTAAAATGACTTTTCTTTCCTACCCTGGTACCCACAGTAATGAACACTCCTACCCAATCAAAATATGAAAACAAAATTGGAGCTGTGTCAGCATCTTGGCTGCAAATAAAACTCAAAACAGGTTATAGCACATGCTAGGAATACAAAATAAGGTTAGAAATAATGCTTCAGCTGTGAGTTCTTCAGGCTGTGGAAATAATAGAGCATAATTTAGTAGAGGGGAACTAGGGAGTCAGCATACACAGGAAAAATGAAAGAAGCAAGAAAAATGCAGGGGGTAGGAAACAGTTGGAAGAAATTTGAAGAGGACACTGTGTGGCTTATCATTAGAGGAGAAGAAGAAGAAGAAAGGCCCAGCCTCATCAGAGAAGGCCTGGGAGGATAGAGGCCAGACTGGTTGAGTTTTATATAAACTGCTCGTAGTGAGTTTTCAAGGTGATTCTAAATGGACCTCAGACTTCAGAGTCAAACCAGTAGCGTTAGGGTTTATACCATCAGTATACGAGTCCTGACAAGACCAGAAAGAAAGAATCCACTTTTTCTGACCTGGTGACTAGAACACTCGAGAGCTATTAATTCTATTCGTCTAAGATTATCCCCTAAACCCGAACCAAATTTGTAGAGCCACTCTGTAATTATCTTGGTTTATAGATTCAGATATCAGTTCACCATGTTCAACGGAATGGATTTTTTTTCTTTTCTTTTTGCAACTTCACCAAGATATTACTGGTCCAGATTCCCCCCTCCCCCTCCCCCTCCCACCCCCGCCGAGAGTGCCTGACCCTGGTGAATAGAGAAGAAACAAAATAGTTAACAGGTTTTCTGCTTCATATTGTACTTGCAAAGAGCTTATCAAGACAGTTATCTTAAATAGCAGTTTTCACATTTACTTTCATTCTAACTCAATTAAAGAGTATTTTTCTTAACAAATATTGATCGTGGAAGTTAATTTCCCTTTGTACTTTACTTCCTGGCACTAACAGTTAAGAATCTGTTACTAAGGGAAAGTGGTGGACTTTCTTTACCCTCCCTTAACACCAGGAAAAATAATTTTTAAAAAATGTGATCTCTGCCATACACCAATCCATCATACATCCACTGACACAGAGGGTATCAGTGGCCTGGTGATGATGATGACCGTGGTTTCTCAGGCTACGTTCACTGTTCACGTTTTAGAAATAACCACACCTGCAATGCACATTCAGTGAAGCTTTGCTCAGGATGGGGAACAAAAACATGCCTATTAAAACTCCCCTCAAGGTACTACAGCCTCTCCTCCATATCCTATCTTGAAATAATCATTTTGTGAGAAGACGTTTTTCTCACCTTTAATAATTCATTGCCAGAGTCAACACTTCCGTCCTGCGTGGTCATTCCTTTCTCATTGTCTGCATGTGATGAGTTCATTAGGAAGAATAAAACTCCATTTTATCAGACCAGCCTTCCTTCTTTGTGCACCTGCTCTTAATTTTACCACTTATTTATGAGTCGAGCGTGAGATGGAGTTTAAGCTTTGGCCTCTGGTTTGGTTTATTCCACACTTATGCTACTCCATATTATTTAATGAGGCCTTTAGTGGTTAGCTGTCGAGACAATTATTTTACACGTTCAAAAATAGTATGGGAGTAGAGAATAAAATTGTGAAGGTCAGTTGAGGCCAATGATTTGGAGGGAAATCAGTGTACATCCAGAGTTTCCCATACCCCACGTGAGAAAGAGATGTTCAGCCAGCCCTCGGCTCACATCTGGGCACACCTGCCATCCTTTCACAGGTATTTTCACAGGCTCTTGGTAGCACTGGTCATTTCCTGATTGAGTTTACAGCCGTGTCATGATCCTGAAGGGCACATATGCCAGTTCCTCATTACCCGTATGGTACCCAGCAAGTTTCTAATATGTTTCCATTTTGAAGCCGCTCGATGAACTTATCTGGGTATTCAAAGCAGTGAGTGTGTTCAGCCATCTGGCACCAGGGGGGTGAGTGGCAGTCTTGTTAAGCGTTGAATATGGAAGATAAGTATGGGTGCAGTAATGGGGCAGGAGAAAACAAATGAAAACATACATGGAATGTACTGTTGACCCTTCTTAGTCAATTTCACTTCCCCAAGGAGACCTTGACAGGTGTATGTATGGTTCAGATCCTTCATTCCATAGACAACCCTGAGTTGAATACGTGCTGTTTGTCAGGCGCCTGTGCTCAGCATGTGGGATGCAGTGATGAATGAGATACGGTCCTGCCCTTAAGGACCTGACGGTCATCTGTGAGGAGACTTTGACCTTCTACCATGGGACACTTAAGTGAGAATGGGAGCTACAAGAGCTCCAAGGTCAGAATGACTGATTCAGGTGTTCATGAAAACCTTCACAAAGGAACTGACAGTTAAACTGGGTTTTGCAGGATAGGGAGGCATTTCCAGGTCCAGAAGGAAAGGTAAGGAGAGAGCATTCAAGGCAGAGGGAAAAGCCTATGCAAAGGCAAGAAGTGACAAAATGATCTAGACTATCTGGGGTACAGTGAGAAGTTCAGCATATCTGAACCAGAGCATCGCTGAGTGAGAGTGGGAGAGGAGAGGGTGGGTCCAGGAGCTCTTGGTACACCCTTCCCAGGAACTTTCTTGCATTGCTAATTGGAAAGAAGGATGCTTTAAAAAGCTAATAGCTCTAGTTGCAACACCCAACTCTTCACTCAGCAGCTGCGTGAAATACTGCCAGTTACTTAAGAGCAGAGAGCCTCAGTTTTTCCTCGTGTAAAATAATGGGTGTTAGAATCCTAGCCTTGTAGATGTGTTGGGACAGTCAAATGAGATGACATCTCTTAAGTGCCTGCTGGTGTCCCCCAAATATGCCAGTTGTCATTATCTGCCTTTGTATGTGTCCTTATCACGGGTCACAAACTCAAAAGGCCAGTGGCCCAGCAGGTAAGGTAAAGATAACAAGAGATCCACATCTAAGGTGCTTAATGTCATCTGTCGCTCACCTGAGTTGAGAGAGAACATCTGAAACAGGCCACATGCAGGGAGAAAGCCCTGTGCAATCACATCTTCCAATTTTCCAGGAGAATCTGGAAGTACAGATATCTAACTAAAATTTCCCAACTTTTCTATGTTGGCTGCTAAACCAAATTTAAAACACAGTGCAAGCAAAACAGTTCTGTGGGCCATACATGACCTGTGGGCTGCCAGTTTATGGTCTTTGATGTCTGTCTCCTCTCTCCCACCACATTACAGGCTCCTACAGGGCAAGGGCTGCGGTTGTTAATGATTTGTATCAGGGTTGGCTCATGGCGTATGCTCCGTGGTTGGAGAGCTCAGACTGGAGCCACGTACAGACATCGGCACCGGGGCGAGGAAAAGCCAGCCAACAAGTGAGGTGTTCAAAAGTGCAGAATTCAAAGGGTGACCCAGTGCCATAGCACAAGGCCAGGAATGAAAAACTTTTAAAACTCGGCCCCAGCAAGAAGCTCCTGGGAGAGGAGCCGATTCTTGGGGGGAAAAAAAAAAAATGCGCAGTCTGTGAAGGGCAAAGTTTGACCATCTATTAAACAGCAAGTTACAATAGGCAAGTGTGGAGATCACAGAAGCTGGGATTAATGTACACACATCTATACAGGGAACTTTGATGCTTTCAAATGCCTGTTCGCCATCTGAAAATCAGGCAGCAGCCATCGCCTACATATTTCACAGCAGTCTACCTGTCTAGGTGTTTGGGCTTGACAGCGGGAAGCGCTTTGAAATGAGGCTGAGGCATTTCAAACACTTCTGCTTGAATATCCAGTTTGTATATTCTGCTGATGGCTTTTTAAATGTTTTTATTTCATTTTATTTTATTTTATTTTTTTACTAATTTTGGACTTGCTTATGAAGTCAGAGGTCTGCAAAAGAACAAATTACAAAGCTAAGATGCCTTTGACGATCTCACATCAGTAATCAGATACAGACTCCCATGCTCACACACCATCCCGGGTAACGAGGAAGGAAAGAAGTTTTATTCACAGATCAGAACTATTTTCAACAACAGCCCAGTAAAAAGTGCCAAATGTTTGAACCACTTGACTCCTGCCCAGATAATTTCATAATGGTTTAGGCAGGGATGTTTATGACTTTCCATGAGTAATAAATAATTTAGAAGCCATTCATTAAAACCTTCTAAATTACAGACACTGCAGGCAAATCCCTTCTTTTAAGAAGGAAAGGATGACCTGAAAATTGGTCCCCTGTCTCTTGTTTTCTTGCCTTTGATTGTTTTTTTTTCCCTTATTTTCTTACTAGTGAAGAAAAACACCAGCATTAGAAGGTTTACAATCCCATGGTATAGGTGAAAGTGAAGCTGGGACACACTGGCCTGGTGAGATTCTGGGGGGAAATCTGAAGATTTTAATTTTTATTCTCAGGTGCACACATTTCTTGTTCATCCTTCTCTTCTCCTGTTTAAAAGGAGGGGCTGACGTCCTGAGTGAGATGGAGAATGTGAAGATTTGCATTAGGGAGGTTTTGTGACTCGGGTATTCAAAGCTGCCACACAGGAGACAAAAAATAGGATCCTTGTCTGCATCATGATGGAGGTGTGGTGGCTTGCCTCTCTCTTCTGCCACATTGCAAGGCCTTGATTGTGGGGTGTGGGAATCTTACACAAGACCTAACCAAGCCAGAGAGGATTAGTTTTAATTTCATTCAGAAACTGTAAGTAGGAGAAAAGGTTGTCAGTACCCTAGGGCAATACTTAGGAACCAGTAGAAGTAGGTATGAGAGTTTGGAGAATGACAGGAAGACCGTGATTCTAAGTGGATCTCAAGCGCTCCCAGGCCAAACTCGGTAGGTACACATGAAATTAATTTTCACTGGGTTCGGTGGGGCATCTCAGGAGCAGGGAGTACTAGTTCAGCCCATAGATACTAAAGGTAAGAGACCAAACTGTTAACTTGGTTCTCCCATTTCACAAATAGCCAGTATCAGCAAGAGAGAGAGGAATTACAAATGTGCTGTAGATTCTAGGGTCTTCCCATCTCTGTCCCTAATGTAAGCATTTCTGATTTCCACTGTTTTGTCACCCATATTGAAATATAACACCAACATTCCCATTCAGATGGAATCAAGGCAACACGGGAGATGCTGTCTTTTGCGGTAACAATCTCTGGGCTGCCCTCCTTTCACTGAGGCAAGCCACCGAGAGGGCACGCTTCTGGTTCCAGGCACAGAAGCCATCTCAGCTACATGATGAACACATTTTTTGAGATGTCCTTTTTATGGTTTCTTAAATGACAAGGGATTTTAAGCACAACATGATCAAGGGGCACAATCATAAAGTAACGTGCTTGGGAAGGAAGGTATTTTATGTGAGCAGGAGTGTCAAAGCGGAGCTTTATCAATGAGTGGAATTTCCTGTATGTTAAAAGATAAATGAATTAGTAACTCAGAGTAATTTTTAAAAATACATATCCAGATGAAAGCTTGGATAAGTTTGATCCCTTTTAGCCAATGAAGTATGATCTCTAATTAGGTTTCCATGCAGACGGTGCAGGCTTGGAGGACATTTCTGAATCTACTTGACCTTTTCAGCTGGAGAAGCCAAATGATTTCCATTCCATGCTCTTTAATTCTGGAGGAATTTCTAATTTGTTGCCAGAGATAAAAAACTGACTCCAAACAGGAAAATGTTTTAAATAATCCAGAGTCCCATTTATTGAATATTAAAATCTGAGAGCTGGGAGAACCCTAAGAGATGGCTTTATTCACTCCCCTTATTTTACTGGTAATAAAACTGAGGACCAGAGAAAATCAAAGACTGGGCCAAGGTCACTCAGGGACGTAGGACCCAGGGCTAGAACCCAGCTCTCCTGCTTGTCACCCCAGACTCCCTGAGCAGCTGCTTTCTCATCTGCCTGCCGGCCTTTCTGGAGTGATCTATATCGCTGCTGAATCAAAGGTCCCTCCCTGAACTCCAGCATCAGGCCTGTTTTGGGAAACTTCCATGGGCCAGCACCTACCCTCTTGCCTTTCTTAATTTCTTTTGGAAATTCTCTATTCTCTCACCTTATTAATGTTAAAACAAAACGGGTTCTTTTATTGCCACAGGCGGCAGGAAAGTGAACTTCTTGATGGAGGGAAGTGTCTTCCCTAGTGAGAGCAAGTAAATTAGTTCTGAGGTCCTCTCACTCACTGTAACTGTAATGAGAGAGACACCAGCCCTTCTTCATTAATGAGATGCCAATCACAAAGGGAGCAGCCTCGGAAAGCCTTTGGGGAGGGGGGCGGCTGCGGGGGAGAGTGGTGATTGGCACTGGAGCGAGAAGGTAGGGAGCAGAAAAGAAAAGCCTTCCGAGGTGGGAAACACACGTGGATGATCTAGAATTGGAGGGGCAGGTCCAGTGGGAGCTGGTGGTGTTCCTGAATGGGCCCATCTGTGTAGTTTATGGGGAACATCTCCGAAACGGAGCAGGAGAACCGGGGAGCTACCATCTGGCCTGTGTCCCCCCCCGCACATGCTTCCCGAGGCAAGGTTGTGATCACGCTAAGTATGTCCCACATGGGGACCCGTAGGCTTGGTGCCATTTGGGGCTGGTTAACGATGGGCTGTCTTGGAAAGTCGGTAGCAGTGCGTCTCGTCTCTCCTCTGCCTCGGAAATTGTCAAGAGCTTAACATACTGTGGAACCTCCTAAACTTTGAAAAAGAAACTTTCTTTAAAAAAAAAAGCTAAGGACTTTGATGCTGAGGGAGTCTCTTCCTTGCACGAAATAATTTCCCTGGTAGGAGACCCTGGACTTAAGTTTACTCGAGGACCAGTTAACCCAGGGCAGGGGAAGCATCTAAGTCTGATTTGTTCAGTTCTCACCATCAAAAAATGGTTTGGGAGTAAGTCCTGCCCCTGGCAAGACGATGCTGTCTTTCCCCCTTAGCTGCCCAGAACAGCGTTCACCACACTGCCGAGACAGTTTGCGGAAAATATCTGTGCGAAGTCTCCTAACTCAGTTTTCAACATCCGTAGCCTGCTTTTGCTTTGGTAGGTTGGTAAATTTCTGTGCATTTCGGAAATGAATAGAACTTCCATTTGGAATTAAATGTCCTTTTTTTTCTCCAGTTGTTTTTTTTTTCCTCAAAACATTTCTTTTTTATGAATATGGGTCTCTCTGAAGGTTAAGAGACTTTCAGCGCTCAAAACAACTTAATAAAATGGCTGAGCACACAATTAGGCATGCTTATGTCCTTCAAGAATCAGGTAGCGGAAGTTCTAATTGGCAAAGCAGCATTTTGAATGTCATTTTCTAAACCCATTAGACCATGTATAACAGAGAGAGGAGAAGCAGCGGCACTTCACAAAATACCAGTAGTGTCTCTCTTGGAGACACAATTTTAGGGTAACAGTTAGCTGGTATTGAATTTGTAGATGTTGCGAAAA
Source organism: Balaenoptera physalus (assembly GCF_965194825.1). Classification (NCBI taxonomy): domain Eukaryota; kingdom Metazoa; phylum Chordata; class Mammalia; order Artiodactyla; family Balaenopteridae; genus Balaenoptera; species Balaenoptera physalus. Next base: position 105,916,110 of record NC_138883.1, on the reverse strand, counting down.
ACATAGCTACAAAGCCACAATCGCTTCAAGCAAAAGGACATTCATTTAGATCGTATGCACGCTCACCTATTCATAGTAATGGGAGTAACTATGTATGCTAGCAAGCTGGAAACACTTCTTCATGCTGTGTGTGTGTGTGTGTGTGTGTGTGTGTGTGTGTGTGTGTGCATGCCCCTCATTTCGTTTAGCCCTTTGGAAAATCTGATGAGGCTCACCTAGGAATTCCATTCCTTGTTGAAGGCCAACAGGAGAAATCCGTGGAAAATAAAGATGCATAAAGCCAACTACGTTTTATTTTTGAAGTTTCGTTTCTGCTAGAAACCTATTTTTCAAAAACTTGCTTTCCAAAACCTCATGTATGTATTTTTGTCTTCTTAAGTTTTAGACACCTGGGTTTTTAAAGATAAAATCCTTGCAGATGTTTTGGCTTAATTTGTTTTCAAAAGTGACCATGAACTTGATTTCCAAAGACTAGATGTTTTTTCTTCATTACCAACCACTGTGGTTTTCAAGGAGGGAGAAGCTCAACTTGTGATTGACTTGAGTGCAGTAGAGTCACGTCCTCCTGGGTTTTAGGAACATTTGAAACTAAGCAAAGCACAAGTGTGTCACCTGACTCTGAATATTTAAAAAAATAATTTTGTCAGCTTTGTCAAACCAAATTTCTCATGTAGTGATTTGAATGTAATTAGAGGCATCAGTAGATGGTTATGGGAAAAGGGTAGAAGCCTACCCAAAAAGTGGTTCATAGGAAAATGAGGGAATTTCAGTTTGACCTACTCAGGCATACTGTGGAATGGGTATTTCTCCAAGCTGATAAATGAACAATTTTTGCAGAAATTAGTAGTAGTAGTCCTGGCAAGAGCTTGAAAGCAGAGAAGGCCTGGGATAGAACATTATTTCTTTTAATATTGTAAGAGAATATTGCCCAGCACTTTCTTAACTAGTACCCCTAGTGAACTGGCTCTTCCACACATTTACCAGAAAATAATTGATGTTTGTAATGCTCACCCTCAGGCACTACAGGATCCCAAAGTGCCTTTTGAATCATCAAAGAATGATTCATTGCGTTCTGGGTGGTCTTCTTGTTGAGCGTATTTTATTGTATACTAATCCCTTTGAAAATTGGTAACACATTTATGACAGGTACCAGAGGTGTGCAATCAAGAGCACGCAGCCATAGCTGGCGAGTGGGAAGTGTCTTTGGTATTCAGGCTGAGTGCTCCCTGCCACATCCTCCATCCCACTGCCTCGGAGGAGGTGATACTGCCCAGGGAAGCTGCAGAGATTGGTCTCTGAAGGTTTCCATTCAACTCCCCGTCCCTCCTCCTTTTCCTGCATAGCTTGCTAGCTGGAGCCCGCATGTAAACAGAATTCCATATTCCCACCCCTCCCTGTGCCCAAAAGGAGAAGGGCCAGAAACTTGGGGCAGCGTGAATTAGGTTCAACAGTATGAAAATGCTGATATTTGACCACTTTCTATCTACAAAAGCAGCGACTTCAAATGGCCAATTTCAGTGATTACAAATATCAGGTGCCTGTTGGTACTTGTGTCTGTGTGTGTAGATATGCATATATCATTCAATTACTCAGAAGATGCAATTAACAAGAGCACCAAAGTTCCACCAGACAACACGATTTGCTGCCCTCTGCTTTGTTAAGCAAATGATTTTTCCTTCTGTGCTGTTCTGTAGCCATTCCAGGAATGGAACCCCAGCGTATCTCGGCACTGCTATGTATTAGGTGAAAATGGCCTTCGTATTTCTTGGTATGCTCTGTTTATATTTTAATGCTGTTTACCAATGGAATACTCTATAAATATTCATATAGTGGCTGTACAAAGGAAAGGCTCTGAAGAGCTCTTTATTAACAAGCTCCCTTAAGTCAGGGTAACTATGGGAGAGAGGGCTTTAATCCATCCTCATGAAGTCCTTGCACAAAAATGGCTCTACCCTCTTTGCACATAACGTTGGGGTGACCTGGGAGTTACCAGCTAAATTCACAGCTGAAAGTGGCAGCTAATGAGTTATTCCAAGTAAATTAACAGACCTAGGGAATCCTTTTTCAATCCCATACCAATGCTCCTTCATTAGCGAATACTCTGAATGTAGCAGACGTTATCAGCTGGGGGCCCAGAGAATGTTTAGCCCACATTCAGCCCCTCTACCGTTCCCCCGCCCCAGCAAAGTTTGAATTTTATTTTAGCATCAATCATCAATTGACATTTGTTAGAAGAACATTTTATTCTTCCAAAGGGCAGTTTGGAACATATTAAAAAAAAAAAACAACTCAGAACTCATAACGAAGCAAACTGAAACAATTTTTTTTAAAAACAATTTTGGATGCTTCAAATTTAAAACTATGAAAAAAATAGTCCAAGTTTGTACGTTAAAAATTTTTAAATACTGAGCTATTGAGTGACTGACTAGTAAGTCTCAAATATTGTCAGACTGATCTTTGTACCAAAGAAATTAAAACAAAAATGACAAATCATTTGGTATCTCCTTGATGGGAGGGAAATAAGATCTCAAATGGTAATACCTTATCGTTGAATTAGAGACGGTAAACTATTCCTTACTTTCAGCCGTACAGGCTTAACTGGCAAGATAATATTGGGGGCAAGTCTAGGTAGAAGAAAGAATGAAGCCCCCCTGGGGTCCGCAGGGCAGTATTTGGCAGGCACTTCTTCGAGGCCTACCCAGAAGTGGCTAATCAGAGAGTAGGGACGATGTCAGATTACATTAGAGGCAGATTTCTCTGTGTTTATGGGCAAATCTGAGACGGCCAGTCTTTCAGGTCTGGAGCTGCGGTTGCACGCAGAATGTGATCCTCAAAATGAAATGCCAGTATTTAATCCTTCCAGCTACTCAGCTTCCTCATTATCCCCTTGTGGGAATTGCGGTTGCTACTGACTCAAAGCTGTCCCCCCGCCCCTCTGCTTGGTGATGTATTAATTGCTAGAGGTGGCCCCCAAGGTTCATCTCAGCCTGGACTCCAGTGGAGGGTCCTATCATGAGGATTCAATTAGTCTCAAGATAAAATCTAGCAGAAAGAACTTTTAAGCCTGGAAGCACACAATGCTGCGTATATATTTATGTGTGATGTGATGTTCACCCTCAAACACAGTCTGGACTGGCCTCTGTGGGTCAGGGCTCTCAGTGTGTTCCCTTGGGCCCTCCTTAAGGAATATTTCTTAGCAGAGCACATATTTGTTACATGAGGCCATAGCTACATGTGGCCACTGAATCAACCATTTTAACGTCAGTTAGTTCTCTTTCCAGTTGTCCTAATGACTGTTCATTGAGCATTTGATTGGATTAGAATAGGTTGATACAGTTCAACTAAATCAAGGTGTAGGAAGGAGAAGAAAACAAAAAAACAAAACCCACTACATTGTAAATCTAGAGAATTATTCCAACCTCAGCTCAGCTACTGACTTTCTATGTGACGATCAAATCTCTTGACCTCCCTGAATCTCATTTTTGGTTTTTGGGGTTTTTTTTTTTTTTGGTCTGTAAAATGATAATCTAGCCTATCTTATCAATCTTTCAGGGTTTTTATGAAGATTAAATGAGTTGGTGGATGTGATAGCTCTTTAATCCATTTGAGTGATCAGCCTGAACTTTACAGAATTAATTGGCATAGTGCTACAGGAGAGAATTTGAGGATGGCTTTGCAGGGAATTTCTGTGCCCATCGGAAAACAATCTTTTAATATGTACCAGCGGCAGTAAGGAAATGAGAGTCAGTTGGATCATTTGGACCCACTTGATCACCACCGCTTTAAAGATAAGCAAAAAATAGTTGAGAGAGTCATGGTAAATTTTTTGCATTAGCTGTTAACTAAAGAAATGCAAAAGAGAATTCCCACTCCCCAACTGTGTGTGAAAACAGAAGAGTCTAAAGCATTTGAACAAGCCATGGTGAGTGGACAAGATGTCCTGGAATGACACTCTAGGTGTGAATAAATCACTGGAACTAATGGCATCCACCCAAGGAACTCAAGGGTGAAATTGTGGAACTGTTGGCCAAAATGTGTAGCTTGTTACAAATGGGTACTGTGCTCCAGACCTGGCAAATTGCCACTGAAACTCTGAAAGCAGAGAAGGACAAATACATGAGTCTCACTTTCATACCTGGCAAGCTGGTAGGGACTGTCTGAGTAGATAGTGTCACTGAATACGTGCTTATCATGGCCCAAAGCATTTATTGAGCATTCACCGTGCCCCAGGTACGGTGCTGGATGAGGGAGGTGAACAAATGAAGGTGTCTAGGAGGCAGTGTGAAAGGGGGTTGGAATACTCCAGTGCTGTAGATATAGATTTAGGGAGTCATTGGCATATAGATCAGAGAAGTGGCTTTCATCTGGAGAACCAACACCTCTCAGTTGGCAGAGCTTGCCTGGAGGGCCGTGCACACTAGGACTAGACTGTTTTGAAAAGAGAGCTGAAATCTGCTAGTAATGTCTGCCCTGGGCAGCACCATGCTCCGTATTTGCCATCTCCGTATAGATGGGTGTTGGAATTCTGAGGGTGGCCATGGTAGCCCAAGGGAAGTGGAAAGTGTGAAAAGGGAGAAGAGAAGAGGTTGGAAGGCAGACTCCTACACAAAGCAAGCATTTAAGGAGTGAGTGAAGGAATAAAGGAGAAAGCAAAGGAGACTGAAACAGATCATCATTTGCTCATCTGTTCATTTATTCAACAAATAACTATCGAGCACTTTCTGTGTACTAGGCACTATTTTTCACACTGGAGTCACATCCAGGGAGCAGGCAATGCTCTCTCTTTGGAATTGTTCCAAAATAAATAAATGTCAGACAGTAATAAATACTCAGTATCAGAAGAGGGTGATGTGGTGGAGTTGGGATTGGATGGGCGCTTTAGCAAGGCTGGTCAGCTTTTGGAGGAGCTGAGAGCTGAACTACAGGACTCAGCCAGCTACGTGAAGGACCAGGTGAAGAACATTCCAGGTGGCAGAAACAGCTAGTGTAAAGCCCCTGAGGCAGAGGAGATGGCAGACAAATATTCTTCCCTGAAGTTTGTCTGTGTAAGTTAGCAACTTGATGGGAAGACGGGCCTAAGGAGGAGGTTTCCCGATGCTGCTTACAGCTGGTTGGCTGGCTATTTAGAGTAGGGAGACTTGATAATGTTTGTAGATTGAGGAAAAGAAGAAAGTAGAAAGGGAAAAATTGACTATACAGGAAAGAGAAAGGATGATAGATGGTGCTGAGAAGGACATTCATCTTGAGAAGGAGCATAGATAATAAAAGCAAGTCAGATATAAAGAGTTTAGAACAGTATTCCCCAACTATTTTTAAACTTGTGAAATCATTTCTTAAGAATATATATTATTTGGAGAAATTTTTAATCATCTGATCATTTCGCATGCAATGCAAAATTAAGCGATTTAATGTTTTAAAGTATGTGTGTCATTTTAGATCAGTATATATTAGAGATTTTATTACAAAATTAATTGAATACAATAGTTACTAATATTCATGGATTATATTAAGTTCTGAACGAGTTCCATCTAACAAGTGATGCACACAGTTTAATTTACTTTAATTATGTAAGAAATGACAATTTATAAAACATACATTAAAATGACATCTAATAGTGCGCTTAGTTTGGAAACCAAATAAATATTAAACTGTGGCTTGAAATTTAACTCATTATCATAGCATCAGATATTGACAAAAACAGACAAAATCTGCTTTCCTAAGTAATGTTCAGAAACTTTTCATTTTGGGTAAAAGAAAAACAAACTTCTGGTGTATTTTTATTCTTTGTTTCTTTTATTTCTAAATAGTGAAATAGAGATTTTTGGTCATTATTTACAAGCACTTATATACAAGTTATTGAAAACTGAGTTGGATATAAGAAATACCGAATTTTGTATTATTAACATATTTTTTTAAATGATAAATCTCAGTGGGTTCTGTGAGAGGTCAGTCAATGTAATTCTGAAATCTGGTGAAGAACAGCCTAAAGTATATTTGCAGAGTTACTATCCTATGTAAGCTCTTCATAAACTTTTCAAATTTTTTCTTCAGAATTCTTCTGCTGTTTGCCTTTACTTAAAGGCCGATTATGGGTAAAAATTAGACAAGTTAATCAAGTAAACAACTAACAAAGGAAATAAAACATTTGAAATTGCATGGCAGTCAGATTGCCACAGTGGCTGGTGGTATTCAGCTCAGCACCCAGTAGTGGAAACCAAGTCATGAGCACACGTACGTGATCCCAAACTCTTCTAAGTGGAAAACATATTTAAGTAAACAATGTGTTTATTCAGTTATTTAAGTAGAAATTAAAATACCTACCATTATCACCTGCAATGAGTGAACACTCCTGGAACATCTTTGTGCAACTCTGGGCTTCCCGCACATTGGGGACTGTCACCTAGGAGGAGAAGGTGGAGACATTGAGGGCTGATGAGCTCAACGAGGGCGAAGACTTCGTTTTGTTCGCTGCTGCATCTCCAACACCTGGGACGGTGCCTGGCACAGAATAGGCACTTAACAGATATTTGCTACTAAGTGAATGAGCAGAGTAATGAATGTGTGGTGAAGAAGGTCAAGCCCTCTGTGGAAGTGGGGAATGAGGTGGAGGGGGCTTGAGGAACAGGGAGGAACAAGAGAGGGAACCAGCAGGGGTTGGGTAGCAGATGGTTTCCATAACGAATGTAGCATCCATAGACAGTCATTTATCCCAAACTATGCCTTGAACAACTACTGTATGTTTGGGCTTGTGAAAGATGCTGTAGGATTCAGTGATGAAAAAGACTCAGCCTTTGCCTTCCAGAAGCTCACCGAGTTTATGGGGGTAATGAGACAGATATCCATTCTAGACTGTGTACGCACCGTATAGTTCCACAGACGTCAGGGGAGAGGCAGAGGGGTCTGACACAAGCAACGCGAACCTCAAGAATCAGGGAGTGGGGTACTTGTTACAGCTTCAGCATCAACCAGAGAGTCATTTGACCTCTCTGACTCCAGTCTCCTCATCCATATAAGAAGGAATTAGGACTGGGTCTCCACTAAGGTGCCTGCCCAATAAACTCTGACAATCTCTGGGCTTTGCAAATTCAGAGTAGGTGGATGTCGGTGTTGGCAGAGGTATTGTGGAAATGTGTCTTCAAGGACATGGGAGTGAGTTGGCCTTGAAGAAATGGGGAGTGTTGTAGAAGTTAGGCGGCAAGCATTTCGGGCAGAAGGACTAGCAATGAACTCAGCCATGAGGGTAAAATGGTACAAAAATTTTTCCAACAACCATTTTATGAATTAGGAGAAGAGAGGTATGAATAAGCAGGGTCAAGTGATATGATAGATTCCATGGTAAAGTTGGAATTAGCATAAGTCTCTTTGTAGTAATGTTTTGTTGCTTACGTACAAGTAACAAAAGGTTAGAATGATCTAATTGGAGTAGTACCAACTTTGGAACCCCCGTATACTGATGTAAACAGCAGCCTTACACAACAAGAGCTAAGTGAAAGAATGCATGATGGAACCTCCATGTTCATGAATGATGATGATATTAATAAAAGGTGATGGGAAATGCTACAAATTTTTACAAGGTGGAAAAGCAGCAATTGATATTCAAAGTGGGCAAGTATAAAAATACCCCAGGTTGTATTTCAAATGCGGATTTCTACCTAAACACAGGATGCCATGGAAACCCAAAAGACTGACATATATAGGCAGCATCCAGAAGTCTATTGAAGCCAAAACTGAAAACACTAGCCTCCACTTGTACATCCCCGTTGAAAGGAGGTTGGTGATGGGGGGGTTAGGGCGTGGCGGGGGAATAGCCCCTGACCAGTGTTCCTGTCCTAGGACAGTTCTGAGTCCAGTTTTGGCATATTGCTTAACCTTGGTCTCCTCAACTGTGAAATGCGAACAATCACACTGTTACAAGGATTAAATGAGACAATAGGAACGATGTGCTTTAAAACAAATGAAGAGCTGGATTTGCTGGAATGAGGCAACCAAAATTTGTGCATGTGTGGTGTCTGTCTAGTGTGTGAACATCTTGCATAAACACAGTAGAAATAATTCTTTGTACCTGCAGAATGCTTTAGAGTTTATCAGGTTCCAAAAAAGTATAAAGGGACCTAGCAGAGCTTTGAATTCAGAAAACCTAGGTTTGAATTCCAATCTAGTCACTTGCAAATATGACTTGGCATGGAGTTACTTAAAGTATGTAGTCTCCATTTCCTCATTTGCAAAATAGGGATAGTGATACCTACCCTGATAGGGTGGTTGTGAGATTTAAATAATATTATGGATGAAGGGTGGTGAGGTGGATGCCTGCCCACACTGGCCCTCGGTGCACAGTGGCTGTCTTTATTGTCACACTTCACTAGGACGCGAGCTCCTAGAGCCGAGACAGTGTCAGCTGGTATTCCCAGTGGCCAGCACAGTTCCTGAGTTGGAATTGGTGTTCCATCAGTATTTGTTGAATGGATGGATGAACGGCATGAACAGATGGGTGAACACCAACTTTGTAATAGAGATGCTTTCTTGGGTGAGACAACCAAGGCTCAGAGTCTTTAAATGACTGCCCAGGGGTCAGTGTCAGAACTGAAAACTGCAAGCCCCGCGTGCGTCTTGAGCCCCTTTGCAAGGCATCCACTTGCTACCCTCTGCTGTAAACCTCCAGCCTTGGGTGAGATCACGAGCTACAGCACTCTGAGCAGTTATTGCCTATCTTCTAGAAAAGCAGAGGCGATACTATTTGCCTCTGCTTTTTTTCCTCTCTCTCTCTTTTGTTGTTTTGATCTAATAAGCTCATGGGGTAAAAAATTCAAGTCAACTTAATTTTTTTTTTTTTCTTGAAAAGGGGCCAAAAGAAAAAGAAAAGAAAAAACATGAGCACAATCTCAGATATCTTTGGTTTTGATAGTCCTTGGTTGGCAGGGCGCAGCCCGAGAAAATAATCTTCACTGAAAGGTACAGTTTGTTTCCTTCCCCCGCAGACGGAAATGTGTGTTTGGGAGGCTGATTCATCCGATGGCCCTGGTTCCAGGCCTGGGACCAGCACTTTTCATTATTAGCTCTGTTCCTCTTTTGGTTTACAAGGTCAGCGTCGATGTTTTGGTTGTTTTCCCAACAGTGCTCTACTGACCGACTTCGCTCTAATCCCTTGATGTCACTTAAATAAACTCGAGGCGGCTGCAGGTTGGGGGAGCGATTTGAGAACTCCAATGATTTCCGGCCGCTGTTGTTCTCGGCGGCAAATTAATTTGATGCTGTTATGTAAGTGTAATCATCCTCTCTAATCACATCACAGGATTGGGAACTGCCAGAAATAACAGAAGGGAACATTCGAGGTATCAAAGGGGAGCCACTCAAATAGACTGTTTATTTAGGTACCACATTGAAACGCTATTATTGGAGATGGAAAACAACCGTTGCCACACTTCCTTTTCACACATCCCTACATTTCACATACTGTATTTATCAGTGTGCATCATCCAGAAGTAAAAGGAGATATGAAATCAGAGCTTCCAATTGTGCCATGGGGGAAGGAAAGGCACGGAGTCGGAAGTGTCTGAGCGTCAGTGGGTTTTTGTTGATGCCTGAAATTTTGGTTGTGTTTATGCTGTTCTAAGAGGCTTCTCTCATCGCCTGATGTTCTTTCTTTATGTCTGTCTCACTCTCTTTCTTATTTTCCCCCAACGTGTCCCACTGCCTTCTGTCTCCCCAGTTTTTTTTAGCAAGTCAGAGAACCTCTACCTAACTCCAATGACCCTCTCCAGCTCCTTGGTGATACCCACTCACTCAGCCGAGGGGTCACAGGAGATGCGCTACATATTTACAGCTTGCCTATCTTCTAACACACTTTGTCCATTCTTTCCTCTTCCCAAACTCTCGCCCAGCTCCTACCTGGACATAGAGTCCTAGGTGCAAGAGAGAGGGTCCCATCCTTATTTCAGAACGGGTTTCTCAGAATGGTCTAGGTAACAGCAGAAGAGCGGCTTGGAGTCTGTGAAGTCAGATAATGATAACACTGATCAGAATAGCAGAGGGTTGAACAAGATTGCGTATTTTAAATGCTTGGCATACTGCCTGGCTTTCTAAGTGTTGGTTTATCAGCATTATTATCATTCTTATTATTGTTATTTATTGTTCTAATAGCAAAACCTAATTAAATAAAAACAATAATCATAATGATGACCCATTTCCTGCTCTCCCCACTTCTTATTCCCACCACTTATCTTCATACAACTGCAAATCACTCCTGATGTTATTTGCCATAAGTCATCGAGACATGACAGCGGGCTGAAGGGAATGAACAGTTGAACCCGTGGACAGGTTGTGGGGAGGGATGCCCACCTAGGTGAGGGAAAAGACATTCAGCTGGACGAGCTTAGGAGACATTCTCCTTGGAGCCTCTGATGGTGGCCTCTCCCTGCTCTCCTGGTCTCCACAATCCTCTACCTTGTTCCATGTTTAGTCCCCCGGCTGCCTTTCTTCTCTGCTTAGATCACCACCTGCTTTGAAATGCCCTCCACCAACGAAGTCCTCACATCAGAATGAAGTACTTCCTTTATCCTGGTGTAATGGAGGGGCACCAACCTGGGGACTGGGAGACTCAAATCCTTCCTTCCCTGCCCTTCACCCTTCGGGTGACTTTGTCTGTGGGCCTTGGTGGCTTTGACTGTGAACATGAATGGCAGGGGCATAGCCCATGTAACCCAGAGTGCCAGCTGATTCCCTGTTTCTGAAGCAACTACTAGGACATTGAATGTTACTTTTCCTTGCCTTGCTTGAATTTTTTTAAGTAAAAAATAAAAATTCACTTCTAAAACCATTCTCTACAAGCCCATCACAGAAGGGAAGAGATTACTATTCATGGTCATCTTTCACTCTTTTTCCTCTAATCTAATCTCAGGTCTTTCCTCTGAAGGTTTTCTACACAGGCGATCTAATGATAAGGCTGCCCCAAGCATCTGTTAGACCTGGGTAGGATGAGAACCAAGATTTGAGCACCGGATCTGGACAAAGCTGAGCTCTGGGGCACTCAGACCAAAATAGGTTTGCAAAACTATATTGAAACTGAGATGAAGATGAGGTTTTTTTTCTTTTTCCTAAAGAAAAATATCTGGATAATTATTTTCTGTACACCACTTCATTCTACATGAACTTTTCAAACTGCAAGTTTTAGCTGCATGATTTACGCTTAAAATAAAGGAAACACTGTTTGAGGAGACTGGTCACATGCAGTGGAGAGAGTGAGTTTTTTCTCAAGTATAGACACAGCCGTGATGTCTTGGGCTTTGGAGTCAGATTCTAGCTGTGTGACATTGGACCAGCTACTTAACCTCTCTGAACCACATTTTCTTCATCTGTAAATATCAATAGGAATGTTGTGAAGACAGTATGGAATAATGAATGTAAAGTACTTGACACATAGAAAGGGTTTGATTAATATTAGCTATTAATGTTATTGTGGTTATTTAGATTTAGCTCTTTACATGCCTAAAATCATGGGGCAGATTTTCTCTCTGTCATACTCCTGGTGAAGGAGATAGTGTCGAAATTTTCTAACAGTCACCCTGAAACATTTATCTGGGCAGGTCTAGATCATATCCATTTGGCCCATAAGGGTTACTTAGATGACCATCAGCTGTATTCTCCCTCTTAGCTAGTGTAAAAATAGCCTTGAAATTAATTTCCTAAAATAGCTAAAACAGCTCGGTATTTGAATGTATATATCATAACTCACCACCATAGAATATTAGTTAGCAACATATAACAAGCATTTACAGAAATCTCATTAATTTGCATTTCATCCATTCTTAGAACAATTTGCAGTAATTCAGTATGGATCAGACTACGTTAACTTTTACATCTATGTTTTATAGAAATAATTTACTTGAAGAATTAATGGTACAAATGAGATTATAGGGGACATACTAAACTTTTTAAAGACAGCAAATATTTTTCTAACAATAATGGTATGTATGAAAATAAAACTTGTGATTCATACATGGATGTTGTTTACTGAATACATAGAGCAATGTTTCTCAAAAATTCCATCCAAGAGAGAGAATCATGGGGAGAAAAAGTCCAAAAGTCCTGAATTATACCCCAAAATTTCTGAATTAGGATCCTGGGCCGGGAGGGATGGGGGACCTAGGAATGTGCATTTAACAAGCTCCTTGAGTGACTCGTAGGTTTACTAAAGTTTAAGAACAGCTGTTACTCAGAATATTGACAAATCACATATACCTTAACTGAAGTATCCCAGGAAACTCTTCTTAGTAGTTGACTAGAGCTTCTCCTTTCCTTACTGGAAAATACCAGGACCTCTTCTCTTTAAAATATTTCAGAATTCAGACTTTTCTGCTAGTGCAGACTCATATTCCCCCATAACAGGGAGGTGTTACTGAAACAGACCCAACTTCCCACAATCAGTGCCAAGCTTCCTGCGTTATAACTCTCTGACAGTCAGAAAATCTAAAAATTATGATGGTAAGATTGGGATTCAGGCAAGGAGAGGAACCAGGCTGGGACCCTGGGAGGCCTGGAAAGAAAACCAGGGTAGAACCTGACAAATACTCGGAGAGACTTGCTCATAAGGGTTAGGTCAGAAGCCCAGTTATGGGAATGAAGGTTGGCAAAGAGCCTGCCTTGCTTCCCAGCCACTGCACAATCCACCCTTGAGTTGACATGCAAACCAAAGTGGTGTGAACCCTTAGAATATCTAAGAATGACATGAGGAGGAATATTCTTACTCTATTTCCATATGACTTTTTTTTAAAGCAAATGACTTGTTCAATATTTAGACCCATTCCTTTGTTAATAAAATAATTGCTATGTCTGTAAAAAGCACATTTATGGTTATCAAAGGGGAGGTGAGGGGAAGGGACAAATCAGGAGTGTGGGATTAACAGATACAAACTACTATACATAAAACAGATAAGCAACAAGGATTTACTGTATAGCACAGGGATTTATATGCAGTATCTTGTAACAACCTATAATGAAATATAATCAGAAAAAATAACTGAATCACTATGCTGTACACCTGAAACTAACACAATATTATAAGTCAACTATACTTAATTGAAAAAACAATCCCTAATGTCTGAAGGTGTTGGTTTATATCTCCTTAGATCTTTATTAACTAATTGCACCAATATGGGGTTAGAACTATTTTTTTCACCCATTTCTGGATGAAATGGGTGAAAAAAATAGTATACAGTATATATATCATGTAGATGTGCACATGTGAAAACACACACATTTCAATCCAACTATGTACATAACTTAAAATAATTTAAGCTAGGCTTTGACTCAAAACTGGATCTTTATATCTTTTTTTTTAATAAATTTATTTATTTTATTTACTTACTTTTGGCTGCATTGGGTCTTCGTTGCTGCGCGTGGGCTTTCTCTAGTTGCAGCGAGTGGGGGCTACTCTTGGTTGCGGTGTGCGGGCTTCTCGTTGCGGTGGCTTCTCTTGTTGCAGAGCATGGGCTCTTGGCACGCAGGCTTCAGTAGTTGTGGCACGTGGGCTCAGTAGCTGTGGCTCACGGTCTCTAGAGCGCAGGCTCAGTAGTTGTGGCGCACAGGCTTAGTTGCTCCGCGGCATGTGGGATCTTCCCGGACCAGGGCTCGAACCCATGTCCCCTGCATTGGCAGGCAGATTCTTAACCACTGCACCACCAGGGAAGCCCTGTATCTTTTTTATAATGGCAAAGAATGTACAACAAATACAAAATTCACCTAGCAGTCAATTTTAGGCCACTGTTTGCCAGAGATTAAGACCACGGGGTGAGCAAGTTTGCTTGTAACTAAAGCACAGACTCTTGGCTATTTGCAACATTTTAAACTTTAACAAGTGGGCAATGCAATATAAATGATGCTTTAAACATTTATGCATTGGGTGGGAATCTATATTAATTATAAAACAAAGGGCCAAGTCCTAGAAACAAAGAAGCATTAGTTTTTTTCTTCCTGAGTTGCTTTACTAAGAATTAGATCCCTAAAGGAAAGGCGCAGAAACAAGAAAGGTTCTGCCTACTTACTAATACTTGATTTGTGGCTTACCTGGGAACCCAGGACGACTCATCCAAGAATTTCCCGTGGTCTGTTTATGTATTCTATTCTGTGCCTTGCTTGTACCCTCCAGCCATCACACACTGTGTATCTGAGAACTCCTCTCCTTATGCACAGCACTCCTTCTCGTGGTCCATGTGAGAAAGCCTCACCTATTCTTTTTTTTAAAACATTTCTTAATTGAAGTATAGTTAATTTATAATGTGTTAGTCTCAGGTGTACAGCAAAGTGATTCAGTTATACATATGTGTATATTCTTTTTCAGATTCTTTTCCATTATAGGTTATTACAAGATATTGATTACAGTTCCCTGTGCTATATAGTAGGTCCTTGTTGTTTATCTGTTTTATATACAACAGTGTGTATATGTTCATCCCAAACTCCTAATTTATCTCTCCCCAACCCTGCTATCCCCTTTGGTAACCATAAGTTTGTTTTCTTGTCTGTGAGTCTATCTCAGTTTTGTAAATAAATTCATTTGTATCTTTTTCTTAGATTCCACATATAAGTGATATCATATGATATTTGTCTTACTCTGACTTATTTCACTTAGTATGATAATCTCTAGGTCCATCCATCTTGCTGCAAATGGCATTATTTTATTCTGTTTTATGGCTGAGTAATATTCCATTGTATATATGTATCGCATCTTCTTTATCCATTCATCTGTCGATGGACACTTAGGTTGCTTCTATGTCATGGCTATTGTAAACAGTGCTGCAGTGAACATTGGGGTGCATGTGTCTTTTAGAGTTAGAGTTTTCTCCGGATGTATGTCCAGGAGTGGGATTGCTGGATCATATGGTAACAAGCTTCACTTACTCTGAAGTCCTGAGATGGTAGAGGCAGCCTGAATTACAGGAAGTTTGTAAAGTGTCCCTGCAAAGTGATTGGGGCGTGTTAGCATTTTTCTCTCTGTCTAAAATAGTTGTTAGTATTTCGCTATTTAACAGGCCAAGGTTGAATAAAGAGATGTTGGTTATTTCCAGCCTGTTCCTTTATGTTTGCTCCACTTCCCATCACTTAAACTCTGTACCACAGAGGAAAGCAGGCTCTTCCTTACGCTTCTATCTCTTGGGAATGAAGACTGGTTGAATGTTTCCATCTCCCAATTTACAGTGTCTCTCTCATCAGCTCGCCTTTGTCCCCAGGAGTCTGACTTTTTTTGGACTCTCCCTTGGTGATTAAAACATGGCTGTTCTCTGGGAGGTGACCCCTACTCAGCTGTTCTCACCGCAATGGAAATTACTTTGCTAGAGGAGAAAACTCCTAAGTAAGTTTTAAGTTGAGCAAGGGACTTCTCCCAACCTGGGATGCCGCCAAGCTTGAAGGGAGGGTCCCGACTTGGGAGACAAGGGAAGCACAGGGGGAGGGCGAGGGCTGTGAAAACACATAGTCACCAGTTCACAGTTCAGCCTGAGGCTGACACTAACTAGAGTCGATTAGTGAGTTCGTGCTCACTAGTTTATTCAGAGTCATTTGATATGGAATTCGACTCCTCTTCACTGGAAATGAAGACCTTAATTCCACAGGTTTAACTAAAGCCGGCGGCCTACAGTACGAAGTTAAGACAATAATCTGAATTATTTTTGCAAAGCCACCAAGGGAGAGAGATTTTTATGACCACGTATTTGAGATGGTCTGTGCAGGTTTAAGTGTCCAGTTGATTGTACCTCCCTCCGTTTTATCTCATCTGTCCACGTATAGACTTAGTGGGCAATAGTCACGCACAGTGAACCCAAGCCTGGAATCTTTACCTCTTCCGGAAAGTCAGTAGAAGCTTCTGTCTCCTTGAGTTTCTGTTTCAAAAGGTTTCAGTTTTCTCTTGGGAAAGGCCAGCAGGAGTCTGGATCGTTGATCACAGGTAGTTTAAGGTCAGAATGTTTTCTCTCTCTCCCTTTCTAACTTTTAACCATGTTTATACAGAGAGTTCTAAAGACTAGAATTTATGAATCTCAAGGCTCATAAACCACTCTCCACCCACCGTATAGTTGTAAGCTGTGCCTCTACACATCTGCGAGGCATACCTGCCATGTACAGCATCTGCAAAGCTACAACTGGGCGGCAAGCTGGAAAGTCAAACCTCCATTCATTAAAAAAATTATAAAATAAAATAAATGCACATGGCCTGCCACCCCCCGACAGCTGGCAGCCTCTATTTTTCCAGCTGGGTTTTAGCTTAACACCTTTTGGGATGTTGTCCTCCAAGAGGATGTCTTTGGGCTTTTCACATCTGACTTTTGGATTTTTAAAAAA
The DNA here is from genome assembly GCF_965194825.1 of Balaenoptera physalus. Taxonomy (NCBI): domain Eukaryota; kingdom Metazoa; phylum Chordata; class Mammalia; order Artiodactyla; family Balaenopteridae; genus Balaenoptera; species Balaenoptera physalus. The sequence goes on along the minus strand of NC_138883.1, from coordinate 105,899,787 downwards.
AATGGAGCCCAGAGCCTGTGTTGGACACATTCTTATAAATCCATGAAGGCTTAGCCTACAGAAGCCACAGGAAATACTATGATATTTTGGAAAAGGTCGAGTTTCATAGATTCTGTAAGGCACTCAGCAGGTTGTAATTATTTTCTTTTATTTAAAAGCCCTCCAGATATTTTTTTCCAGAGGGTCTCTGCAATTGAGGGCAGCAGACATTTTTTTCATACTGTACATTCTTTTTGGCCGAGTGCTGGAAATACACAGGAAATCAAGTGGTTTTGGAAGATACCAGCAGAGTGCAGGCCAAGGCATGAAGTCACCGAAACAAAATGGGAAATCTCCAAATCAGCAGCATCAGGCTTTGGCTGCCTTGTCCCCCTCCTGGTGCAGGAGGGAAAAAATGAAGCAGGTGAAGACACTGATCTGTTGTGTTCTAACAGAAACCAAATGTCACTGTGTCTGCAGGCCCAGCTCAGCAGCTGGAATCGTTCAAGGGTTTTAGACGCAGGCCGACAAGACAGATCCATTGAGGCGGCCAGGAAAGTGGAATGAGTTGCCTGTGTCTTAATTCAAGGTCTTGGTGCTGCTTTGAGCCCTGAGTCCTGCTGGCCTGGCTCAGGGCAAGGGCAGAACTGGCCAGGCCGAGGCCAAGGAAAGCAGGCCAGCTCCTTGTCACACCAGCCTCTGGGCTGCCTCTCAGGAAAATCCGCTGCAAGGACTCTTGCCTCAGACCAAGGAGGGAATGGGCCAGGCCTTTGGTCTCAGCTACTGAAAACAAAAAGGCAGGATCAGATTCTGAGGCAGCAGGTAGACATGTGTCTGGCTTCCTTTCCATAGGGAGGTTCAGCTCCTGGGAGGGATGGGAACATATGGGGAGAGACCTCCACGGGAGGCGGGCCCTTGGCTCCCGCCAAGCCATTGCCTCCGTGGTTGGATGGGATTCTCCTGGAATCCTGGAAAGCAAAGAAAACTCCCCTGGAAACATACTTGGATTGTGCAAGGTCCTCCCTCGCCGCTGTCTCATTCAGATTCTTTGTGGCTGCTTTGGGCTGAGTAGGGTTAATTTTGAGCAGAACGGGAAAGAACTTCAGCCAGCATGAATGAAGTGCTCCCAGGACAAGTCACAAAATGGCCTTTCAGAGAGAGCCGTCCATTGAGATGGGAGCCAGTGGGTGAAGTCACCATCAGCCCAGGGCGCGGTGGCCAGTCATAGGCTGGATTCAACAGAATCCTGGCCTGGGCCCATTACACCCTCCAGCATTTCCATTTAATCAGTGGTGGAGGCCCTGGGTGAAATGAGGTAGGGAAGTTGTGAAGTTCCCAGTAGATTTCCTAGGACTGAGTTTATTCCTCCCTGGCTCCCAAGACAGAGGAGATACCAGGAAGGGATAGAGAGGACTTGCTAATAGCCCTGGGCAGAATCAGTCCTGGAACCATTCCAGCCACCATTGTTATGGTGAGTTACGGTAAGTGGCTGAATGTCACGTTGTCCAGGACGCCATGCCACGTGATGATTTGGGTAGCTCTTCACAGTTCACAGAACAGGCTCATATATACTTATCTCATTTGATCCTCACAGAAGCCCAAGGTGTAGGCAGATGGCACCATCCTTGCCCACAGTATACTTGTGAGGGCACTGAACTCAGGGAGTGACGTATCCTGAGCCACACAGCTGGTAAGAAGGTGAACCAGGACTCAAATCCTCCTTCCTCCTTCAGAGCTTTTAGAACGATGACAAGATGCCTCCTGGGGTGCATCCAGATCATCTGCATGGATATGGGTCCCTGCCCTCTAGAAACTGAGAGCTCAAAGCCAACCACACAGGTTTTTGTATGTAACCCGCATAAGACTAAGCTGCCTTGTTATCTCCAGTATCAGCACCGTGTCACTGCCAAAGAAGCACACGCTGACTTCCAAAAAGAATTTTGAAGCAATCTGTATCTTTATTACAGTTTTTCAGAAAATGCCAGAAGAAGGATTCCACCTATAGCTTACAGCAGATTTTCTGAAAAATCTCTTTATCTCCCCAAGACGCCACCCATCACAATATGACAGCTGCCTGAATCACTCCCTCTCCTCAAAACAAAAAAAAAAAAAGAAGAAGGTCTTCATACTTTTTCTCAAACCCAGTGCCTTCTGATTCTTAACTTTTCCTCACCTACCTCTTACCTTCCAAATCTATTATTTCCTCTTCCATGAGTCTGGTTTCTCCACTGTGAACCAGTCAAAAAAATCTCAGTTCCTTTTAGTCTCCTTCATCCCTAATCCATTACTGTGATTGGACCAACAAGGCCCAGGATCAAATTGGACCAAGGCTGTCTTCTCCCTGGAGGGCAGGTGGGAGACAGAAGCTGTGATTCTTCTATTTTCCTGGTCACACATGCATATGACATAGAGACGGTGGCCTCAGACCTTCAAGCCAAGGCAAGCGGTGTATCAGCTGTGCCTGGCAGAGCCCCACACTAGATTTGGGTTTAGAATCAGACTCGTGCTCTGTGATACTGGGCAGAAAGATTGGCAGATTTGCTCACCAGGCCCGCTTACACTTCTTTTGTCAACCTCAGTCACCCTTTACCTAAACCAATGTTTCCCACTTTTGCCAGACTCATCAGTGTCTATAGCAAAGTGATAACGGGATTAAACTTCACTCCTCTTCCACTTCACAGACGGTATCTTACTTGTGTTCACTGTTTTCTTTTTTTTTTTTTTCGTGTTTTAAAAAAAGCTTTATTGTGGTATAATTCACATGCCACACAAATCTCTATGGATTTGCTTATTATGGACATTTCATATAAATGAAATCATAGAAATGTTGTTTTTGGCGTTCACTGTTTTCTTAATGACACTCCTAGTCAAGCTGAAAGTCTCTGCTTAAGCATAGAAATGATCTTTTCATGGTAGGCGTGTAAACAGAACTAATTAATGAGTAGCTACTTACTCTTTGCTATGTTAATTAGCCCCATTTTGGTCTGTGTCCTAGAGGCAATATCTGTCAAGAGTAAATGCATTTATGGAAAGAAGTGTATCTTGTAAAAATTTACCTCTGTATAGTGGGGTTTGTGTGATTTTTTTTTTTTTTTTTTTACATTCTTCAGATAAGTTTCTACATCTACGAATCTAACTTTAGTGTGAGCATCTGACATTTTTATACTGAGTAAAACATTAAAGTTACTTTCACTTTTTAAAAGAGTAACAGCATTCACTGGGGGTGGTAGAGAAGGGACACCTAGGGACTTGGAGGTTGTTAGAGACAACAACTCCTAGAAATAAATATGTATATATTTAGTTAGGGCCGTGGGAATCATTTGCATTTCTCCGTAATCAATCTCGAGTGGCTTCCTGGAGGAGGTCGGATTTCAGGAGTTACGTAAATGTTGTGAGGGAAACTGTTGTTCAGCTCGGAGGGAAGGTAGAGTTCTGAGGAAGCTTGGCAAGGGGTGGCATGTTGGTTCCCAAGGAGATTTGTGCCGTCGGTCTGAGGCATGTGGGGGGGGTCAGCTGTGGCCGTGCAGGAAGTGGGGAAAGAAGACAAGGAAAAGCAAGGTTGCCGAGGCCTCCCACGTGAATAAGGAAGAGGTGAGGAGAGTAAGACGGGCCCTGAGGCTCTAAAGATGAGATTGGAGGGAGAGGGCTAGACTCCCATAGCTAAGTCCATGGAGCCCATTAGGTCAATGAAGCTTGGCCGCTAGGTCTGTGCACAGAGCTGAAGTTCCAGCACCTGCCCTAGAGAATTACGGGGCATTGGCTCAATGCCCTGGGTGTAAACCTCCATGTTTCCAGGACCAGACAGGAAAGAAGCAGCAGCCGTCTCTGACCTGGAACATGGCCCTGTGAGCAGTGTAGATGAGAATTTTCACAGTGTGTCTGACCCTACCCTCTGCCTTATTCCATTCTTTGGAAACTCTCACCCCAAGGAGGCATTTTCCCGTCTCACTGTGCCCTGATCCTGGTTATTATAGCCTGCAGAAAGAAAGCGTGAAGCTGGCGGCCTCTTGAAAGCCATATTATCAGAGATCGTGTGGACAGGGAATAAACTGTCTTATTCCTTTTCTGAGAGGGAGAAGCATGGGAGTGCAGGCAGCTCCTCCAAGGTAAAGAAAAGCTCAAGGTCATATGACACAGAAGCCACCGTTCCTTAGGACACTGTCCTCTGAAGTCCGTACTGTGTGGCATGAAGTTTCTGGCTGGGAGTGGAATTTGAGTCGTTTGTCCACTGAACTTTCTCTTCCTGTCCCACATGATTTGCTCGCAGCCATTGTTGTATAGGATTAGTCAGCTGAGGCATTTGGAGAGGACCTTGGGACACCTCCCGCGGTTCATCCTATACTGACCCAGAGCTGAGACCACCCATTCCTTCCACCGCCCAAGCAGGATGCCTAGGGCTTATATTTTGTAGTTGCTGAATACCATGCAGGAAATAGAGGTGCTCTACGTGTACAGCCTTAAGAAAGACCGCAGCTTCTTTCTCACTGGGGTTTGCTCAACCTTTGGGCTGAGTCTGGTAGGTCAACCAACTTGAGGATCTTTTTTGAGGAGAAAGGAGAACTAGCTTCTTCCACAAGTCACTGGGTCGTGTGTATGTACGTAACAGTATCACTTTTTTTTTTAAGTTAACCAAGACCTAACAGATTTATGGCTTGGAGTCACCACTACCATTATTTTATTATAATTTGTGCAGAGAGAAAAAGCCTTCCTAGGGTGATTTCAAGTGCTCCTCCTTGGAAACGTGAAATGCTTCGTGTTGGGCACACACACCCTCAAAGCCATTCCTATTATTTACTGCTCTAAGAGAACCTTCTCTCGGGGACAGCCTGCCTTTTGACACAGCCTAACTGGCATTGTCCTGGGTGCCTGTAATGATGACTTAGGCTCCAGTTCACATCCTGGGCTGTGAATGGTGTTGCCAGACCCAATTGTGTGTCTGCGAATGAGCTGGAGCTTTTGCAATTTAAATGGACAGGCCAAGTTCGTGGACTGTTCAGTTCTCACTCTGTGGGCCCCTGCCCCTCCCCCCCCCCCCCCCGCCTCAGGCTGTGCTGCTTTATTTGGCTGTTTTTGTGTGAGGTGCTTTTTGTGTGGGAGGGGAAGTTTCAAGGAGGACAGCCAGCACTTTGTTTGGGTTTCTAGAATCCTTTGGGAATGAAACCATTGAACCACAGACTGAGAAAGAATTCGGAGGCTTTTGTTGCAGTGGGCTGATAGTAACTTTAAAAATGGAAGCCACAAAGGGAGTACTCATCCAGCTCGGGTGTCCTTCCCAATCTCCCTCAGTCTCTTTTTCTGTTTTGTGATAGAGGAGGGGGCGGGGGGGAAGAGGTAGCGTCTGGGAGCGATGGACGCACCCCCGTCCTCAGCGGGATCCTCCGTTAGGACCGAGGGGCAAGTTGAAGTTTTCTTGCAGGGGAAGAAGAAAGGTTAACATGGGGGGGAAAAAAGCATGAGATGCACATTGCCTCCGTGAAAATCAGATTTTTTTTTTTAAAAAAAAAATGAAATTGTGTCCTTCCTCAATTCCTAGGAGGGCTCAGCTCCAAGAGACAAGCACAAACGTGCAGGATGGAGACGTCCCAAGTGGAGGAAGGTTGGCTCCTGATCTGGAGTCGAGGCAGGTTAGGGCTCACCTGGGCTTATTGGAAGCGGGGCGTTGAGAGAAGTTAACCTCCTCCAGGGTGAGTTGATCCACAGAAAATCTCCCTTGAAGTGTTGCTGAATCCTGAACTATTTCCTTTAGAAACAGGATCAAACCGTTTGATAAGTTTTGGCATATGTATGTGTAAAACCCTTTAAATCTATGGTTTGTTGTATGTCAGTTACACAATAAAGCTGTTGAAGCATTTTTCTAAAAAGAGGGTAAAACTAAATGTAAAATGTCTCCCTCTTTCACCCCTGGGCCCTTATCTCATTTCTGATGCTTTGGAAACCCCAAACCTGCATCTCCCCTTCGGCATCCTAGAGGAGGCTCTGCACGGACAATTTCTCCATTAGACACAGAGTGTAGGCCCCGTGTTGCGTTGAATTGTATCCCCTCGAAATCCTTAATCCCCAGCACCTGAGAATGTGACCTTATTTGGAAATAGGGTCACATTCAGAGTAATTAGTAAAGGTGAGGTCATATTGGAGTAGGGTGGGCCCCTAATCGGACATGATTGGTGTCCTTATATAAAGGGGAAATTTGGAGACAGACCCGCACACAGGGAGAACACCAAGTGAGGATTAGAGTTCTGCTCTCACAAGGCAAGGAAGCACAAGAAGCTAAGAGAGAGGCCTGGAACAGTCCCTTCCCTAACACCTTCAAAGGGAGCACGGCCCTGCTGACGACTTGATCTTGGACTTCTAGCTTCCAGATCTGTAAGACAGTAAATTTCTGATGTTTAAGTCACCTAGTTTACGGAACTTTGTTACAGCAGCCCTAGGAAGCTACTAACAGACCTGCAAAACGTAAATACTAACGTGTTTACGTTTTTAGTGACTATAATAGCAATAAGTGTATAATCATGAAGCCCAGCCTGGATTATATTTGTCTTTATACCTATACAGTCGTAAAATATAATTTAAAAAAATTTTTTGGGTCGAGGAAAGGGCTTGTGGAGACAAAAGCTCCCAGGGCCCACAAAAGGTGTGATGTGGCCCTGAGACCCGGCATTGATTCGGAAAAGGAGTTGAAACGAGAGACCTCTCCATTGCTGAAGAGAAGCCCTGAATTTGTGGTTGGGGAGGACGTTAGCCCAGGTACTAAAAAAAGAGACAAAACGTCCAATAGCTTGTGTAAGTGTGTTGCAAAATATTCCTGAAGCTTTGCTGCTCTGTCCCTCCTCCTTACCTCTGGCGTATTGAGCTGTTTTCACTTTTGATTTCTGTGGAAGGAGGAGAGACTCGGGAACGTCTACGTTTGGTAGATTGTCTATGTTCCGATACCTTGTGCGGAAGCACAAAGTGAAACACAGTCCACCGCGGTCTCGGCTGGTCCCCTGTGGACGGCTTGCTTCAGGAAAATGAGAAGGTAGGGCTTAAAATTAAGTCTGGCCTCCCTCTTTCAGCTCCCAATAGGTCTTTCTTTTCAACCGTCTCTTCCCATTCACTTTCAAAGCTATATGACTTATTTATGATCCAATCCAGTGGAAATAATATGCACTTAACTTGCACTCGTAACTGTTATCCTATTAATTACTCAGTGAAAATCCATAAAAGTGGATGGCTGTCACCAGCGTCTCTGCTAAAATCCTCACAAAGGGGAGCAGCTCTTGACAAATTCATTCATTAGGATGTGGTATGTCGTTCTTCAGAGTCAAATAGCCTGAGCTTCCCGGAGCCCAGTGGCCTGTGAAGATGGTATCCCATCCTCTCCAAGTTGACAGTTCACACCAACTATGGAATTATAGTATCTCTTCCTGACAAGCAGCAATAAACAGAGGTCACTCAGGTCAAACAAACCTAAGTTTGTGACGCTACGTTGACAAGTGGTGTGTACACTTGATCCTCCTGGGCCCCAGTCTGTACACCAGTGGCTCTCAAACTGTAGTGAACATCACAGTCACCTGGAGGGCGTGTTAAAAGCACCAATGGCTGGGCCCCACCCCCAGAATTTCTGATTCAGTAGGTCTGGGAGGGGGCCCGAGAATGTGCATTTCTACCTAGTTCCCAGGCGATGCGGGTGCTGCTGGTCTAGGGGCCACACTCTGAGAAGCACTGGTCTAGACATCAGCCTTCAATTGGTCTTTATTGCTAATAGGTGGTAGAGAACACCATCCCGCAGTTGCTAGGGGACAGAATGAACTTTTAACATAGGAATGACTGCCTGAAGTCATCGAATCTTCTTTCCTGGAAATAGGAGTAGACACCATCCCTTTTCCAGAAGGGTTTTATGTAGTTTAGCTATAAGACCATGCAGCAGGAATGACAACGTGATCAACGTAATGGTACCCTGCTCCCGGTCCGTGCAAACTGCTACCCTCCTCATTACCCCACTGGCATCCCCTCTAGTGATGTATAGCTATTAAATGGTTGTAGCGGGATGGTCCAGGATCAAGGCACTGCAGGGGTTCAGGTACGAAAATACACTTGGTTGCTGAGACACTTAGGAACTGCTGCACGGGGGGCAGTCTAAGAAAAGGTACAGAGGGTTGGTGGGGAGGAGCAGTTAATAAAGATTTTGCAAGACCCTGTCTTCTGCACGATGGAGAAGTGGAAAGAACCTGAGTTCTCTCCTCTGTGTATTCATTGAGCACTTTTGCCGGGCACGTTTCTGCACTGGGCAGCTGGAGAATGCCCAGGTGATTCATCCAGGGGAGCTGACGTTCTAGTGGGGGAGAGTGAGTCAGGCCCACAAATCACGCATGGTAGACAGCGCCACAGAAGCAGACTCACAGCTCCTCCAAGTTGCTCCGGAAATCATCATACCACAAACATAATTACGTTTCAGGAGGGAAAAAAAGATCAGAGTGTGTCAAAATCAGAGAATATCAAATTAGAGTTCATGAACTGAGAAACTGAAGCCAAAAGTCTTCAACTGAATGCTGGCATATGCAAAGGTCTTCCTCTGGGAGCAGAAGTCCTTTCTCTAATATTACTAAGTGCCGACGGGCCCCTCTTCTCATTGCCCTTCGGAAGAGGGAGACAGAAGGGGTTGTGCTTTGAGATTTTTTTTCCTTGATAAATCTGACCTCCTGTCGTGCTGCTGGCACCTGTCATCTGCCTTAGGTCCCTGTAACCAGCTGACATTGCCAAGATGAAAGCTCTTAGCCCAACCAGGAAGTACTATTCCAGGATACTTTGGGACCAGGGGGAAAAGCAGAAAAGTGAATCTGGGCCCTACACTTAGCCAGCGGGGAGCTGACATCCCTGTTCACCCTGATTCCCACAGCCTGCACAGCTCCCCCACCAGACTCAGTCCCTACTTCCGATAGCATCTCTTTGATCCCTAGATGACTCCTTAGAGGTGACAGGGAGCAAGATAATTAGGAGCGGTGACAGCTGAAATGTGCTAGATGATGCCCTGGTGTGAAGGGCATGGAGACATCCCATCCACTTTGTGTTTAGAATTGGGAATGGAGGATTCAGTTGGGCTTGGACAGTCAAGTCAATACATCTTTCTCTGATGGTGAATAATCAAGCTTCCTGTTGGTGGCTTTGCTGCTTCCAGATATTTCATCCCAAATGGAAGTGAGGAATTGAATTTTATCTTAAAAAACACCAAATCTTGTCTCTGTTTTTCTGCTTTGCTTATATTTCCTGCCAAACTTCCTTGTGAAATTTTACCTACTGAGCAAAGCTCATCTCTTCCATGGAAGTTTCTCCTGCCACATTCTAATTCACATGGAACTTCTCTAAACACAAACATTTCAGTACTGAACTTCTGTGTACCTTGTCTCTTCTGGAAGCCAAAGTGGTCCCTGCCTTTCTTTTTTTCCTGAGGGTGCTTAGCACAGTTCTACAGATGGTGGGCACTCAGTAGTGTAGGTGTTTTGCTTTGTTTTTTATTAAATAACGTTAGTCTCTATCCCTAAATATATAGCAAATTAAGCAGGTAGGTATAGGTGTGATATACTTTCCCAGACACAGATTAGAATGATGTCTGCCACAGATTCAATAACACTAACTGGTCTTTCTTTTCTTCAAAGAGCTACAGAAATAGTGTTTGGCAATATTATATAAAAAAAACAACCTTTTATAAAGCAAGCTATGTTTAGTTAGGGGTCAGATGATGCTTTGTTCAGTGAAAGACATTTCACAGATGTCTTTTATCGTAAGCAACAAATCTTTCTGTGTTGGTGAACATCTCTGAAGCTGATGTCCTGTGACCCAGGGTGGAGGTTCATCCTTTGTTCTGTGATATATTTGCCTTCTCTTGAATTGCAAGCTCAGTGACTCAGCTTCTTTCTCTCCTCTACAGAGATGTCAGTGACTGTTGTTTTGCTCTCTGATGCTTTATACCTCACAGGGATTTGCTTTTGTAAACTGCATGGCTAAGGTGCACACCTTAAATAACTCTCTTTTATACCCAACTGTGCTGCCCACAGTTGTCTACAAGTCAAGTCTGAGTGCACATAACAAAGAACGTGAAACAATAAAAGCAGTATAGAAACACACACAAGAGTGATATATTGGATAGCAAGAAAACAATTTAGTTTAGCCAAAAGTTTCACAGAAATTTGTCACCTGAAAGTGGCCACATGATTACCATGACATTATACATAGAGCTGAATGGCTGTTTTGGAAGAGTGCACTAGACCTTTCTAAAGCATGGTACCAAGATGTGGGTCTCTCTCAAATCACAGAAACCTATTTTTCTGTGTCTGAAAATGGAGGAGAACCTCCCCCCAGCATACGGAGAAGTCAGATGTCCAGAAGCCTAGTAGTGGGTCATTACCTTGGTGACTCTCTTCTCTTGGCAAGGACCAGCTTTCAGCTCCCCCAAGCTCAAAGACTTGTCTTTGCAATATTCAGAGATGTGAGGACAGACTCAAATCCCACAGGCTCCCAAACTGATGTATAAAACCAGAATGTTCTTGTGTTTATGTAAATGAGAGATTTCTCCAGCTCTTTCTTCAGTGGAGCTCCAGATACAGTAGTTGACTTGTGTTTAGGGCAGTGGTTCTCAAACTTTATCGTGCGTTGGAATCACTGAGAGAGCCTGTTAAAACACAAACTGCTGGGCCCTACCCACAGACTTTCTGATTTAGTAGCACTGGGTGGGACCCAAGTTTTCATGTCTAACAAATTCCCAGGGGATACTGATGCTGCTGGTCCAAGGATCACACTTGGAAACACTGGTTAGGGGTCGTACTGAATGAACAATAGCTATATTTAAGCACAGAAAATCGCGAAGCACAGAGAGATGCTAATAGGCTCAAGCACTGGGGCTGATTGAAGAACCAACAGGGTCACATCCCCTGTTTTCACCTCACCCTCCCTTTCTCTCTCCTCCTCCGCTTTCCTCTCTCCTTCTCTTCCTCTTTCTCTTCTCAGTTGCCCCCTCTCTTCCTCTGTCTCCCTTCTTCTTTCTGTCCCTCCCTCCATCCCTCCTCCCCTCCCTCTCCCTCTCTCTCCTAACTCCAGTACCTCATCGGCGTGTAGGTAGTTGAATACACTTAAATCAGGCAACTCAACTTCCTTCCTTGCCACTGGGAACAACTGATTGGGGCCTTCGGCCTGAAAAATCCCTAGAAGGGCATTGCCCAAGTTGGTTTCCATAACCTTCCTTTCTCTCTGCTTCCAAGGTCAGACTTCATGGTCATATCTTCTTTTGATGTATTTCTAAATCAAGCAGGTTTCAAATTTTGTCTTCCAGAAAGACCTCTGTAAGGCAACTGCATATCTCTGCTGTGACTTTTTATGTGGGATAATATAGTTTAAGTTTCAGGCCATGGTCTTTTTTTCCTCCCTAGGACTTATTCTTGGGGGGCATCTCTGTTATCCCCAAATATTGGCAACGTTACTATTTGCACTTTAGTTCAAGTATAAAGATCTCCTGTATTGAAATGTTATTTTGCTTGGGAATCTCACTGTGATACTGATCATTGCTCAGTGAACTTGGCTTGGCCCTCACTTGCCCGTGAGGCCTTAACCATATGCTTATCATACTCAGAGTACCTAGTTTGGCATTTGTTTCCTCACTTATCCCCTTTCACATCTCAGTATGCGGCCCTGTTTATGGTGCTACAGTTGGCAGTTTTACTAAGTCAAAGAAAGCACCCCATGAAAGCAGAAAAAAAAAAAAAAGATTGAGAAATGAGTAGGGGAGGAGGTTGAGAAGGACATTGACTAATGTATTTCCGTATTTAGCTCTATTTCCAAATTTAGGGAACTCATAAGAAGCATAATTGAGTCTCCTACTTATAAAAGTTCTGAGCCAGTATTCCTCCAGAGGAACAGGCTAATACCACCTCGGCAATAAAGGGGCCGACGGCAGAGCAGGTGTGTGCTTATTTTCCACACGGTCCCCAGGGCTTGGTGTTGATGAGTGTCCCTTTAGAAGAAGGAGATTTCTATCAAAGGAAAGTCGTTGCTGTTGAGAAGGAAAATAATGTGATGGGGGAGGGGCAATATCTGAGTCTGCTTCTCTGGGGGCTGAAGATAGGACAGTGTGTGTAATGTGTGAGTGAGTAGGTGTGTGAGTAGATGTGCATGGATGTGTGTGTGGATGTGTGTGTGTGTGGATGTGTGAGTGTGTGAGAATATGTGAGTGTGAGTACACGTGTGAGTTTTCATGTGTACATGTGTGTGAGTGTATGTGAGTGGCTGTGGTATGAGTGGGTGAGTGAGAGAAAGACAATGAGATTAATTATCCCATCTTAGACAGGCTGGATGGGCTTGCTTGACCTCCCTCTGATATGATGAACAAAGCTGGTCAAATCAGGTAAGGGCTTCTTTTATTTGCTGAATTTTTTTTTTTTTTTTTTTTTTTTTTTTTGACTGGGACAGTTTCTGCCCTGAAACTCCGGGAAGGCTTCCTAAAATGTGATGGTAGATTCTTCGGTGTGCCCTGGGGTCAGGAAGCCAGCTGCTTGTTGAAGATTCACCACAGGGAGAAAAGCTTTGGCCTGAATTCTGAGCAGGCAGCCCAGCTTTGCCCCCTCTCCAGAATCTGGAAGGTGCTGGCTCATTCTCACCTACCTTTCCATCTTACATTACCCAAAAAGTGGACACTCACATCCCCTTCCTGTCAGATTCCATTTCTGTTTTCCTTGATGATTGCCATATTTGAAAACACTGTATCATAGTTTTCGATAAGAGGTCCTTTTACATGTATCTAAGTTGCAGGGGGGAGGTGCATATGCAGAGGCTGCACTATCCAAACAAGACTTTTTAAGGCAAACTTTTTGTTAATTCTTGAGAGCTCTTAGACCGAGTGTCTGCTGGAGATGTGCTCTATTCCGTTGTACGGTTCATTTGGGCGATCACGCAACTCAGTACCTGCCATCCATTGGATGTTCTCTTGGGCTCTAGGGGAACAAAGCCATTCCCCTTGCAGAGCTTCCAGTCTGGTGGGGAAGGATCCCAGTTCATTAGCTCAGAGACCTCCTGTTTTCCCTGGGATGTGTCCTCTGCAGATACTTGACTGAAAAAGAATCCTAACAGCAGTTTTAAGGTTACGCAATTGCTATCTGCTTGTGAAATTCAAACCCATGGTTGGTCATAATGGAGACAGTGACTCCCATAAATGAACGACAAACTGGATTTCATTTGGGGCACCAGCTAGAGTCAATGCGTAGTGGCTGCCTGGAGTGCTGAGTACAGAAGAAATCTGAGGCCGCGTCCTGGTTCAGTGGGAAAGAATGCCACAGTAGATTAGTGATGTCTGCCATAAACAGGAGTGGGGGTGTTGGGATGCTTGCTGAATTTCTCCACCTCTCCTCTGTTCTAGTCAACAAAAGGAAGCCACCTCCTTTATAAAAGTCTCTTTTTATTTGCTTGGTGAAATTATCTTTTGCTTGTAAGCAGTTGGGGCCATCTCTAGACAGGTGACTGATATTCAGCTAATTTGGAAATCTTACTGTTTTTATTTTTTGTTTTCTTCTTTAGGCACATCCCCTCTCTCTTGCATCTCTCCCTCCCCAGTTTTAGAATCCTCTTCCACCAGAAACACTCAATGTTTTCAGATTGAATCATACTTTCTGGGAAGGAAAGCACCCAAACAACTAAGTGGTTGCTCGTTCCGAAAACATGCATGTTTAAAGAGAATGTTTAAAAATTTTTTTAAAAAAAAGAAATGTTTAGAGTTAGCCATGTTTAGACCAAAGGAATGAATTTCTATTGGTGAAATTCAGGTGTACTATCTGGAGGTTTGAGGTATGGCCCATTTCCTGACACAATTCAAATGACCATATTCACCATCGCTGATAGCTGTTCGCCCCATACGGCCCATCAGAGTTCTCAAGTCTCTTGAGGTAAAAATGATGCACTGCTTCACTCTTTGCTTTACTACTTGCTACTGTTTAGCCCTAATATATGCCAGATTATTGTCAAGAAACAATATAAATACTGCTCTTTCTGTAGAAAAAGCATTCCTTTCCTACATAAAGTAGGTAACTTCTGAGACACAACAATTCAGACTGTAATATACCTTTCAATTTATTCTAAATAATACTATACAGCCGTTGGAAAGAAGTATGCAAATATAGATATATCAACTTGGAAACCAATCCATGATATATTATTAAGTAAAACAAAATAATCACAAAACAATGTGCAAAGAAAAATATAAGTGAACACACACATACATATATGTATACATATATATATATTTAAGCCTATATTTAAAGCCTATAAAGTAGCCTAGAAAGTTTAATATTAAAAACTTTTACCGTAGAAGAGACGAGAGGAGTTAGGGAATGTGGGAGGAAGTGAATGGGGTCTTTTGATTTTTTTATTCTACATCTGACTGTATTTTTTAGCGTTTACAGCCAGCATGTATTACCTCTATGTTTTAAAGAAAGAATGACTGAAATTAATTGGAAGAGAGCAGCAAAGGAACTCAGGCCATAAAAGGTTAAGGCCATTGGACCAAATGCAGTTATTCAGAGTGAGGAGAATGGCATTTCCTATGTCCTTGATTATCCTAAAGTTTCCAGCTGGTAATGATCATCTCCTGGGGTCCTGTACACACGCATGAAATGAGAGAGGAAAGCCATCTTCCTTTATAGTGAAGAGGGCCTTCTAGCATCTCCTACTTCAGGCCCTCTCCTGTGGTCAGCTGAAGGAAGATAAGATGCTAGGGGCCTCGTATGGAACTGCTGACTATTTTTAAATGATATCAAGGTCTGCTCTTTAAAAATTGCTTCCCACACGCTAGCTTTTTACTCTTGTTTGTGGCTTTATTTTAGTACAACAAGAGATAAGCGTAAAGAGTGACAGGTCACGACAAGGGCCACTTTGATTCAGGGCTGTTACTACCCCAAGAAATGGGACCAGCAAAGAGGGAATCTAGCAGTTTTTTAATGTTGAAGATACATCTTTTGTCAGCAGCTAGCCTTAAAGCAGAGAGTTGAAATATCAGATGGAAAATATTACATTATTAGCCCTACTCCTGACTATATAAAGCGCAGTTTGGATTAAATGCATGATGAGAGGAACAAGTAAACAAGTGACTGCGTTTTTATTACAGTCCAGCTGGGATGGATTCAATGCCATTTGTTGTCACAGTAGGACAAACCTACTCAAGGTACTGTAGACAGGGCTCCTATCAAAAAGATTCCCTGCACGTGACTAAAGTTCCCATTCATGGTTGTCTTAAAATGTGTCCATATACCTCGTGAGAGCTTTGTATTACATATTACGTATAACATGGTGACTCTGCTACTGTTGAATTTTAACAGTGAAGAAAACAGAGGCTCAGATAAGTAAATGGGTTTGTCCAGGGTTACTATAGTGAGTGATGAATGTAGGACTTGCACCCAAGACTCCTGACTCTACTCTCTCCATCTTTCCTCATACGGAGTTTGCTTTTGGTTCAGGACTCATCCCCGGAAGACCTTGTTAAAATATATTTTGTTGGAGGTTGGAATAAGGAAAGCGACCAAGAGATTGAGCCTTTCCAGTTACAGTGTTGGCATTAACTGGAATGCTCTTCATTGGCATTTGTGGGGTTCCTGAGTGATGAAGTTTTGATGAAGCGGGAGGCATCCAGCGTATGGGGTGGAGTGGAGGATCTGGGAGGGAGGCCAAAGTGGGAAACTGCAACCTAAAGAGAGGGACACCAAAAAAATAGGAGGTAAAGATCAGCACCAGCTTCAGCTCTTCCTATGGGCTTCCAGCTCCTGTTGCTAATACTAATTAAACATAGAATAGATACCCCACCAAAGAAAGTTGTAAATATCCCATGTATGGAAACTAGAGTATCACTTTGTATTCAAACGGGATAATTTAAGAGGAGACCCCTGCCAGATGAGATGAATAATATTTTATGTTTATATAGCAACTTCATCATTTTATAATTTTTTTTAATCTGCACCTCTCTTATGGTACTTTTCACACTCTGACTTGCAATTTAATTATATGTAAGTGTGACTTGCTCCCCCTCAATCACTCTCTAAGCTTTTTGAGGGCAGGATCTGTGCCTGCCTCATCTTTAGGTGTTGGGAAATGACTAGCACTCAGCATGTACTTGTTGAATTAATGAGCTGAGCAAGGATGTCGACACAGATCTTTTTAACTCTCTTTAGTGTATGATAGTTGTACGTGCATGTACTTATAAAATACTAAAAAGTGGGAGACTCATCTATCCTTCATTTTTAATCTGCTTGTTCAACTTTATAAGTGAATTGTATGTCTTTATGGGAGTTTTGGACGAGAAGAATGATGATTTATTGAGTAGTGATATTTTAAAATCACACAGACGAACATATGTTTGTCTGTATTAACAAACTATAACTTGCTGCTCAACCAAATATATAATCACATATGAGCAACGTAGTCCCCACACAAGCAGGGACAATATAATCCCTATTCCATATTGCCTAGATCCCAGGGCAGTGAGCATATTGGAGATCATTAATCAGTACTAATGAATAGTAAGAGAACATCTGTCTCTCAGTTATGGATTCGGGTTTAAAAAAAATAGAAAACAGAAACAAAGGAAGCATCTTCATATCATGTTAAGTCCTACACAAAGAATACTCACCCAGATGGGAAGTAGAAGTAAGATTTTAGTTCCAATAGCATGCAAGAAAAAATGGAAAAATTCCTTTGGCGTGCATTCTCTTGATACAGAGGAAAAACACTGGGCTCAGCGTTCCACAGACCTTGGTTTCCTAATCTCTGGTTAAAGGCAGGAGGCAGCCTGTTGTGAGCAAGCAGACCTTTCAAACCCGTTTACTGTGTATTTGGAGGGAGGAGGGGAAGCCAGGCCCAAGAGAACCTTCAAAGAGGGGACAGATACCTTCCGGCTGCTGTGACTGTCAGAAGCCCTGTGAACCTCTCCTAGGGTTTCACTTGGCTGCCAGGCGCCCCATTGAAACCACTCCCTGGGGATCTCATGGGATCTGAGATCCTGCTCCTTCTCTTACTGGGTGGGATGAGAACACTGGGCCGGTTCATGTGAGGACAGGGACAGATTCTTTTCATTTGCATGCCTTAAAAAAAAAAAAAAAGGCCCAGACAACCTATTCCAGGCCTTTTTCCTTCGCAGCGTGGGTCCAAGCTGCCTTTTCCTTTCCATCTTTCTTCCCAAGGATCCCTGCACACCTGAAGCATAGAGCCGTGTGCAGTCTTTCCCTGCTCTGTTTTGCTCCTGAACTATTCTAGTTGACAGCTTGGAGCTTCAGTTCATAAGAGATCAGCCGTCAAGGGCAAGGAATGTGAGGCTCTCAGTTTGGACCGGATTTGGGCAGAGTCTGTCCGAATCCTTGCTTTGGTCTGGAAACGTTAAGAACGATTATAGCACTGTGTGCCCAGTAGCCTAGGAGTGGAGGTGCATCCAAGCAGGGGTCTGTTAGCTAAGGAAGGTATGCTGGGAATTCAGTGGGTTTGCAACCGTCGGGATTCCAAACCATAGGAAAGGCTCAAGGAGCACAGGGAAGCAATTACAAGGAAGGGACAGAACGGAGGCGCAAGTATTGTTGCGCTTGGGGCTATTCCTGCCAAAAAAAAAAAAAAAAAAAAAAAACAAGCAATGGGCTGAGTTCAGCTGAGCAGGGGAGTTAGCTGAGGGCAGAAATCTTTCTTTCTGGTTGTGGACATGTAATCGTGAGGCTTGCTGGGGAGGAAAAGCGGCCCGACCTGCGCGGGCTGCTGTTTGTGAGGCGTTCACCGGAGTTTGCCATCCAAACGATTGTGAATGTGAAAGTTATTACTGCTCAAAAAACACTTTATATCAGGGTTAATTATAAGGAGATTCTGGAGTATAATTAGTGTTCTTTCTATGGAGGATTAAGGGGCTCTCCTAAATGGCCTTTTTGATTGCCTTCTTCCCTTTTTTAATTTCCTCCTTGTCCTTTTTTGATTATCTACCCCACGACCCTCAGGGCTCCTCAGTGTAATACAATTAAAATAACATTTTTGTGTTAGAGGGTTTTATTTTATGAGCTATTAACCCCCTGCTTGCCTGCAGTCTGGTGGCGTCTGCCGCGTACCCGCCATCCCCAGACACCTGGCGCGTCTGCAGCCCCGCGGGAGGGAGGTGAGGCTGGGGACCAACTTCGCTGGGTCTTTCAAGACCCCATTGGATGCTGACTTTCAGGCGGGAATGGAAGGCAAAGGGAGCCCTTCTGGCTCATCTGGACTTAATGCAAGTCTGCAGCTGGGTGATGTGACTGTGTCCAGAGTCTGTTCCACTCTGCACTGTGACAGATTGCCTTGCACACAGTAGGTGCTCTAAACTGGCCGTGGATGACCAGTGTTGAGAACCATTTGCCGTCTTTGTTTTTGCAATGGTACCACAACCAGGGACTTAGACCTTTCAGCTTCTCTTTCCTTTTGGTCCTGAACTCATTCATTTATTGGCCTTGCCAGCTAGGCCTCTTATTATCCTTTATTTCCCTCATTCTGAGCCTGAAGGAGGATTCTAGCTGGTACATGCATTTCAGATGAAGGTGACTCTGAGAAGTAGTATAAAGAAAACAAGTATAATTTTGGAATCAGAGAAACCTGGAGTCCTACATGAACCCCACCCCTGTGTGACCTTGTCTAAGTTATTTAAATTCTCTGAAACTCATTTTAATCATAGGTAGAAGGAAAGGGGCATTATGTCCACATCCGAGGGTTGTTGTGATTACTAATCAAGTGCACAAAACATTTAGCCCGGTGCCTAGCTTATGTGGCCATTCAATAAATATTGAACAACGCCCCATCACCACCTTCACCTTCTGCCTTTCTTACCATTCATATTTGACCAGAACTTCTACAGTTCTGCCTGAAGACTGCTCTATAGGACCTCCCTCCACTACACTTATAAATACCCAGTAGTGGAGGACATTTCTATTCAGTTTATCTGAGGGACATAACCTTTTATGACATTCCATGGACTTTCCCAAACCACCATGGAACCAATACTTGAGTGACTAAACTCTGTGAAGAGGCACAAGTCATGATGGTCTCTTGTCAAGAAATTTCCACAGGAGACAGTCAGGAACGTGGGGACCGTGAATTAACAATGCAAGAGTTAAATAAGAATCGGGCACAATTGGAGCTTCCCTGGTGGCGCAGTGGTTGAGAATCTGCCTGCCAATGCAGGGGACACGGGTTCGAGCCCTGGTCTGGGAAGATCCCACATGCCACAGAGCAACTAGGCCCGTGAGCCACAACTACTGAGCCTGCGCGTCTGGAGCCTGTGCTCCGCAACAAGAGAGGCCGTGACAGTGAGAGGCCCGCGCACCGCGATGAAGAGTGGTCCCCGCTTGCCACAACTGGAGAAAGCCCTCGCACAGAAACAAAGACCCAACACAGCCAAAAATAAAAATAAATTAATTAATTAATAAAATGTACCTGAACCAGTAAATGATAATGGAGAATTATTTAAAAAAAAAAAAAAAAAAGAATCCACCTGCCAATGCAGGGGACACGGGTTTGAGCCCTGGTCCAGGAAGATCCCACATGCCGCGGAGCAACTAAGCCCGTGCGCCACAACAACTGAGCCTGCGCTGTAGAGCCCGCGAGCCACAACTACTGAGCCTGCACACCACAACTACTGAAGCCCGCACGCTTAGAGCCTGTGCTCCACAGCAAGAGAAGCCACCGCAATGAGAAGCCCATGCACCGCAAGGAAGAGTAGCCCCCGCTCGCTGCAACTAGAGAAAGCCCATGCGCAGCAACGAAGACCCAACGCAGCCAAAAATAAATTAAAAAATAAATAAACTTATAAGGAAAAAAAAAGAATTGGGCACAATAGTCTATATCTCTAAGTAAAACATAACTAATTGTCGAGTAAATAGCCCAGGAAATAAGAGCATAGACGATGAAAGAGGGGAAAGACCATGTCAGAGCAGGAGAAGGAAGCCTTTGGTGCTGCTGGTGTTGCTTTAAGATGAATCGTTGCGGGAGAGGTACGGGGTGGGGAGAAAATGTTGAAATGCCTGAACTCATAAGATAATTAAAAATGCCCATTCCAATTTTTAATATAGCACTTTTGAATATACTAAGTTAGACTGAAATCAAGTCAATTTTATAATCACTAATCAAGAAGACCTTTTCTCCCTGCAAGATGTGCTTCTCTGTGTTTGATAAAACCTGGATGCATATGCTTGACAACTCACAGATTAATAGTTGTTTAACTTCAGAAGCAGCACCTAGACAGGTAGAACTATCCAAATACAAGTAGGTGAAGCTCCCGGCAGTTGCCATCATGAAGGGACCAGTGTGGGGAGGAGGGAGACAGGACCTGGATGGTTCTCTCCGGGAGGGCTGTACAGTGTTCATGGGAAAGTGATGGAGCCCTCATGCATTCAGTCAACCCACACCAGCCTTGATTAAACATCTGCTGTAGCTCATATATGCTACCAGGCACTGACACCTTGAAAGTGAGGCGGACACAGCCCATGATCTTGAGGAGCTCACCCTCCAGAGATACAAGTGCTCAGATGTGGGGCCTCCTACTAACCCAGCCACAAGGTCAGGGAGGGATCACAAAGAAGATGAGGCCAGTATTCCAGAAGGCCCCCAAGACTAGGTAGGGCCCAACATAAGAGTCCTAGGGTTAAACAATAGAGTGAGCCCAGTAAGCAAAGGGCTTCTCTACCACCTCCTAACACATTACATCAACTCTCTGTGCATCGTTTTCCTCATCTATGAAAAAGGGATAATAATCGTGACAGTCTCACATGATTATCATGAAGAAAAAATGAGAAAATGCTTGTAAAGTGCTTGGAATGATACCTGACACACTGGAATCCTCAATGAACATTACCTGTGATAATAAAAATTACCATCTTTGTTATTGTTATTACATGACCTAGTAGGGTAATTGTATTTATTTTTTAAGAATTTAGACCTCTTTATTTCCCAAGAGGCTTTGAGGTGGCTTATAATAATAGAGACAGTACACAAGATACAAATTCAGTGAATAAATCAGGGTAGAAAGAAAACACGGGTAAAATAATAAAATGAAGCCAGAGGTAAAGTATACAAATTGCATGTTATCAGATCTTGCTAAGCTTTGAGAGAATTAACACCTTTACCTAAGTACCTAGTCTCTCTAACACAAGGTCAAGGGCTCCAGAGTTAGTTGGGCTACACAGATAGAACCACCTGGTCTCTAGTGTGGCTGAGGAGAGCCCTACACATCTGCACGTACTGCAAACTGTTGCCTTCCTCTCACCCGCCTTGAGGACTGAGAGCTTGCCTTGGTCCTTCTTGTAGCCCCCAGTCCTCAAGCACAGGATCTTGCACATAGTAAGCCCTCGATAAATACTTATTGATTTGTTATTTGAATGGATGCATGCATGCATGGGTGAATGCGTGGATGGTGTTGAAGATAGTCCTGCCTTGAGCCATCACGCTGAGCCTGGTAACCTCTCAGGAGTTTATACCATATTTGTTTGGGGTGTGAAAATCTCCGGGAAGAATTATTTGTTTAGAATCTGCCATCTGTTTTATTTAGGGAGATTGAAATCATTTCAAGTCATTTTCCAGATTGTTTCATTGAGAAAGTGCTTAACCAATACAAACCTACCTTCTTTTCCTTTGCTTTTCCCTCCTTCTGACTTTTCCAAGAAAATGGCCATTTGTGTGTGTGTCTGTAAATGGTTTGAGAGGGGTATATTTGTCTATATCTATCAGTTTTGAGGTGACAAATGATCTTTTTCTCTCCTTTCAGCGAGTCTTTCAACCTCTTTATTCATCTAAACCAAGGGTAGCTGCTATTGCTGAAATAAAAGTCCTCATATTAGGCCGTTTATAGCTGCATAACTGTTAGGTTTTTAGTAAAATCTAGCCTTGGCACTATCTTACTTGGCTTCCTTCCTTAGATAAGGAGATCTTTATCCTAAGAAAACTTTTATGTTTTCTTATTTTATTATTATTGGAAAACAGTGAAAGTCCGTGATCTCCACACCCTTAAGGTTCTCAGCAGCCTGAGGACAGATACTCCAGAGAATCCAGCATTTCTCTCCAACTAGTCTTGTTCCATCTTTGCAAAGAGTGAGACAAATAGTCTCACTAGTCTCAGTAGTCAATAGTCAATAGTCTGTAATATGTTCACAGGCAGAATTCCTGTGGCTTCCTGTGTCACTGGACCCTGATCACCTCTCTGGGAAATGTTCTCGTTGTTTGTGAGACATGGAGAGAGAAGGGTGAGGAATGGGAAGGAGGACTCTGGGGTCTGATGTTGGACATCACTGATGCAGAACAAGAAGGTCTGCATCCTCCGAGGGTGTGGTCCTCCTTTCCCATATTCTTCTGGGATGACTGCAGGACACGGCTGCCCAGGAATGACCAGAGTCCAGCCTTGCGTGAGGGATCTGGCATGTAGACAGTCCAGGCCAACAGGGAAATGAGTCCAGGGAAGTCAGCTGAACCACAGAGGAGCAAGTCTAGGTGATACCCTAGGTGGGCAGGGCCCAGAGTCCAGGAGGTCAGACAGGTGACAAGAGCAGTAAAAGTGAGCCACAAACTCTGATTCTTCAGAAGGAAGCTTTCTTCTGGTGTCATCAGCCTCTTGCATGTGGGTACCCAGGTCCCTTCAAGGTTAATCAGAGTCAGAAGTTCAGAGAACTGCAGATAAGTCCTCTATAGGAATAAGGCAGGGCAGAAACACTCATTTTATTTGTGTATATGTAAAGATAAGAGTTCTAAGAAATAATGTAGTGGGTGACAGGAGCGAGCTACCACTTTAGCTGCACCTCAGTTTGGTAGTTATCTCCGAGATTTCATTTCCACTTAGTTTGCTAACTGCAGCATAAGCTCAGTTCTTTAATGACATGTAGATAATGTCATGCACTTATGTTGATGATATACATTACGTTGATAACACGTAGACATTTTCTTGGAATTCAGGACTCAAGAAATTAACCAGTATTTGGCAAACTGAAAGGGAAGAGAATGGAGTCAACAGTAAACAGTGATACCATGGGCTATTGTTATTTCTTTGATAGGCTTTCAGTAGAAAAGATGTTGGTATAATGTAGCCAGTTGTAATCATGTAGACTTTGGCTGGGCTAAATCCATAACAAAATGATTTGCTAAACAAACGAATATAGGTATATAGTTTGTTTAAACAACCGATGTGTTTCTAAAGAGCTGGTTGTACACGTTCTATGGTGAATTCTTCTGTAAGATAAATCACCAGCCTCTAAGGAATGACCCCCAAAGCGTGAAGCTCTGTTGGAGCGTCAGGCGCTTCTCACAGAGACGTCCCTTTGCCGAAATCATCTTTGCTCAAACTGCAAAGGATTTTGTCTTTTGTTTTAATCAGGAAGACCTATCCTGATTCATCTGTAATAGATGTGTTTCATATATAAATGTTTCCTGTGTCGGATTTGTTTAAATACCCTTGTATATTGATAGTGTAAATAAGATTTCCAGCAATTATTTTTTTCTACCGGAAGAGCACTTAAGAAATAGCTATTTACCAAGTTCTTCGAAGATACCCAGATCTGCCTTCCCCATGGCACATCTTACTATGAATTGCACATAGTGGTACTCAACAAATCTGGTTTGTATGAGTAAATAAATATTACTTAAATAATGTACGTCAGAATATGTAAATAAGAGTATTATTGCAACAGAAGCAGCGCCTCGCTGTCCTCTGAGAGGTACTTGGCTATTGTGGTTTCAGTTTCCTCTTATCTGTTTGTGAATCAGAACTTACACCAGGCAAGTTTATTTGTCTCGCTCTTGAGACTGGATATAAAATAACAAAACAGTATTTTGATCATTCAAAATTTTTGTTCATTTGGACTGTCCACTCCCCAGCGATCAGTCCATTTTTTTTTTTTAACATCTTTATTGGAGTAAAATTCTTTACAATGTTGTGTTAGTTTCTGCTGTATAACAAAGTGAATCAGCTATATGTATACATATATCCCCATATCCCCTCCTTCTTGCGTCTCCCTCCCACCCTCCCTATCCCACCCCTCTAGGTGGTCACAAAGCACCGAGCTGATCTCCCTGTGCTATGCGGCTGCTTCCCACTATCTATTTTACGTTTGGTAGTGTATATATGTCCATGCCACTCTGTCACTTCATCCCAGCTTACCCTTCCTCCTCCCCGTGTCCTCAAGTCCATTCTCTATGTCCAATCAGTCCATCTTAATGGGGTTATTTTTCTGTACAGGCTGATCTCTCTGAGACACGGAGTCAAAGAACCCGTGGCCTCTTTTTTCTCTCTTCTGCCCCTGACTCATTCCGTGACCTTCAAAACGAATGCAGTGCTACCCCAGGAAAGGTGGTTGTATTGATTGCAGTTGAGAACGGAGGCTTCTGCGTTTCTCTGGTTGTTTGATTGATGATGTGGGATGCAGGGAAGGAAAGCAGCGTCCGGGGAGACTCTCGGGGGTGGGGGCGGGAGGTAGTGAGTTCGCGAGAACCACAAAGTTCTTTCTCCCCGGCTGAACTGAGAGCCAGCAGGGGGTTTTGGTTAAATTGTGTTTGAAAACCTTAGCATCCCCCAGACGAAATATGGCAAATTCAGACGTGAGGAACGCTGTCAGAAGTCATACCCACAAACTCTGGGAAATTACAGCCGACAGTTATTAGTCATCCTTACGGGCAATAGAGAGTGTTGTTTAAAAAAAAAAATTCAAATCTGACGCTGTGAGTAAAGAGATATTCATTCCTGGACCGGATAATAATACTTCCAGGATCGAGTCAAGAAATTAATAGGAGACCTTGCTCTGGGCTGCCAGCAAGCTTCCTTTCTTGTCAAGTTCAGCCGGCACACAGGTGTTCTTAAGTTCGTGGGGAACCATTAATACATAGAATCCCAAAGCACTCGCTTATTTAGGCAAAAGTGCAGGCACTAAGGGGGACTGTTAAATCTGCTACTGAGAAAGGTGATTGGACCCATTCAGATATTTTTGACTGGGGAGTCTAGATTTTTCGATTGCTGACTTAGATCCTGCTGGTTATCTTCTGCACCTCTCTGTTCACTTTAAACTTTGCAACCCAAATAGGACTCTTGTTTGCCATCTAGCTCTAGGGGAGGGAGATTGGGGCCGCCCTTGTGGTGGGAAGGGCATGGGTGTGAGATGCTGTTCCCGTGTCCCAGAGAGGCACCGAGGCAAGGTCATTGTCTAAGATTCACAGTAGCACACGGCAGTAGGGGGCTGAATTCTAGGTTCCTGCTTCTTGGTTAGCCCATAGCCCTCCCTTCAAAATGCTGCCTCTGTCCAATTTTTTGAACAGAAACTGGGAGAAGAAAAATAAAGGTAGGTGGGAGGTTTGTAGACCAAAGGCCTCTCCAGCAAGGTAGTCTATCCTGCATTAGATAACAAAGCTATGCCCCATATATTCCGAGCCATGTCTCTGCTCCTTCCTAAGCATATGACACATCTATTTGACCTGTGAACATCCACCCCCACCCCCAAATCAATTCTGCCAGTACCCAAGCACCTCCTCCAATCCTTGAAGCAGGAGTCTGCAAGGTGAATTTCCTAACAAGCTGACTTTTCAAAGGTTTTTCAGCTCTCGAAAACATGAAAGCCGTGTTTAAAAATTTAAGGGTCTGATATGTACCAGTTCTGTGGCGCAGCAGCAGGACGTAGCTCTTTGCAGTGCCATGATTCCCCAAACCCCAACTCTTTAAATTAAGATGTTTATGACAGCTGCTTGGGCTTAATGGAATGCACGTAGGATTGGCCATTAATTATTGCTCTCGGGTTTTTGCACTTTTTCCCTGTGTTTTACCGCAAAAGGTGGTATTGTTGTGTAAACTATTTTTAGTGCTTTTTAAAGAAACCCTCTTTATTTGGGGTTGGATCTTTTTTTTAACCTGTATTGTAAAAATTTCTGAACATACTCAAGAGTGGAAAAACAATGCAGCTCTCCAAAGGACCCATCATGCAACTTCAGTAACCATCAACATGATATCAGAGTTGTTTTATCTACTCCCCCACCCCAAAAACACACATATACTTTTTAATTTTGCTGGAGTATCTTAATGAAATTCCCAGACATCATGTCATTTCACTAATAAATATTTCAAGGTAGACATTCCTTTTAAGTTGTATATGTCCATAAAGCCATTATCAAAATGAAAGAAAATTAATAATTCCTTAATGTTGTATAATTTTGAGTCTATTTTCAAATTTACAAAGAGCCAAACAAGGAAGAAAAGCAGTGAATCATAACTGAGTGGTTTGCATGATGTCTTTTAGCAGCTTTAATTTTGTCAACCCTCGTCTAAAAGTGCCACACACACATACACACATGTACATACAAACACACACATACACACATAGAAACATACACTCACACACAGATGATGTTTTTTTTTTTTAAAGCTCAAGAAGGGTCAGTCCTTGAACTCTGACCTCCA
The DNA here is from genome assembly GCF_965194825.1 of Balaenoptera physalus. Classification (NCBI taxonomy): domain Eukaryota; kingdom Metazoa; phylum Chordata; class Mammalia; order Artiodactyla; family Balaenopteridae; genus Balaenoptera; species Balaenoptera physalus. The sequence goes on along the minus strand of NC_138883.1, from coordinate 105,873,389 downwards.
CACTTCACTTTCAGAAGGGATCCAGAGCCTGTACTAAACAGAAACTTTGCCTTGGTAATGACACAGTGTCCTGTATCTATTGTGGAAATTCCTCAGCTTTGTGACAGAACTTATTATTTTATTGTGGTAAATATTTGTACAGTTGCTTTTGATGTTCATCAGTGAAAGGCACACAGTCTTGGTATGCCTTTGAGAGATCCCTTTTCCACATATTAATGACTTCATCTGCTTTCTGCCAAGTTCTGTGCTTTGGGTTAGAAGGAGGTCAAGACGTGGATGTTTAGATGAATTTCCTGCAACCCGAGCTTTGTGTATTAAGTTCTCACTATTCCACTCGGGCTCTAGTTATCTTTTTTAAATTTATTTGCAACATGGTGACAATTTTGACAGGAAAGTCAAACTTAGCAAACCACTATTCATCTGAATGTGCTTAAACCCAAGACTTTCATTCATATCCAGCCAGAAAACCCTCTTCTAAAGTGCTTTTTCCTATTCAATTTGTAAATCTAACTTTTTTTCATTGACTGGACGAGATTTTATAAGTGGGGGGGGTCCCCTTTTTCTAGGTGAACGTCTTTACTTCTCTGCTGTCACATTCACCTTGAATTCCACAGCAAGAGAAAGACGTTTAGAAAGTTGGCAGGTAGAGTGGCTGCATCTGAACGTAGCATCAGGGACGAGGTGAGAAACTTGAGCATTCTAGAAAGATTCTTCCACTGGTGACTGATGGATGACCAGAAGGATAAATATCTTCCCAGTGATGTTCAGACCACCATTTGTTTCTGCCTGTATGTCGAACTAATTTTTATTATGCCAGCTCTGCCATGTTGACCTACCTTCCCTGTTAGAAGGTCCCAGCTAGAGAACATCAAATACTAGAATGAAAATGCAACATTTTGATCAATTATCCAAAGTTTTCCTACGTGAAATCCAACTAATCGGGAAGCTGGTCACATTTGGAGGCTTCATCTAGATCAGGGGTCCCCAACCCCCGGGAGCGGGGCCGCACGGCAGGAGGTGAGCGGCGGGCAAGCACGAGCGAAGCTTCATGTGCCACTCCCCATCGCTGTCATTACCGCCTGACCCATCCCCCCGACTCCCCGGTCCCTGGAAAAAATGTCTTCCACGAAACCGGTCCCTGGTGCCAAAAAGTTTGGGGACCGCTGATCTAGATATTTGATTCAGTGTCTAGCACATAATAGGAGCTTTAATAAAAATATGTTAATTAAGTAATTGATGAGATCCAAAGACGCCCGTTTAGGAGTGATGACAGACCGTAATGCAGGACAAGGGTTTTATAACTTACCTGCCAAGAGAGGAAGGAAGATTGTACCTGTATTTCCACCCACCTTGCCTTCCAACTTCCAGTGTCCTGGGCAGATCTTAGTAACATGGTTTAGGTGTTACAAATCCCATCCCCTCTTCAAGTCTGTGCTGATCAGGCCACATATGAAGCGCTGATTCTGGGCATGACACTTTAAAGAAAGGAGGAAAGGGGCCTGATATTTGCTGAACTCCTATTTTGTGCAAGGCACTGTGCTGGGGTCTGTACACTCCCTCATTTATTCCCAGTGACAAGCGCATGGGTGGGTGTCTTAGCCCCATATTACAGAGGTGGCTCAGAGATGAGAATTGCCTGGCTAGTAAATGGTGTTGCTGAAATGCAAACCCAAGTTTGCATGCTTTTTTCCTTGTGCCAGTACAACAGACTGCATCCTTTAGGTTAGGGACTGCAAGTACCTTCAGAAGAGTGGGAGGAAGATGGTACCGAGGCAGTACTGCAATGAGGGAAGATTCACAAGGAACACAGTGGTTCCTAGAAGCCCGCTCCTCTGTAATTGTCTGTGGCCCATTTCCTTCCCTGGTGAGAACGACGTTAAGTGGGCTACATCTAGAATTGTGCTTCCCAAAGTTTCATCCATGGACCAGAAGTTGTGGTATCACCTGCAAACTTGTAAGAAGTATAGCATCTCAGGGCCCAGTCCAGACCTACTGAATCAGAATCAGCATTTTTAACAAGATCTCCAGGCAATTTGTATGCACATGAAACTTTGAGAAGCACCGGCCTAGAGGCTTGTGGGAAATGATAATTAAATATGCTGACTGAATAGTTCTAGTGTAGCGTAAGATCATTTCTGAGTAAAGGCACTTCTCCTGCATTAGGCTGAGAGGGAGAATCATAATTTTTTTATTAAAAAAAAAAGTATAACAATTTCTTCCAACTGTGAAGCTCCAGATTGGTGGCTTGAACTAGGAAATGGGTCTTTCCCTTCTCCAGCATTTAGATTGCTTTTGGACTACTAAACCTGGAGTATGTGTGTGCCCACGCACACACACAATTAGAAAAAATTTATTAGAAACTGTTGTTGAGCAGTGTTTGGAACATTAATGGAAACTCAATTGTGTTTTCATTACATTCCCTTTCTAAAAATATGATTTTGGTTTTGTTGTTTTTCAACATGCAGAACAATTTGCCCAATTTGTGTGAATGCAAACCTTAAGGAATAAGTAAAATTGTGGTTTTTCTAGCTTTGTTCGCTCCGGCTGCCTCTACTCTCCTTAGACAATCTCCAAGTTAGCCCCCTTCAGTCGGTCATGAGACACCATGTGAAGGTCTTTGGAAAAACAGAGTTTACCACCCACCTGTTGCCAGGAAGCTTTTCAAGGAAGTTAGCAAAGGAAAAAGACGTTTTGCAGTTGAACGTGCCATATCACCTTGTTGATAGGAGGTTCTCAGTATTCAGTGTTTTCAAACTTTCATCACAACTGAAATTCTTTTTGCCCCAGATTTGTGCCTTTCCCCCTCACTGTGTCCTTGTACGTTGGATTCCTGCTCCTTGTAGGTCTTCTTGTAGAAATGATTATACACTGGAGGCATAGCTGAGGCATTGCATCACAGAGCCTACTAGAGAAGGGAGGGGGTGTGTTGCATAGCTGCTGAAGCTGATCCTCTCTTGCAAGAAAGAGCTAGAATTAGAGTCTTGCAAGGCTAACACTTTCCAACAGCATAGTCAATCAAACCAGCTGCCAGAGGTGGCCTGTGAAATGAAAAACTCATTTGACGGGAAAGCCACATGACGTGCATGCTGGCCCCACCCTTGCCTCTAAGTAGTTAAGAGATTTTGGTCCTATTTCTTCAACTCTCAAGGGTTGGCTGGCACTTCTGCAAAAAGAGAGCTGGTACAACCTCTTCTGGCCTTGGAATTTAAGGATTCCATTATTCAGTCTACAAAATAAGGAGACCACGTTTTAAGTGCAGCAATAGGCTCATTAGATGATCTCCTTTTCTATCTGGTCACAGGTCCCGTCAGTCTACTATCAAACTGGGAAGGCAGAAGCCCATTTTGACACATCCCAGGATTCCCCATAAATACAAATTGTCTGTGTGGGAAGAATAATCCTTCTTTAAACAAGAAAGAGAATTAAGAAGGTGCTAATTCAATTGCTCTTGGGTTTCTGCAGGGTCCAGTTTTGCTAAACAAGGGCACCTCACTCATTCGAGATGGTTGCAGAACTTTATTATTCTATGAAATCTTAGCCTGAGAGGCTCCGGGTCAATGGTCTACCAGCTGGCAGCTATTACCATATATTGTAAATCCTGTTGTAAGGTGCATGTCTGAGAAATCAGGTGCTTTCTTTAGAAAACTAAAAGGATAACAGCAGCTCCTGTATATTGAGCCCTTCCTATGTGACAGGTAGTAGAATCAGGGACTGACATTAACCTCACTTTACTGATGGGGAGACTGTGGCACGGAGGTGTTTGTGTACTTACCTAAGCCCACCGGTACCCGAGTGTGGTGATTAGGATTTGAACGCAGACAGGAGGGGAACATGACATCCGCCTCCCTCTTACGGGAATATCCCCAAGGGCCATCTATCCCTTGGCTGGGGAGAAGAGAAAATTGAGGAGAGTGGAATATATGGGGAAGTGTATTTTAAAATGTTTTTTTAAGTTTGGATCTTTTCCTCCTCGTTACCGCTGCTCAGTGTCAGTTTCACAAAACTCTTCAAATATCTGTTCAGTGTTCTCTGATCACTGCGAATGCCGACAGTAGGAACCAAGAATTTTAAGTACAGAATTAAACATTCCCTTTGTCCTTTTGCCAAACTGATAAAAGGCGCCATTGGTTTTCTTAGTGGGTAAAGAGGGGTGGGAGGAGGCGAGAAGCCATTTCCTTGAACCAGATGACCTCTTGAGCCTCATTGCTGTGGCCGCAGGAATGACTCTCCTGCTCCTGGGTGGCCGGGCAGCCTAATAAAAGGCGGAATTCCTGGGCTCCTCTGGCGTGGATTGCTGGCTTTAGCACGTTCATTTTCTTAGGGAAGATGACTGTATTAATGACTATCATCTTCCTACCTAATTTAGAACAATTTAATGTGATTGTTTATAATTACAATTTAGTGTCAGTGAAACCCTGGCCACAGTCTGAGAAAAGTAAAAGAAATGAAAAATCTGTTTGCCTTGCTGATTAATGTAACCTTAATTGTTGTTTTTTTCTAGCTTAACTGGGGTTCAGAGTATCCACCCTGACTGTTGAATAAGGTAGAGGCCCAATATTTTGGAGCAGAGAGATTTGGGGCTTGCTAGTCTGAGAGGCAGGATTTCCATCTTCAAGATAGATAGATAGTTAGATAGATAGATAGAGAGATATAGAGAGAGAGGTAAACTTCACCTTTTCTTGAATATAGAAATAATGCGGGACTTCCCTGGTGGCGCAGTGGTTAAGAAACCGCCTGCCAATGAAGGGGACCCAGGTTCAAGCCCTGGTCCGGGAAGATCCCACTTGCCGTGGAGCAACTAAGCCCGTGCGCCACAACTACTGAAGCCCGCGCGCCTAGATCCCGTGCTCCACAACAGGAGAAGCCACCGCAGTGAGAAGCGTGCGGCAACAAAGACCCAATGCAGCCATAAATAAATAAATGACCTTTAAAAAAAAAGAAATATGGCAACAGAAAGCGTATATTCTATCATTATACAATCACATTATACAATTGATCTGAATGACATACTATGTATATTCATCTTAAAGGAAATATCTGAATGTTTAAATATTGGAATATAATTCAGTTTGTCAAAAGTGCTAAACAACCATTTGTAATCCAAGTAGAACATGTAGGGAACCACTGGTGTGTCACCCCTGGAGTAAACCTTCCTCCCTAAACCAACACAAGGATATTTTCAATATGTCCTATTTAGAGTCTGGATTCCATTTGAAAATATCAGACAATTCTTCTAAGATAACAAACATCACTTCTAATATTCATAGAAGGAAAATTACTGTTGTTGACATAGATTTCACGTCTAAAAGAGAAAGAAATCCATGTATTATTAGATTACCGATCACAAAATAGTTTTATTGTACTGTTGCAGGAAAAAAGAGTGTTGAAACCACTATTCCTATCATTTATAGCATCTTGAGGGTGAGCGTGGGAAGGCTGAGGAATTTGGCATTTTATTGTCATGTAATTTGTTTCAGTAAAGGTGTTTTACATTTTGGATTTTTCTAGTAGGTACTGGATGCGAAAGTGTGTTGCTGGACACTTTTGAAAAATGTGGAAGGCTAATCTGAAATTAAACCATCTGCCCTAAAGGAATTATCATCTTCCCATAGTCTTTGAACTAGCAGGTATCAGGACCGGAGGAGGCAGCAGGGTCAAAAACAGTGAGAGGGAATAAGGAATGAATGGGAACAGAACAAAACCCACCACTAGGGGCGCTTCTCACGAGATGGGCAGCCCTCCACCTAGCTTCCTTTTCAACCGTAGAATAGCTCCCTAAAAAATAAACCCTTCTGGTTCATGGTGCGTGTGTTCATGGAAGGCAGGGCACAGTAATGGGGAAGAAGGGTCACCTTATATTACTGCTTCTTGCTGTTGGCTTCTAATTAACCACTGCCTCAAGCTGTCCATCTTCTTGAGTACCGTAGGCAACTTTTTGACATTTATTCATTATACATTCATTTATTTAATAAATATGTATTGATTACCTGCCCTATGCTGGCAGCTATTTGGGCAAAAAGAAGTTGGCAGTGAAGAGAGAAAGAAACATAGTCCCAGGCCTGCAGAAGTATGCATTTAGAAGTAGGAGTGAGAAATGTACATTCATGACTAATTCCAGGTGAATGAAGAGATACATGTGGCCTTGAGGACATGTGTTGGGAGCTGCACATAGGAAGGGCAGCAGTGACCCATCGTTACGAGGCGTTATAGAGGCAATGCCTCTCCGGGATCAATTTGCCTACATTGGGCTCCAGGGGAAGAAGAGAGGCCTGGCACCATGGGGTACAAGGAGCTCTGGGATTCTAGACTCAGCACACCACTCCCTAGCCGTGGGACTAGGTATGCAAGGAGCTTCCTTTCCCATTGCCTCGGTTTCCCACCTCTAAGTGATGGAGCTGGAGGAACCATCCCTGAGGCCCCTTTCTGCTGTAGGGGCTACAGGTCCTAACTGCATATGTGCCCTGGAGTGTGGAGGGGCAATGGTTGGCTGGGGTTCCTCCTGCTGGGCCTGCCCTCCCTCTTCTCTGGCCTGAGACCAGTGCAATGAGAGAAGAGCCTTGCTTTCCCAGGCACCACAGAGCCATCCAGAAGGCCCATCGTGCTCTTCAGGGGGAACTTGGGCCACAACAATGAGAATATGAGTAAATATGCCAAGTGAAGGCCATCCGGCCATTAACAGCCAACGTCTTGTGTCTCATGGTTCTTGCCTTGGTAGAGATTTAAATGTCTCTTATGCCACATCCTAGATGGATATCTATCTACGATCTGCCTGAGCATTTACAGTGGAAGGTTATCTGCTCTATTGTTTGGTATAGATCATTCCTAGGGCAAGGAGGAATCCTTCTCTCCAAGTCCAGGTGCAAGGCAAGACAGGGGCTTTGTCCAAAGTGGCAGAGCCTGGCTTAGAATCTAATCTCCATCTTACCAAGTCTCCAACCCCAAAGTGTTCCTGAGACAGTAAAATCAAGGTTAAAAACTCCAATTAACCCAACACTTGATATTTAATTACTTCTTCCCTCCGCATCAAAATCCTCAGGCGCCACTCTCTAGCTGTGGCCATGGCCTCCTTTGCATCATGTGGAAAGGAGGGTGGTCTAAGGGAAAGCGATGGGTTTTGGAATCAACAGGCCTGAGTTTGAGTCTCCAGTCTGTTACTTCATAGCTATGAGATTTTAGGAAGTTACTTTGCCTCTGAGTTCCTCAATCAGTAAAACGAGAGTAGTAATAATGATTTCTCAGTGTTGTAGAATTAAATGAGATCTGTATGTAAAATACCTGGTGCATAGTAGAAACCCAGTGAATGGTAGTAGCTGTTAATTACTGCTGCTTAAGAAACTTACAGTTAGTTCAAAGAGGAGTTTACACGCAGTTCATCAAGCAAGGGGAGGAAAGATTAAGGTGTATTATGTTGTAGAATCCTACCACCGATCTTTTTGAAATAAGTTTGAGGGTGGGAAGGCCTGGAGGAAGGGCCTACGGCTCAGTGGTCTCTTGACAGGCTCTGGGATTCCCCCCATCCTCGTGGACTTTCAGGAACTGCTCTGAGATACTCATGTCTACCTGCTCACACACCCTTTGCTGGCTGCTGACACCACATCAAGGCCTTTTCCCTGCATGCCCTTGTGTTGTTCAAGGTCTGCAGTGAAGCCAACTGTACAGCATGGGGTTTTACCTTATCATCAGTACTTGTTTTCAGCCTGACCCCTGGATGCCCTGTTAGGCGACAGATCTCCTGATTCACTTCCTTCTCAGAACTCTACTGCATAAACAAGCCTAAGCTGTAAGATGTAAATAATTCTAACTCTAATACCAAACAGACTTAGCCGCAGTGTAGCTGCTATACCCTGGGAACAGGGAGGGTGAAAGTGTAGGGAACATAAAGGGCTTGGGAGGGAGGGGAAGATGTCAGAATTTCTATGGAGAGTCTGGGGAGCTGAGTGAAAGAATTTTTGTCCAAATAGTGTGGAAAATTCCCTCCTGGCCCTTTATATAATAGAAGCTATTTCTAAGTGTTTCTCCCACCCACCTTGGGACACACACAGGCATAAAATGACAAAGAAGTTCAACTTCTAATGCTAAGCCACAATGGAATGCCACTTGGATGAGAAGTTGGTGACATTTTGATTTTTAAAAGAAGGTAGGTGCCTAGGAAAGTCCCAGTTGGGCAGTAAATACAGATAACACAGAACGACCCTCTGTGGCCAGAGTGCTGTGGGGAAGTTCAAAGGACCCGATACATAGTCTCTCTCCCCACCAGAAGCCTAAACTTTAACCCTCAGTCCAAGGAGTCCAGAGTTTCTTTGCAGGGAGCAGGTTGAACAAACATCAATAATCATGTATGCAAATGGGTGATAAACATGAACTCAAGTATGTGTGCAATTAGTTTTATGTAAATCTTACAGGGCTCCTGAGATGATCAGGATGAGAGCAGATCTGGGAGAAATTAGAGTGGGATCCCAGTGTGGATAAGGAGGAAGGTGAAATTTTTTTTTTTTAATTTATTTATTTATGGCTGTGTTGGGTCTTCGTTTCTGTGCAAGGGCTTTCTCTAGTTGCGGCAAGCGGGGGCCACTCTTCATCGCGGTGCGCGGGCCTCTCACTATTGCGGCCTCTCTTGTTGTGGAGCACAGGCTCCAGATGCGCAGGCTCAGGAGTTGTGGCTCACGGGCCTAGTTGCTCCACGGCATGTGGGATCCTCCCAGACCAGGGCTCGAACCCATGTCCCCTGCATGGGCAGGCAGATTCTCAACCACTGCGCCACCAGGGAAGCCCGAGGAAGGTGAAATTTGAAGGGATGGAGTGGTATTCTAGACTGGAGAATGGCCAGTGTACAAGCTAACAACGTGGCACAAGGGGGGAACTCAATAAAATAAGAGAAGAATTGTTGGAGAGGAAGGAGCCAAGGAGAATAATAAAAGAGGATTTATGTGGGAGTGAGAAAAGGAGGTGGTCCTAGGGACCACAAGAGTGACTTCAAGAAATAGAGGATCATGGATGCTTAAAGGGAATTATTCTTGCTTTCTGAGGGGCAGACTAGAGTCAGAGAGTTAACTCAGGGATTGGAGGAGAGGTCTTCCCTTTGCAATAGCCAGCAGTAAGCTAGTTTGCCATTCTGAGTTGCTTCAGCAGATGCCCAACTCTGTACTAGCTAACCAAGACCCACAGACTCCAAGGACCACTTGAGGGCCATCAACTGACCTATTAAGTTCCAAGGTTGAGCCAAGTGGTATCTTTCCTCAAAACACTCCATATACCTCCTCCATTTGCTAAACAAATGACATTAGTAGTGTCTTAAAAACAAACAAACAACAACACAAAACAAGTAACAGTTTCTCCTGAGCTAGGTAAGTAAGAATCAGAAACTGTTTATTATCTCAACATGTCAAAAACTGTAGTTCACATCAGAGGCAACTAGTTTATTAATTTGAATTTTCTCTTGGGGGTTTTTCCTTTTCAAAAAGTGATTTTAGCTGAGCCCAATTCCCCAGAGAGCTTGGCACTAAAAGAGTTTGAAGTTGAGGAAATGCTACCCAGGCTGTTGTTTTCAGGCTTGCTCACTCCTTGCTGAAGCACCCTCTTCAGTTCATCAGTTATTGATCAAGACGCTGGTATAGGCTTCAGTCTCCAGAGAGGGTGTGTAACGATGGGAAGCTGAATTCTGCCAGTGGAATGTTTACAGATGAAATGGAGCATTCCTTGAGGCAACAGGGCCAACACATTCCTCTCAGGACTCCCAGGATTAGATCTCTCTTGATACAAGAGATGAGGACTTATGGCATGTTTCCTATCAATTTCATATCAATAGATAGAAAATAGCAAACCAATCATCCAACCCCCCTGAGCCCTTCTTACCAAGGCACCACACCCCAAAGTACCATACACAAACCCACATTGCAGAGGGCCATGGACACCAGTGTGGTCAACCAGACCAAACCAAAGGACAATGAGAAGCAAAACTAGAGCCACACGGCTGGTGTGCTATTTGAGAGTACTGTGACAGCAGCACATAGAAAATTCGAGTTATCCACAGCATCGGTGCTATATCCAAGTTTGCCTTCTGAAGAGACCACCAGGCTAAAAGTCAGGAAATATGGGTTCTTTCATTGGCAGCCCCATTAAAGCTCATGACACATGAGCACACTTGGGGGAAGGGCAAAGCATGCGGTCAAACTGTCCTGTCCTGCTGTTCATTCGTCAACAGTATCAAACTTGATTGATTCTTTTTTTCCAGTGAGTTGATGAGGTGCTTTGAGGTCATGCAGACGTAGGCGTGTACCCTTTTTACCACTCTTTATACAGCTCCATTTCCTCACCTGAGACGTGTTGATGATCTTGATGAACCTTCATAAGACTGGCCACCTCCCTTCCACCTGGGGACCCTAGGAGGATTAATTAGATAGTATCTATAATATGCTTACACTCCTTGGAGAAAGATTCTACATAAAAGCAAAGTAGGGGCTTCCCTGGTGGCACAGTGGTTAAGAATCTACCTGCCAATGCAGGGGACACGGGTTTGTGCCCTGGTCCGGGAAGATCCCACATGCCGCGGAGCAACTAAGCCCGTGTGCCACAACTACTGAGCCTGCACTCTAGAGCCCGCGAGCCACAACTGTTGAGCCTGCGTGCCGCAACTACTGAAGCCTGCACGCCTAGAGCCCGTGCGCCACAACAAGAGAAGCCACTGCAATGAGAAGCCTGCGCCCCGCAACGAAGAGTAGCCCCCGCTCACCGCAACTAGAGAAAGCCCGCACAGCAACGGAGACCCAACGCAGGCAAAAATAAATAAATAAAATAAATAAATTTTTTAAAGTAAATAAAAATTTTTAAAAAGCAAAGTATTATTATTTCTAAGAGAGATGATACTTATTAGCTCCTTATAGGATAATTAAGCAAATAAATTATGCTTCCCTTTAGAGAAATTATCTCCCAATTTTCCTAATTCTTACAGTCTCTAGAATGGAAAATACACTCAAAACAAGAAAAAAAAAAGGGCAGGTTGGTTGGTGAAAGAGAATGGGTTGGTTTCCTAACCGTAACTCAACAAGCTTGTTTTTAAGGACATAGCAGTGTCTATTTTCTTTGTTAACTATCACCTTCCCTCTGATTTTATAAAATGCCCTTGTCTCCTTTATAATAATTACATGGTAAAGATAGCTCTACATTTCTCTGTTTGTTCATTTGATGGCCTTTTGACTGTTCCAATTGTTGAATCCTTTGATTAAATGGCATTGTAGTTGAGTAGCTGTTCAGAAATCACAGGTCATCATTGCACTCATACTTGTGGTGATATTTTACAAATTGATAATGTGAGTTATGAGTGGAAATTTTTAAATCCAGACTCCAGTCCACAGAAATTTCAGGGAAAACTCAAACCAGTCTTCATTTTATATTCACCTCATTTTCCAGATCGTGTCAAAATGCCTTATTCAGCATTTAATACAAGCCCAGCCTTCACATGAAACCAGTTCGACGTGCCCTGTGTTTTGGATAACTTACTACAATGAGGTGCAAACTGCCTAGGTTTCTTCACTACGTAGGTAGGGAACTGCTCACTTTTTCTTCTCCTTCTTTTTGTCTGACAGAAGAATTTCATGGTGAGAATGAGAATCTTTCTGGGGGAAAGCAAAACAAAGCACAAAGTAAAAAAAAAAAAAAATGAGACCTTAAAGTAAGTTGTTGAGTGAATTTTAGAGAAGAAAACCCAAAGCAAATGTATGTAGTGCCTCTGTGTGCCCACAAAGAGCATTGCCAGCCCTAGCCATCACAGGTCGAAGCGCATGCGAATCAGATCTTAATCCATTAAACTCATTCACAGGAAAATGTAATGTAGGTCACTGTGGAGAGCAACGTGGTGTCATGTGCAAGCTCATTCACCATCCCAAATGACATGAGTCAGGGGCGTTCAGTGTGGAAGATCTGAAGCCAGTATATTGCAGTCCAAAAGGTAACCGTGGAACGAACTGAATGAGTAGCCAACAAGGCCTGGTGTAAAGTGTCTCTAATACAGCATGCTGTGAACTGGCACCCATCGACCTAGATTAAGCATTTGAAGCACCCACAATTTCAGTACTGTCTCCTCTTTCTTTCCAGTGCATTCATGGCCATCTTTTTCAAGCGTTTATCTTTTCCACTTTGTTTATTTTATTTTATGAGAAGGTTAATGCTTCTCTGAGGGATTTAAGCAAAACTCAGTCAACTTCTGTGGCCAGTAAGGGCAGGGAGAAAGGAGACAACAGAAAACTTTGCCCGAGAGAGCTTGGGTGATTCTTTTTATGATTGTTTTTATTTTTGCATCTCAGCCTCCGCAGCCCCACCCTCTAGGAGTATGCCTTCAGCATCTCCAGGGAGCCACCCAGGCAGTCTGACAACAGGGTTTGTGGGTTGTGTTTGCTCTTAGGATGGGTATGGTGAAAGGAGCATGGCCACACCCTTCTTTCTTTGTAACCACAGCCTGATATAGCTCCTCCCACAACTCCTCTCCAACCCGAAACCATGAAAAAGCTCCAGAAAAGAAAAGCCAAAATGTAGACACTTTGGAAAAATCCTCAACTTTCCACTTTGCCCATTCAAGTTTGGAGTCACCCATTGTGACTTTGTCTCAACTGTGTTGCCTACAGTTAGAGGTAAACTTCCTTGAGGGCGCTGAGGGTGTTTAAAGCATATTTTGTCAGAATTGATTTTTTAAGAAATTTTAATAAATTATCAAAATCAAATTAATTTTATTGTCCCCACTATAAAAGTAAAACAATACTCATTATTTAAAAATTGGAAAAGATATAAAAGCAGAAAAACACTAGACATGTCACAGTTAAAATTTTGATATATTTCCTTCTAGACCTTCTTTCTTCCTTCTTTTCTTCCTTCTTTCCTTTTTTCTTTCTTTCTGCACAGCAAAGGGAACCATCAATACAATGAAAAGACAACTTACCAAATGGGAGAAGATATTTGCAAATCACATACCCAATAACGGGTTAATATCCAAAATATATAAAGAACTCACACAACTCAACAAGAAAAAAACAAACAACCCAGTTTAAAAAGTAGGCAGAGGAGATGAATACACATTTTTCCAAAAAAAGACATACAGATGGCCACAGGCACATGAAAAGATGCTCGACATCGCTAACTTTAGGAAAATGCAAATCAAAACCACAATGAGATGTCACCTCACGCCTGTTAGAATGTCTCTCTTCCTTCCTTTCTTTCCTGTAAGTGCTCAGATTTTTCTTAAACCCCAGGTAGTATGTTTCCAGGCTCAAATATGTGGTATTTGGACATATATTGCTTTAATCAAAACACAGGGGTGAGTAAGGATGCACCTTACATTACCCCATACCACCTCTCCTCCAGCACCTTCCCCACTCACATTGGCCCAAAAGGACGTGTGATGTGAGCTGGCATCCTCTCGGTCCCTAAAGCAACTGGAAAAAAATGTTAGTGACATCAACCTAATTGCCCTCAAGCAGATTAAGTCTCCTAGTTCTAGTGGTAAAACCTGCTGGTGACTGTCCTCATCTACACCCTCCATATCCAATGTTGATTAATTACAAATATCCGTGCTTCAAGACAGGGGTGAACACTTGTGCCCCTCCGGTGTTCTCTGCATGTTCTGTGTTCTTTGAGGAAAGTGGAGCCAAGTGGGAATGTGGCCAGCAATGCAACTGGCTTTCCGATGCATGTTTCTGTAACACATCTTAGTGCTATATTTGTCAGTGGACTTAGGGCCTCAGAGAACTTTCCAAGGTGAAAACCTAACATTGCTTCCATGGATGTTAAGGGTAAAGCCCTTAACCCTAGGACTTAATGAGAACAAAATTAAGTGCTTCTTTAAGCAGCTTAGATTTACCCTGTCAATATAAGTGATGGGAGACTTCTTCATGTGCTTTGGAAAAGAGATTGTGTGTCTGTGTGTGTGTGTGCGTGTGTGTTAATCTAAAGCATCGTCTCCTTGCTTCATTATGTCACCATACACACTGTTCCTTTATGATAGACAGGGTTCATCTATTCCCCTGCTCTAAACTTAATTACTTTGCAATTAATTCTTTGTTGAAAATAGCAAGGCTCCTAAACTCAGAACATCTCATTGTGAGAAAGGCTGTTTATGGATAGAGGTCAAGAGGATGTATTGGAATATTCCGCAGCACTGCCACAGATATTTTGAATGAAAGCAGCAAGAGAGAAAAGGCCCATTCCAAACAAGTTTGCCATGGGAAGTGAGGCTTCTTCCCAAACTGAGTTCAGAATTTTAAACTTAACACGATAGAAAAATCTCATTGCAGTCATCTTAACATTTCACATTTTTCTAGGGTTTACCTTGTGGCAACCACTCGCACATGAATTGTTTTAGTTAATCCTTATAAAAGTCTTCCCAGTTAGGTATTATTAACACTATCTTATAAATGACATAATTTCTTAAGATTATACAGATGGCCCCTAAAGGAATTCATTTCACGTGGTCATTGCTGAATAGTCTGCATACATAAGATCATTGAATCCATTATGCCCGTTTTACAGATGAGAAAACTGAGGCTTTGAGAAGTGACTTGCCCAATGTATTACAGCTGGTAAGTGTTAATCCCAGCCTCAGACTCCGTTGTCTGCCTGCGTTGTCAGCTGTGACCCTAAATTACCTCCCTCCCAAAGTCCTTGTCCTTATCTTCCACCAGCCTGGGAAGACAGTCTTTCAGGGAGGGCCCTTCATGTCAGTTGGTCAAATAAGTGTTCCTTGGAAGGAACTCAGAGGAAATTACAGAAGTGTGCCCTTTATGAGAAGATGCTTCTGTCTTATGTATCCTGGGGTCTGTGAGGATCGGAGGCTGACTAATCAGTCCCTGCGGTACCCACAGCCCTTTCCAAATGCTACCTCAACAGTCTTCCCAGCAGACCTTGGAAGTCAGTGATGAGGACACTAGTGACACCAGTGGAGGAGGCCACCATCTTTCTCTTGTACAAAAATGGGTACATAGGGGCTTCCCTGGTGGCGCAGCGGTTGAGAATCTGCCTGCCAATGCAGGGGACACGGGTTCGAGCCCTGGTCTGGGAGGATCCCACATACCGCGGAGCAACTGGGCCCGTGAGCCACAATTACTGAGCCTGCGCGTCTGGAGCATGTGCTCCACAGCAAGAGAGGCCGCGATAGTGAGAGGCCCGCGCACCGCAATGAAGAGAGGCGCCCGCTTGCCACAACTAGAGAAAGCCCTCGCACAGAAACGAAGACCCAACACAGCAAAAATAAATAAATAAAAAAATACAGTGCTTTAAAAAAAAAAAAAAAAAAAAAAAAAAAAAAAAATGGGTACATAGGACAAGATTGGGAAAAATCAGAGCCTCGGCAGTCAGGGTCAGGCACTTCCTGTAGCACGTGCTGCAGAGCAGGGTCTGGGCGTTGCTGGGGCTTCCACACATAGTAAATAACAGATAAACGTTGAGTGTGCGAATGAATGAATTCTCACAGTTATAAGGGCAGAGAAGAAGCAGTACATTGGTGAGTTCAAAATACTTTGCCCACTTTACCCTAACTTTAGAGAAACTGAATCTCCAATGAGAAGTTTCTCTGTGAGACCCTGTGAGGCAGTGATACCAGCTCACTTCCTCTGTGCAAATTTTTTTAACTTCTACTGACCCCTCTGATCTTCGATGGTTCTTGTCCGAGCCCCTCTTCAGAAACTTAACATATGAAGCATTATTTTGTGTGTTACAGTGCTTACAGGAAGATAAGGTACTCATATAGAACCGTGCATTTCTTGAAGGCATTCCCTTTTTTAAAAACTTTTTACTTATTTATTTTTGGCTGTGTTGGGTCTTTGTTACGCACGGGCTTTCTGTAATTGCGGCGAGCGGGGGCTACTCTTCGTTGCGGTGCACGGGCTTCTCATTGCGGTGGCTTCTCTTTGTTATGGAGCGGGGGCTGTAGGTGCTCAGGCTCAGTAGTTGTGGCTCATGGGCTTAGTGGCTCTGCGGTATGTGGGATCTTCCTGGAGCAGGGCTCAAACCCGTGTCCCCCTTCATTGGCAGGTGGACTCTTAACCACTGCACCACCAGGGAAGTCCCAAGGCATTCACTTTTTTCCCTTTTCTTTAATTGCGGTGTAATTGACAGAAGGCATTCACCTTTGATTCATTCAGCAAATATCCCAGAGGTATTTTCTAAGGAGCTACCATGTGCCAGGCACAATGGCAGGAGCTTAGGACTCAGAAACAAAAGATAGCGTCCCCGTACTTAAGAGGAAGGAGTAGTATTTTCTGACTTTGAGAGGGAGGATGGTGCGTGATAGAGGATAGGGGCGTGTTTAGACAGATAAGTAAATAAAGATCATGTGGCATAACAGCTACGAAAATGGTAAGCACAGAGAAAAAAGGCAACTTCGGGGGAATTTAGAAAAGGCACCCTTTCCTAGAGGTGGATGCAGATGCAGGCCCGCACCTGGGCTCATAGATTCGTGAAGGAAATATGTCCCGCCCATCCTTTAACCGGTGCGCGTGAGCTGTGACCAAGCTGCACAACAGAGCAGAGGCCCGATGAAGGGTACGCTGATGGCAAAATGCAGTTTGCACTGAGTCTTGGAGGTTTTGTGGGAATTAGCCCAGGAGAGAAAAAAGGTATCGCATTCCTGGCAGAAGAAACAGAAGACCAGAAATCTCAGAGTTCTTTAAGAACATGGAATACTTGGGGAGCTATAAACGCTGAGAAACCAGGAGCCTTTCTTCATTAAGTAACTTCCTCGATGCCTTGGATACAGCATTATATTAGGAAAACGTTTATTGCTGGTGAAATATATCAGCAGAAAGATTCCTGATTTTTCTTGCTTTATCTACTGGGCTGTCCTTTCACACACACACACACACACACACACACACACACACACGAAGTAGAGGATGACTAGTTTACACCCGGTTCCCACATCCATAAGGAGTGAGTTGAAAGTGTTCCCTGTGAGTGGAATGAAAAATTTCCCTTAAGCATCATCACATTGTCTCTGCTTCCTCCAATTTCTGCAAAACTAAAGATGTCAGGTGTTGGGGCTGTGGTGAGACAGGATCAAGGTCAAACCCCTGCTCCCCTTCTCTTACTGCAGGCTTTACTTTCCCTTAAGGAAAGCATGCTGCTGAAGATGGTGTTCTACGTGACCTCTTTGCTGGCAATTGTCCTGGCGAAAGGAGTAATAAGGAAGAGTTGTTACATTTTAGACACTTTTGAATAGACTGGAAAATTGTTGTTCATATCCCATTCGATGACCAGGGTGCACATTATTTTTCCCATGCTCTAGTTTTTTCATAAAATGTATGCTTTCCCCACCTACCCACCCCCCTCATTTCTCCTAATGAGCACAGTTCCCACATCTGGACAGGACAGGCCTCTCTGCAAGGTCCTTCCTGTCTCTTTGACCTCCCTGGCTTTCCTCCTGGACAAAAAGCAGATCAGCTAGTGGAATTGCATCGGGAGTGTCACATCGTGTGCTTTGTGGGAAATCAGTGAATGGGGCCCTCTTAGCTTCTGGAGTATAAAATTCTGATCTAAACAAACTTGGGTCAAGAGCACATGGGGCCTAAGTTATAGAATCAGCTCTATTTAGAAAACTCTTGGTAACTATTAAAACGTCACCAGTAATTTTCATTGCAGGCCAATACGAAATATACTAAAGATAAAAGGGAAACTTTGTATGGTGCCAGGGATCTGCTATAGAAAGTGTTAGAAATTGGTGCTGCAGTTCTCTGCTTCTCCCCATAATCTGCATTTTACACAGAAATCAGGAAACATGCCCAAGTTTACTTGGTGAAAACAAATTTAAGAAATGAATGCTTCAAATCTTAATGTTGGCCTCATTTTCTATAGGAGGGGTGAACTGACTCAAATTCTATATATAAAGCTTTTGGGCTAGAATTTGGCGCTAAGCCTTTTGATATTTCTGTTTTTTTTCCTGATGTGACAGGCACAGTGACATACCTCACTTGGGAGGAGAACAAAAAAAGACATAAGATAGTTGGTGTATTGTTTAGACTCAAATCTCAAGAAGTGGAGTGGAATAATTTATCTACAAGCTAAGCTAAAGAAAGAAAAAAAGGAAAGTATATCTAGATAAATTCCATTTGAATTTTAAAATTAAATATGAAGAATACAATCATAAAAGTAATTTTTTTAAATATAGGCAAATATATTTTTGGAATAGACAAAGTCTTTATAGGCATATAAACAAAGGCAGAAACTATAAATAAAAGCCTACTAGATTTGATTCTATCCCCTTAAATAAAATAAAATTTCTTAAATTTGCACATGTAAAAAGAATAACCCAAACAAAATTTAGATAGAAAATAAGCAACATACGATTAACTTTGCAGAATTGTTTTAAATTGGTAAGTAAAAGACAAATACTACCATAATACAAAAATGAGCAGAGATTATGAACAGGCAATTAGCAAAAGAGGAAATACAAAAATCAACAAAGTTAAACAAAGCAATCTCATAAGTAAACAAAGAAATGTAAATTAAAAGAAGATACCTTTTTAGCCAACTAACTATCAAGATTTATTTTTCATGATGATGTTCTGTATACAGTACTCTAGGAATTATAAATCATAACACTTTCTACAGAATGCCTTAATATATATTCAATTCTTTTTAAAAGTTAAACTATCAAGAATGTACTTTTTAAAAAATCACCTGTTAATAAACATCTGTGTAACAAGGATATTTATAGTAGAATTCTTTTTAATAACAAAAGGAAATGGCAGAAAGCGCTATGATTATTAATAAGTGGTAGAGTTAATGGGATTTTAATTCTCTCCTTAAATCTTTAAAAAATTTGTCCAGATATTCTGCAGTAAATATGTATTACTTTTTTTTTTTTAAGTGATGATGGATCTTAAGAAAGATATTGGAGGGCTTTCACAGTGCCATATCAAACAGGGGCAGGTGATGGGAGTGGCTGGCCCTGGGGAAGGAATATTTTATCCCTGGCATTGTTTAGAATTGTCAGCCCATGGTAATCATCAAAAGCAAACCAGCTCTTAGCTGGGATTTTTATTGTTTTTAAATTATTGCCTGCATCCTGGGCCATTGCTCCCATGGCATTCTCCCCTCCTCGGTACATAACTGTGTCTGCTGATGCTTCTGGAAAGAAAGAGGAAGGGGTGACACATCAATTTCAGCATCAAGTATGTAAAAATCACTCAAGATGGGGACTTTCTACCAGTTTGTACCATAAAATACGTAATCATTTCATGACTACAAACACGGGAGCTTTTTTCCAGCTTACCTGGGTGATCCTACTTCAAGAGTGGAGTGGCACCATTTTCACTTTGTCGGCTTTCATATTCTGCGTGTGTGTGGAATCCCACAGGAGTCTCATTTGTCCTATCAGACAGGAACTTCACAGGTGAGAGCTGTCAGCTGACTGAGAGGTATAACTCTGCGTTTCCATCCCGGACGAACCGTGAATGAGATGCCATATAATATGAATGGCTGTCCCCCTAGGCACCCTATAAATTTATTATAAAGCACTGGATTTTGCAATAACAAAAATAACTTATGAAACTGCAGGAACGTGTAAAAATGAGAAATTTCTGTCTCTTCAGGGTCGCAGTAGACCCCAGATTGTACTGAGTAGCAGGCCTGATTTCATTAACACAAGAGCAGGCCTGGTGTGATCCAGACCTGGCAGAAATTCCGCAATGCGTGAGTGGCTCTGAAGTTTCTAGTGTTTGGGAACAGAAAGTTAGATGTGAGTCAACCAGTTTTTCTGGAAGGAAAGAGCAAATGCGGACAACTCTGTAGATTGAGAGGATGAGGACAGCTGGTTTGATGATACTTTGTTTGCTTTTAACATTCACTTTGTAAAAGATCCTTAGAAAGGTCCGATTTGGGGTTTTGACTGTACTTGGGAGATTGGGGTGAGGGGAGGCCTCATTTGGGCAGCTGTGTGGCACAAAGAGCATCTAACTTAGGCTTTTGGTTTTTGAAAAAGCAGTCTGTTGGGGTTTATGTAGCTCTGTAGACATTTATTGTTGCAACTGGCTTGGCATTTAGTTACCTTTTAAGGAAGTCCTGAGTAGAGGTAAAATTTGTAATATGGACATTACTCAAAGTCCTACAAAAAGCAATCCATACCAGCTGGAATTGTGTTTCCTTTGTTGTGGCACAAAAATCTCTTGCCCTCTTTATTGTGTCACCCAGTCAAGAGCGAGGGCAGAACATAAGGCCTCTTTCAGACGTCGGACCCTCATTTTTGCTCCCCTGAAAAACCCTTTAGAATCTCAGAAAACAGTTTCCCAGATTCAGTTGCCCACCCTAAGGTATTGTTTATCTATTATATCAGTTTAGCGAGAGGACCATCTCACACTCATTAAGTTGATTGAAAAATGATCAGAAGAATCGCAACTGTGTCCTTCGAGAATATAAATGCCTCCGAGGCCATCTCCATTTTAGGAAAATCAGGTCTTTTACCTTTGCTCTTGCTTCCCCTCAGCATTTTCTCCTGCAGCAGAAATAATGCGTTTAGTCATTTTGGAACAGCGGTTTAATACGTTAATGATTTCAGGTGCTGTTTCTAGAATTTTGGCTCTGCAAATGTGATCTGGTGAGTGGGTCAGAGGCGGTGAGTGAGGGTCCTGGGAAGTGAGGATTTTATGAAGCCAGGATGCACTGCAATGAAAGCACAAGCATCCCACGTAATTAAAACACATGAGGCATCCGTGCTGTGTAGCCTGTCAGAGACACATGTGGCCTTATGGTGGGCTGAGAGGAGGGGAGGGGAGAGTGAAAGGGGCATTAAAATGATGAGAAACCAGAGAAATATGGGCCTCCTGTTCCCCAGCTTCTGGAATTAGGGAATTGTTATATAATCCAAGCCAGCAGCATGAGGGGATTTGGCTAATAGTTAACTTAATTTTCTGCAATGTCCTTTTTTTCTGTAAGTCAGCCTAAGTGGAAAGAAAGTGGAACTCTTGTCAATGAATCAAATGGCGGGAGGGGCCGGCTGGGAGGGCTGATTCCCCCTGGATCTTGTACATATTACTCCATTCCTTGGCTGTACTTCCAGTGTAGGTTAAATGAATTGTTCCCATTAGCGAGCGGATAGGACAGCTCCTTTAGATGAAGGAGACTCTGTACTTTGAATGTCACCGTGAGGAAAAGGTAGCCCTCGTAGAAAAGTTGACAGTGCCACTTGTGGCGGTATTTTACTGTCATTGTTAAAACTATATCAAATGATGACTTACAGTGAGGCTCAGAGTTTCAGCATAATATATAATAGTAATAATACTTCTGTCAGCTTAGAAGTGATGTCAGATTTCCGTGCAGCTTCGTGCTTTATCTGAGACATGGTGTGGTCGTGGAAGCAGTACTTGGTGCCAGACTTGCTGTACGAGGCTGATTCATTCTGCCATGGATGCTCCTGACTGAGTCACATTCACTCTGATTAGTCACTTTGCCTTCATGTGCTGAAACTAAAATCCTGAATTTGCTTCATCTGTGTATTTTTTAGAGCCATATTTAAAGTACCCTTCAGTAAGTGACACCAAATATGACTGTTGGGGGAAAAATATTAATAATCAGGAGGACGTTGAGTTGGCTGAAAGGTTCCTGATGTCTAAGTTCAAAGCCATGTGACATCATATTGACATTCCCATATTGGCAACAGGGAGATGGCTTGTTTTATTTGTTCTGTTACCTTGGAAACTGAGGCATAGGCTTTATTTGTGTAAATAAAGAGTAACGAGATCAGTTATCTTCATCATACAGCAGTTGTAGGAATTATTTGGAATATTCAGATCATATATAAGAATCTTTTAGAATGCAAATTTAAAAATCAAGATGTTTGTATGGGAAAATATATAAGCAGGAAGAAATCCCTGTCACGTACATTCTTTGATGGACATTGGTACCCGAAAAAAGTCAAATAGTTTCACACTTTCCTTTGGTTCTGGGACCACATTAGTGACGGTTCTGAAAATAGAAGTAACTAGAGCTACCTCCCTGGATAGGGGTTGATTTCCAAATTCATAAAGGCCTTGAGAGCGCTGTTTTAATGTTGCGTGGGTGAAAGGGCAGAGGGCGGGACACGTGGCTGTGAGTGGCAGAGTGGATCACCATGCGTTTGCATAACATAATATCACAGGAGTCCAGTCTCTCCCTCTGGCAGCAAGGAGTGTCCCAGAGGCTTGGGCAAGTCTCCTCCTGTGTTGTTCACAGATACAGCGAGCAGAACAAGAGGCACTCACTTGTGCAGCAGTAAACCATCTAAACTCTGGGTTATCAAATCCCAACTGCACAGAATGAGAAGGGACAACCAGAACGTAAAGCTAGGAGAGCCTTTTGGTGAAAAAGTTAGTGCTGGTGGGAGGTGATGGGAGAACACAGGGAGCTCTTGGAGCCAGGATTCAGATGTGTGTCTCTGGTACCGTTTGCTGGGTGCCTTTGGTTTTTGGTGTGGGCATGGGAGGAGCCCTTAAAGGGTTCAGCCAGAGGAGGAAGTAACTGCAAGGACCACTGAAAACATCTCATGGCTGAGCTCTGGCCCCAACTCTGTCACACAGGGGCCAGTTGACCTTGAGCATGCCCCTCAACTTTTCGGACACCGTTTCCTCACTGTAAAATGACAGTATCCTCACTACTTACATCACAGAGGGAGGTGAGGGAATCAGAAGATGGGGTGAAAATATGCTGTCCACTGTACAAGAGTGAATACGTTGTTACAATGGTGAACTGCAAGTTGCCCTTGAATAATCTTCAAATGAGCTTTTTAAAGTGTAGGACTCAAAAAATAAAACCCTCATGGAGATTGCTCCATCTTGTTTAAATGAGGATCAGATTGCTATTCTGGATGATGAATTGAGATTACCTGCAGAGGGACAGAGAGAACAGACTTCTTGTTGCCAACGAGGAGGGGAGGTGGGGGAGGGATGGATTGGGAGTTTGGGATTAGCAGATGCAAACTATTATATATAGAATGGATAAACAACAAGGTCCTACTGTATAGCACAGAGAACTACAGTCAGTATCCTGTAATAAACTATAACAAAAAAGAATATGAAAAAGAATATATATATAAATATATGAATCGGGCTTCCCTGGTGGTGCAGTGGATAAGAATCCGCCTGCCAATGCAGGGGACATGGGTTCGAGCCCTGGTCCGGGAAGATCCCACATGCTGCAGAGCAGCTAAGCCTGTGCACCACAACTACTGAGCTCACGTGCCACAACTACTGAAGCCCGCGCACCTAGAGCCCGTGCTCCGCAACAAGAGAAGCCACCCAATGAGAAGCCCGCGCACTGCAACGAATACCCAACGCAGCCAAAAATAAATAAAATTAAATCTTTAAAAAATATATACATATATATGAATCACTTTGCTGTACAGCAGAAATTAACACAACAGTGTAAATCAACTGTACTTCAACAAAATAAATTTTAAAAAAGAAATTACCTGCAGAGGGACTGAACTGCAAGTTGGAGACAGCCATTTGCCTTAAAATAACCATTTAAGAGGGTAGCCAGGATTTCTCAGGTTTTTGTTTGGAATCATCAACCAAGAGACTTCTGATTCTGTTTAGGTTTCTGTGTGGTGAAGCTGGCCAGCTTTTAAGGGTGGCTGCTATTATATGCCACTTCCGGGACTCCATCCAGCCAACAAAATGTGGGCTGCTCAGAACAAAGGGAATCACGCAAAAGATTGTCCAAGAAGGCAGAGCCATCAAAACTCTAGTAGAAAGATGGTGGAGGGCTGGTGAGGGGCCGGTGGGATTCAAAGTCGGTTCTCCTGATTTATGTTCTACTGCGTGCTTCCTTCACACGGCTTTAACACATTCCAGTGTTCCCTCACCAACCAATGTTCCTGCAGTGTATCACGGTGGAGAAAGTCATGATTGGAAAGACTAAGACCTCATTGGAAATGAGAATTAAAGGGGAGGAATAAAAGCGATGACATATTCCTTTTCATATAAAAAATAAAATGAATGACTAAATAAATAAGTAAATATGCTACGGGTATCTGCTCTACAAAGTATGCAAACCTGCTCTAGTGACTAACACTTTCTTTAGCTGCTGAGGAAGTATGACTGCTGCGTATTCACGCACACGGGCAGAGTCACCCCCAAACTCTGTCTGAGGGAGACGGAGCCGCTTTTTAATGTTTTCCAGCCAATAAGGACTTTTTTATTATGGAAACTTCAAACATATGTAAACGGAGGCAACAGTGTAATGAACTCCGGTATACCCAACGCTCAGATTCAACACAAGATTTTGCCACACTTGCCTTATCTATTCCCTTTTTTCTTTGCTGAAGCATTTTGAAGCAAATCTCAGACATTGTATCACATCACTCCTACATATTTCATGTTCATTACAGCAACTAGATGCCTGGTGCACTCACATTTCCCCTTGTTTCCTTTTCAAGGCCACTCAGAAAGGTTTTGTGATTGTTGTGTTTTCTAAACCTGCTGTGTAGCATAAACTGGTTTTCCCTTTCAGTACTACTCCCATAGACATGCCCTGGACCATGCGGTCCATTTCTTCATCAATGAAGAAATGATGCTGCATTATTCAATTTAAGAAGAATGACCCCAAACTCACATATCAAATAATAATAATAATAATAATAATACAAGGATTTGAACTCTGGGGTATACAAATATAAAACAGAACTATCTTTAAAAAATAAAAATAAAAAACTAAATTTGGCAAAGAGACTTTTGCCAAACTGCTATTTCCTCTCGGTCCCAGCATAATTCAGTGGCGGTGGTATCCTGACTTTTATTTTTAAGTCACTTTGAATAGAAGGGAGATTGCTAAACCCAACCTCTATCTAAGAACCTTGAGTACTGAAGTCACTGCTTCCAAAATAGCTTTCTCCATCTCAGCAGTGGGAGAGTTAAACTATTCTGAATTGCCATGTATGAGAAGCCACGCAAGCCCTTGCTTCTTGCTATAACATATGGCTAAGTGGGAATTTTTCTGTAGGTTCTTTATTATCCCAGAGCCAATATGAGATTAGCTTTACAAGTTGGGTTATAACCTTTACAGCTTCTGTGTCCCGAATCCGTTAACAAGATCATAAAGATCTTGCTAACAGATAAGGCCGATGTGCCCTGTGTTCACCTCCGGTAATGAACAAATTGATTTTATCAGAAGTGTTTAAAAGGGCCATTTTAATTTTGCTATTGATTGCCTGACCTCTGCTGTGGGTACTGGGGTCGGTATTCTCCCCCCTCTCACTTTTTGTATGGAGCCTTCCACTTTCTCTTCACCTGGGCAAACCTTTCCTTCTGTGCCCCTAAACCGTCTCATTTAGCACTTGGCCCACCATCTACATTCCCCTTGGGCCCTCTGTACATTTCTGGAGGACTAAGCTTTGGGGTCACAATCGGTAAACTAGACGCATAGCTTCCGGGAGCCATCTTCGTTCCCTGGACAAATTTTCTCGAGCTTCTCCTTTGTGCCAAGTACATTCAAAGCACTAAAAAGTTCAGTGATAAATCAGGAACACGAAGTTCCAGCCGGCAAGAGCTGACCTTGTTGGAAAGACACACGTCAACTATTTAATAGAATGTCAGAAGAGAAATAACTGAAAAGTAAAGCAAAGTGGAGAATGGGGCAGGGAACACAATTCTGGATGAGCTGGTCGGGTAACATCCTGAGAGGAAGTGGCCTGTGAGTGGAGATAGGAGTGGATGTGAGGGAGGACTTGGAAAATCTGGAGGAAACTTGAACCAGGCAGAGGGAGTCATAAGCAGGAGGGACTCAGGGCCAGAGCAAGCTCAGAGCTTTAGAGAAAATCCAAGTGTAGAAGAGTGAGCTAGGCCAGGTAGGGAGCGGAGAACACGAGGTGGAGACCCAGGTGGGCTGGGTCACGTGGAGGACCTTACGAGCCATGGAAGGAGTTTGAGCAGGAGACTGACGGGATCTGATTGACAGCTGAAAAAGTCGGTCTAGCTTAAGTGATGCTTCTAAATGATGTGGGTGGTCTGTTGAGGTGTCTTGTATGATTGTGGGGAGACTTGAACACAGCCAGGCCTCAGAGCCTGCAGAGCTGAGCGCCATTCTCTGCCCTGCTTCTCACTGGCCGGTTGACTTGGAATCAATCCCTTAATTGCTCTCAGGCCCTAAAGTTTCTGAGTCCTTATCCAGGGAGAGGTGCAATTTATTAAGACTCTTCCAGATCTGACATTTGGTGGTTCTAAACTGTAAAGGAGAGTTACTTCCTGATCATTTGTATCTGTTAGGGTAAAGGCTAAAAGCTGCTGTAGCAAAGAGACCTGACAAGACAGTGGCCTCTATGAGGTAGGGACTTGCTTCTCTCGCCTGTGGGGTTTGAGCCAGTGGAGGCTGCCAGGGAAGCCCGGCTCACGAGCTCCGCGGTCCTACCTCCGAAGATGGCCCTTCCCGCATGGTTGGAGCTGGGTGGCGGTCTCATGCAAGTTCCAGTCTACGGGAAGAGAGAGAGGGGAGATCTGGGCAAGCAGTTTCCTTCATTTCCTTCTAAGTGACATGGAAGTTACACACCCTCCTTCGGATCACAATGCTTGGGGAGAACCTAGTGTTGTGGCCGTACCCAGCCCCAAGGGACTCTGGGAAATGCAGACTCTAACTGGCCCCTCTGTCTGCCCATCTAAAATGTGCCTGCTGGGACTTCCCTGGCGGTCCAGTGGCTAAGACTCTGCACTTCCAATGCAGGGGGCGCGGGTTCGATCCCTGGTCGGGGAGCTAAGATCCCACATGCCACATGGCACAGCCAAATTTTTTAAAAAATGAAATGAAATGAAATAAAATAAAATGTGCCTGCCATGGAAGATGGGAGAATGGATTTCAAGGGGTAGCAGGAAAACTGCCACATCCTGTTTTTGAAAAATTCCAGAGTATTGTCAAGATAACTTAAACTCTTAAAGTTTCCTGGACCTTTGTATTAATTTCCTGGGGCTGCTGTAACAAATTGCCACAAACTGGGTGGCTTAAAAGAGCAGAAATGTATTCTGTCACAGTTCTGGATGCTAAAAGTCCAAAATCAGCAGGGCCATGCTCCCTCTGAAGTCTCTAGGGGAGAATTTCTAGAAGTTTCTCTCCTAGCTTCTGATAGTTGTTGGCAGTCCTTACCATTCTTTGGCCTGTAGCTACATCCCTCCAGTCTCTGCCTCCATCTTCATGTGACCTTCTCTGTGTATCTTCTGTGTCTCTGTATCCAAATATCCCTCTCCTTTCTCTTGTAAAGACAGCAATCACTGGATTGAAGGCCCACCTTAATCCCATATGACCTCATCTTGACCGCATCTGTAAAGACCCAATTTCCAAATAAGGTCACATTCACAGGTACCAGGGCTTAGGAGTTGAACATATCTTCTTGGGGGATGTAACTCAAGCCATTACAATCTTCTTAAGACTAAAAGAAGCAGGAAGAGAGAGAGAGAGAGGGAGGGAGGGAGGGCTGTGCTAACTGAAATCAAACAAATTATGACAAGATATATCAGTCTCAAAAAGAACCCATAGTTTGTTCCAAAGCTCAGTGCCACCTTAATGCCACAGTCTAAGGACGCATAGGCCTTTTTTCATTCCCTTCTCCATGGGGACATTCCAACGCATTGGTGTAAGATACCTTGCTTAGGTAATGGAATTCAAGAACCATTGACAGCTTTCAGCTTTGTGGTGTGTGTTCCATTTGGTGATCGTAACAGCCCCACAAAGAAGGTATTCTTACCTCCATCCCACAGAAATTGAAACTGCAGCTCAGGCTAAGTAACTTGCCTAAAGTGAAATGACTTCACTGTTGGTGGTGAAGCCGGGCTTGCAGCCTGGGTCTCCTGTCTCCAAAGATCCTGCTCTTCACATTACATGGCTCTGAGTCCCAGCGACTTCTCAGGGGATACTGACAAAAGGGCTCACTCTTGTCTTGAGGGATTTGTGATCAGTGTCTGAGACCACACATGCTCTGCAGAGGTCTCCACAAACCCATGGGGGACCTGAATGCTAGAATGTGCTGACAGCGCAATCAGATACCCTTAGTCATCAGGATAAACAAAACCTCTATTAGGTAGCTAGAGGACACTTGTTTGCCCAGGAGTCAAGGCTTGTCCAACATCAGAGTCCAGGTTCTCACTGCATTCTAGAACATTATGCATTGAACTCAAAAAGGCTTATTTTTCAGACCTTCATCAGCATGTTGATTGGTGGTTTGATTACTACTTTACCAAGTCCAACTGACCCTTGAACAACATGGGTTTGAACTGCACAGGTTCACTTACAGGCGGATATTTTTCAATAGTAAAAACTACAATATTACATGGTCCAATGTTGGTTGAACCCATGGATGTGGAGGAACCATGGTTATAGAGGGCCAACTATAAGTTATATGTGGTTTAACCCTGAGTTGTTCAAGAGTCAACTGTATTATGAGATTGCCCATCACCATGGGGCCCTCCTATAGTTGCCAGCTATGCCATCACACATATACTAAAGACTTCAGATAGAGTTCCCTGGAGTGTGTAATGCAATTAGTAGTTGCCATAGGAAACTGGGTCTCCTAATGGTCCCAGAGAGGTGATGTTTGTGATAATAACCAATATTAAGTCACATTTCCATTCATTATTTCATTTTAATATTGACTTTTCTTTCTTATTATTAAAATCTTATCTGTACAGCTTTATTGTAGAAATTTAAAAAAACATAGACAAAGAAGATAAAATACTAATCATTCATAATTCCTCCACTCAGAGATAACCAATGTCATTAATCTGGTGTACATTTTTTAGTCTTTTGTTTTTCTTAAGACATCTTTCTTTGCGATTTTTTTTTTAATTTTTAAAATTAATTTAATTTAATTTATTTATTTATTTTTGGCTGCGTTGGGTCTTTGTTGCTGCACGCGGGCTTTCTCTAGTTGTGGTGAGCCAGGGCTACTCTTCGTTGCGGTGCATGGGCTTCTCATTGCAGTGGCTTCTCTTGTTGCGGAGCATGGGCTCTAGGCGTGCAGGCTTCAGTAGTTGTGGCACGTGGGCTCAGTAGTTGTGGATCGCAGGCTCAGTAGTTGTGGCACACGGGCTTAGTTGCTCCGCGGCATGTGGGATCTTCCCGGACCAGGGCTTGAACCTGTGTCCCTGCATTGGCAGGCAGATTCTTAGCCACTGCACCACCAGGGAAGCCTGCGATTAAGTTTTCATTATTTTAATAATGGTAGAGTATTCCATTATGTCAACATACATCGTTTACTTAACTCTTCCTCTACTGTTGACATGTGAGTGGTTTCCCCCCTCATGTGTTGCTTATAGAAACAATGTTGTGATGAAAGCCTGGTGTTCATCCATAACTACTTCCTAAGTCTACATTTCCAGTGTTTGCACTGCCAGATGAAAGGAGAAAAAAATTTTCCCTTGTTTCAGAGATGAGGAAACTGAGGCTCAGAGAGATGAAGTATTCTGGCCAAACTCACACAGCTGGCAAGTGACAGAGCTATACCTGGGATCCAGTTTTCCTGACTCTAAATCTCATATGGGAGAAGAGTTTCTGCATCTAATCATTATCACACTAGATAAATTCTGTGAATGCAAAGCAAATGCCCTGGCAACTACCTTCTTTTCTAGAATTGTCACCCAGCAGTGGTCAATCCAGACAAATTGCCAAAAATTGTCATCAGAGGAGAGTAGAAAGGCTATAGACAGTTGATTTAATTGGACTTTTCATCTTTCTTCTTCAAGATGATAATAATGTTGACATTTTTAGAAACCTTTACAGACCCCTGGTATCCTGTACATTCAGGAAAAACTGAAGCCATCTCTCCACGTCTAAATACTTATTTGATACCCCATTGGATTCTGGGACTTTTAGTTCATCCTAGTTCTGAGAGTAGAGCTCATTTCCTCCAAATTTAGAGCCAAATTCCCCTTGTTTCCACTTCAACAGATTCCCTCTCCTTTCTAGGTGATTCAGCACATGAGTGAACCCTTGGAATTGTTTCCTCCTTTGCCATAACTAGTATACTCTTGCTTTATCCATGCTTCTGACATCAGTAGCAGACTTTGGTTTGGGATGGCTGCAGACCAGGTGAGATTTCTTCAGTCATTACTTGCCTTGACCTGGTATGCTGACCAGGATCCATGGTCCATGAGGTATGATTATGTTGAGTATACAAGGACATAATATATGAGGAGTATCCATATACAAGGACATAATATATGAGAAGCCTGACTTGCTTTGGGGCCCCAACTCCATAATCTTTGGGTCATCCTTGTCCAACCAGTTCTGGTAGCTTTGATTTGGGGCTTTGAAGCTAAAGCCACGTGTTTGACAACATCCAAGCAAGTCACCTACAGATCATTCAAGTCAGTCCCTGCCCTATTAGTAGCAAAGATAGACAATTTCAACAGATTTCAGAGGCATATAAGTAAAGCGTTTCCTGGAAAAGCACGGTAAAATATGTTGATCTTTACCTGAGTTGGATCATTCACTTAAAAGATAAGACTACTCAATTCCAGAAGGCTAAGCTGGAAGTGTTAATAATTGTCAGTTCACATCTCTGCCCAGAGCTCTCCAAGATCAAATTTAAGTTAACCAAGTAATATCTAATGGGTAACTCTATTTTCAGGATAGAGACTTGATAAAAGGAAATCAATGTGAAAGAACAAAGATTCTTACTATTCTTAATGTCCATTAGTGCTAATCATACATTTGGCACCGGCAAGTCATAAGAGGAGAAATTACCCTCCTTAGGTATGGACTTTTCGTAATGCAGTGAATAGTCATCTCTAAGAGAGAAAGTGGATGTTTCCCAAATAAGTTTAGCCTCAAAATTTCTTTCTAGGATAGACTGATGGTCTCTTGATGTTGCCTTTGCTGGGGGACCAGGAATGATGTTTTGTGCTTGGAACTGTTTTGTCAAAGATAAAGGGAGGACTTGAAAGAGTGTATAGCTCTGTCCTGCCTGCCCAAAACTAAAAGATATTTCTGGGCACATATGTCAGGAAATATGACCTAGAGATGGAGTGCAATCATAAACATTTTTTTAAAATTCACAAACCAGAAACAATTTCTCTTATTCATTCCCATAACCATTTTTCAAGCTAAAATTAATTTTTGTGTGTGTGTTGTAAGAAGTACCTCGATTGGTAAAGGAGCTGAAGTGTTATCGAAACAGCTCAACCTAGGCTCAAATCTAACATAAAAGAAACCTCACGTTAAAGTATTATTTATCTTCATAATTAGTATTTCTAAATGACTTTTAAAGGCTTTTTAATGCAATTTAAAAATGTTTGATTGTCGTAATGTTGCTAATGTTTTGATGCCTTCCAAGTGTTGTCCTTGGTCCCTGCAACCCTGGCACATAATTTATTTCTCTTTTGAGTGAACCCTAAGCATTAGTGTCCATTAAGAATTTTTAAAACAAAGTCCAGAGATTACTTGGAGCACTTTCAATAATATGTACTGATTATCATTAATAGCTCTTTTGTCCTAGACAAGGACATTGTTTTGTAACATCATTTTGTTTGGCGAGGCCCTATTCGGGCTGTGTTCCTGATCTGAATCCTGCACTGATTCTCTCCTTGACAGTGTGGAATAGAGCAAGCTCATGGGACAAGTCAGGACTGGGGGAGTGGGGACAGAGGCCAGCACAAAGTGATAGGTTTTCTTTATGAAGCAATTGTTAGCCATTCAAAAAAAAAAAAAAAAAGAAAACAATCCTACATGCTGGGCCTTGTTTCTTATCTCATGTTCTTACGCTGCATATAAATTGCTCTTTTAACTACCAGCTCCTTACAATGAGGCAGTGAAAGAGAAGGACGGGAGAGAGCAGGTGGACCCAGACGATCCCAACCTTGTCACTGTGTGTGTTGGTTTTATGGCAGGAGGGAGGTCTAATCTTCCAGATTTTAGTTTGAAAGTTCTGCCCTTGCTCTCAAACGTTTATTTACCAGATTATCCACCTGTTTAACAGCAGGGCTCTAATTAATGCGTATTGCCTGTCTTCACCCAAGGGGTAGCTCTCTGTTTATCCAGTGCAAAGTATCTGCAATTAGAAACATCTTTAAAAGGAAGGAGACACTCTGCTATGTGTCCCACGTGAATTGCCTTATTTAAGTCTTACTATAAACCTAGCACTGAGAATCTTATCCCCGTTTTATGGATAAGAAAACAGAGGTTCAAGAGTGGTTAAGCCATTCTCCCAAGATCACGGCTTGAATAATGGGTGTCTTATTTAATGCAGGCGTCTTGTGAGGAGGGAGAATAAATCTTGCAAAGGCCTTCGTATTTGGAGCCCTCCTCTTCTAGAAATGAAATGAAGAGTTAGTGTTCTGGGGCTTGTGTACATGCATGTAACAAGCGGGCCCATTACAGAACAGATTTTGTTAATTATCGTTCAGCACCTCTCCTTCTCCCTGCCACACACACTCACTTGAGATAGAGAAACACTGATCTATTTAAAAACAAAAAGAAGAAAAGAAAAACTGCACAGCATCTTATTTTAGGTATTTTTTAATTGAAGTATAGTTGATTTACAATGTTGTGTTAGTTTCAGTTGTATAGCAAAGTGATTCAGATATATATATATATGTTATTTTTCAGATTCTTTTCCCTTATAGGTTATTACAAGATATTGAATATAGTTCCCTGTGCTATACAGTAGGTTCTTGTTGTTTATCTCTCTTATATACGGTAGTGTGTATCTGTTATTTCAGGTATTTTTTTGTTGTGTTTCTTTTTCTTTCTGTTTTTTATTCTAACACAGAACTTACATACGTTGCATATATCTCTGTCTCAACAATTGTTATCTCATTGTGAGAGAGGACAAGAGAAGGCACACAGGCTGAATATTAGCAAGGTGGCAAAAGGGCATCTTTGTAGCTAGGGACTTGTCCAAAATGCAGGGCCTCTGGAAATGCCATTGTGGTAATTGGTATGTCTGGGGAGGAGAAAAGATGCCATTTCTTACCAAAAAAAAAAAAAAGTTAAAATAAACTTGGTACCCAGAAAATTACCTAGAAACCAAGAGACAGTAAGAAGTCCACCAAGGAAGTTAATTGGTCCAAGATTTGGCACTGATTGGAAAAATCAGATTCTATCCCTCAAGTGCTCTGCTCTGCCATAACTGTAACTCTGAAACTACTGATACCCTGACAGTGATAAATTTGTGGTATTTTCGTGACTTTTCCTTTGCTTTACTTTGAAGCATAGTCGGCTAAATAGAGTCAGGGAATCTTGCTGTATTAGAGGTCCTAGTTCGGGGAGAGTCGTTGTGGAGATTTTTTTCCTCTTCGTTTTAAGGATATTACTTGTCAATTTAAAATTGTTATCATAGCGTTAAGTTAGAAATTACTCTAAAGCATTACCTGGGAATGTTTCTCTCTCTCTCCATATATATGATGGGCTGGGTAAGATTATAAGGAGTCCCACAACTTTATCAAAGGTACCATTTTTCTCTAGCCCAGATAATTTAAAAATATCACCCAAAAGAAGTGTATCTTTTACTTATACAACGTTTTGTGGATACTGCCTTCTTTCTTCTTTGGTTTTTAAAGGCAAAAAGAAAAAAGTTTCAGGGAGTTGCCCTTGATTGTGAGCTACATTAGATTTTTTTCACACTGAGAAGTAGATCTGGCAGCCTGTTGCTTAGAGGAAGTTTGGTTTGGTAGCTTGAAAGCACGGCAAGGAGTCATTGATCAAGGCTCTAGAAGGGAAATCAAGAAAGCATGTAGTTCAGCTATCTCATTCTACAGATGAGAAAACTAAGGCCCAGAGAAGTTAAGTGACTTTCCCAAAACATCCAGCAAGGTCACTTTTGGTTCACGGTTTGTGAGTGCTTTGCATTTAGAGAGTTGGTCCCACCCATCACTCTTCCAAAACTCCACAAAGTCCCAATCTCTGTGGCGTGCATGCCTCTGCCCAGTGGTCTGTTTGTGAATCTCTGGGGAAGGATCTTGGTGTCACTTCCCAGGCATTCGGAAGTGTATCAAAACCTTCACATCTGGACTTGGTTTGACACCCTTTGGCGGTGGTGATCCAAATCCTTTTCCCACTTAACTTACCTGCCCATAAGCAAGTATCTTCCCTTCATTTTAGAGAGTAGAGTCCAGGGGAGTTTGGGGTCTAGAACAGAGTACGCTTACTTTTAGAAACTTGGTTCTCTGTCTTACGCTCTCCTCCATTGGATATGAATTTTGAAGTCAGAGCCCTTGGTCTGAAAATCAGAGTCCCGGGCTATGAGTCAGTGTGAAACCCAGGAAATCATGAGCAGCTATGGCATAGCTTTCAGTAGAACATTCTAATTCACCTTTGTTAAAGTAAGACTGTGTGGGTTGCCCACCTTTTGTCAAAGTTAATAATTAACATTTATATCACACTTCCCACTTTGTAAAGGTCTTTATACATCCTTATTTTGTATGGATTTTCACAACAGCCTTTTGAGTATTATTATGATTATATACAATTGTAGAGACCTGGAAATTCAGGCCCAGAGAAGTGAAGTAAGTTGCCCAAGGTCTCTCATCCTTGCGTAGGAAAGTGGATGGGCTAAGAATGTAAGTTCAGGTCAACTTGACTCCAAATCCAGTTATCTTAAAAACTGCCTTTAAAAAGTTTATTCTTTTCCACTTCTGGGTAGAATTAGAGCTATTTGCCTCCTAAACACTCATCATAGTTTATCTTTAGAAAACCCAGCTCTCCCAGAATGGTTGATTCAGGGTCACTGCTAGTAGCATTAGGTTTGGATAAGTCTTACCCCTTCCACTTGAGGACAAAGATGGGCAACGTAGACTGCTGTGATTTCAGAAAGGATGAGCTCTATGGCGAGAAAGACAGGAATCGTGCAACCTCTGGGGAAATGAGAAGAAAGAGAAATGGAAGACCCAGCCACCCCATTTAAGGAGGAGGGAGATGAAGAAATGGCTCCTCTCAAGTAGTTCTTTCACCCAAGCCCTGGTGGGGATTCCTGGCTTAGCTAAGGCTGGGGGACAGGACCCTGTAGGTTTAAATTAGTTATAGAGCTGACTGCTGAGTGATATGCTTTGGGGAGTAAATCTTTTTCTTTTTTATTTTTTAATATTTACTCTTATTAGATGCACTATCTATACCAGGGTTTTTCTGGTTTTTATTGAAGTATAGTTGGTGTATAATATTATGTAAGTTACAGGTGTATAATATAGTGATTGACAATTTTTAAATTATACTCCATTTGTAATTATTATAAAATATTGACTATATTCCCCGTGTTGTATAATGTATCCTTGTAGCTTATTTACACATAATAGTTTGTACCTCTTAATCCCCTCCCCCATCTCGCCCCTCCCCTCCACTGGTAGCCACTAGTTTGTTCTCTATATCTGTGATTCTGTTTCTTTTTTGTTATATTCACTAGTTTTGTTGTATTTTTTAGATTCCACATATAAGAGATATCATACAGTATTTGCCTTTTCTTTGTCTGACTTATTCCACTGAGCATAATACCCTCCAAGTCCATCCAGGTTGCTGCAAACTGCAAAATTTCATTCTTTTTTATGGCTGAGTAATATTCCATTATATATGTATATGTGTGTGTGTGTGTACCACATCTTTATCCATTCATCTGTTGATGGAAACTTAGGTTTCTTCCTTATCTTGGCAATTGTAAGTAATGCTGCTATGAACATTGGGATACATGTATCTTTTTGAATTAGTGTTTTTGTTTTTTATTCAGATATATTCCCAGGAGTGGAATTTCTGGGTCATTTGGTAGTTCTGCTTTTAGTTTTTTGAGAAACCTCCATACTGTTTTCCCCAGGTGCTGCACCAATCTACGTTCCCACCAACAGTGTTCAAGAGCTCCCTTTTCTCTGTATCCTCACCGACAATTGTTATTTGTGTTCTTTTTGATGATAGCCATTCTGACCAGTGTGAGGTGATATCTCATTGTGGTTTTTTGTTGTTTTTTTTTAATTAATAGCTACTTTATTTATTTATTTATTTATTTATTTATGGCTGTGTTGGGTCTTCGTTTCTGTGCGAGGGCTTTCTCTAGTTGCGGCAAGCGGAGGCCACTCTTCATCGCAGTGCGCGGGCCTTTCACTATCACGGCCCCTCCCGTTGCGGGGCACAGGCTCCAGATGCACAGGCTCAGCAGCTGTGGCTCACGGGCCCAGTTGCTCCGCGGCATGTGGGATCTTCCCAGACCAGGGCTCGAACCCGTGTCCCCTGCATTAGCAGGCAGATTTTCAACCACTGTGCCACCAGGGAAGCCCTCATTGTGGTTTTGATGTGCATTTCCCGATGATTAGTGGTGTTGAGTATCTTTTCATGTGCCTATTGGCCATTTGCATGTCCTCTTTGGAGAAATGCCTATACAGGTCTTCTGCCCATTTTTTAATTGAGTTGTTTGCTTTTTTGATGTTGAGTTGTATGAGCTGTTTATTTATATTGGGTATTAACCCCTTATCAGTCATACCATTTGCAAATGTTTTTTACCATTCAGTAGGTTGTCTTTTCATTTTGTTGAAGGTTTCCTTTGCTGTGCAAAAGCTTTTAAGTTTAATTAGGTCCCATTTGTTTATTTTTGCTTTTATTTCCTTTGCTTTAGGAGACAGAGCCAAAATAAATATTGCTACAATTTATGTCAAAGAGTGTCCTGCTTATGTTTTCCTCTAGAAGTTTTATGGTCTCCAGTCTTACATTTAGGCCTTTAATCCATTTTGAGTTTACTTTAGTATATGGTGTTAGAGAATGTTCTAATTTCATTCTTTTACATGTAGCTATCCAGTTTTCCCAGCATTACTTACTAAAGAGGCTATTTTTTCTCCACTGTATATTCTTGCCTCCTTTGTCATAGAAGAATTGACCATAAGTGCATGGGTTTATTTCTGGGCTCTCTCTTCTGTTCCATTGATCTATGTATCAGTTTATGTGTCAGTACCATAATGTTTTGATTACTGTAGCTTTGTAGTATATTCTGAAGTCAGGGTGCGTAGTTCCTCCAGTTCCATTGTTCTTTCCCAAGATTGTTTTGGTTATTTGGGGTCTTTTGTGTTTCCACATAAATTTTAAAATTATTTGTTCTAATTCTGTGAAAAATGCCATTGGTATATTGATAGGGAATGCATTGAATCTGTAGATTGCCTTGGGTAGTATGATCATTTTAACAATATTAATTCTTGCAATCCAAGAACACCATGTATCTTTCTCTTTGTGTCATCGTTAATTTCTTTCATCAGCGCCTTACAGTTTTTGAGTACAGTTCTTTTACCTCCTTAGGTAGCTTTAAATACATACCATGGACTCACTTCCCATCAGATATTAACTTTCTACAGGAAATTTTTATTGTGATGATTAAATTGTCTTTAGTTGACCCATCTGTGAAATGAAAAGGACATTTTCTTTTTTTTTTTTTCTGCTTTTTTTTTTTTTTCACTTCTGTGGAGTCAGTTAATATGAAGTACTGGAGCTTCTATAGAGAAAGGAGAGACACAAGACATTAGTGTGAGCACAGTTATTTTTCAGGAGAGGAGAAGGAAGGGAATTCCAATAAATTTTCTGATTGTTTCATTAAATTTGTCTTTTGTGTGTTCACATTGTTTCAGTTCATTTGCTTTTCCTAGAGAAATAGAATTTTGTCTTCATAATGGCTATTAAGTAAAAAAATTGAAAAAAAAATATTATGCACAGTTATGTCTCCATAATTAGGAGTTGTAATGCACTTTTAAAAATATTGCTTTTGTGAGAGGGATGTGTTTTTTAAGCCTTTCTCCATAAAAGTGTATCTATTAATTTATTGGTATGTTTTTCCTTGCATGTGATAGATATAATTTACATTTTATTTCTATAGGTTGGGGTTGCCAGATAAAATACAGGATGCTCAGTTACATTTGAATTTCAGATAAACAACAAATTGCTAGTGTCTGAAATTTAAGTGTAACTGGGGATCCTGTATTGTTTCTGCTAAATCTGGCAACTCTTGTGTAGGTATCTCTCCCAATTACTTATACTCATCGCTAATTGGCAGTTAAACGAAACTGAGGGGCCGAGTTTGTGCTGTTACAGAAGTCATGCTGTCTCCTGGAGACAGATATGAGAAGTTTTAGCTCCGTGCTGCTGTGATCTCAAGGACCAGGCAGCTTTCCTGGAAAGATTTTCAAAATCTATTATCATTATAATCGTCATGAAAATATTTGATGAGAACACTGCATCACACTGTATAATAAATTTAAGTAGAAAAGTCAAAGCAGTGGTATTTTCATCAGGCCTTTGGTTGTCAGGAGAAAATAGTTCCACACTCAGCGAATATAGATAGGTCTGTTTGGGGCTGTGTTAAACCAATTGTGTGAAGGTTCTGAATAATCAGGAGTGACAGCATAAGCACTTTCTCTTCAAAGTGATTTTACCGAAAGCATCATTTCCTAAGGAAAGTACACATATAGCTTCCATAATGCTGAAAGAACACTAAAGTATCCATTTATTGGTGCTGGTGTCATGAGCTGGAGTTGCAAGTGGTATTCAGATTTTCAACTTGATTCACTGCTGCTGTTGGGGGCAGTTCCCTTCTCATGAAAAAGCTTATTTCAAAAACTCCTCAAACCCTTTGGTTAGTTCCCATGTGAGAGAGCCTTCAAGACTTTGCAGAAGCTTCTAACTTCACTGTGCCAAGCCAAGTCAAACATGATGAAAAACAATAGTCGTGCTTTTCTCCTTAGAAAGGGGGGGGGGAAAGAATTTGAGTTGGGCTATGTAATTTCAGCTTCCCTAAATAAGTCCTGTGGAAATTTGTGGGGGAACAAGTGTGTGATTTTGGTCTTGTTGCACAATTTTGGCACTAGCCTTTTTTTTTTGATGTCTACCATGGATTTTTTTTTAACATCTTTATTGGAGTATAATTGCTTTACGATGGTGTGTTAGTTTCTGCTTTATAACAAAGTGAATCAGATATACATATGTCCCCATATCTCTTCCCTCTTGCGTCTCCCTCCCTCCCACCCTCCCTATCCCACCCTTCTAGGTGGTCACAAAGCACCGAGCTGTTCTCCCTGTGCTATACCATGGATTTTCATAACGGATTTCTTCCCTGTCCAATACATTCCATAGCTAAGTAATAGGTCTGATCTGAGTGCCAAATTTTTCAACAGTGTTACTTTCCAGAGGAGGGTTCAATAGTTCTCTTAATAACTTGAAAGAATTAAAGACATGCAAGGTTTACCACACTTCTTAGTCACAAGCTAAATGTTTTCAAGAGCTTTATGACTTTGAGCCTATTTGGTCTCAAGAATATCCCCCAAGAAGAATGAAGCATACAGAATTCAAAATGGAGCACTTCTGAAGTGGCGATAGCACCGTTTGCATTGAAGTGTGCATTCACGTTATCTTTCTGCGGTCTTATGTGCAGAATCTTTCCCAGTTCCATTCTTCACCCACTCTCTATAAAGCATCTTAGAAGTATCAAGGGTGCTGACTCACGAACCCCTTATGTTTCCACATAGTTTGTGTTCATTGTGCTGCCATTTGCCGAGAAGTAGCCATCATTCCCCTTCTGACTTTAACAAGTATAGACAGAGAGGTACAGTTTGTGGATGTATTTTCCCTCACCATTAAAAGTGATGCTTCACGTGAGCACAGAGTCATTTTCATTAAAAAGTAAACACAAAATCAATGGCCAGAGCAAATTAATTGCTCTGCGGCTCAGTTCACTCTTGTCTGAGTAAGTTGGCTTCACTCTCTTGTGCCTTAAATCTTCCCCACTCTGCCTATAAACATGATCGTCTCCCCTATTTAAAATCAAAAATAAGTCTTCTCTCACTCTGTTTAATTACTGTCCGTGCTGCTACTTTTTACCACAGAACCTCTTAAGCCAGTAGGCAATGCTTGCTGGCCCCATCGTTAATGGTTTCGTTACACTGGGGTAGATCCAGTGACGCTGTATGTGAGGTGAGAATGCATCTTGCCTCTCCATCCCCATCTGAACAAAATGCGTTTCTGAGTACACTGGGGATGGTGTACATTCTAAGAAGTACACACAGGCTCCTTTCTTACCTTTGTCACTGTTTCTTCTCTTCTAGGTATCTCAGTAACAAAGAAGACACATACATGTAAGTAATGCATTTTTTTTTTTTTTTGTCCAAAGTTTTCTGAAGAGTTGGAATTCGCATATGTCTGGCTGCTGTGGCCTTTCAAGTATAAACTAATGTTTCAGCTGTGATCCATGGTCAACAGAGGTCATACTTCTCTACCTGTAGTGGTCGGAAGTGGTACATCTCCACCTGTTTGTACTGAGTGTGTGTTAAAGAGAGTCTAGACATAGTGTGATAAATTCTAGCGATTCAAGCCACTCATCTTTAGAAAAACCATAAAATCTAGCCAGGAGGATCGTTTAATTACTTACTGATCACCCTTACTCTGGATCCTTCTTAGACGAGTTGGTATGTTTCTAGGAAACATCACCTTGATTTCTTTTAAGCTTTGGTCTCCTTTTCCTCACCACTAGTTCACGATTTAGGCCGTTTTGTACTTGTGTCTGTGGAGCAGAGATACTGACCGGGAATCTAGGCGCTGCCGCTCGTGTGGCCTTTGGGGGCCCTGGTAAATGGCATGGGTAGTTTGATGTGAAAATGTGCGCTGGATTTATCCTCTGTATTCATTCCCACCTCTCAGGTTCAACTGCTTTCATCAATTGCCTTCATTCGAACTCCACCATAAGTTTACAAACTCACGTCAATGTAAAGTGTTGTGATCTGCATTCTGAGCAATGATGTTTGACTGTGCCTTGATCCTCAGGATGAAACCAATACGTCATTGATGGCAGGCAGTCAACTTTCACTGTACTTGACCAGCATATTATTTAGACTTTCACTTAAGAGTGTCATTAGAATTTGATAACTGTTTTAGACCACAGATATGTGCTACCTACGAGATGTGTTTGGGCATCCTTCTAAGGCAAGCAATGGAGATATTTACGGCACAATTTAGGGCCGACAAAGACGTGTCCCCCAATTTTTCCTATTTATGCTTTGAAAATTTTTGATTTCATGTGAACCATTTGGAGGGAAAAAAAAATTCTGTGTACCATCAAAGTAGTTTATCTTGTGCCTAGGTTGATTCTTGAAATCTGCTCTTGGGTTTGTCTGTCTGTCTATCTGTATTTGTAGAAAACAAACATAAAAAGCAAAAAAAAAACAAAAATCAAACAAAAAAAAAAAAACAAAAGCAACCCCACCCAATTTGATGGTTGCCTGACTTTCAGGGCCCAATCCTGCTGTCTCTCCACGTGGCTCTCCCGTGGGCTTCAGTGGAATGTTGGAGGAAAGAGGCAAAGCTCAGGCCCGTAATGGACACATGCTCAGGACAGCACCTCGTCTCTCAACACAAGGTTCCAGTTGGCTGTCCCTCCACCAGGGTAGTCTGTGGCCCTTAGCTTTTTGGGGGTTGTTTTGTTGTCGTCGTTGTTGTTGTTCTTGCTGTTGTCGGTGCATAATTGAGCTCATGATGACTGAGAGATTGACAGTGCAGGAGACTGAAGTCCTCTGTATATCCGCAGGGCAGGCATGGTACAGAGCGCTTCCTTGCACAGCCTTGCCCATGAGCTCGTCCCTGGCCTGGTGGGACCCACTCTAGAGGTGGTAAGTAATTCAGTCTTTCTGCTAGCTCAGTCCTGGGCCTCTCCTGAACAGGGGCGGATGGTTGTGCCTACTGTTTATGGCGGTTTGGGGTATGGACTCCTGGCCACCTGGCAACATACAGAAAGCCGCTGACTGTTTGCATTATGACTTGGCTCCTGGATAAATGGACAAAAACCACTAGTTCAACTCCACTGGATACAAAGAATACCCCTCAACGAATAGGAGAGAGACCATAGATGTTACTTAATATAGAGACCATCCATCCATAAGGACCTTTAAGGAATTGTCATCCCTAAGGATAATTTCATTGGCCTATTGCAGAAATAATAACCCGTGGTTGGATTTAAATTCACGGAAGGATGTGGGTGACAGCATGAGAGTGGTAGCTAGTTGAAAACAAGTGGCACTCCAGTAACAGGCAATAGAACAGGTTGGTCTTTCAGCAGAGGCTTAATGAACTCTATCAGCTATACCTGCTTTAAAACAAAAGCAAGATATAGCCAGAGTGGATAGATTTTGAGTGCCTTTCTAACTGTGAAAATCAGCAGGAAAATTCTTAGGGATTAAGCATAATGTAAATGTAGAAAGATTTAAAGCTTCCTTTATGTAGTTCAAATATTAAATTGATAGAAAGATTTAGATCAGAAGTCATCTTGGTTTTTGTGGCTGATGTTTACATTCATGATTTGGGGGAGAGGGCCCAAAATAAAATGGCCCAATGACAAGTTGGGGAGAAAGCTCCTGAAAAGACAGTTGACACAAAGCTTTGCCCATGCCAAGGAGAAATTGAATTGTCCAAGTTGCATGTTAGTGAAAGTCTTCTATGCCACGTAAACATGGAGATTGTTTTTGTCACCCAACTCAGCAGACAGCCCATCCTATTTCTGATCTTAGCATCTCTACAGGCCCCACAACTGGTGAGGAGGAGGAAAATCAATCAGTTCTTTCTCTAATAACTATCACCCAAATGACTCCTTTAGCATCTGTCGGATTTTTCTTGAAAACTGAACTGTCTTAATTTGCTGATAAGTTTTCTTAAGATGTTAAATTTCAGCTCCTCTTAAATCATCTTGACATCTGCTCTTTAAAAAGTGTCACTATCAGTGAAGTGTGCGAATTCATTTTTGGGCCGTCTCAAGACTTCCGATTTTAGCCAGGGTTCAGGAAACCTTGGTCAAGGCTTGACTACATAATCATCAACAGCTGAAGTCAGCTCACATTAGCAGTTTCAATCTGGGTTTCCTAACTGCCTGCACAGAGAGATTGTTCCACTTACAAATGAACATGTACAGTTGCAGAATATATTACCAGACCCGAGTGTCAGCTCACAGGTACACCAGTCAGAGGTGCAAGAACTACAAAATGAACCTGAATAGTTTGTGACACTTGATAATATTTTAGGCCACCTTGTTATCTGGAAAGTACAGGTATTGCTTCTTTAAAAAAATGCTTTGGGTGAGTTAAGCAAGAAATTCCCAGGAAAGGAAGTCTGATTGTTAGCTTCAGAGAAATCCACAAGCATGGTCTTTGGAGAACACAGATTCTCCTGAGTTCCTGGGATAGGACCGTCAGTGTTTGTCATTAACT
This sequence comes from Balaenoptera physalus, assembly GCF_965194825.1. Lineage (NCBI taxonomy): Eukaryota > Metazoa > Chordata > Mammalia > Artiodactyla > Balaenopteridae > Balaenoptera > Balaenoptera physalus. The sequence goes on along the minus strand of NC_138883.1, from coordinate 105,830,265 downwards.
TCACTTGGCAGGTGGGGGAAGGCAAAGCTTGGGGCTTCTTGTACGAAGTCATCATGACCAATTGGTCAAGGAATTCTTACATTTGCGATGTTCTTCAGCTGTTGACAGGAAATGTTGCTGCTGGGTTTTGCTGTGTGAACATAAAAGAGAGTTTTTACTTGTGGGATAGGGATGTACTCGAGAAATTTTACACCGTGGTGTAGAATTTTAATTTAATTTTTGTGGTTGATTATATAGCACCTGTATTTGATTGGACACTTGCAAGACTGCTTTTGCTTTGTGATTCACAAGTTTGTTCTGGTCTCATTCCTGCCGTAATAGTACTGTGTGGATAAGTATCTTTCTCTTGGAATCAACTGCTGTCTTGGTTTTTATTAGTTGCCATATTTTATTATTTGCCAAATCTGTTCATTTGCTCCTGACTTCTTCATCTAATTCTGCATGGGTAGTTCTGCATTCACTAAAATGTTAGAAGATGACATATATAGAGATGAAAAAGTGAAAAATACAACAGAAAATAATCTTAGCTATTTCCAGCTACTGGGAAGTTTGGCATCATAGCTCATCACCTGAGGGAATCTATCAGCCGGCCACCAGAGCGCAGACCCGAAAGATACCTGGTCGGCTCCTGGATTGCTTCCAGAGTCAACAGACCATTGTCACTTCCTCCTGTTCTCATCCTTGTTTGTATTTCTTATTCTTTTTTGTAGAGTTTGTTTTTTATTGAATATGGTTGATTTACAATGTCATGTTAGTTTCAGGTGTACAGCACAGTGATTCAGATATAGATATAGATATAGATATCTATATCTATATCTATCTATCTATATATATATATATATCTTTTTCAGATCCTTATCCCTTATAGGTTATTATAAAATATCGAGTATAGTTTCCTGCGCTATAAAGTAGGTTCTTGTTGGTTATCTATTTTATATATCGTAGTGTGTATATGTTAATCCCAACCATCTAATTTATAATCCTAAATTATATTCCTTATTTTTCCTGTTTAAGGCTCTTCTGCTTACTTTCTTCCACACTCGGGAGCTTCCAAACATGTAAAAATTACAAGTTACTCCGTAAGCAATCAGGAAAATATGTCAGTTTAATCCAACTGAATGTCAGTTTTCCCTAGTAAATAACAAAATCAAATATGCTTCTGAAGCTTCTGGAATTTTTAATCTTAACCCAAATAACCATTAAAAATGAATTTAGTACGTTTGCAAATGTTTGGTTGCAGCAGGCTCATGCCTAAGATGTAAACTTAAAGCAGTGTATTATTTATAAAGAGATTTTAGTTCTCTAGAGTAAAAATATTTTAGTACAAATCAGAATATTTCTTTGAGAACTAATCCTTTGTATTTTTAAAGAAAAAAAAAAGTATTTATTGCAATCATTTAAAGTGGACTAAGTTAATGTATTCACTTCTTACCCCTAGAGGCTTGGCTTAAGTTTGACTTAGAGAAAATGAGTTTTGAGGCCTCGACCACCTCTCCTTGCGTATTTGCTGATATCACAAAACCAACCCAACAATTTGTCACAGTTGTTGCCGTTTACTCAGGGGGCCCAAGAAGTACAGTCACCTTATTTTCTCGTTTTCTTTTCCTTTCCTTGAGGCTATTCCTTTTGGTTGCAGACTCTTAGCAACCCCAAACTTGGGGCTCACCCACATTATTTTCACAGTCCAGGAAAACTCAAGAACCATTCTTGGCAAAGCTAATGGAAGGTGCTTTGGTTATATAGTTAATAGGTTGCTGTGGCAACCCATGTGACCCATGGTGTGACTCACGTTGTGACTCACGGCAATTATAATTTCAGTTGCTGGCTGGATGTTTCATTAGGACAGACCTGAGAAATAGCCACACTCAAGTTCTTTCAGGAGGCTTTCATCCAGCTCCCGTCCACCCATTGACAAACAGTCACAAACTAGTACTCACAAAGTTGCCAGAAGATTCATCTCTTAGCTTGCAGACACTGAGCTTGCTGCCGATGGGGCATGACCAAAATACAAGTGCTGGCCTCTTCTAGAGCTAATCAGTGGACAATTGTTTATTGAGGACCTACTATGTACTGATAGGTTCTTTGCCCTCAAGGAGCTTACAGACGAGGTTCAAGGTTGGGACTGCGGGAAAGTGAGGACACATAGTGACAGAAAATAATCTGAAAATACAAATGCTAAGTGTACCCTTTTCAGAAGATTTGGCTCATAAACTGGAAAGCAGACTAAGCCGGAAATGTGGGAGAGGAGAGAAGAATTAGAGAGACCTCCAGGGTTCTGACACTGTGATCCAAGTGTACAAGAGCAATGAAGGGAAAGGTAAATATTTAACTCTAGATGCTGAAAACTACCTTTGCTCCTCCTCTCCCCCTGTTCTCACCCAGAGGAACATCTATGTCATTCCTTCAAGATCAGTCAGTCCAAGGAAGTAAAAATGCCCCGTGCTGTCTGGAGATGTTTGCCTTGTTTAGACTTGGCCTGTATATCTAGAGCCAAGCCTCTGAACTTAACAGGATTTCTCTGTCTCATCATATTAGGATATAAATGGATAGCACTTGGCCCTGCCAGTCAGTTCTTCCAAGGTAGAAGATTTGCATAGTCTTAAAATCCACAGTTCATGGTGGGGATCTGTGAATTCCGTTTACAAATCTGAATAGTTACGGGCTTGGAGTGAGTTTGCTCTGATTCATAAGGTTTCTGAATAGGATTTGTGATGGGCATACTCTACTGATGTAACAGCACAGATATATACTTTATAAGTATATACATATATACATATATATTGGTGTTTTAGAGGCAACTGAGGCTATAGTAGGGTCAGAATAGTCATCTGGATCCCAGCAGATTGTTGAGTGGATTCATATTCACATCCACGAGAGCCATCTGCAATTTTCCTAGTTGTTTGAGAGGCCCTTCCTTGTCAATAGTAGTAGAAAAGTTGGGGGTGGGAGAGGGATAAATTGGAAGATTGGGATTGACATGTACACACCACTATATATAAAATAGATAACTAATAAGGACCTACTGTATAGCACAGTGACCTCTACTCAATACTCTGTAATGGTCTATATGGGAAGATAACCCAAAAAAGAGTGGATGTATGTATATGTATAACTGATTCACTTTGCTGTATACCTGAGATTAACATAACATTGTAAATCAACTATACTCCAATAAAAATTATAAAAAATTAATTGATTAAACATCTGAATATTTAGCTAAATGTTTCCATCAGAGCATCCAGTTGGTTCAAGTTTGCTGTTCATAGACCTCAGATTTGTGAATTGAATTTGGACAAAAAGTATTTGTGTTCTCATCTCAGAACATAGGCTCAAAAGGGTGTATTGAGATGGGGAATGGCTCTTTAAAATCCACCATCACCGCTAGAAAATAAAAATGCCTAGCCTACCAAGTACTGGTGTCTACTTGACGGATTTATTGTATATTTAATGAAACTCTTGTACATGATTGAGTTGATCTTTAAAGAAGGGCCGATGTCTTTTCAGGATTTTGTGTTACTTTGAGTTCAATAATAATAATAGTGTAATAATAATCAAAGTGACGATAGGAAAGGTCCATGTACCAGTAGTCTCTGTAGCAGCAGCAAGATCAGGAGCTACCACCTACTGCACAGTTCTGATATTCCAGGCATTATGTTGAGCGCTTTACATGCATTATCTCATTTAATCTTCTCATCGGCCCCATGAGCTTTGTCCTACTTGTACCCCCAGTTTAGATGAGAAAACTTGTCTGAGGGGGTCAGGAACTTAACTTCGAGAAGTGAGAAAACTTGCAAACTCATCCAGCTGGAAATGGGCAGAGCCAGGACTCAGAGTAGATTGACTCCTTGCATGCACACGAGTACCACACTGTTATCTCCAATATCAGCATTAGGTAATCATTGTGGAGCACTTACTAAGTGCTGGATGCTTCTCTAAGCGCTGTGTACGTGTTAATTTATTTCATCTTTACCACAATCTTGTGAGGGAGGTGTTGCTACCATCCCCATTCTACAGGTGAAAACTGAGGCCCAGGGTTCTACAGCTAGCTGGTATGTGGTTGAGCCAGGGTTTAAAGCCAACCCATAGAGCCTACGATAAAGAACTTCATTCCTTAGAGTGGTCCTTCCACTTGAAAATATAAGAAGAAAGCCAAGCGAGCAGTCATTCCTACAATTGACTCAGGTTATCTTTTACCTTAGAACTATTTTACCTATAAAGGCTCCTAAGCTTGGTGAACCAACTGATTACGAGAAGGAGGTATGCTATTCCCACCATATGAAAAAGTTCATTTAAATCAGTTGACCTAAAATGATCATTACTAATCTTTTTGACAACCTAACCTCATTCATCAAAGAACTGACATCCATTTAACATCACTATTCATTCACCTCAACTGATTCCATAATAAAACAAGAGTTCAAAATGGTTATTTTTGCTTCTAAGATAGTTATGCCCCCCACACTAGTAGTAACATGTATTTCTTACAGCATGAACTCGTTTTCCACTGCAACAAAGCCTTTAACAGACATTAATGACATTTATAAGAAAATTGTACGTTAGCATTCTTTTGTCAGATCAACTTGATAATCCATGTATAACTTTCACTGCCACTAAGAGGTAGTATGATTCAGGATACTGTGGTTTCCCTGAAACCTAACCAAAAACAAACAAACACAACCATGAAAGCTAAAAGTTCCTTAGGGAACTGAAATATATATCAAAAGGATGCATAAGAGACTTAAGCATCTAGGTTTCAAGTACGCTTGAGAGTACCTGAATTTAGGATTGGATTTACAGTTACACCAACTTCTGTCTTTATTGAGATCTGCGTCCAAAGGACTGAAAACTGAGGAGCAGCAGAGATTTCAAAGTGTTTGAAATATGAAGAAAGTTATTGGTCTACATTCACTTGCTTTATGAATTATACAAAAAATTTTACACTAGGTCTATCAACTGCACTTCCAGGAAGTTAGTGTATTTGTAGTCACATGGTCCTTTTGATTATAATTGATGTCCATATCCGCACAAACGGTGACTTTTTCATTCCCACGCATTCAATTACCCTTTTTCCTGTGACTGCCCGAGATTCCTCACAGTGAAATGTTCTCCACCCACTTCACCTCCATCCCTGGGTAAACATTTTTCTTATGTAGGAGTGATAGCTCTTTACCTGGTTCGACTTTGTTGAACTCGTAGGCATGGACTTTAGCTCCTAATGTCTTAAATAGTTAACAGCCGAGCATAACGATTAGAGGGCATATTGAAGAGAAGAGCAAAAAATGCAAGAATGTGCAAGATTCAGGTTTGGATTCAGTGAAAGAGACTTAATCCATACATCTTTTCTTATAATCTTCTTGTTTCAGAGGAGAGAAGGAGCAGGCTATGTGGTGGATGATCCAGATACCTGTTATACTGGAATCTAAGGAAGGCAGGCTGGAAAGCAGACCACAGCCAATCCCTGTACAAAGGGCAGGCGGCTGGGAGTCAGAAAGATTTTATTAGCTGAATATTGCTAACCCCTTCGCTGTGTCTGGCAGTGTGTTAGGCACAGTGTAAAACAGAAAGTTTAACTCAGTCCTCACACTCCAATAGTTTACATCTGAGGAGGAAGGATAGACCCACTTGAGGAACTTTTAGTAATGAAAGAATTGCAGGAGACTGCAGGCCTGTGATTCAGTTGGATTGTCTGTCTGAGTGGAGAACACGGCTGGGGAGCTGAGCTGCATCTGGAAGGGTAGCGAGGTGTAGGTGTGATCAGGTAGATTGATGGAGGACTTGGAGGGGGGAGGGGCGTTGTATAGACCTGTCTGACTACAGTAGAGTATTAATAAGAAAAAAAGAGGACGTGGACGACAGAGATACGGTTTTGGCTTTGTCTCATAACCAGCGGGGAGCCACAGAATGGGCGTGAAAAACACAGTGACCTGTAAACAGTGTTTTTATTGCTGTCATTTAGTGAGCATCATAGCAATCACAGGTTCCATACTTCATTCCCTTCTCTGAACTCAGACAAAATTCTTATCCTCGGATTGAGGTTCTTTTCTGGTCTTTCCTCTGATCACCTGTGTAGAAAGTGCTTCTTGAGCAGGAAAGATCTAGTCCAAAAAGAGAAGGCTGTTCTAATTATTAAAGCAAAAGCGTTTCATTTTTTTCCTCCATCTTCCCAGTTTGAAGGTCTAATTGTCAGACCAGTGCTTGCCATTTCATTAAAATCAGAGGAATGAAGCAAGCAATGAAACTTGAAAACTACATATGCACTTTGAATTGCATGGCTAATGGTTCTTTTTGCTTTCTTTCCTTCCTGCTGCTAATTGGCTGGAGACGGCTGTAATATACTAGGACTCAGCCGCATGTAGCTTTCCAAACATTTGAACCCCGCATGCCCAATCTTGCTCACTCCTTACGTAAAGCAAACTGCATTATTATTTTTTCATAAGCACAAAGAACTATTTCCCTTACATAGCTGGACAGTACAGTTAGAAGATAATGATACTCCCTTTTCTCTTTGTTGGTCTTTCTTCGTTTTCCAAGAACGAGTTTCTATTGTTTCACTTAAAGAACACCAAGGTTCAGATGAGGCTTTCTGTTGGCTGCATATTCAGAAAAGTCTTCCGTGTATAATGAACCGAATCACGTTAATTTATCTGTCTCTCTCCACCGTGTCTTTTTGTGTTGACAAAACTGAATATTCACTTTCCCTCACCAAGTTGGGGTGTCAGGATAATTGATTGTTACCAGTCTCTGCTGTTCTTAGACAGGATAACACCAGTGCCTCTAGAGAACAGGTGAAAACTAAACTCTGTCCCCTGAGGCCAATGAAATAGCTGTTTGGTCCCTTGTGTGAAACTTCCTAATAACTTAACTGGGCAGCCTCTGGGTCCCTGGAGGCTTTCTCCACCAGAGTATTCCCTTTCTTTGTTAAGATTGCTTATTAAAAATGATTTTATAATGAAGTTGCCTCAAATAGCAGCTCTTTTCCTGGTTGTCCTTGAAGCTGTGGTGAAGAATCTTAGAGACAACTGTCTAGGGTTTTCCTCCTTGTTAAAAACTTCTCTCTTACCACTGTTACTCTTGATTTTTAAGGAGACAAAGTCTAACTGACACAAGTCCCTCTCCGGTTGATTATGTCGCTTAAAATCCTGTGCAAGGCATTATTGCTAGTTTAGCTTGTCATTCAGGCTCAGGAATCGAATTGATCTACATGGATTCAGGCAGGACATTTAAGTCTGCGGTGGGAACAAGGCTGTCGGGCTTCCCGGGGAAAGCAGCAGCCCAGGAACGCGATTGCTAACTCTGCCCCAACTCCATCAAAACAATGATTTCCAATTATTTTATTTCTTTGGTCCTAGGTGTCTCCTATCTGCAAACTAACCACTTTCCTGCCACAAGGGACTGTCGTGAAGGGGTATCAAATATTGATTAAAAAAAAAATCAGTGTTGCATTCTTTGCTACCCATATACTGTATAAATTCAAAGACTTCTGATAAGTGTGGGCAGTTAGGAGAAAAATCACTTTTTGGTTGTTCACATCATCAGCTTGGCTTCCTGGCTTGAAAGAGCTTCGATATGCTGGTCTATTTAACATGAAGAATGATAAAGCAGTTGTCAGTAAGGCTCACCATTGGAAACGTGTTCTTCAGACTTGGTCTCCCAGTGGCCAGACGACTCAGGAAACAACAAACTGTATAAAGCTGTTCGTGACAGATTCAGCTTGGAATATTTTTCTAACTTTAAGGCTTGTCAGGCAGTAAATCTGCAGCAGAGTAGTCAGGATGCAGCTTGGCACTCCTCTTGCTTTGCTGTGTGAATATAGTAGAACACCAATAATAAGAAGGACTGTTGTGAATCTCTTAGTGGAGAGATCAGTCTTGTCTCATGGTGCTAGGGTTGTGTGCTAAGAACATGCCTTGGCTAAATTCTGTTCTCTGAGACCAGGTATATTAGAAAATACTACCTTTCCATTCAGCAGTTCCTACTCCCTCCTCCCCCAGATAAAAAGAAAAGAAAAAGAAAAACTATGGCCTGCTTTGGGATTCCACTGTCAGCAGGATCTTCTTATTCTACCTCCTTAATGACCCTCTAGGGCTCTCCATTGCCTGAGGAGTCTAAACTACTTAATATGGCAAACAAGGCCCTTCACAACCTGGTCTTAATCTTTCCATTGCTCTTTCCTTGACTTCTATGCCAGCAGTTTTTGCCACACTGAATGACTAGTTCCTAGAAGACTCTGTGTGTGGGTATGTCTCAGCGCCTTTGGTTCTACTGTATTACCTTGTTTGTCCAGGAATGTCTTTTGCCAACTTCTGCACCCGTGGAAGTCTTACTGCTCCACCAAACGCCAACACAAATAGCAACTTCCATACAAAAGCTTCTCCAACCCTACCTTGTTAGATTAATTGCTGCAGTTCCTTTGCTCCCACAGGACATTGTTAAGGTCACAGTACAGAAAATGTATTATAGAATAGTTGTTGTTTTGTAGCTTTGTCCCACTAGATATGCTTTAATTATCTTGGTATATCTTGGACTTAGCAGAGTGATTGGTATCTACTATGTGCTCAATTAATTTCTGTAGACTTGATGTGTGTGTGTGTGCGTGTGCACGTGTGTGTGTACATACACAATTTTATGACCACTCTTCTTGCACATTTGAATATGGAGGAAAATAATCATATTTTCCTTGTTAACAGCTATAAGGAAGAACAGATATTTATTATGTGAAACTATATTGTGAGATTTGTACTATATTACTTTGGAAACCAATGCTACAACTCAAAGGGCTTCTTGATGTCTGACAATTTACTGTACGTATTTTGAGTCTCAGTTTTAGGACTGCTTGCTTTTTTTTTTTTTTAAGTTGATCAAACTGCTCTGTTTCATGTTTTTAAATTTTTTTAATTGAAGTAGAGTTGATTTATAGGACTGCTTGCTTTAAAGTTTCTGTTAGCAGTTTGTAAGATTTAAATCAGAATCTCATCCAGAAAATTTAAGAATATTTTTATATCATCTAAAGATGAAGAACGTGTGACCCCTTAGATACCATTTGTTTGCATTATCTATACAAGATTTTATAAAGGAAAGAGACATTTTCAGTTACCATTGGCATCTATGTAAATGCAAAGGAGAAAACCACCTACTAGAGAAGAGAACTGGCTGGTCTTTCCAAGAATGGAGGGTATATTCTGTCAAGGGAAACATCCTGTATTTGTCTGGTCTCTAGAGGAAAAGGTGATCCTGATATGTTAAAGAATCTGGGAAGTAGATGTTCTGATAATCCTAGATTACTTACTGAATCTTAAAGTAAATTCTGAAAAGAAATGACATTTATTTATTCAAGGTCAGAACATGTGACATTGCTATGTTTGTCTGGTCTGGAATGTAAGTATGTTCCCTTAACTTAGCAGGGACCATTGATTTCAAAACCATTATCCACTTCATAAGTAGCTGCACACAACCATGGTTTCTGTCTGCTATTCCTTAGAACTGTCTGTCTTTTAAGCTTTATGTGCAGCTTCCTCCCCACTTTTGTTTGTAACTTTTACTTGAGTCAAAACATGAGGAGCAAAATTATCCCCTGCAGTATCAATTCCTTGAGTGGAAAGCTTGCTTACAAATGAGAGGATGAGACGTGACCCAATAAAAGAATCTATTTTAATTTTAATTTATTTCCTGATGTCCTTTTATGCCTCCTTAGGCGATAACCTAACCAATTCCACCTTAACACTGATTTTTTTTCTTCCAAGGTCAAAAAGCACTTTAGAATGATTATAATCAGAGAATAAAAGTCCTTTGCCTCTAATGTAAAGTCCATCTCTTCATATGAAATCTAAATCCTAGTTATCTCAGCTTCACAATAATTCTTCTGTCATTATGCATCTATTAACAAGCTCAATGACAACAGGATGAACTTATGAGATCTTTAGGGACTCGGAAGTTGCTTTTTCATAGAAACACCATCTCTGGTAGTCTCTTTCATCCCTTTCCTTTCTCAGATGGGAGTTTTTAATAACGCAGGGAGAGGAGCTATCTTCATTTCGTGCTGCAGTTTCACACAGCAAAGTGCAATCAAGGTAGAAACGGTCCGAAAAGGCAGCTGAACCTATGGTTTTCCAGGTTGGAAAAGGAAAAGCTGTTATGCCATCACACATACATACACACCACCATCCCTCCCCTCCGCCCCCCCCCCCCCGCAAAAAAAAGAGTTCTGACTGATATCTCTAAATCAAAGAACTTTCCATGGCCTGATTTGTGGAAGTTACCTAATCCTGTGTATAATTGGGGTGATTTGAGAGATGGGAAAATGTTCTCATTTTCATTATGGGAGCCACTGGGGGACAGTATCATTTAAAGACTATGTTTTTATTGCCCTAAATTGCTTTACCTGATATTCTATTGATGTGTTTCTCTTAAGTTAGGTTTCTAATGAATAAAATGACCAATATGGGTCCCATTCTCACAGATTCTCCTAGTGCTTAAGCTACTCTTTAATGGTCAATCTATCCCAGAGTCTCACTTATAGGGAAGAATTGTAAAGGGTTGGGTTAACTCCTAACCCAAGAGAGAAGAGCCAACTTCTAACATTCTGCATACGGCCAAAGCATCCACATACTGTCCATGATTTGTCTGTATTAGTGCAACAGTAAAACCTCTTCATGAAATTTCTTATATGGTATGATCACCATTAAGTGAGCTCACCTTGCAATGCCAAACTTAGGAAACTTCTGGAACCAACCCTCTTGGCATCAAGACTAGGCTGGGACTACCTCACACTGAAGAAAGTGAAGTTCTACCATATTCTCATCTAAAAACTCATCATTATTCCCAACTTGTCACTCCATTAAAGTATTCTTAAATAAGTGGATATCTTAGATTGGGTTCCCCAGAAAATAGACTCGGAGACACTGAGATTTATGTACAGAAAGCTGATTGGGGAGTGCACTTAGGAACAACACCTATAAGGAGTGAAGGAAGCTGGATTGGACAGGAGAAATTGAACTGTCATACAGTTGCGACCAGAGTTTGGCAGATGCCACAGAGAGATCAGAAGCAGGGATACAGCCTTTGAGAGATGTCCCAGATGGAGGCAAAGGAACTGGATATTTTACCCTGCATCAAACCAGCCACTGGATGCCAGCTGCCCCCAGGGAAGGGCATCATCTTGGGCAAGGCAGCTCCCTTTAGCTAAAGATGAGGCTCAGAAAATGACTCAGCTGTGAGCCACTGGCAGTCAACACTTTGGGCCAGAGGGGAAATAAGGGCTTCAATCCTGAAGGGAGGTATCTGGGTGGCACACCATAGCATCACTGCAGGGGAGCCAAAATGGACATTAAATTTAACTTTTGTGAAAAACATCTTTATTTAAAATGACACACATTTTATTGCTTAGCTAGGATTTAAACTAATAAAATATATGCTTGGCCTCAGCATTATGGTATACCAGAATTGCAAATGCTGAAGAAAAAAAAAATTTTTTTTTCTGTTGAATAAGGTTCTTCGTTAGAATTTCTGGTCCTGGATATGTGCGTTATAAATCATGTGTGTGCAGTTCCATATAATGTATTATTTTTCCACACATGGACATTCCAGAGAGTTAACACATTTTTCTCAATTATAAAAATAAATAAGCCATTTCCATCTCTTTGGGCTCATGTGAAATGTATTCATATAGGAACAAAGAACATGCCTGAAAAGAACTAGTTATACATATTACATGTTACTTTTCAGATTTTAACAGTCTGCTACTGTTTTATAATTGAGATACAGTATCTGGAATATTTTGCAGGGCTGATTTATGTACATAATGTCTCTCTTTTTAGTGGCTTATGAGACTCCACCCTCATTTTGCCTGTTAGCAGCTACTTGCCAAATAAAGTCAGAATTAAGTTGGAGATTAGTGGTGGCTTCAGTGATGAGGACCATCCTGAGCCAATAATCCCAGCCCCCAACTGCTGTCATGGAAGAAAAGCTTCTCAATAGGAATTAGTGATGGAGTACAGAATGAATTGTAGTTTCATTCCTTAAAATCGCAACATAACCTCTGATTTAGCAAATTTTGACTTCAATTTTACTTCTAAGAATGAGAGATCCCATTCTGAGAAAATCCAAACTGCCTTCACGGAGTATTATAAATGGAAGGAAAGACCTAATAAGTGTTTCCACTCTTTTCACCTTGGTTCAAAATAATCCCCCCAACACGAACCCCAACCTTCTAAAGCCCCAGCTTTTTCTTCATGTGTTTCTGAGGTTTCCACGGTTCAGAATACCCCTATTCCCTCCAGAGCCAGAAGCTCAAGACACCTTGCAGATCTGAACAGGAGCTTTCCAGTTTCACAGATGCTGAAGGTATACATTTCTGAACCTGTCGAGTTCAGATGGAGTCAGGGTTTATCTCAGTGGAATTCAATCTTCATGGATTTCCACGGTTTCGCTTCTGTGCCTCTGCCTTGGAAAAGAGGGCCCCTTTCAGGCTGATAGTGAAGTTAATTCAGATTATTCTTTCCCTTATTCAAAGAGAATTAATAGACTGGAGCAACAGTTTACCTTGTCTAAAAGCTTCCATGGTTCCAAAAGCTCCTACCTGGGAAAATCCCCAGCCATTATTTTGGAGATCGCTGTGTCTGAGGCCTTGTGAAAGGAATTCTGAAGCTGCCCGTGAATGTCAATGGCAGCCTCATCAGTCTGCCCTGGGTATTACCATAATAATTACAAGGTCCTCACAGATGGCAGCTTTTCAAGTGGCAAAATCATGGGGAGGATAGTCTCCTACAACTGGCTCTTGGGAGAGGAATCCCATATATATATATCAAGTAACCCATCTAAATTTGCCATTTCACAGATTATGTCTGACCCAAACCATCCCATTGCATGAGCTGTGAATCCACACTACTTCTTTACAATACTTGCTGATAGTTAGTGCAAATCACAGTGATTTTTTTTTTTTTTATATATAAAGGTAGCTAATGAGCTGACATGTAAAGTAATGGCTGTTTTCAATGGACAGGATGAATCTGCTCCTTAACTTTTTCCTGGAAAAAAAATAGCTCCGTAATTTTTTTTTTTGCCAGAATTTGTGAGCGGTTCACATTCCTGTCAATTACACGCCCTGATTACGTAGTACAACCACGGGGCAGCTGTCCAGGAAAACACAAGTCTGAAAATGCTTCTGTTTTAAGAAAATTAAATTCATGGCTGCTCCTCGTGTGGGCATGTGCAGCAGGCAGGAAGCTTCCACTTTCTGGCCAAGGAAAGGGATAAGGCCTTGCCTACTTCACCTGGATTCAATAGCCACTCTGACATCTTTAGATCTTGATATCAATGCCCCGCTGCAGGGCTTGGTTTTGGTTTCTAAATAGTCTTGTTTGTTTGTTTGTTTCAGTGTGTGTTAGAAAACATAGACTCGTGTTATAAAACGGTGTTTCTAGTTATGAATCACAGCAACTCCTGTGTATTACCAGAGAGGCCTGAATAGAGAAATTGTTCACCTTCCTCCTTCCCAAAAGTTGGAGTCTATGACAGTTTAGGGCTCCTAGCCCTATTTACAAAGCTGGCCTCTTTGTTGCTGTGTTCCTTCAGATGTGTCTTTTTCGAAGTAGAGATGAAGCTACAGATGAAAATGCTACATTTGCTGTTGGGCCGCTTTACAGTTTAGGACATTCAGCTTTTATATGGGTAAAATAAAGGCCACTAGGGTTTGTCAGATGGGATTCTTCCTGGGAATGTTATAAAGTTTAACAAAATAGCTTTAAAGCATGCAGTTAAAGTTGCCCAAATTGTTTACGCATTTGAGAAAACTATGAGAATTACTTGATATCTTTCCAGTTGTGAGTCTTTAACTACATTTGTATCTGCTTCATAGAATAGGACATTTCAAATAATGAAATATTAAGTAGCGATGAAAGTGGCCTTCACATTATCTGTGTCCAGATACACTGTGTCTAAGTAATGGTAGCGTCTAAAAGAAATATTTAAAAGACAAAGAATTGTGACCTGGGTGAAATCAGTTTCACCTCTGCCCTGAAAAAGAATTTTTTTAGGTGGTTGATGAAGTTTGAATATGAACTGGTATTTTAGATGATGTTAAGGGATTTTTTACAATATTGTCAGTCATAATAATGACCTGGCAGTTGTTTTTGTTTGTTTGTTTTGTTTTTGTTTTTGTTTTAATCTCTATCAGTTAGAGATGAGTACTGAAATCATTAGGGGGTAAAATGACGAGATGTCTGAGATTTACTTCAAAATGCTCCAGAAAGAAAGTAAATTGGGGATAGGTGAAACGAGAGTGACCAAATGTTTTACCAGGGAGGAAAGGAGGAGTACATAGAGATGTGTTATACTATTCAATTTTTTAATAAGCTTGAAATTTTTTTAATAGATTAACTTTTTTTCACCTTCTTGTCTGTGATTTATAAGCTGATTACTTTTACATGGGAGGTTTGACCACCTTGGATAATTAGTCTTTAAGGAGAACGAGGTGACACTGATGAGCTTGTCAAATTCAGGAAACTGATAATAATCTCTTAAAATCCCTGCTTTGCTATAAAAATTATGCATGAACTGTTAGCAAGCATGTAAGAAAAATTATCTTTTATATTAAGGTTCCCTCACCTTCACTTCAGGTAGGAAAAAGGTATGAGTGTTAGTTGCTCTGCTCTTAAATCTCTTCAATGTTATGGTCATAGAGGCCCAGATTTGAGAGTTGAATGGATCAGAGAGTTCATTTGGTGGTCCCCACCTCCAATATTTGAGAAGAGGACAGTTTCTCAGGGAAGTAGAAAGTGTCATGTTCAAAGTCAGTTGTCTTGTTCAAAGTCAGTTCCAGTTGCTTTTACAGAAGTGGAAGCAAGACTGGAACCCCTGGAAACCAGTACCCTTTTCTACTCTTATCATGCTACCTCAATCTTGTCCTTTAAAATACTCATTAACAATCTACTCTCTGGGGATCAAAGCAGTTTTCTAAATCCAGACCAGTGACTGTGAGTCAGATGTTCATGCCGGGTAGTGTGGCCCCAAATTATCTTTTCTTTTATTGAATACCATTTCCAAGTTGTGTGATAAGTCCCAGAAGTGCTAATGTTTAATTCTGTTCTTGTTAATGCTCTGCAGCAGGTTTGCAGCCTGTTCTTCCCCCTCTGGCTTTTCATAGACTTTCCGTCAAGGAAGGGTCAATATACTCAAATGACAGTCCAGGCTGACAGGAAGATACACTTGGCCTAGTGATTCCACAAGAACCATCAGCCTCTGCTATAAAGCCTTTCCCAAGGCCTTTTGTAATGTAAGCTGAAATTCCAAACATCACAATTGAAATAGGGATGTTTTTCTCTAAATGGAAACATTGATCCTGTTGAGCATTTGTGGCCAAAATCTTTTAAGCACAAACTTCCCTGCTAAATTTTCTCTTCTTTGCATAGTACGTAGTAGCAGCTCGTTGGGATAAAGTAGAAGATCAGACTGGCATTTATAAAATAATTTTTACCCAGTCTTTTCAAGAGTTTTACAAAGAGCAACCTCTGATTCCTAAAAACATAGTTATACAAGTGGATAGGAAAATAGAAATAGAGACAGAAGGACTGCCCTGTTGGTGTGGTCTGTGAGGAAACCAGCCACTGGGTTTGTGTGTTCATTCAGGAATTGCCCTGCGCTTACTGACCTCCTAATGTGTAGAAAGCACTGGGGACAGAGAATCTGTATCACTACCACCACCCCCTTTTTTTGGAGGAGGCAGGGGCACAGAGACAGAAAAGTACACAAATGCAGGACCTAAGTGCTTTGGAGGCAAGTAATAAGGAAACAGATGACCTAGGACACCCCCCTGCAAACTGGGGGCTCCTGGAAATCACCTTGGGTGAAGATGTAGCTAAGTAATATTTCAGAGCATGAAGGAAGGTGAAGGAAGAGCTGAGAGAACATTCCAGGCAGAGGTAGATGGGAGTACGGTGCACAGACGTGGCTCTTTGTCTTGTCCAAGGTATACTTAATCCCAAGGAATTGAAAAATTCATTTCAACTTTTCCTTTTTTTTCTCAAATTATACCTACTAAAAGACATCTACTTAACTTTCTAGAACTCAAGATAACGATCCCGTAGAGGGGTCTATCTTTGGACAAATGAAAACAGGGAAGTGCTTGATTTCAGTAACAGGCTCCCAAGAAGTTTTTGAAGGGTCCCCGCTCTGGCTCAGCTTTTCAAGAATTAGTTTTGTTGTCAATACAGGGAGGTTTGTTCCTTTTTCAGACCTTTGAATGCCGCATAATCTGACAGGGGAATAACTCCTCTAGTCCTTGAGGGGCAAAAGAATCAGCTTCCCTTGGTTTTATTCATGGAAATATGGTTTGTCCCATTGTCCAAAGCTGCTTGTGGATTCCTAGCTGGTTGTCGTCATGGAGAGGGCCCGTTTCTTCTGTGGGGTTGGCAGAAGCATCATTAGCTACAGTTAGACCCACCGAGATGCCCATATCCAAAATGAAAGGAGAAGGAGGGGAAGATGAAGAGGAGAGAGTGGAGGAGGAGGAGGGGGAGTGAGGGGGGAGAGAAGGAGAAGTAGGAAATGCACAGGTAGCATCTGAGCTCATCCAGGGGCTTTGTTCATGAGCTGACCTCCGACCAGGCAATCCGTAGACAAGGCCGTTTAACTTTGTTCAGGAAACTCTGGAGATTTGTGGTTTCTAATATTCACGGTGCTGTGTGCCAACCCACATAGCCAGTTCTGCAAGCAACTAGTGCTGCAGACACATGACCCATATTTCTCACAAATCCCACTATTCAATGGTCTTTCTTTTCTTCTAATTATACCCAAAAGAGAGTCTCTAGTGGGTAATAATCTCTCTTTGCTAATACTTTGTAGTTGGGTTCCAAACCAAGAGCTTTCCTCTATCACAGCTTGAGTGTGTTATTTTTATTTTAGAGCCAGCCACGACTAATAGGGAGGAGAGAGTGTCTTGGCCTCCTCAGGTGGTGGTCAGTGGATTTATCCTTTACTCGTCCTTCCTTTTTGACCCAGTGCCTTCTTTGGTTTGGCTTTCCTGGATAGACAGGAGATACCTGCCCAGAAGATCTCATCCAATGTGCATTGTGTGGTCTGGCTTGGTTGTTTGTTTTTTCAAATCAGATACCCAAATACGGTGTGTTGTAAAATCCTTTACTAAGTTAAAGTCCAAATACTTGGTTTCAAGGAATCTTGGAAAAAGGAAGAATTTCACTATTTCACAAGTGTGATTACTATAATAAAAAAAACTGAAAAAAATGGTCAGGGGTCAGTGACTTAAAGATTCCTTTTTAATCTCTACCACTTTAGTAGAGCCTATCTCTGTTTGCTTTGTGTCATAATTTATATGTATATGTGTTATCGCCCCTGCTAGACCATAAACGCCTTGAAAGCAAGATTGGTGTCTATTTTTATGTGCTTCAAACTTGTACCATCATCTGATGACGCAAGGCAGGTGGATATGCATATTGGATTCAGGACTCAGAAGGCCTGGGCCCCATTGCCAGAGAAATGTTATTTCCTAGCCAGTGTGATCTGGGAAATGCCCCCTGGGCCTCAGTTTTCCTCATCTGTGAAGTAAAGAAGCAGGACTAGATGATCCCCAAGGCCTCTTCCTTTCTAAATTATGACCTTAAGAGACAGCCATATCTTAAATTGGGAGAACTAGAGTTATTTTTAGTTGTTATCATTAATTTTTTTCCGTTCCTATATTTCAAAAATGAATCATCTAAATCTCTCCAGTTTGGTAGAAGGTATTGATTTTACCTCTATGATAAATCTAAAAGAATCCTGAATGAGAAGTTACTGTAAATCACTAATATGATCGTTAGGTGTTAAGTTCCTTAGGAGAACTATTCTTCAATCAGCCAGAATGGCTTAGTTTATTTTTCTTTAAATTATAAGACTTGCAGAAATTGAACAAGCGAGAGGGTCTCAGAAAAGGTGAGGTGTATTACTGTGGTCTGCAGCCCCTGTGGCCAAAATACCTGTGGCTTGTTGGGTTTGTGTGTGTGTGTGTGTCTGAGGTTAGAGGGTGCTTTCCTTTGCTCTTCTTTAGTTTATATGAGTAAAATCTGATGGAAATGACATCCAGGGAGGCAGAGCAGGCAGAGGTGGGGGGAGATTGACATCTCCTGTAGAAGGCTTTGAAAAGGGGCTCGGGGCAGGGGTGCAAGGTCACGATTATACACTGGCTCTAATGTCATTCATTCTACCATTTTCTTCTCTTTTTATAAGATTTTTTTTTTTTTGATGTGGACCATTTTTAAAGTCTTTATTGAATTTGTTACAATATTGCTTCTGTTTTATGTTTTGGTTTTTTGGCCATGAGGCATGTGGGATCTTAACTCCCAGACCAGGGATCGAACCCTCACCCCCTGCACTGGAAGGCGAAGTCTCAACCACTGGATCGCCAAGGAAGTACCCTCTACCATTTTCTTCTTGAGTGCCTACTATATACTAGACTTTCTTCAAGGTGCTGGTATTTTGCATTGTACAGTATGGACACTGCCTCTTCTTCCTCCCTGTCTTCCTGGGGCTTTGAGTCCTTGGAAACACAGAATAGTTATTCTTAAAGCAGTCAGCCTCTAAAGGCTGTTTATCATGCTCCATGCCCTCCTGCACCTGCTCCCAGGAAAGAGCTTGCTAGCCCTGAAGAGCTAATGCAAAGCTGCATAAACTCTGGGGTCTTGTCATGGATAACTGAGTAACCGTCCACCCAACTGAGCTTTAAAGAACTGTTCTTCTCATCCTTAGAAATAGGGAATTTTTTAAACCAAAAAAATGTTGCCTGAGTTGGGTACATTCCATTCTCATGATTTCCTTCATTTACATTTTCAATTTATTCAGTAAATATTAATTTATGAGTCCATATATATGCCAAGCACTATGCTAGATGTAAGAGGCAATAAATGATAAACGAGTTTATTAGTTTCCTATTGCTTCTATAGCAAATTACCACAAGCATGGGACTTAAAACAACATACATTCATTCTCTTAAAGTTCTGGAGTCCAGAAGTCTGAAATCAATTTCACTGGGCTAAAGTCAGGGTGTCGATAGGGCTAGTTCCTTCTTGAGGCTCTAGGGGAAGTCTACTTCCTGACTTTTCCAGCTTTAGAGCCACCTTTATTCCTGGCCGAATGCCCCCTTTCTCCATCTTCAAGACCAGCAACATAGCATCTTCTGGTGTCTTTCTCTCTGTCGCTCTGCTTCCATGGTCAGTTCACCTTCTGTGTCTCTGACCCTCTTGCCTACCTCTTAGAAGGACCCTTGTGATTACACTGAGCCCACCAAGATAATCCAGAATAATTTCCCCATCTCAAGATCCTTAACTTAATCACATCTGCAAAGTCCCATTTGCCATCTGAAATAACACAGTCACAGGTTCTGGGGATTAGGATATGGACGTCTTTTGGGGAGGGAGGGCCATTTTCAGCCTAGTGCAACAAAGTATACAATATTTCTAACCTCAAAGAGCTTAGGTTCTGGTTGCCTAGCAAGGGGGAAATGGAGTAGGTTTTTTGTTTGTTTGCTTACTTGTCTGCTTGTTTGTTTTTGATGCTTTATTCCAGCCATATAGTTTCAGTGGAGTAAATGTGGAAAATAAAATGTGAAGAAAATATGTCTGTTAAATTCAAATTGTGTCAAGTTTAAAAATAAATCTTCCTCTTACAAAACTCTACCTTGAAAACCAAACATTAATGGTACCATCAAGAACTTTAGAGTATAAATCTTAACTGTCACATTATCCATATTTCTGAATGAAAAGATTTGAATCTTGATTTACAAAGGGAAGAAATAAGATTCCTCCATCCTTAGCCTATGAGAAACTTCCGTCAATGAGTCTTTATTCCATAGCTTCTTTGATTAAGATGATAGATATTCTGAATCCCAGCTATCCAGAGAGGCAGCGTTCATGACAAAGGAAGAGAAGCCACTTCTTTTTCTTTTTTTTCTTTTATTTATTTATTTATTTATTTATTTATTTATTTATTTATTTATTTATTTTTGGCTGCGTTGGGTCTTCGTTGCTGCATGGGCTTTCTCTGGTTGTGGCGAGCGGGGGCCACTCTTCCTTGCGTTGCACGGGCTTCTCATTGCGGTGGCTTCTCTCATTGCAGAGTGCGGGCTCTAGGCGCGTGGGCTTCAGTAGTTGTGGCACATGGGCTCAGTAGTTGTGGCTCTCAGGCTCTAGAGCGCAGGCTCAGTACTTGTGGCGCATGGGCTTAGTTGCTCCGCGGCATGTGGGATCTTCCCGGACCAGGGCTCGAACCCATGTCCCCTGCATTGGCAGATGGATTCTTAACCACTGTGCCATCAGGGAAGTCTGAGAAGCCTCTTCTGCATCTTCAGTGTCAGCTGCACAGGTCGGGATCTCCTGGCAGAATCGATGCTCTTAATGGGATTTTAATTGCCCCTAAAGTGCTTTGTAGCTTTGCAAGTTTGAATGTGCAAAGATGCCCTTGGGTATCTGAAGCATAAATTATAACATTAGGCAAATAAGAGAACGGACTTGGGGAGGGAGGAATCTGACCACAGATAGCAAGGAATATAATATCAGAGACAAACATGAGACAAGGTGGCTAAGGCAGGGCCCGAGAAGCAGATACAGTCAGACTCTGCGCCGAAAGCTGGACAGTGTCCTGAGGCCTCACAGGCATCATCGTAGGGCAAACTTGCATCTCTACCACCACCTGGAGTAACGTGGCTGTGGGCAGGCTGCGTGACCTTTCGGAGCTTCATCTGTAAAATGGGGATGACGGTATCTAGCTGAATAAATAAGGTCACGTGGGTAGAAGCACCTGCTTCCCCAGTGCCTGGCTGATCAATGTGTAATCCATGTGTAACCATCATTTTGTGATGAGGGTTAGGCTGGCAGCCCTAGTCTTATTCGCTCTCCTCTCATTCCCTATTGCACGATATCCTTCATCTTCTGTGGCCCTCCTTCAGTTTAAGACTGGTCTTGACATTCCCTTTGGCCACTATTTGTAAGGTGCACTTGTGATTCACTTCCTGTCCTGGTCACGTTCAAATGCACACACAAGCATAGGTTCACACTCTCCCAGAGGATGACCCTGTGTCTGTGACTCATACATGACAGCCAGTTTTCCAAGCAAACTCAAGCACTAGACCGAGGGTTGGGCTTTGCCCAGTCGGGTGGGATTTGTCTGCAGACTCACAGGTCATTTCTCCTAGCAAGCTAAAACATTCACTTTCAAAGTGGTTCATCACCTGTAGAAATGAAAGCCCATGGTGTAACATCTCAGAAAAAATCCGGTGTCACTCAGATCGGGTTCACTGGCTGAACCCAGGTGATTACGGAGTGAACTCTGTTGTTGGAAACCTGCATGAGCGTCCAAGTCTGTCATCACTTTTATTGGCAGGTGCCATGGGCTCCGACGGCACGAGGGCAGAATGGGAGAACACTGCTGGGCTAGTCCAACAGAGACACGGTGGACAGAAGGAGACCAAGAGGCAGCGTACAGAATTTTGACCTTTCTAAAAATGGAACTATTTGTGTAGTGGGAAGTAATGAAAACATATGGCCACGTGCTTTGTGTTAAATGTTAAGTGTTTCAAAATGGTTAAATGTGTTCTGTGCACTCGGTAGAGATGCGTTTCTCTACCAACTGAGTGGAGGGGAAAAGGCATGGGAGAGATTAGTTTTCTAGAAGGAAAATGAAAAGGAGAAAAAAAATAATGTCATTTTACTTTTATTCTCCACTGTGGATTTTGAGAGGATTTATCTTGGCTTTTCTGGAAGGACACATATGTAAATCATAGAATCGTTGAATTTCAAGGGCAGCAGGGAGAATTGCAGTAGCCACTCTCAACTCCTCCACCCAGCATCCAGGTTAGGCACAAAGCCTGCAGTAGCTGGTATCTACTTCTTCATCTCTTTTCACAGCAGCCCATTCTATTTTTGAGCCAGCCTCGTTTTTAGAAGGTTCTTTTGTTTGCTGAGCAGGAAATCTAGCTCCCTACAACCTCTCCCTATTGGCCCTAGCTATACCTTTCTTATACTATTAATTATCTTTAATAATTTTACAGTTGGAAGAACTAGAGCTAAGACAGGTTAAGTAATTTGTGCATTATTTCATGGCTACCAATGACAGAACAAGGACTTAAATCCAGCTCTGCCTCACCGCCAATCTCCTGTTCTTTCCATATGTCACCTAGACTTTCAATCTAGGTAAGAGAAAGGTAGCCTGCTGTCTGGCACAGGGGACAAATCCTAAAGACCGAACGAGAACTGAGTTCTGAGGAGGGAGGGATGAACCAGTGAGTGGAACCATGGAGCCAGGGGGGAAAGGGTACCCATCGCTGATCGGGGCTACACTTTCTTAAGCTGGGCTGACTGTGCTTATCTCCATGTAACTCACTTCCAGCTATTGACAGCTCTCCACCTGGTGACACACTTAATGGCCCATGAAATTCTAGCCCTCAGGGCTCAAGCCTGATATTTATGGTTCCCCACATAAACCTAAAGTGGATTGTAAATTTATCTCTCTCAGATTTAGGTGACTAAAATGGCTGTTGGAAATTCTGGAAGGGATAGTCGACTTTATAGACATGTTGTACCAACTTTACAAAAGATTAGGGTGGGAGGAGGGTACCTCCTGGAGTGGAAGCCTTCTTGTGTACTTGAGTGTATTGATGTCATGGGAGAACGGAGGCCACGTAGGGAATACACATCAATTTTGTACTGTAGAAGAGATACATAGTTTGTATTACCAAAATATATACTTTCATAATGAAAAAAAGGGAAGTTGTTCAGCATAGGTAGGAAGCTTTTTCTAAGCTCCAGAGTAAGCCAACTAATTGTATAGCAAGGCGTGTATATGGTGGGAGATACCTAAAGAAAAACACTCTGCTTGTGGAAGACTCATTCTTTATTTTTTCCTTTATTTTATTGAAGTATAGTTGATTTACAATGTTATGTTGATTTCTGCTCTACAGCAAAGTGATTCAGTTGTACATATATACGTTCTTTTTCATATTCTTTCCCATTATGGTTTATCACGGGATATTGAATATAGTTCCCTGTGCTATACAGTAGGACCTTTTTCTTTATCCATTGTCTATATAATAGTTTGCATCTGCTAATTCCAAACTCCTAATACACCCTACCCCACCCCACCACCCCCTTGGCAACCACAAGTCTGTTCTCTATGTCTGTGAGTCTGTTTCTGTTTCATAGATAAGCTCATTTGTGTCATATTTTAGATTCCACATGTAAGTGACATCATATGGTATTTGTCTTTGTCTGACTTAACTTCACTTAGTATAATAATCTCTAGGTCCATCCATATTGCTGCAAATGGCATTATTTCATTCTTTTTTATGGCTGAGTAGTATTCCATTGTGTATATGTACTATATCTTCTTTATGTATTCATCTGTCCATGAACATTTAGGTTGTTTCCAGATCTTGGCTATTGTGAATAGCGCTTCTATAAACATAGGGGTGCATGTATGTCCTCAAATTATATTTTTGTCTGGATATATGCCCAGGAGTGGGATTGCTGGATCATAGGACAACTCTATTTTTAGTGTTTTGAAGAACATGCATACTGTTTTCCATAGTGGCTGCACCAATTTACATTCCCACCAACAAGGTAGGAGGGTTCCCTCTTCTCCACACCCTCTCCAGCATTTGTTATTTGTAGATTTTTTAATGATGGTCTGACTGGTGTGAGGTAATACTTCATTGTAATTTTGATTTGCATTTCTCTAATAATTAGCGATCTTCAGCATCTTTTCACGTGCCTGTTGGCCACCTGTATGTCTATGGAGGACTCATTCTTGCTGACGTATGGGTAAACCTTACTGAGACCTTCTCCAGAGGCAAGCAATGTGGGTATTTATGTGATTTTAGGTGTGTGCGTCCTTCAGACTTGACCCTTCTGGAGACAGCGGCTTTCTCATCTCTTGCTTCTCTGATGTGAATTTGCACCATATGCAGGATGGGACTTAAGTTTTACCACCAAGTTCCAACATGCAGATTTTGAGAAGAAATCTCTGTATATTTCCACGAAAAGATGCAGAAATAGTAACAGTGACTGAAGTGCCAACATTTCCCTCTGCGTCGTGCCCACTCCCCAGTCAAAACTCTTTCCTATTCTTCTCCAAAAGTTTCTCTCTCTTCCCATTGGTAATAATACGCTTTGTTAGGAAGGATGTAGTAGGAGCTGATGTGGCATGTTAGAAAGACCTCAGGCATTAGAGGCAGAAAGACCCAGGTGTGAATCTTAGCGTTTTTACGTATTTGTTGTGTAACTTTGGACTTAATCTCTGAGCCTCAATTTTCTAATTCATCAAATGGGGATTCAAAACACCACCCAAAACATTGTTCTGAGCATGAATGACCCTAAGAACTAAAAAGTAATAGGTTTATGAAACAAGAATTTTGTTTGCCAAGGGTGGGCATCGTTCCTCGTTTATTCTGGAAGACAGTTTGCTTGAAAATTCAACTGTCTACCAAATCCTCCTCCCCAGGGACCATCAGAAAATTGCAAGCTCCTTCTGAGTGGAAACCTTCACAAGGGTTCCACAGATAGCCTCTCTCATCTCCTGGTTTCGTCTCACAAGAAGAGTCATTCTCCTCACAGGCACATTCACACCATGAGAAAGCTTTCTCACCCTCTCTCTCTCTATGGAATTTCTCTCTCCAGTTTTTGAGATGTCTTCGCCTCAAGGACAGAGCAGTAGTTTGGAAACAAATTCAAATCTATGTGCTTCCCCTCCCTCACACTGGGGTTGGGATGCTCAGACCTTCTTTTCTGAAGATACTTTGTGAGTAACCTGAAGTTGGAATGCCCTCCTGAGGTCGGTGTATAAAAGCCAGCAGCATAAATAGGAACTGAGGCTGAAGTGAGCACGAATGTTCTCAAACAACTTCAATAGAGAAAGGCTTGTTTGATCCTCTCTAAACTTCCTGAAACCGAGCTGAATATTTGTTTGTTTTGTGGTAGCTCAACTTTTTTTTCAGGCCTTGTAGTTCATGGCTGTTGGTTTCTCTGTTTAAAAGGAAAGTGCTTTTTCTCAGTAACGATGCTCGCATTCTGAACTCGGCGATACCCACTTCTAAAGGCCACTTCATCATAAAGATAAAGTTCTGCTAACTCTCAGGTCCCAACAGATAAAGGATGTGGCCAGTTACCATGACTTGTGCTTACCTCCCGAGTGTGTCATTCGGGGCACACACCTAAAAGCGTGTGAACAGAAAGTTTCTAGATTTATTTTCACATTGAAGATTGGAAAATATCAACGTAAATGACGATGCAAAAATGACAAAATAGCATTTTGACCTTTCATTTGTCAGAGAAACAAAGGCCAAGTTGAGGTGAGTTTGGTATTCTCTTGCTTTTTGAGGAACCTACTGGTAATTACAGCACTATTGTTTATTATTTGAATATTCGTGGAACCTCAGGGCCACAGATGCCCAGTCCAAGTTAGACAGACAGCCCAAGAACAGTACATGGAGAAACGGCCCAGGGGCAAAGCAGGGGACTCATTTGCAGAAGATAGCGATGGAGGTGAGTCCTTCCTTTTGGCCTGCTTTCTGGTAGATGTGAATCAACACCATAAAACCAGAATATGAGGTCGAGCTGACAACTCCTGAGACAGAATGTTCTGAAGCTGGAAGAGCTCACAAGTGGCATGTCAGGGATAAGGTGCTTGGCAGAGGTTTCAGATACATGTAGAGTCTTTTTCTATACCTTGTCTCCAAAATGCTAACATCCCCAGCTTTCTGGATGTCGCAGGGCCCCTCAAAGTGTGGGAGACAGCACTTCAGGCCGTGACAGCAATGGTCAGATATCCTGTCTGTGGCCTGTGAACACAGAGGAAATTTGCCAGGTGTCAGATGCGAGAATCTTATACGCCATGGTTTTTTTTTTCCTGGAAGCAACTGGAAACCAACTGAGTGACACTTAAGTCCTTCACCTGCTGCATTACTGTAGCCAGTGGGTGTGAGCCTAAGTGGTACCAAGAAGGGCCCTCATCTGAACAGCCGCAAGAGTTATGGACTCTGGCTTGGAGCGGAATGTTATACTATGTTCAGAGTCATGGCAACTTGAACTTGGCAGCCATATCTGCTTCTGAGATTACGAGTGCCTCCTGGCCAAGTGCACCTGTGACGAGGGTTGACCTTGGAGTGGGATGTAGATTGAGAAACCTCCCTCTTGTAGCTAACAATTCATTTGAACTCCTTTAACAGCTAGATGCTTAAGTAGCAGTTTAAGTGTTGGAATTACCTGGCACTGCTTTCCATCCTCAATTTATTGAATGTAAGATATACATGGAATCGCTGAAAGCTCCCCTCCTCCCAAAAAAGAGAGGAGGTGCTCAGGACTAAAAGGATGTTTCCAGAGTATCTTTTGTTTCCATCGCCCAAGTACATAAAATGAACCTTATTTGAAACTGAGATCCCTCAGTGAAGTATAAGAATAAGTGCTCCTTGCAGAAGAGCTATTTTTCAGAGGACTGTTAAGACTGTATTTCACGGTAGACATGTTTCAACATATTTGCACTTCTCAGAACACGCTACATTTCCTTTCATGTGTTGTGATTAGCTGGTTTCTGTGTTTAATCTATAGCATGTGGTATTTTTCTATAACAGTGCTTCAGTAGAAAATTTTACTCTAGGCGTATGGGAGACCAGTTATAATGCTTTGGCTTGAAAAAGATCTAACATTTCCAATAGTCACATTTTCCTAAGAAAATGATCTATGGGCACTCAAGGTTAAAGTTCCAAAAATTATTTTTGCATTTTCTTTTTTTTAATTTTTATTTGAGTGTAGTTGATTTACAATGTTATGTTAGTTTCAGGTGTACAGCAAAATGAATAGTTATACATATATGCACTCTTTTTTAGCTTCTTTTCCCATATAGGCCATTACAGAGTATTGAGTAGAGTTCCCTGTGCTACACAATAGGTCCTTATTAGTTATCTATTTTATATTAGTATAATATATATGTCAATCCCAATCTCCCAATTTATCCCTCCCTCCCCCCTTTCCCCCTGGTGACTGTAAGTTTGTTTTATACATCTGTGACTCTATTTCTGTTCTGTGAATAGTTCATTTGTACCATTTTTTTAGATTCTACATATAAGCGATAGCACATGATATTTGTCTTTCTCAGTCTGACTTACTCAGTATGATAATCTCTAGATCCATCCATGTTGCTGCAAATGGCATTATTTCATTCTTTTTTTTTTAATTTTCATTTTCTTCAAGTCATTTTTAAATACATTTGAGAAATTGCATTAACAATGCATCCAATATTGATGTAATTAGGATATATAGCATATTCTACTGATAGCAACCTTCTTTAATTTGTGTGTATATATTTAAGGTAGCATGTGGTTTACTGCATATCAAACTTCCCATTTATCCCCACCTTCTTCAGGACTGTATTTGGAAGACACCTTCATATTCACTTGCATACAAATGAGATACTGTCATGCTTTCAAAAGTGTCTTCTCTCCCGCTCTCCCCCTCCTCCCTCAGTCGGCCTCATGTTGAGTTAGCCAATCAGAATCAACCTTACATCTTCCCCTTTGGCCTCCTTCTTACATAAGCCTTGGTGGTCCCACGCATTTCCACAGCTACCGCCACACCTGGCTGGGCACCTGCAATAGCTGTCCCACTCTTCCACCTCCTCATCTGATCCCTGTGGCTGACCCAACTGCCTCCTGGGGTATGATGCCAGGGATTCTGAAGACAGCGAGGCAGGATGAGGGTACAGAGGAGGCGCTATGGAAATAATAGCCACCTTCTGGCCTGTATTCCTCTCTTGACAACAAACACTGCATGCGAAGTTTGTTTGGGGTATAAAGCTTTAGAATCTTTTTCTCCTTCTGAACAGTTTTGGTCTTTGAATGTCCCTAGTACAGCAATGGCCTCTGTGATTACAAAACAAGCAAGCAAACAAAATGCAGTAAGGAATAAGAAGGTTTTTCAAAGTAGTAATTCAACCCACTGTTTTGGTTTGTTTTTCTGTCTCTCTCCTAACTTCTCACTGTTACCTCGGGATCAGTTGTTCTTTTGCTCAATCGTTCAGCAAAAAAATTGGCAATGAGGCTGCAGGCTCTGGCAGTGATGGAAACAGTGAATCTGCTGAGGTCTCCAAGTGCTCAGAAGAGAGATGCGTGTCTACGAAGCCAGGCAGAGTCGGGGGGGTCACTTGTGCAAGGCTTCACAAGTCCCTGTGTCTTCTGGCTCAGGGACCAATCCCTGTGGGTTCACTCACAAACTTTTGTGTACCATCTGTGAACCTTGTTCCTTTTCTTTTTTTTTTTTTTTTTTTAATTTATTTTTGGCTGCGTTGGGTCTTAGTTGCGGCACGTGGGATCTTTGTTGCGGCACTCGCATTTCTCTCTAGTTGTGGTGCGCGGGCTTAATTGTCTCAGGCCATGTGGGATCTTAGTTCCCCGACCAGGGGTCGAACCTGCGTCCCCTGCATTAGAAGGCGGATTCCTAACCACTGGACCACCAGGGAAGTCCCTGAACCTTGTTTCTGAGTGTGATCTGAGGGTCTGGGGACTGAGATAAAAGTTTCAGGCATCACAATACATCTGAGCATAAAGGAATCATAGAGAAAGTCCTTGGAGTCAGGGAAACTGAGGCCAAGAGGTAGCAAGCTGTCCCCATGAAGTTAGCAGCAAGGGCCACAGAATGTACTGGAATAAAAGAAATAAATATGTGGTCCTTGCCCCAATCAATACAAGTGAGCCATTTTAGGATGAGAATAGTAATTATAGTTTTTGCTAGACTCTTCTTCCAGCTTATAAACATTTCCTACCACAGGCTACTGAGCCCAAAGATAAATATGGGAAGAAAATCCTTTGCGTGTATGAAGCACTTTGTATTTTCTGCCTCAATCCTTAATTAAGCTTTGCAGCCACCATGTGAAGCCGGTCATTACCACTGGGTGAGGAGTCCCACGGGAGCTATGTGACTTGCCCAAGCATACGAGCCAGACAGGCCGGGCAAGGTGAGACTTCCCAGTTTCTGATGCCCACGCCCCGTGTGCAATCCAGCCTCATCACCCTGGGTCTTGGCTCAGGGAATAAACAAATGACTATTACATTGCTTTTACTTCTGGGGAGCAAGGGGTTCTTATTTCAAAATAGGAACAAGGGGCAAGACAAATGGCATCCAATAGCAAAATTATTGGGGGAGAGTGGTACCGCCATTTAGGGGCTTGGAGTTCTGCTCTTTCTGAAGCTGTGCGTCTACTTGTAAGTTTCCCTTTATTACTCACATCCCCAGGTTTTATTCTGCAAAGGACCCGTATGTCTTGCTGGGCAGTGGGGATTCAAAAGTGGTACCCTGAGGTCTACTTTGTTGTGTGCAGGTTCAATCGCATGTGTATCATGTCATACATGGTGTATTAGAGAAAGATATATATGGAGAGATACAGAAGTTCAGAAGAAGAAAATTACCCTCCCTGGGGGTCAGGGAAAACTCCACAGATAAAGTGACATTTAAATAGAGTCCAAAAAGATGAGTAGGTGTTTGCTAGTTGGAAACAAGGGAAAAGAGCATTTGGGCAACCGTGGTAGAGGTTCGATAAATCATGACTTCAGAATGCACCCCTGTATTCAAATCATGTCCCCTATTACCTACAGTGTAAAACTGAAACAGTAAGCTCTGCTCCCAACTCTGATGTCAAATAAGCTCTCTCTGCTCTTTGAGATGTCTCTCAATGCACTTTCCCCAGGCTGCATGGAAAGCCAAGACCTTGCTGGATTTCTGAGAATTCTAAGGTTTGAGAGCGTAAGGGGGAGGCACCAGGGCTCGGTTTTCATGGTCACCTCTGGTGCTGAATTTCTGCTTTTCACTGATCCATTTCAGTTTATCCAGTGTCTTTTAGGTACATGTACGTGTATCTATACACACACATATATATATCACGTGCAAATATATATACGTATACATATGTGTACATGTATATAAAATTCATCCCTTAATTGATTAAAAAAATCTATTTCACTTAACATTTTACTGGGGTGTAAAGAAGAGGATGGGCACCGAACAATGGATTTCTTTCACAGAAACACACACAACCTCAAATTGATCTTTAGAGACCTTGTTGTTGAAGCCCTCCAGCACCTGAAACACCATAATTTTTATTTTCACTTTAGCCACTTTGCCACAGGTCCTTTTGTCTTCCCCCTTTGTCCTTTTTCCCACTCACATCTCTCATCTCTCCTTCTCTCTCTCTCTCTCTCTCTCTCACCCTGAGATTCCTAGTTACTTCTTTCCTCCCTCTCCTTCTCCTTTCTCCTCCTTCACTCCACAATCCTGCTCAGCTCAGTGAAGTTGTCTCTTGGTTCTTATTGCCCACCTCATCATGGTCATGGCTTATCATGGAATTTTCCTACGCAAAGACAGTTCCTTTCCTAAGAGAAGCTGTGATATTACAGTGGTTATAATTTCCATTTGTCTGTGACTTACATAGCATGGCCCCTGGCAATAAGTGGGCAGTCAATATCATTTGTTCTATGAATTGATTAATCAATTAAATAGTACTTTTTAAAGGTTTGTCTTATCCTAGTGTTTGACTCTACTGTAATTCTGCCCTGAATGCTGGATGAAAAGAAGACTTGCCATTTAGTAAGACAGGCCCAGTGACTGCCCACTGCATGGTGATACCCATCCCTCACGGAAGCCTGGCTGCCTGAATACTCCAAAGGCCAAGTTCTTTAAACCAAATGGCTATTTGGTCAGGCCTGCAGAAGGGCCAAGGGTGGAAGGACGCACACCAGTTGAACAGGGTTTGCCTCTTGGGAAAGAGGAGGAAAGAAGCATGGGAATAGGAAAGCACAACCATAGCATTTTATTTCTTTTAAGAAGAGCTCAAGTAGCAGTTGTGACATCTTGGGAATAGGATATGCATTTACCAAGTCTCTGCATTTTTGCCTGTTTTAGATATTTTGTAGTTTAGAAAAGATTACATCATTGTAAAAGGGAAAAAAAATCCCATATCCAAGATGCCAATTGAAAATGAAGTTGCCTTTGCTAATGAAGAGACATTTCAAAATATGTTACTCTTCCAGAAAGAGAGGCCCACAGCCCCCCAAAACAGGAGATGGCTCCCAGTGAATGTTATCAGCATGAGGCAAAGCCCTCAAGTTTCATGAGAAGTCTTTATTGCTGGCGGTCTTTGTCTCTTACCACTGTAATGTGATTAAATCGTTACAGGCCCGTGGTAAAGACTCCCGTACTTGTCCACAGAGGCATTTTCTGGGTGTTCCCAGCTCTTAAAAAACCCTTGGTGAAATGGTCCTCTCTTCCCTCCCTCACCCTCCCTGTACAGGGCACGTTGCAAAGGGCTCTAAGGAATTTTCTCAAACTAGTCCCGTCCCCAAGTTATTTTCAAAGCACCGTGGAGCTAGTTTTTCAAAGTGAATCATTTAAGAAAAAAAAAAAATCCCAGTGGCTTCCCGTGTTATTCTAGTAACTTCCCGGGAAGGTGAGAGAAATGTACAGACATTCCCACAGCCACTTTTGTTACTAATAAGTCTCAGAGAAGCCGCGTCACGAGATTCTGTCCAAGTGACCACACACTGTCCTGAACCTTCCTGCTCAGTTTATTTATTTATGTTTTTCCCATTCTAGAACAGCCAGCAAATGATTTCACACCTTTTTGTTTAGCTGCTAAAAGCAACACAATAACTCCCCTCAGGGCTGCCTCTGTGGGTTCCAAAAATAAAATGGGCTCATTTTCATGCTAAGCTTGCAAAGGCTCGCAGGGATTCTAATGAAAGGCGAAGGAAGGAAAGAAAGAAGGTGAAAAGAGGGGTCAGGCTGGGGGATGTCGCTGAGCAGGGGGTCAGCTTCTGCCCGGAGTTTCCGGCCATCCTGCCAGAAGGGAGAGGTAAAGGGTAACAGAGAGTTCTTAGACCACAAATTAAAAGGCGAGCTAATTCAGCTCTTAAACTCATCCAGCCTTATCGTCTATCCGTAAACCCAGGGTTATTTTTGGAACACAAACTATTATTCACCAAGAGAAGAAGTAGTCTGCTTCAGCCTTCCAGATGAGAAATCTCTTGGGTAGGAAATAGCCAGTAACTTCCTTCCGGGTCAGAAAGTAAAACCGTGGATCTATGAGATTCTAGCTTAACTTTTGAAATTCAAAATCTCCTGGGCCTGAATCATTAGCAATAAGAGACTCATCATATTCTGCACATTACATACTAGAAAGAACGCTGTGTGATGCAAATCACACAATATTAGACCCCACTAGTCAGCCTGGAATTCGTGAAAAGAGCTCCGTGAGAACTTGCCCACCTATAATGGGAAGAATTCTTGTAGGACATTGCTCATTAGTGGTCTGCCTGTCTGAAGTTGAAACATCCAGTGATGGCACCCGCTTATTGTATTTCCAAGCAGACCTTTGCTTATATATCAGGGCAGACTGACTGCTAGAAATTCCCTCCATTTATGGCACCAAAATCTGCCTCCCAGTAGCTTCTACTCATCAGTTCTAGATTTGTCCCAGGGCATGTGCGGGACAGTTATCAGGCTCCGGTTCAGCTAGGCCTGCCTTCAATTAGGCCTTCCCGTTTTCTTCTCCTAACAGTGTTTCCAGTTCCTTCCCTAAGATTGATCCATTTTGTATGGTGTCCCTCTCACAGCCCAGCCCCAGAAGTGGAATGAATGACTCCCTGAGCTGAATAACATGCCGTTCACGCAGTCTGTGCTCACCTGAGCCATTTCTTTTATCAGATGTGTTATGCTGTGGAATCATATTCCTTTTCAAGATCTGTGAACTAAGGATGTGCTAAGCCAACTGTAAATAAGATTGTTGGGAAAACCTTAATGCTACTGAAAGGAACACAATTTTTAAATAGTAGTTTAAAAGGATCCCTTGACATGCAAATTATAAGTCCTTCTTATTTTTTTTCATTAAAGCAGATAGACAGTGTTTCAACTGGGTAAACCTAATATGAATTAGTATATGATGAGTATTTGAAAATTTCCTAACTACATTTCTTTTAAATTATTCTGGGATTCAGTCTTGCTGTTCAAGGCGTCATAGAATCTTTAGAAATGGAAAGACATAGAAAGACTGCCAAATCCAGTCACAAACTTTCAGGAAGTTATCATTACCCCATTTTACATATTTAATCAGAATTCGTTCACCACATGCTGCCCGAGTGTTCTGGGTTTATTCAGGGGTAAAAGGTATAGTCCCCTTCTTTGATGAAGTTTACATCCCCAGTGGGGGAATCAGAGAAGCAAAATTTAAAATAATTTCATGCAGTAATAAGTGCTATGAAAAAAAAATGGAATAGGGCTGTGATAGAGACTAGGTCAGGGAAGACAAATTTTACGAGAGAACATTGGACCTAACTGTTGAGAAGGTTTCAACCACAACAAAATATAGAAGGAACTTCTTCCAAGCACATGCAAAGCCCCCGAGGTAGAAATAAACTTGATGTGTTCTGGGGAGTTAAATTAGGCCAGTACAGCTGGAAAATATTAATAGAAGAAGGAAGTGATAGAGATGAAGTCAAAGAGTAAAGAGGTAGGCAGGGGCCGGATCGCAAGGAGCCTCGAAGCTTGTGATGAGGTTTGGATATTAGTCTCAATAAGAAGCCACTGGAGGGTTTCAGGTGGAAGAATGGCATGATTTAATATGCATTTTTTTAAAGTTCTCTCTGCCTGCTGTGTAGAGATGGATTGTACAGGGTTTAGAAACAGAAAGAGAGAAAGTAGTTAGAAAGCTGTTGCAGTGGCCTAGGCAAGACATCCAGTGGCTTGTACTGGCGTGGTAGCAATGGAGTTGGAGAGAAGGGGACAAATTCTGGATATACTTTGGAGGTAGAACCCAAAGGACTTGATAAGAGAAAAACAAGTAGAGTCCAGGGAAGCTTAAACGGTTTGCCTCAAAGGGGAGAAGGAGATGGGCACCAACAGAAG
The DNA here is from genome assembly GCF_965194825.1 of Balaenoptera physalus. Lineage (NCBI taxonomy): Eukaryota > Metazoa > Chordata > Mammalia > Artiodactyla > Balaenopteridae > Balaenoptera > Balaenoptera physalus. The sequence continues at coordinate 105,796,351 of NC_138883.1, read as the reverse complement.
TTGAGCGCTTAGTAGTGCCATGTACGTTAATCCTAATGTTAAGCCTAATTAACACTGTGAGAGATATTATTTTACCTGTATTTTATATATTAGGACTCTGAGGCTCAGAGAACTTAAGTAATTGACTCCACATCAAACGTAGGGTCAGATGAAGCCAGGATTCAAACTCAGGACCATCTGACACCATGTCTCGTAGTCTCTTCTCACTGTTACTACATTGCTTCCAAAGCGGTAGTAGAGAAGGAACTTGAACACAGACTCCTGGGAGAGCGCCCCTTCTGTATCTCTTTTCTAACAAGTTATCGATGTTTAATGAGATTTTTAAGCCGATACCATCATTTGCTGTATACCCCGCAGTGTGTCATTATATATTTAACCAAAACCTAGACTCCTTTCTCCCGTTTCATTCTACCCTCTTCCCTAGCTCCCCACAACCCACAGGTCCGGGTCAGATCCTCTCTACGCATTTTACCTACCAGAGACATGAGCCCCAGTGACTGCTTCTCTTCCTAAGGAGCTGTAGCTGGAAATTGCTTGTGCAACCCGATGACAACTTATCTATATTTAGCAGAAAAAGTGGTGGCAAGGATCTGTCCAGCTCAATTTTTTTTACACTTCCAATGTTCAGAATCTCACAGACAGTCTCCTGAAAGGCACATTGGCCCTGACAGTATCTGAGTGGAAAGAAGCTTCCTGCATCTCACTGGGTTATCCACTGCAAGCCTTATTCCAAGAAATTACGTGGACATCCATGGCAGAGCAAAGACTACACATGCCTGACACTACCCCTGCCCCTGAAATGAGGAGCTACTTGTTCTGTGGGTGCTTTGATGGCTTTTAAGTCTTATTCTAAGATAGGAATACAAGGTTTTCCTTTTCCTTTCCATGAAAAACGGTTTAAGGGAGAAATGGACTCTTACCTAATTGTTTATGTGTTGAAGTGATATGTACGGCACTTGGTTTTTATTTCTTTTCAGTGTGGCATGGAAAGGAAATACAGAGTGTGGCTTAGGGTTTAAGAACAAAGATAAACTTGCTTTGGGGCAGGGGGATGTGAAAAAATTACACCAGGTATTCTCAAGCGCTTACGACAACGAAATGATTGCAACCATGGAGGCTGACTGTCCCTTGTACTTAAAGTGACTAATTTGAGGCTGAAGCACCGTTTAACTTTTCTCCAGCCAGACAAAACCAGATATGGTATATTGTCCCTGACTCTGACCCCCATCACTGTCAAACAGAGAGAATTATCTACTGATGAAAAGCAGAACAATTAAGAACTAAGAAAAGAGGAAAGGAGAGACCATTAAAGAAAAATGGAAACATTTAAGACAGTAAAAGAGCACCAATTGTATCACAAAAAGGGAATTTACAAGGAAAAAAAATTGTAGCCAGTGAGTACTTACTCATAGTTCTGTACTTTTTAACATGCAAGATGTATCAATCCTTGGTTGTCAAGGAAAGAAAAAAAAAAAAAAGCTATTGCAAAAGAATTCCTATTAGCTTTAGAAACAGAAATTTTAAGAGGTAGTTTGTCATACCTTCTTCCAGTCCCCAGCCTCATTTTGGGTTAAATCTTATTCAGAGGAAAAGCACTTGGTTTAGAAATGTCCTTTCTCATTTTCTCAAAATCTCTTCTAATGAGATGAATTTTAGTGTTGCTGTGTCTATTAAGAAAAGAGGTGAAGAAATAGAAAATCCACTTTTGGTACCGTTGCACTTCTTGGGACTAAGGCTTCCAGTACTGTATTTTCAGAAGTTAATTAACAGAACATTATGAAGAAAAAAACTTTTATGCAATTTGGGAGGAAAATGCAAATGTAATGAAATTTAAAAAGAAAAAAGTCAACTATAACCCCATCATCCTAAGATACTCACTGTTAACAAGCCTTAAAAACAGAAAATTATTCGGCACATACCTCATAGAACCCTAGCAGGACCATGAGGCTTCCTCTCATTTTTCATTTTGTGACAGTTTCTGGAAATTTTCTACAGATACATGGGTTGAAATCTTTACTGGTGCCCTAGAAGGGGAGATGATCTTTCAACATTAAACATCTTAATCTCCTCACTGGAAATTTTCTTTTCTTGAGGTGAATAAAAAGATATGTAACTTTTCTTCTTTATATTACTGTTACTATGACTATCAAGAAACTAAGAAACTAAGAAAGTCCTTTTCTGATTTTCTGTGTCATAGCGGGAATCCCACCCTTCATAGACACAAGAAAAACTCACCTTAGGTGAAGCCTTAGGTGAACTGTATCTTGTTCACCTAAGACCCAAAACTATAAAGGCAGAGATTCTCTTTCTCCAATAATTTTAAATGATCTTCTTTGTACATAATCTTGGCCACCTTTTAAGTGGAAAGAATGCAATATAAGAGATAAAAGAACCTCTAAAAACAAAAATTAGGGGTGGAGAAACTACTGTTTAAAGAATAGGCAAAGAAATCAGTAGAAAACCCGGAAACATAATCTTGCATTTTTAAGAATAGTCTTGAATATGTTTATACAGAATATGTATAAAAACTGTGCAGAAAACAGTTGACAAGTGGTGCCAGGATAATTGATGGTTTATTAGGAAAAAATATATTTTTTCTCATACCATGTAACAAATTAAGTTCTAGGTAGATTCAAGAAATATTATTTTTGAAAAATCGATTAAATAACTAGAAGAATATATTTCTGCATATTTATCTAGTCTAGATGGGTAAAGATTTTCTATACATTAAAGCAATGGAAGAAATATCAGGGTAAAATGCCAATAAACTGAAATATAGAGAAATATAAAATTTTTATACCTCAAAAATAATCGTAACAAAATCAGAGGACAAAAGCAAACAGGCAAGAAGATGTATTTTTTTCAAAAACTGGGGCACAAAGAAAGCTAATGACTGTAGTTTATAAAGTGTTACTATAAATCAATGAGAAAATGGACAAAGGTCATGAACTGATCATTCATAGATGAGAAAATACAAATAGCTTATTATATACTAAACAATTTTTCAGCCTCACCAGTGAATACAAAGTTAAGTAACAGGGACCTGACAGAGTAGCAGAGATTTTTAAATGACATCAATCAATGCAGCCAGAGCTTCAGGAAGACATTCATGTACTGTGTTAATGTAAATTGATACAACCTTCCTGGTAATATGTACTAAAGACCTGAAAAATGATGATATCCTTTGATCCCATATTTTTCTGCTTCTAGTAGATTATCCTAAGGAGATAATTTGAAATGCTAAGATTTATTCACATACACAAGGTATTTATTTAAGTATACCCTAGATGTCTAATATTAGGAAAATTATTAATAAATTATGGTATAGTCATATGGAAAATGATTCTACCATTAAAATAATATTTAAAGAATTAATAATAGCATGAGAAAATATTTTTGGTTGATTGAACAAAAACATGGTATGTGAAATTCTGTGTTAAGAATGATCTTAATTATGTGAAGAAAAAAAGAGCATAGGAAAAAATACTGGAACCATTCCTAGATGTGATTGCATGTGACTAATAAGATTTAGTCATGTTTTTGCATGCTTCTTGTAACTTCTATATAAATTCCAAATTTTGTACCAAGTATATGTCTTATTTTTAGGAAGGAAAAATTAAACTTGAATGGGATTCAGAGTATGCCACCCCAAAATATGCCACTCTGGCATAAGGCTTATTTTGAGCTGAAAACACAATTGAGAAAAAGCAGACACAAGACAAACTCTATGGCCTCCCTCTCACTACCAGGAAGGGCAGGCCAATCCTTAACCACCGGAGACAGCTCTAGACTCTTAACCAGCCCAGAAACTGCACCAGAGGATTCTACGTAATAAACTTTGCTAAAACAATCCTTATTTTCCATTGGTTTTCCCCATATATTTACCTTCCTACAGTTTACCACCCTTGGAAGCCTAAAACCCTTCTCCTTTGTATTGTCACTTCTCCATAAATTTATTGTTCTTTGCTAAGATGCCATAGAAGCCCAAGTTGTAAGCATTCCTTTGAGTTACTCATCACTGAGTATCCTATGTGTTGAGTTCATAAACTTGTTTTTCGCTCATTAATCTGCCTTTTATCAGTCTAATTTGCGGGACCCCAGCAACGAACCCAAGATGGGTAGAGGAAAAAGAAATTTTTTCTTCCCCTACAAATTACCACAATAATAAAAAGAAGAACCGATGGTCGGCATCCTTCTTCAGCAATCTTAGATTGCGTTCTGCTTGAGAGTAGAGATAACTGGATACTTTCAAGCCCATAAAGGTACTCCTACCTACTGTGAGTCAGTTTACTGCGAAGGGCAGATTGCTAGGTGACTTGGGGGGGTGGCTACTTTCCCTTCTTCTGCTTTGTCCAGGTTTAGTTTTTGCTTCTCTTTTACCCACACTTGATCCAAGTAAAAGCCAGGGAATATGAGCACCACACCCCTCCCCCTTTCCAAGAGTGGCGACATAGGGTTGTTTCCATCTGTCCTTCCCAGCCTAAGAAGAGAAAAGTGAAAGGGAGTAGTCTCTGTAAGGACCTGCACGAGCTTCTCTGCCCTCCTTCTTGTAGACCACTTCTAAATATGCAGGAACATGCTTCCTCAGGGAGTTTATTTGAGAAACAGGCACAGGGAATGTTTAACCTAAAAAATATATATTTTGGTGTTTTAAAATGGTGACTCTTAAAGTGATAGACCCTCGATGATCACTACCGCTATTAACAGCATTACAACCACAGTGAGAGCCAGATCTGAAAATAAAGAAACTGAAAATGCAGTCAGTCATACCAGAGTTGACTTGGGTAGAGGAAGGGAGATGAAGAGGCTCAGGATTTTTCTCCAGAGAAGTCCAAAGTGAATTGGGTTTATTTTTTTTAATAAATTGATTTATTGATTATTTATCTTTGGCTGCGTTGGGTCTTCGTTGCTGCGCAGGCTTTCTCTAGTTGCGGCGAGCGGGGTCTACTCTTTGTTGCGGTGCCCGGGCTCCTCGTTGCGGTGGCTTCTCTTGTTGCGGAACATGGGCTCTAGGCGCGCGGGCTTCAGTAGTTGTGGCACGCGGGCTCAGCAGTTGTGGCTTGCGGGCTCTAGAGCACAGGCTCAGTAGTTGTGGCTCACGGGTTTAGTTGTTCCTGGACCAGGACTCGAACCCGTGTCCCCTGCATTGGCAGGCGGATTCTTAACCACTGCGCCACCAGGGAAGCCTGGGGTGGTTTTTTTTAGTTGAAATTAAAAGCAAGATGCAGATTGTTTCTGTTTCTAAGGAAATGGAGGGCCGAGTCTCTGATTCATTTCTGTGATGCCACACCACATCCTTGAATGAAAGCATCGCTGTCCAAGAAACCTTGAATGCTTTTGGAAAGCCTTTGAACCTGTTCTTTTCCCTCTAAATCTTGTCGTTGCATTCTGATTGCAGAAAATATATTTTAAATCAGTAGGGGCAAATGTAATTGAAATCTGAGTACACAGATTTTGAGTGTCTGGCCAGAAACACCTTGTTCAATGATCACAACTTCCTACAGTTTGATTATATTATTCATCATGTTTTCTTTATGTCTAGAACCCAGGAATTAGGAAAACCTAGCTTTTTCATCTAATTTCTTTGGATTCAAAGCTCTCTTTTCTCCCCTCTCTCCAACAACAGCAACAAAAATCTGATTTATTCAAGTTGGACTAAAAGACATCATTCAACAATATGCCACCATCACCCTAAGGTTTAATGTTCTCTCCCCTGAAAATAAGTAAAAATAGCACATTATCCTCAAGCTTGGTGGTTAGGAAGAGAAAAATATGGGAAGAGTATAACCTAACAGCTACCCTTAAATTGCAATTTGAGGGCCACACTCATTTGCATCCCTCCACCTGCCCTGAGGCAGCATCCCATGTGCAGAGTTCTGGACGTGGCAGCTTGGCTGGGATGACAGAAACCATTACACCATTACAGAGAAGCAGAGGGCCAGGCCGTGCTCCATGGGTTTCATTAGCTCACTTGTTGTGTAGGATGCAAACGATGTCTGAAGGGCTCTGGACTTGCTAACCAAAATGTTCATCGCTTAGAAACAGCGAGAAATTAGTTAGTGAGATGTTTATCAAGTACCTGGAACCAGAGCTGACTTTCTGTGAAACATCATTGTGGAATCCAAGCCAAAATCTCTCTCTTCTGTTCAGTTGAGCCTGAAATAAAACATCGTGTCAGAATTAGTAAGGCAAACAACAAAGAGAAGGGAATGAAAACAAGCTGATATTGAAAAGGGCTGCAGGGAAAATACCTGAGCTACAGTAATTACAGAAGATCTGAGATTCTGAGAGGTTAAAAAAAAAAATTGGTCGCACTGCTTCTTTCAGAAAGACAAATGTCTCAAATACAGAAGGGGTATTGAGTTTCTCAGGTGGGTCAGGGAGAGGAAGAGGACTGTGGTCAATAGGGTGTGATCTTGAGGTGATGCTAAATGGTCTCCTTAAAATTCAGGTTGAAGTGAGTTTTAATGGGAGAGTATGTGTTTTGTATCTTTGTTTTTTACTTATTATGAAAGTAATAAACAATTACAGTTATTTCAAAAATAAAATATATACTTTTATATATTTTATAAATGTATAAGTAGAATAGAATAGAATAGAATCAAAAGACACCAAATAACCCTATGACTAGAAAAAAATAAAATTATATCAAAATTTTTTAAAAGTTAGGGGTATTTTTCATGTTTTTAAGCATATGCTAACATATATTTCAGTGTGTGTGTGTGTGTGTGCTGTGTGTTCAGTGACTACTTCTTTGCCTCTAAGAGCCCCTAAAAGTTTCCAACTTCCTAGCCATGGGGAGAAGGAAAGAATATCTGAAGATCACTGGTAAATAATACTTTGAATCTCTCTGCGGCTTATGAAATTGAATTTTAGTCCTATTTAAAGAGAAGTTCCTGTGGTAAAAAGTCTTTGTGTGTGTTTCTCAGGCAGGAGAAGGACAGAAGAAACTACCCACAAGACTTGGGTTAGGCAATGATTTTAATCGTGGTTTCTATTAATTACTCAGCAATTTCAGGCAATTCTCCACTTTCACACCATCGTTTTCCCTTGTGTAATGGGAAGGGTGATAGAAACTCTGAACTTGGGGACTCGGTCTCCCAGCACTGCTACAAGCTACACCTGTCTTTTGGCCAGCTCTTCTCAGCTGGGGTCACACGTTCCGCCAGCTCACAGGAGCCAGGAGGCTTCATTACCCGTGGTTTCAAAGACCTCTGAACTCTCTTAGGAAGGGGGCTGTTGAAATGCAATGTCATATTATCCAGTTCCTGAAGCATTCATTTTAGAGAGAGAGAGAGAGAGGAAGAGTACAGAGATTGTGCTGTGCTCCAAAGGAAATTTAGGAAAAGGTTTTCTATAAGTTTTAAGTTGAAGAAATGCTTCCTGGTTTGAGAAAAGTCACAGTAGACTCCCACACAAATGAGATGCTTCTCGGAAATTAAATCCTTAAATTAGCTATTAATTTAAGGTCATCGAAATTCAAGCTGGCGGTGTTCACCTTCTCTCCCCTTTACTAGAAGTTGCTCTGTGATTATCTGTTACCAGCACAAACCTGTAAGATGTGCAGCGTCGCTGCAGGGCTTATGCTGCTATGGCACACCCTGGCTGGGTGTGCTCAGATCCCAGGGCCAGCACCACACTTCGACAGTTTCCACAAAACTGAGAGTGGTACATGGGAAGGCTGCCAACTTTATTTAAGAAGTATTATTCTTTTTTCTAAGACTGTGTCGTTCCTACTTTGGGGATATTCAAATGTTATTTTCTTTTATGAATTAATGATCATTGAAGATGGCAGTTGTGGTATTTTTAACATTCTTATTTGATCGAATTTAAACTTGGCAACCATATATTGATCTTCTCACAATTTCACAATTTCCTTTTCTTTTTACATTTTACTGCTCTGCAAAATCCAAACTCTGGAAAACATCAGTCTGTGGCTAATTCTGTCTATATGGTAATAGGGAGAATGCAGATAATCACCATTTTCAATCCAAAGTATCAAATTCTTCCCCTACTAAAACATGAGCCTCAGCTGATGGTAAGTAGGACACGCAATGTGCTTGAATTGTATTTCTCCCTGCACCCTCTAATAGGGTTCCTAAAATTAAGCCACCAAAAGGTCAAAAAAGAAGGAAGCAGAGGCAAAAATTATCTGAATAATAAATAAACCGGCTGAGTAACAGACCCAGTGTTGATTAAAAATGAATAAAAATATGTTCTATGTAATGTTTGGAACATACTTACACTAAAATTTTATTCACTGTTTATTTTTAATTCAGATCTAACTGAATATTCTGTATATTATCTGGCTGCCCTACACCCAACACTTTCTGACCCTTTAGAAAATACATAGATGGTAAAACATGACTTCAAGTAGCCTGTACATATAAATGGCTATTAATGAAATACACCTAAGTGGCTATTAATGACATACTCTTTTGGTTATCTTTATGTTGTCTAGTTTTCTCATCTATATGTGAAATATTTAGATGATTGGGTTCTCATAAAACATAACAACCTTCAGGGCTTCCCTGGTGGCACAGTGGTTAAGAATTCGCCTGCCAATGCAGGGGACACGGGTTCGAGCCCTGGTCCGGGAAGATCCCACATGCAGCGGAGCAACTAAGCCTGTGCGCCACAACTACTGAGCCTGTGCTCTAGAGCCCGCGAGCCACAACTTTGGAAGCCCACGTGCCACAACTACTGAAGCCCGCACGCCTAGAGCCCGTGCTCTGCAACAAGAGAAGCCACCACAATGAGAAGCCTGTGCACCGCAATGAAGAGTAGCCCCCGCTCGCTGCAACTAGAGAAAGACCGCACGCAGTAACGAAGACCCAACCACAGCCAAAAATTAAAAAAAATAAAAAAACATAACAACCTTCTATTAAATCCAGAGAGGAGTAAAACACGTTAACTTGCCCTCAACTGGCTTACCTTGCTATGAGCTGATAACCAGTGTTGACAGGCAGGTGCTGCTGAGTAGTTCCCTTCAACCCGTGTGATGTTTCAGGATCTGAAAGTTTGTGTGTGGGAAGTGAGGTGGAAAGCCAGGATCCTGTGCGGTGCTCTTCCAAGTACTCAGCATGCAGCCAACACACTCGTTCTTTGTTTTGCCCTCTGATGTTAAAACTAATACAAAGTTAAAAACTCTGCCTTTTGAAATAATGCCATTTGCAGCAACATGGACAGACCTAGAGATTATCATACTAAGTGCAGTAAATCAGACAAAGAAAGACGAATACCATATGATATCACTTATATGTGGAATCTAAAAAAAAAAAAACGGATACAAATGAACTTATATACAAAACAGAAATAGACCCACAGATATAGAAAACAAACTTACGGTTAGCAAAGGGGAAAGGGAGGGGAGGGATAAATTAGGAATTTGGGATTAACATATACACAATACAATATATAAAATAGATAACCAACAAAGACCTACTGTATAGCACAGGGAACTATACTCTATATTCTGTAATAACCTATAAGGGAAAAGAATCTGAAAAAGAAATATATATATTTCTTTGCTGAATGCCTGAAACTAACACAACGTTGTAAATCCACTATACTTCAATAAAAAAATAAAATTAAAAAAATTAAACTCTACCTTTTTTCACCAGACTACCTGGCAAATGTAGAGTTCCACACCTTAACCTGAAACAAAAGTAATAATAAAACTGTCCAGTAGTGCTAGTAACCTGTCTGGTAATATTTGCAGGGAAATTACTTTCCATCTGCAAAGTTGACACCTATTTTCTGTTAGGGAAATGAATTGATATATGCTGGAGATTGGCACTGAATTAAGAGTCCAGGTCAGATACCTGGTGTATACATTTCATTTAAACGAGTGTGAATGTAAGTAGTATTTTCTTTTGTTTTTCCCCCGGCCACCTTAAGGTTATTGTGGAAGTAATGTGAGGGAAAGAAAATATATGGTGAACAGTGCTTGATATATTTGAATATATTCAAATGAATGTAGAGTCAGAGCCAATTTTGTGGTCAGTCTCCAGGTGAGTTGCTGAGGATTGGGAAAGGAAAGCTGGGTTAGAAGGTCCCATCCTGGCTCCAAAGCCATCTACCCAGGTGACTCTGGGCATATCACGTTGTCCTCTGGGCATTAGTTTCCTCCCTTCTCAAATGAAGGGATCACAGAGATTAATACCTGCTGTCCCTTTTAGGCCTGATCTAAGGAGGTACAGAAGAGAGAAGGAATTCCTGCGTTACAAGTCGGTGAACAGGACTCACCTGCTTGCCTTCTGGGGGTTCAAAGGCTGTAGATTTAAAATAGCAAAGACACATTGCTTGATCTCATGTTCTGACCTTCAGATGTAGAAGTGCAGCCATTCTTCATACCTTCCTCTGCCCACTCTTACCTTGTCAGAGGACGATTGGTTGGACCGTGTTCTTGGTCCTCCTGGGGAACCCTGTGAGCTCTGTCACTGACGGTCCCTCTTGACTCCCAAACACACAGGTCATTGTTATCTTTCTTTTTCAGGACTGTTACTTGGGTTGGATGAGAAATAGGCAGAGTTCAACCATTGTAATTATTTATATAGATATACACAGATGACACATACCACTTCAGTTTCTAAATCATACTCTGGACTCAGAGTTTCTTTGCCATATGTTTTCCAGGCCTTTTCCCACTGGGCTTGTTCCAGTCAGAATCTATGAAACACTGCCTTTGGTCAGCATTTTTAAGCTGGACTCAGATGGGAATATATATATATACTTTTGGAGGTAATCAGCATATACTACAATTCTGTCTTTTGTAACCATGTAGAAAACATGGTGGATATTATCCAAGATTTCAGTGGGGTCCTTTCCATTCTGAGCCCAGAAGCTCATTTTTCTTCCTGCTTCCAAAGATTGCTGTCCTTTCCTAGTACTAAATCCTAGAGCAAAAATCACATGTCTTCATCTTCCATTTTATATTTCTCACTGAGGAGCATTGACTTGAGTGCCCTTTTTTCTCCTTGGGTTTATGCCAACACCAGAGAAGTTAAACTGGGAACCCCCTTTACTTCCAGGAGCTTTTGTGTTATTCTCATTCATGGGGTACATTCTCAACTTTAAAAGATGTTCCTATGGCCCCCAGCCCTCCCTTGACTCCACTTATTCCTTATCCCCCACTTTTTGACTATGAACCCTTTTTGGCCTTCCCAAGATGGAAAACTACTGGATCGCCTCTACCTCTGTGCAGCCCACACCTAGTACACTCCTGGCGTTTGCCCAAATTATGCCACCCTGTTTGGGATCAGCTGACACCATGGTGATCAGTCTCATGACCTGGCAGCATTCCACTGCCTGCCCGGGCCATTGCTCCATCCCAGTGCCTCTTCCAGGGCTCATGGATTTTCTCGCTGTCTCATGTCTTGTCAGGCTCATCCAACATCAACCCTTTTACTTATTCAGCAAGATAACTTGAGTACCATTATGTGTGGGTCATGTGCTCTGCCGGGGTGAATTAAAAAATACAGTCCTTGTCCTCAAGGAGCTGAGACTCTAGTGAGAGAGACAGACAATAAAGAAATAAACAATCGGTATAAACGTTGACAAAGGCTATGAAGAAAACAAACAAGGTTGCTGAGAGTGACAGGTGGAGCCTATTTTTAATAATGTGGTCTGCAGGGAGAAGCCAGCCCCGAGAAGAGAGGGGTTGGAAATGCCTTCCAGACCTTGGGCTCAGCAGGTAAGCAGACCCTAAGGCAGGAAGGAGCTGGGTGAGTTTGAGAACTGAAAAGGGCCTCTCTAAATCCTCCCTGCTTTTTCAGTCCTTTCTTTCACATAGACGTTGCTGACTTCACCCACTCACGCTGATTAATCCATCTCCTAAGCTGCCACAGGTCATTCTCCTGGCTCCCCTCATTTGACACATGCTGTCTTTTGTTATTTAACAGTGTGGAAGATCTTTACAAGGCTTGGGTTCCATACTTTATCTCTCCAAGAGCATCAATCGGGGTTCTATTTGTATCGAAGGTGCTAAAGAAACACTTGAATTCTGGTCAGTTCATTAACCATTCAATCAAAAGCCTGGTCTATGCTAGGTGGTACATGCTAGGTATTTTGCTCAGTGCTGGTGTTTAAAAATGAAGAAACCCCAGTCTAACATGATAGAAACCCCAAATTGAACAACATTCTACAGCATACCTTACCAGTATGCCTCAAAACTGTCAAGGTCATCAAAAACACGGAAGTTAAAGGAACTGTCACAGACCAGAGGAGGCTAAGGAGACATAATGACTAAACATAATGTGGTACTTGGATGACATCTAGAATAGGGAAGGACATTAGGGAAAAACTAGTGAAATCTGAATAAACTGTGAAAATTAGTTAATAGTAACAACCTAGTGTTGATTCCTTAGTTGTAACAAATATACCATTGTAAAGCCAGATGTTACAACCAGGCAAGGGGTATAGAACAACTCTCTGTATTATCTTTGTATCTTTTTTTATAAATCTAAAACTATTCTAAAATAGTTTATTTAAATTCAAAATAAATAAATAATTAAGACATAGAACCTGCCTTCTGTGAGTTTACGCTCCCGTCAAGAAAACACACATCTAAATAAACATCTGCAATACAGCATGATAAGAGCAACAACAAAATTATGTACCAAGTACAGAAGTAGCCCAAATGAGGCCATGATTGTCACTAAGAATTTAAGGAAGGATTCACTGAGGAGGGAAATGCCTGGAGCTGGGTTTTGAAGGATTATTAAGAGTTTGAAGAATGTGGAAGACAAGCCTGGAAAGGTTTGTTCAGGTCAGCTCCTTGACAAGGCATGGAATCCTTTCAAGCAGTTTGGCATTGACGGAAGAGAAATAAGGAAGAAACGGGAAAAGCACCACTTGGGTATTTGCCGACCAGTTTTGGTAAAATGGTTGGTAACCTCATTATTTGTGGCTGGGGCTTGAGCACTATCCGCCAGGATTCCCTCCCATCACTCTCCACCCTACTGTGAAGGCCGCCTGCTTGGTCACCTTGGACTCTGTGGTACACTGGGCCAAGTTTCTGGAGGTGGCTAGAAAACCAGGAAAAGGCATGAGTGCAGGGAACCACAGGTGCAGTGATGTAGGGACTGAGACAAGAGCTCAGTGGTCAGTCATGGTCATTGTCTCCAAAGTGGACAGGCCAGAATGTCTGCCACCCCCATCACTGCAGGTCAAGGAGGTAGAAGGTGAATGCACGGAGAGCAAGGGCTTTGTGCTCTGTTGGTGCTGCACCCCCAGTGTCCCAGTGCCTGGTTTGAGGTCAGTGCTCAGAAACAAGTTTCGATGAGTGAAGGAGAAGACTTAACCCCAAGAGGCCTGGTAGCCCTCAGCCACAGGGAAGTGAAACAGAACAGGAACCTGACCTGGGACAGCCCACCCTCGGGTCCGGAAGTGGCTGGCCACCAGTAGCGATGACCTCTCACGTTCTCTCTCATCGGAATAGACGGGACGTCTGAAGAGGAGGAGGCCATTAGGAGGCAGCTGAAGCCCAGAGGAGAACTTGAGGTGGAGGAGGGTCTCCAAGGACCGTCCTTGAAGGACTTGAGCAAGCAAAATCAATGAGTGAGCCCAGTGGGCAGTGAATAAGCCAACTGGTATCAGAGAAGCAAACATACAGGGAGAAGCTGCAGCCCTGAGAGATACCGTGCTGCCCAGGGGAGTGAGACTGAGGGAGAGGCACGTTTTCCATTTACATGGACCCCGTCGCTCCATGGCACCCGGGACCTCTGCAATGTTCTGTAAAATGGGGGTAATAGCAGTGACAGCATCATGGGTTTGTGGTGGGACTGAAGTGACATTATCCGAGCAAAGCACTTGGCACAAGGCTTAGCACCTAAGTGCTCCATGTTGTTACTTTTGAGATTGTTGTTGTATTATTCTTATTGGATTCTCATGAGAAATATTCTTATCACTCCACATATAACTTTGTGATGAGCATCCCCTAGCTTGGTGAGTCTTTGTTCCTTGCAACCCCCAGAAAACACAAAACCTAATTCCAAAATTATCACTGGTCAGACTTGCAGCAAACGTTTGGCATAGCCCAGTGGGGGTCCTAATCCCTAGGGATCATTTCCCCTGTCAGTTCTACAGGGAGGGTCCCTGCATCCTCAGATCTATGTTTGATGGATCTGGTGCAGATCAGGTACTTCCTGGTTTGGGGACTGTTAGCTCAAACAGGTGCCAGGCTGACCCACCCTGAATTGAGCTGTGGGCAACCAGGGAAGTCAGAGACTGGGAAGCCAGGTGTTGAGAGGAACATGGGAGAGCTCTGAAGACACACCTTATCCAGCCCCACCACCCAAAAAATGGTAAAAGTTTCATTATTTTACTTTGGCATTTGATCAGTGGTTTCACACATATTAACATTGTTTGTTTAGTTTTTTTTGTAAAGGTCACATAGGTACATGATACAGCATTCAAAAGGATATAAAGTAGAGGTAAACCCTATCCTTTGGCCAGTTACCAGTTTCTTATGCAGCCTTCTAGAAATCATCCATTCTATGGGACTTCCCTGGTGGTGCAGTGGTTAAGAATCCACCTGCCAATGCAGGGGACACGGGTTCGAGCCCTGGGCTGGGAAGATCCCACATGCTGCAGAGCAACTAAGCCCGTGCACCACAACTACTGACGCCGGAGAGCCTAGAGCCCATGCTCCGCAACAAGAGAAGCCACCACAATGAGAAGCCCACGCACTGCAACAAAGAGTAGCCCCCGCTCGCCGCCACTAGAGAAAGCCTGCGCACAGCAACGAAGACCCAACATGGCCAAAAATAAAATTAATTGATTAATTAATTTTTTTAAAAAAAGAAATCATCCATTCTATGAATATATGAGCATGATGAATCCAAACATACATATTCAAATATATTTATACATATATACACACACACACTGGTCTGTGTATTGGTCCTTTTCAATTAACACTGTATCTTTAGAGCTAATTCTGTACAGTGCATACAGAGCTGCCTTATTCTTTTTTTTTTAAGTGTTCTTTTTTGTTTTTAATTTTTTTTTAATTTATTTATTTATTTTTGACTGTGTTGGGTCTTCGTTTCTGTGCGAGGGCTTTCTCTAGTTGCGGCAAGCGGGGGCCGCTCTTCATCGCGGCGCGCGGGCCTCTCATTATCGCGGCCTCTCTTGTTGCGGAGCACGGGCTCCAGACGCGCAGGCTCAGTAACTGTGGCTCACGGGCCTAGCTGCTCCGCGGCATGTGGGATCTTCCCAGACCAGGGCTCGAACCCGTGTCCCCTGCATTGGCAGGCAGATTCTCAACCACTGTGCCACCAGGGAAGCCCCCTTATTCTTTTTAACAACTGTGTGATACTCCATTTTATGGATACACTAGAAGTTACGTAATCCCCTACCAATCAACTTTTAAGTTGTTTTCAGACTTGACTGATACAAACAGTGTTGCAGTGAGTAGCCTCGAGCATATACCATTTTGTACATATGCAAATAGATGTACAGGATAAATTCGTGGATATGGAATTGTTGAGATAATGGGAAAGATGCATTTGTAATGTCAATAGATACTGCAAGGTGGGCCTCCATAGAGATTTTGCCAGTTTACGTGCCCACCAGGAATGTATGTGAGTGCCTGTTGCCCTGCATCCTCACCAACCCAGAGTGCGTAAGTTTTTTATTTAGAAAAAAAAAAGATTTGGTTTTGCAGCAAATATAAACATATGGGCAAAAGCCTTTTGCCCAGTTTTTTTCTGAAGCCCAGTCTGTCTCTCTGAATGTCTGTCTCTCTGTTCTCATCTCCTTTGCAGGTATGTGCACTCACACAATACCTTGCCCTCACCCTGCTGCAGTTTGATTTTAAAAGCTTGAATTCTTTCTTTTTCATATTGCAGTGGGTTTTCATCTTTGGTGGTTTCCATTTGCAAAAAAAAGAGAAAAGTAATTCTTGGGTGAGTGTTTTCACTGAGTCCTACATTTCCCAATGCAGAGGGTCTCTTAATTTTTCCAGAAGCGACTGCTGCTGCCAGTATGCCAGGACCCATTTCTTCATTAATTTTTCCAAAGCCCTGATAATACTGAGGAGACAGATACTGGGGCCGATAATGCCCAGTAATTCTCAGTAGTTACAGAGCTTCTTTGTCTGAGATCTCAAAGCACTTGACAGCATTAAATCATCATTCCCTTGGCTCTCTCAAAAGCATCTTTGAACCTAAATGGGTGATGCACAGAAATGAAAACTCTGCTTTCTAGTCAGATTGTCTGAAAGGTGACCAGGAAGAGAATACAAACGAACCAGGATAGTTTCTACCATAGCAGCATGTGATTTTGGTTACTCTAATTTTTTTTACCTTTTGTGGATGCTTTACCAGTGAATCGCCTGTGTATAAGCAGCAAATAGAAAAGTCTCTCTTCCATGCATGTGGTAAAGGGGTTAAATGATATCTGGGGGGTGAGTCCCTGGATACAAAGAGAGGTGTGCTCAGGCCTTCAAGCCACTCACATTCCCTCTGGTCTGAGTCTCTGCTTGTCTTTTCTATCTGAGAAAATGTGTAAATATGACAGAACACAACTTCCACTGGCCCAGAAAAAGAAAGAAAGAAGAGAGAGACGGAGGGGGGAAAAGAGGAGTCAGGCAAGGTGAGGTGAGGGCCTAATTCAGATCTGATGTTTTCATTGAATGTTGGACTGTCCCTTATGAACAGAAAGCCCAGCCCGGCCTCATGCATTACATCGGATCCCACCAGTGAGTAATCGGCCTCAGAAAGAGATTTGCCGTCACCCCACCGTACCCCTCCCCACGTTTTCCCACCCCCTAGTCTCCACAATCTCCATATCCTACACACATCACACACAGAATATCAATCATAGAGCAAGTATTTTAGTGGGAAAATGTTAGCAAATATCATCTCATATTTCAGATACAGAAACCAAGGCACAGAGAAGCTGTAATTTACTTAGTGACAAAGATTCTATGTTAGGCACACATATCCCACACATACTGAGCCAGGAATTATCCATCGATAGGGTTAACTTTTTAAAAATTAGTACACAAATAACACTGAACATGGAAATGAAAGTAAACATCACTGCAATCTCACCACCTCCAACCAATCATACTGCTTTCATCCCCCCCTCCATGTCCTTTGAAATTCTTAGTCCACATGCACATAAAGTAGTAACCAGAACCTAGAGAGTATAAAATTGTGGGCAAGAGCCCAGGCACTGGAGCCACGCTACTTGTGCTTATATCCAACTCCCCTGTTGAGTCGCTGGGCCTTAGTTCCCCTGTCTGTAAAATGGGAATTTTAATAGTACCCACCTCATGCACCTGTGATGGGGAATCTATGAGATGCTCATGTTGGGTAGTTAGCAAAGTGCCTAGAATATCGTCTGCACCTGGTAAATCTTAGCTACCGCTGCTGCCGCTGTTATTATTAAATTTTGCTTTCTGCTTTTTAAAATGTATTAAAAACAAGTACAACAAAATTGTTGGATAGATCACAAACCCTTACTAAGCTGACTGCCCACTCCTGGTGGCACTGCTTCCTCTAGGTTCCTGGGGGTGGGCCCTTCCACTGCAGAGAGACAGGCAGCATCTTTTAGCCCCTTTCCTTTCAGACCCTCTGCAGACCACACCTGCTATGAGTTTCACTGCTATCCTGACCCTCTCACCCTACAAATCTCAAGGTTTTAAGAAAAAAGAATAGGGTACGGATATTGTACATCAACTATACATCAATTTTAAAAAAGAACAGGGTGGGGAAGTGAAGAAGGAACCACAGAAGACACTGCACTCCTCCACACTGTTCTCCATAGTGGCTGTATCAATTTACATTCCCACCAACAGGGCAAGAGGGTTCCCTTTTCTCCACATCCTCTCCAGCATTTGTTGTTTGTAGATTTTCCTTAAAAAACTAAAAATAGAATTACCATATGACCCAGCAATCCCACTACTGGTCATATACCCAGAGAAAACCATAATTGAAAAAGACACATGCACCCCAATGTTCATTGAAGCACTATTTACAATAGCCAGGTCATGGAAGCAACCTAAATGCCCACCGACAGACGAATGGATAAAGAAGATGTGGCACATATATACAATGGAATATTACTCAGCCATAAAAAGGAACGAAATTGGGTCATTTGTAGAGATGTGGATGGACCTAGAGACTGTCATACAGAGTGAAGTAAGTCAGAAAGAGAAAAAAAAATATCGTATACTAACACATATATGTGGAATCTAGAAAAATGGTACAGATGAACCAGTTAGCAAGGCAGAAATAGAGACACAGATGTAGAGAACAAACATACGGACACCAAGGGGGGAAAATGGGGGAGAGAGAGGAATTGGGAGATTGGGATTGACATATATACACTAATATGTATAAAATAGATAACTAATAAGAACCTGCTGTATAAAAAATAAATTAATTAAATTAAATTAAAAAAAAAAAAAAAAGAAGACACTGCACTCCTCAGAGTTCCCAAGGCCTAGGTGGGTCGCTGCATCAATCTGACCAAATTGTGTTCTGAATATTGCTTTTCGGAATGATGGTAATAAAAGACTTCGTCATTCTGGTAGTTTTAAAACTAAGTTAGTATTTTTTGTACTTTAAATTTTTTAAAAACTTTTTGTGTTGGTGTAATTTCAAAGTTATAGAAACTTGCAAGTGTAGCACAAATGCCCTTTATCCAGATTCACCATATGCCCTTTATCCAGATTCACCAGTTGTTAACATTTTGTCTTCTTTGCTTTATCATTCTCATTCTCTCTCTCTGACCCCCACCATATACAAGTGTGTGTGTATATATATATACAAATATATATATATGCATATATGTGTGTATATCTAGAGAGAGAGAGAGAAAGAGAGGGGGTATTCCTCTTTATGCTTTCCCAGAGTAGATTTCCTAGGAACATGGTCTTTCTCTTCTGTGACCACAGTACAGTGATCATAATCAGGGAGTGTAATGTTCATACAATACTGTTCTCCAACCCACAGTCTGTTTTTGTATTTTTAAAACCTCACTTGAAAAAGCAAGTATGGGACAAAGATGGTAAATGTACATCACAGCCTAATTAGGCCACTTGCTCAGCTGGTGACCTTCTCGCTGGAGTCATTCTTCAAAGCCCAGCTCTAACAAGACTCCCCAGCAAGCCTTTGTGGCTTCTCTCCCACCTGGCAGAAAAAAACTTCTCTGCCGGGGGGCCCTCTGTGCAGCCACAGCGATAGCCCTTCATAACATATAGCTACCGTTTATGCTGTCTGTCTCCACACCAGACTATGAGCTTCTCAGGGTTCCCAGGGCCCCCTTGTGTAGACAGATAATCGATGCGTAGGAAATGTTTGTTTAGGGGACATATGTATACATACAGCTGATTCACTTTGTTGTACAGCAGAAACTAACACAACATTGTGAAGCAATTATACTCCAATAAAAATAAATAAATAAATATTAAAAAATAAAATTAAAAAATGAAAGAGCAAATAGACAAAATGGAAGCCTCCGATGAGTTGAACTTGTTAAAAGAGTTAGATTATTTCTTTAAATCTATGAGCTGAAAATTCAGCTGTACGCGATACCGTGGGTGAGATTATTCATTGATCTTAGGAACATCTTAGGGCAAGCAGAAAAAAGCATACATGGGATCTTGGCTCATGGCCTTACTGCCACTCCCTCAAACTTTTTTCTCCTCCCTCTGCTCCAAAATATAGTATCTGCTGAAAAGAATACAGTTATGTGCCGGGGACGTGTATAGACTAGACTCTCCGAAGAGCCGTGCCTGTGAGCATAAGAAACGCAGCCCAGGATTTCAGCACTTGGCAGCCCTGGGCTTTCCATCGTTCCTGCCACGTTAGCACGCAGTAACTTTCCGTGCCGGCTCCGGGCCGGGGAGGCGGGGGCGGGGCCCCGGGCTGTCCCCCTCGCCGCGGGAGCCACCATCAGCGGGCGCCAGGGTGCCCGGCAACCCCTCCTCCTCGGGCTATCCCGAAAAACCACATGTCCCCATCCAGGGAGCGCTCCAGCTGAGTTTGTGGCAAAACCTGGGAACTTCCAGGGCCCTTGAACTGGAGCATGGAGCTTGCTGTGTTCGCAAGAGCTGTTCCTTCTGGAAGATGCTGTCACCAACCAGCCCATTGGTCCTGGCAGCCGCTCCATCCCAGGCCCGTGCTGGTTCAAGTGTCTCAAAACAAAGACCTTGGTTGAGTTCAGCCTTTACTGAGCAGGCACCGTGGTAGGTTTTGGCATTGTGATGGTATTTCATTTTCATGTTAACAAATGCCTCTGTGGCGTTTGCTGCATGCCTGGCACTTGTTTTACAAATATGAACTCATTTAATCCTCATGACGGTCTATGAAGTTGGTACTATTATTGTTTCAATTCGGGGACACACAGAGAGGTTAAGTAACATAAGAGGATAGGACTGGGTTTCTGCCCTTGTTTAAACTAATACTGTGATGTCTTTTTCTCTTTCACATTTTCTACACTGTTTTCACTTACCTCCTTTTCCATTTGACAATGATCTCATCAACCTTGTTGTTTGAATCAATCTATAAATATACGTTAATACTTCCCATGCACTCCAGAGAAGTCTGAAGGATATTCCTCAGTTTAAATGCAATAGAGTTTGGTTAGGGAGGTGAAACATCTACACTTTAGCAACAAAGGGAGAGGGTGAGAGATGCTGACCATGGAGCTGAAAGGAAGGGGAGAGTCCTCCTATAGGCAGGAATGGTTGGGAAAGGCCTTTGAGAAGGTGGATGGAACTCTTTGAAATCAGATCAGCTTTGGATAAATGGAACCGAGAAGATCAGCCTTGGGTGGACCATGGCTTCCTGGGCTTTGAGACCTGAAAATACAGGCAAAGATGCTATGTACCGTCTGCAGAAAGTGTCTCAAGTAATGTCTGTGGTTCTACACCTGAAAATCATAAAGCCCTAAAATCTTGGGTAGTTTGCTTGTTCTGCCAGCTCCCGAGCCCTAGTGAAGTGTTGAAGATGGCTGATCCTTGTGCTACAATCCATCGCGATTCATATGATGAGGTGATGATACAGAGAAGTGTGGGTGAGAGCAGACCTCCAACTTGAGTGTAGACAGATTTCAATGCTATGAGACCCATGAAGTAGGAAAGCAGTTAATGTGTTTAAGTTTCCAGGATTGTGACTTTCTCAGTTTCTTTATACGTTGTGGTATTCTTATGCAGTAAAATTTAAATTTGTTAGCAATTAAAGCAAAAACAAATATTTTTCAAACCCGCTAATTACAAATGCACCCAAAAGGAATCATCATGATACATCATTTGTGATATGGGGTGGCCATATTGGTAGCCCCAAGATATCTTACACCAGAATTGGTCAAAAGAACCTGAAATGACTGCTGACAATGCAAAACACTAAATTCGATCCTCTATAATCAGAGGACTCAGAACTTACCTTTGTCTCCAAAGAAAGATAATCTACTGAAGAAGATGTGTCAATTTTTGTAGTGGTCTTATTACCATAATCATGGTTTAAATCAAAGAAGCCATTACTGTGTATTAAATTCTGGAGGGTGCACTTTTCATTATGAAACGTTACGGTAAGCAGCATATGTCCGACATGATTGCAATTAGAGTTTAGTGAACCACAAGAAGGGGCAATCCATGTAGGATACATCCGTGTAAACTCCTTTGCCAGGAACAAGTTTTAACCTTCGTACAGCTGTTGAGGGAACGTTCTCCCTGTGAGAATATCTGTCAAGTTTTCATTTGAACAGGGAACACCTAGTTTATGTTTTCAAAGACCACTCCCTTCTTAAGCTGAGCGCCTTTGGGTGTGTGTCAGCAGGAGGTGTTGGGAAAGAAAAAAAAAAAAATTGCACGAGCTTCAAACCCAGCAGATTAGCAAGACTTGGGGAAATGGCAAGACAGAAAAAAAATCCAAAGATTTTGTCCATTCCAATCTCATATATGTAAATTTTGGGAAGTGATATTTGGAGAGTTATTACAGGGGCAGTGAAGAAGGGATTGTGTTTAAAAAATAAAATTCACAAGAAAGATGACTTTCTGTTCTCTTGAAATGAGAAAGTAAATTATTTTTATTTTTGTCACCAAGGTACGAAGAACATATTACCTATGTATCCTGACTTTCATAAAGCTCTTTTATGGACAATAAATACGTGAAAAAAGTTTTGTCCACATAATTTTATAGTGAATTAAAGCTTGGTAGGGTCAAATGTAGCATGAGTGGGTACCCTGCCTCCTAATATTTTAATCCAGTCATTCAGCATTTGACATACAGTTGGCCCTCCGTATCTGCAGTTTCCACCTGCACGGATTCAACCAACCGTCGATTGAAAATATTTGGGGGAAAAAAATTCCAGAAAGTTCCAAAAAGGAAAACTTGAATTTGCCTTGGACCCAGCAACTATTTTCATGGCATTTATATCGTATTAAGTATTATAAGTAACTTAGAGATGATTTAAGGTATATGGAACGATGTGCATACATTATATGCAAATACTATGCCATATTGTATAAGGGACTTGAGCATCCTTGGATTTTGGTATCTTGGGGGTCCTTGAATCAATCCCCCACAGATGCTGAGGAACACCTGTTCCTCCTTGTACTGCTGTGTGCCAGGTGCCTGTAGTGCACAGAACACGACATGCTTCAGGATGTGTATTTGTATGTGTGTGTGTAAGCGCTCTGTGTCAGCCTGTACTCGGAGTGTTTGTGGGGGGCTGTGTGGGTAGGTGGGGGGCAGCAAAGGGAGGAAGGTAGCAGAAGTCATCTCTTGGCCTTGGTCAGAGTTGGGAGAGGCTTGAGTCCTGCCACCCAGGCATTGCTCCATTGCTATTCCTGAGCATGGCATTACCATCACATTCTTGGAGTTCTCATTTACATGTGCCTCACCTCCAGGAACACAAGAGGGAAAATCCAGCCAAGCTAAGTGTTAATGGCCAAGAAAAGAAAAATATGTGACAATAATCAGAAGGATGTTTAACAACTTATCTGTGGCCTATAATTGTCATGTCCCAATCGGATCATTAAAAACTGCCCTCAAATACAAACCCCAGTCACTTCTCTATGACTTAGTAGTTTTAAGAAGCAGAGTTTGACTTACCATCATCGCTCTTAAGAGCACAACACCCTTTCCAGGGATCTCTCATTCCCAACTGCCTCCCTCTTTCCCCCATGCACACAGGGCCACCCCAGTCCCTAACACAACAGGGCCCTGCCTCTGAAACAGCTCCGTCCCAAGTTAGGCTTAGCAACTGTTGTCAAGGACCAGAGGAAGCCAGGCTTTCTGCCCTCCATGGGGCTGATCTGCCCATCACCAGGTATGAAGACTGGGCTGTGGAGAAGCTCACGGTTACGGGTTTTTCTGTGTGAGTGTATATATTTTTTTGCTTTATTCTTTCTTCCTGATTAATAGGGCTCGTCACCCACTGTGTTAGGAAACTGTAACAGGCATTGAAATTGGTGCATGGCAGCTCTACTGCCATTCCCTCTGAGGGAGCCTGTGAACAGGGTGTTCTCTGAGAGGGCGTCTCACTGTCACTGTTGTGCTTCTTGCTGAGTTGCCACCTCAGACCTTGCTGCCATTCAAGACTCCATACCGAGTTCACCTTTTGCTCCTGTATTTCCGAGGTAAAAATAGAGACCCCACATTTCACTGGCACCAGGTATAATATTTTTTTGCTTCAATTAGTGGGCAAGCACTTATTGGGAAGCCACTGGATTCCCCACGCTGCCTGATTGATTAAGTCAACAATTATAAGCAACAAAAATGGCACCCATTGTGTGCCTAGCACTGCAGTGGGCTCTGAGACCTTCTCACTGAGCCAGAGACAGTCCCTGTCCTAATGGGCTCACCAGCAAAGACTCCATATAGCCCCTGCCTTTGATAAGTCATGGTAAGATTGAAAGGAAAGAACACGGGGCTGCTGGTGGGTTTTGTTTTTTTTGGTTTTCGATTTTTTGTTTTGAAGCATTTCTATATTGTAGACGTTTTCCCCCAAATGCATTGTCTTTTTAAATGAAGTTTGTCTGTCACAGTAAGAGCATTTCCATCATATCTTTTAAGTTGTTTTCTTAGAGAACTGCTCCAGAGGTGTGTGTGTGACCCTGGGCTGAGAACAAGGGGTTTCCTACAGCCTTGCCGTGGACTCAGCAAACCTTTGAGCTAGCTGGGCTTACCCTGGATCTGTCCCAGCCATAGAATGGAGGTGTGGTCATTTTTATTTGTGCAAAGTACAAGATTATTCAGGGAAAATCAGTTTATTTTTACCTGACAGGCTTCCTTTTCCCAAGCTGTTTTCCTGGAACGTAGTTCTGACATATTTGGGGTCTGTTTTGGTTCCAAGATCAGAATCTCTTAAACCCTGTGACCACGGGAATTCCTTGAGACTTCCCCTAAACACTCCTCTGGGGCTCTTCCAGACTCTTGATTTCTTTCTGAACCTTTCTAAGGACTACAGGGGATATTTTCTAACTTTTGGTTAACACCAGATACCAGTAAAACAAACAGAAGTCGAAATTTCTCAATCATCGCCAACAGTCCCCGTGCAACTGGGAGGGTGCCTGGCAAGTATGGGAGACAGATTTTAATAGGCAAAAAGGGGAGAGAGAGGAGAGAGCACGTGTACATGCTGGCATCTGTCTCATACACACTGAAGACACGTCCCCGCACCACCCTGGAGAAACACACACCCTTCTGGGGTTTGATCACCACTTGTACTTAATTAACACTAGCAAGACACACGTTCTCGAATTGACCTCACTCTTGTTGATCCCCAAACCACAGATACCTATGTGTTTATGTATATATGCACCCATACATTAAAGAGGCTATCAACTGTATTGTGTATGTAAGTGTGTATGGATTTACAAAACTTTCTGTATTTTCTAATCCTCTTCATGCTGAGTCTTATCAGTCAAATGGAGTTGCATTTGCTTTCCCTGGAGCCGTGACACTATAGGGATGAAATAAATGCAGCTCACCCGAATGAGACAGAGCCATACCGAATGCTTCTGGGTTGCCCACGTGTAAAGGACTAGGATGGAGAGTGAGAAAACAAACTCCCTCCCAAAGCAGCCCTCTCACCCTCGGTGCACCAGGCTCCAGGCAGCTAAGGGTTTTCACAGCAGCAGGGCTTCATCAGTCCTTCTTTACTCATTAACAAAAGGACTTGTCATCTGGAGAACTGGTTGCCATGTGTTTATTATTAGGAGATCAGGACAAACAGGTTCAACAACGCACCAAGGGTTTTTGGCAAACAGAAAACATAAACGGTTTCCGTATGAGCTGGACTGGGAGGGAGCAACTTCCCCAGACCCTGGTTCTCGTGGGCTCACATTCTGCCTATGCCCACCAGACGCTGCCTGTCGTGGGTTTTACTGGGTAAACTCACGTGCCATCGTTAGCCTTCTCTTCCCCAGCTGCTGACGGGAGCTCAGGTACAGAGTCACCTGCCAGCTCCCAGTAAGTCCTCAGAGCCCTCATCCCATGAGACTTCGGGGAGAACCTTCTCTCCCTTTCTCATTTTCTACATGTTGCAAGGTGCAGGTTAGAGATACCGGCCGGGGTGTTATTCTTTTCTATTGCCGGCCTCCCAGATAGGCAAACCTTCACAACTTAGAAACAGTCTGTGTCGGGGCTCAGTAGAGAACAGAAGTCACCCTCTGCCCCTTGATCTGTATCCCCTGACCCCAAGCGTGGGGTATTACAGGATTCAAAATACAGGAATCAGAGCAATCAGCTCAGCCAAGTACTCCAGCCCCAAGACAAAGAAGCACGAAAGAGCATTAGGACTTCTGACTGTGGACAATGGCAGCTAATCCACCACCACGGAAGCAGAGTGGGTGCCTGCGGGGTGCTGCTGCCTCTTTTCACTGGCAGCTCTTAAACCCTGGCTCCCTGAGAAAGCTGTCCTGGTCCCTCCTTGTGCATAGAAGCCTGGATAGAGGCACAACCTTAACCTTATTAATTTTCTTATTATCTCAGGATGGGAGTTCTTATTTTTTTCCTCATCCCTGTAGCAAGAATAGGTAAGTAATTTGGGAGCTTACTATGTTCCAGGCATTTTATATGTATGGAAGTGTGTGTGTGTGTAATCTCATGTAAACCTTATGATAACTATGACTATTAAGTATAACTATGAATATTAATTGAGGAAGCGAGTTTCAGATGTTAAGCAACTTGCCCAACCCAAACCCACATAGCTAGTGAGTGGCAGAGGTGGTAGCTACTTCTGTCTAATGCCGAAGCCCTTGTCTTTCCTACTGTGCCAGGCTGCCCTACACTTCCCAAGGGTTGTAGGACTAAAGCCAGAGTGTCAGTGAGCTGTATTCTTTTTTTTTTTTTTGCCCATGCTGCACAGCATGTGGGATCTTAGTTTCCTGACCAGGGACTGAACCCACGCCCCCTGCATTGGAAGCGCAGAGTCTTAACCACGGGACTGCCAGGGAAGTCCCAATGTGAGCTATATTCTAAACTCTTGAATACTTGGGGCTTTCTCCAGAGGTATTGAGCTCATCAGTGCACTTTATGGATGCCTCTTTTCTTCAAAAATATACACACAGCCCCCAAAATAATCAGCCCCTTAATGTTCCTCCCCGTATTACTTGCCTTACCTCTATAACTTTCTCATTTCCATTTTCCACCCACTCGGGCTCCTATTTAGAGCCCACTTTCTCTAAGTCTGCTCCCCTCAGCAGGTGGCCATCCTCCAAAATTGTCCTTCCTTCCTCTCCCTCAACTCCATCAACACTCGTATTCACTCCATGCTCTTAGGAGGAAAGTATTCCATGAAGCCAAACTTGATTTAAGTTCCATTTCTGAGATATTTACCTTTTGACCAGATAGCCCACCAACCTAAATGGGTGAATCGCCAATCATAGGATACTCTATTTTTCACCTAAATGTCTAACCTCATTATACAAATGATAAAGCATATTATAGAGGAGAAAAAATGTACCCATTTTTCTCAATAACCTACCAAAAAAGTTTCCAGTTTTCCTTTTTCATGTTTTATCATACACATAGGTCATTTTTATGTTTTTGTGGTTATAGTATAGATTCAAAGTGCTATTATTTTTTTCCTATATAATTTCTCTATATCAGGCATCACCTATTTGAAGGAAAGGCTAACTGAGGTGGCAGCAGCAAATTTTTGTCCCCTGGTGCTGCCTTTTCATGAGTTATTAACATGGGAATTTGAGGGTGCCCCTTTACTAAACAGTAAAGATAAAGGGAGAAAGTCCTTCTCTTTGACACCCCCTTTTCAGGTGAGTTTGGGGACCCTGATCCTACCACAAAAACCAGACATCAGATTTGAAATGTTATAAGTAATAATCCTCTCTTACATACTAATGATTTTTAGGATTTTCAAAGATCAGAAAGAGACATTCATTGAACACCACGTGCCTGGCACCCTGGTGGGCACGTTACAGTGAGTTGTCGCATTTCAATCGTACAGCAATCCTGGGGGGAAGGTACTGTTACTCTCATTTATAGATAAGGAAACCAAGGTTCAGAAGGATGAAGCTCCCTGCCCCGGCGACAAGTGACAGGACAAGATTCAAAGCTCTTTTCAACTTGCCACCTGACTTTCCTCTTAGAAAAACCTTCACTAAATAAATAAGTGTTAGTCCATGTGACATTTCCAAAACATACCAGAGCAAACGTAACAAAGAAAAGGAAATGGACAAGGTTTTACAGTCAGTGACACACACATATATTACAGGCGCACAGAGAATATGAAACAAATGTAAATTTATTCAAAAATTATGAGAGAGGCAGCGGTAGTGATACATGTTAACAGGAGACCTATTACTCATAATTGATTTTACTAATATTTTAGCATCTGACCTGTTTCTCTTAATTGAATTGAAATGTCTTATGCAACAAATTTGTTTTACTGACTTTGGAAAGATATAATCACCTTCACCTACACTTTTCATTTTAAAATAGAGTCTTTAAAAAAAATAATAATTCCTGAACAGTGGCCTTAAAGATAAGTAAAATGCAATTAGAGTTCTCTTCGCTAAGAAATGCCTAGAAAATGGCAGTGACTTTGTTTCAAAGGGAAAAAATAAAGAAATGGCATTTTGCACAAAGATCAGCGAGGTCACCCTGAACGAAAATAAAATACGTCCATTAAACTCTTCCCAAGAATCACAGATCAAGTCACTTGGAGTCACTACTCTGCCCTGTTTAACTTAGTCAAAATTAGTCATTCCAAAGCCCTTAAATTACAAACTAATTTCATGTTTGCAGAAAATACTTTACCACCGGGAACAGGGTAAATCAGAGAGACACAGAGAGATTCTTACAGGAGCAGAGGCGTCTCAGATCTTGGCTTCTCAGGACAGATGACTTGCTCTGCCACACTGCAGAGAATGCCAGTCTGCTGGGTTTGCTAATGCCTGGGCTGGCACTATACCAAGGATGAGAATTCAAGAACATACCAGGAGATTGTTCACGAAAGCAAGTAAAAAATGATGGCTCTCACCTCAGGCTTCAACTGGGCTCACGTCCACCAGTCTCTGCCCTGGGTTAGCTGAGGCTTGGAGAAACATGCCAACACTAGGGGAGGTTCATTTTTGTTTTTCAAGTTGGCAGGTCTTGTCTTGGAAAAGAAACCGAATTGGTATACTAGCTTTAATGGATTATAAGATGATTGAGCGTTGGCCGAGAGCAGAGGGGGGATAAAGGCAAGCCAAAAAAAAAATTTTTTTTTGAGAACTTGCAAGTAAGAGGTCTTGCTGGCCAACAGTGGCCCTAGGTTTACATCTGTTGTATGTTAGTTTCAAATGCATCTGTTTCTTAGTAAATGATCTCAGAACTTCAGTGATAGCATCCAAGGGAAAATTACAAAATGAGCTTGAGGAAACATTTTTCTGGGTTCCTTCTCCCTGTGCCCAACAGGGAAAGAGCAGAGAGAAGCCCTGCCTAGTCTAACTTGAGGCCACCCATTGGCTGATAGGACTAGGATGAAACATCAGCACCTTTAATGTGGGGTTGAAAAACGGAATGCCAGGAAGTTAAAAGGACTTAGGGGAAAATGTCCTTTGGCCTTCCGCTGCGTGACAGGATTCTGAAGTGACAGCTAGTGAGCAGAGTAGACTCAGTTAGTCCAGTCAGAGGAAAAAAGCAGCTAAAACCAGAGGACCAACATCAGTAATATCTTTGAGTACAGTGATGAAAGAGTGAGGATGGCTCTGCCAGAAAGGCGGGCCTCTTCATCAGGTTTCCCAAAGCAGTTTGTGTCTCTGGGCAGCTGTCGGAGGAAATGAGCCCTGCCTATTGGCTGGTATTTATTGAGCACCTACTAGGTGCTCAGAATAGTCTAGACCCATCGTGCAAAGAAGACTTCATCCTTCTTTGTTGTTGCCAAGTTTAAGATTGTTTGAGATGGAGACAAGTGGTGATTTTGTTTCCTACTGGGACAAAGAAAGTAAAATGTAGAATGGAATAACGAAAAAAAAACATATTCTTGTATTGATAGGAATCTAGTAGTGTACAAACACCAAAATCTTTGAGGAGGGTTAAAGCTATGGTAAACTGAATCCGTTTTTCCCTCCATCTGTGTCCTATTCTCATGCTGATTCAGTGCTGGATGCCTGGTGGGGTATGGGATGAAGAGCCAAAGGTAATAGACAGAAGAAATCAGAATCAGGCTCCAGCCACTCCTGTTCTAGAGACTCGCTTGGGGATTTTTGAGATCTGAGAGATTGAACCCATTCAAGAGTAAAGAATTCTCCGTTCCCTGCTGCCTATGTAATAATACTCAGCCCGACAGAGTGAAGATAATCAAGTGGGAAGAGATGGTTTATTTCCCTTCGTATGCAAACTCCCTTTGACTTATCCCTACTAAGGAATACCTCCTCCCTCCCTTTTGTCCAAAATTAGGTTAATAGTTAGCACAGGAAAAACCACTGGCCCATAAACTTTTGATGATGCGACTTCTTAGCTTTACTACAAATACATACATCACTTTTGATCATCTGAAGATTTTGTACCTTACATGAACCAATACACTCTCAATCCAGAGGTGTTATAGATAATTATCTGCATGAAAAACAGAATAATTTTTAAGTCTATATATTATATCTTCATAGTGCAATTTATCTGCATTGTATTTGAGTGAAATTGTTAGTTTTTATTCGGATGATTGCCCTGGATTGGACACAGTCTTAAAGAGTCTCTCTGATCCTTTAATTTTCTCTTTCACTCTCTCCCTTTCTCTCTGATCTGGGTGTGCTTGCTCGATTGTGCTGTTTCTATCATTGCCTACTTAGTAACAGCAATGGGAAATAAGCCATAAAAGTGATAACCCATCGTATTTTTTTTATTCTGCTGGTCTCATAAAAAAACTACCAGTCACTTATTTTATCTCACTTATGGTCGATCAGTCCCGCATTTTTCACCTCCTTACCGTGATTTTCTTTGTGCTGTGGTTCCCAGCCATGGCCCGCTTCCTGCTGAATTAAACTGCAGCCCACACAAAACCAAAGAGCATATCTCTCCCCAAGTTCACTCAGAAGGTCACCCCTGGTGAGATGGACATTGCAGATGTGCTGGAAAGATTAGAAGCTGCTTTGATAAAACCCACGTCTGTTCTCTGCTCCAGGTCCTCAGAGTGGAAGATCGGATGGATTGCCATCGCCTTGCATTATTTAAGAGTTTTGATGAGCAACTCCCGTCAAAATTCCCCACAGACTCTGGACCGTGCATGCGTGTGTGTGCATGTGTGTGTGTGTGTGTGTGTGTGTGTGTGTGTTTTAAACAGCATTTTAGAATGATTGAGATGTTCAAAAGGACATTGCCGTGTGAGCTCTTTGCAGGGCTCATGTTCCATTAGGTTATCCTTCCTTGAGGTCTCTTGGTGGCCCTTCTGTTCTATTTGATGGCAAATTCTGTTCATTCCAGATTGTATTAAATCCCTTTAGCAGCTTCAAACAGCTCTATGTGCTGCAGTTTTAGCATGTGGGTGCTGATCACTCCAGCCCCTGAACTTTTGTTATTTTCCACACCTTTGATGGTTTTCCTTCGTTCTTCTGTTTTCATTGGTTTCCACTTTCATCTCTACTGTCTGTTCGTGATGGTGTTATCTATTCATCCGAGCAAGTCCAGCCATTCAGCCCTCTGAAGAAAAGGCTATTTTCTCCCCTCTCTGGCCTGGCTGCCCCAGTGGGTAGTCCATGATTTGTGCCTTTCATCACACAACTGTGGAGGCCCCCTCTTTGGGCAACCACTTTGGTGATAGGATAAGGATGAATGTATCATGATTTCATTTTTATCAACCTCTTCTGTGTCTTCCCAGTTTTAGTCGAGATGCAGCGGTTTCTGTTATGGCAGGTATTTTATAAATGGCTTCAGCTCCGATCATTGCAAATGATGAAAGTTAGGCCACCTCATTTCCATCTCTGGACTTTCCACAGACGTATACTTATTGTCTCTTCCTGGAGTGTGACTGAATGATCAGAACATTGAATAGGAATGAGACCTTGAGGATTTTATTCCTGGGTCTGTCAGTATCTCTACCTGAGACTTTTACCCCTAGAGCTACCACATTTTTGTTCTGTCTAAAATCCTTGCCATAAATATTGCATGTTATTTTGCCCAATTAAAATTTTCACATTTTACTTCAAAAGCCCTACTATCAAGTAATATAACGTTTAAAGGTAATATAACCTGTTATGGTTCTTTAATAAACTAATTCAGTATTTTATACCAAGCAAACGCTGGTAAGAACAAAGTTATGGGGGGCAGGATGCCAACCGAGCACCCTTTCAATATGGAAGAAGTTTTGGAATTAATCATAGGAATCACTCCCTTATGCT
Organism: Balaenoptera physalus; assembly: GCF_965194825.1. Lineage (NCBI taxonomy): Eukaryota > Metazoa > Chordata > Mammalia > Artiodactyla > Balaenopteridae > Balaenoptera > Balaenoptera physalus. The sequence continues at coordinate 105,764,553 of NC_138883.1, read as the reverse complement.
ATTGGAGGACACGTGTGATACAGCTTGCCTGGACCCCCCTCCCCAACCCGAATGGATAAAATGTTAAATGGTACCAGAAAAGTTTAAATTAATTAATGAGAAAGAGATCCATAAAAAAGGAGAGACATAACTTCAATGCATACTATTCTTAACTTCTGAGGCCATTGTAGTGATGGGCACCGGGGCCCCTTGCAAGCACTCCGTGTATCTCTTTCACTCTGAAAGGGCAGAAACTGTGAAACAACCATCATATGACCAGGCTTGGTTTGTAACTTGCATCATATGAGCTAGTTTTCTTTGGATTGTCGTGAGATCCAATAATTAACATTTAATTGGTGATTTATTGGTGGCATATCGTTGAAGAGCCATGTAAATTATCTCTTGTGGCAGGAATGAATAGATAACACAAACATGTATGAACTGAAAGGAAGATACAATTAGTGACAAAAGTCTTCTGAAAAAATATGACAGACTCGGGTTTCATTTTCAGAAATCCTACAGTGGAAAATTTTCCTTATACTTGCCAATCTGAGTTTCTCAGAATATAAGTTCTTAAAGAATAGGAAATCAGTTTTCAATACCTAGCAAGTGGCAACATTTATTGAGCACTGGACTGAAAGTCAGAAGCCCGCACTCAAGTCCCAGCTCTCCCTTTCTCGATGTCCCAGGCTAAGCTGGAAAACCTCTCCAAGCTTCATTTACCCAATCTGCAAGTGGGGATATTGACTCTGCCTGCTGTCTTCCTGGGCATTGGTGAGTGCCGAACGGTAGCCTTTAAACTGTGTTCTCACTAATGAGGACAACAATAGTGATGAAGATAATAACACATTTAGTAGCAATTTAGAGGTAGCCATGGTGATTTTAATGCAAAAAAGCATTACTCTGGAGCCTGGACAATAGGTGGAGTGAAAGAGGCAAAAATCCAAAAGTATGGGCCAGGCAGTTCCGAGAGGTGGCTTCCCTTTCCTCCATCTAGCTTGGAGCGGAGAGAATTCATCTCGGGACCTTCGGCTCCTGCATCGTAGAGTCTGTACAATGTGGATCTAGCTGGCAGGTATAGAGGCAGCAGTTTCCATGACTCCAATAAATTAACTAGTGTTCACGGATGTTTTGCAGCTGCCCTGGAAACAGGCTAGCAGTTTTGAAAAAGGATTATTGCAGCCATGAAGAAGGGTGTTGGTGTCATGAGTGTGCATGTAAAAAGCGTACTTTTAAAAACCTATCACTTCATCTGCCCTGAATGAAAACAATGCCAAGTTGTGCCGATGTTTTTCTTTTTTTTTTTTTTCCCCATTGAACTTATTGTACTAACTTTTCCTTCTTCAGAATTCCGGCAGGTTAAATATTATTATATAAATAGCCTTTACTATTATATAAATAGCAAGTATCTTAATATAATGATATATATTTAAACCTCAGCCCTGAACACTCATAGTTCAAGTAAACATTTACAAAAACATTGTCGCTTTAAAAATGGGGTATTTGAACAGTTTTTATTTTATTGATATTTGGCTAATAATGAAATTGAATGAAATACTGGGGTACAAAACAGTTATTCCTACTATGGAAGCCCTTTACTTTTCCAGCCGGCTTCAGAGTATTGCTTACTGAAACTGGAATAACCTAGACCCTAATTGTAAGGTCTGAAGTAATTAGGGTTATTATTTGAAGTATGTATATCAATGCCAGATTCACAAACATTATTAGAAAATGAGATATTCCATGTAAATTAATTTTCTGGAATGTATCTGTCTAAGTGCCTAAACTACTTCACTCTGTTTGGCGGTGGGGGAAGCCTTTCAAAATATATTATGTAAGTCCCTGGCTTCTTAGAGTTCATGGGCTAATCCATTCTTAATGTTTCAAAGTCATTATAAACACTAATTATGATGGTGTGTACAGTATGCTGTAATACAGGATGTCCTCGGAGACTTCGCAGGTGTGGCTTGTTGTTTGACCCTATGCTAAGTAGTCCCAAGCTGCTATAATTTTTGAGTTCTTATGTCTAACTTTTTATCATTTTTTATCTCTTCCTTCAGTATTTATTGTTTCTCCTTGCTCCTATGAGCAGAACTCTCTATTCCTTTCTGCTGGGCTTTTTTTTTTTTTTTTTCTAATATATTCTGTATACTGGAAAATCAGATATCAAGGTTGTCAGAACTGGCTTACATAAGAGTAAATAGTCTCTGAGCGAATGCCTGAGGGATTTGTTTAAGCTCAGACATGAACTTTAGTTATTGGAATTTTAGTGGTATCTTTGTGGATCTTTCTTTCTGTTTTGTTTTCTTCCATGTTGCATTTCATAAGGTTTTTGAATGACAGTGCTCTAATTATGAAAAGTGTGATAGCAATTATTTATACTACTTTGATAACTGTTCTAACTTAGTGTCACTTAGATAAACATTTTCCTCACCTGTGGATATTCTGGAACCTGCACACCTTCTACTATTCTTTTTTTTTTTTTTTTTTTTTTTATTTTTTATTTTTATTAATTTATGGCTGTGTTGGGTCTTCGTTTCTGTGCGAGGGCCTTCTCTAGTTGCGGAGAGCGGGGGCCACTCTTCATCGCGGTGCGCGGGCCTCTCACCATCGCGGCCTCTCTTGTTGTGGAGCACAGGCTCCAGACGCGCAGGCTCAGCAATTGTGGCTCACGGGCCTAGTTGCTCCGTGGCATGTGGATCTTCCCAGACCAGGGCTCGAACCCGCGTCCCCTGCATTGGCAGGCAGATTCCCAACCACTGCGCCACCAGGGAAGCCCCCCTTCTACTATTCTTAATGACAATTCTTGGTGCATCAGCATGGGTAGGATGTTTTTAACTTTATTTTTCAAATATCTCACACAGTACCTCGCCCACAGTCTGTTCTCAGAAAATATCTGGTGATTATCTGAGATTTAAAAATAATTATCATGCACAAGCTACATACAAATGAAACTTTCAAAGAACTGTACTTGTCTTTCATGTTCTGGAAAACGCTCCAGTGCTTTTGACACCTTAGTTTAAAAAAAAAAAAAAAATCAAGAAAGACCAAGTTGAGCATATCGTTGAGAAACGATAAAAAAAATTGTAAAGGGGCTGAAAATAGAACTCTTCATAGATATGAATTCCAAGTACATTGCTGCTTTCCTATGGGATTATTTTGTTGATGGAAGAATTTGTAGCTCATAATTAGAAACTCATTAATTCATTCATTTGTTCCAACAATAGCATTTATTGAATGCCTTCTGGGCCCACCAGGGATGCGCAGACCTATCAGACACAATCTCAGGAAACAGATATTTTGGCCAGAATTCGAAGGTTGCTTTGAGTCAGAGCCCAGCGGCCATATGTTAGAAGCATCTCCCCCAGTTAAAACTGACGCTTCATATGAAACTAGCCTTGATTACATTAGAATGATCCCAAGTATTTCATGTTCTGGGAAGAAATCTGGAGAAGTGGTGTCATAATGTTTTCCTGTTCCCTGACAAGTCATTCAGTAGCCCTGTCCAAGATCATTTAAAATAACATGGAAATAATCGGAAGTGATGTCCCTCTGTGGAAAACACTTGGAGGGTGCCTGTCAGCAAATAATGTTTTAAACTCTAGGTTTAATTTAGGCCTGTGGTTAGGTTCCTTATAAGAATTTATGTGTTGAAAAAATGTCGTCTCAAGAAAAGTTAATATGAATCTAATTTAGGAAACAATGAAAGTTTCATATAAAATAATGATTATTGATTCTGAGGTTTTACTATCTGTTCTGCTTTGTAATCAAATACACAAAGTTAACATCTCTCCCTCCCTACCATTAGCTTGCTTTGCCAGTGAATCATCATGCTTTGCATCTACTAAAGACCAACAATCTTAAATAGTGTCACTTAGTCATATCTGATCATCATAATTTTGTAAGGCAATCCTCTGTATAAATTTTGAGTGATGTAACCATTGTATTGTTTATGCAATTTCTTTTCCACAGGACCTGAGCATTTACTTTGTTAGCCTTAGTTACACACAAAAGGATTGTGATGATTTTATAGAAATTATTGATTTTTATTGCCTTGAAATCTTAAGGGAGGTAACAGATCTTTGCAAGAAAACATTTCAGGCAGAATCATGGTATGGTTATTAATTAAATTTAATTCTTTGTTTTTTCAGTAGTGTTTGAAAGAGAAAAAAATCTTGTTTCCAAAGAATACAAACTCTATGTTATTGCAGAGTGACTTCCAAATGTTCAGAAAATATTTTTGAAATGGAGTACATAAATCATCAGTTGCTATGAAGATATATTCATAGTATATAGTGTACATAACCTTTGATCTTAAAGAGTGTGGCTTGATGGAGTGCCAAAACTTCTAAAGTGAAAAATTATCTTAACTATTGGAGTCCCCTGAGTTCATAAAACCAAATACATGAAAAGTTGGTAGTATGTGGATGGCTAAATAAACTTGCTGTTCATAGTGTTCATCAGTATATTTTATACTGCTCATATAGTTATAAAAGTCTAGTCGTGGTTCATAAACCATTCCAATCCAGTGACTTGGATATCAACAGATACTAACGTTTTCAGGTTTATTGTCTGACTTCGAAGGCTTAAATTTTTTTTTGAAATATGGGTATTGTTTTTCCAATTTTACAGGTGAGAAAACTGAGGCTCAAGGAATATAAGTAACTTGTCACCAGTTACACAACCACTAGGTATTAGAACTGGGATGGTAAGACAGATTTTCCAACTCCAATTCTAGTGCTCTTTCCACCATACATGCTGCTTTCAAAGAAGCATTCGTTTATTCAACAAATATTTATCCAACGTGTAGTGTATACCAGGCAGTGTGCTCAGCCTTCATGTTACAAGAGGTACAAAGGCGAATCCCTGCCTCTTAGAGTGTAAAGTCCAGTGAAGAAGACAGAAAAGAGAACAAATGATTACAAAAAACAAAAACAAAACAGTGTGAAGAATCAGGTTTACAGAAAGGGAAGAACAGGATGCCAATGGGAGCCCAAAGCTCATCTGATGGAGGCTAGCAGTTTGGACAAGACATCCTCAAGCCTGTGACATTTAAACTGAAACTGTAGGATGGCAAGATAGATAGATAGATTGATGATGGTAGAGTTGATTCACATTATTGGCAGATTCTGTATTTGCATATTTGCCTACTCACCAAAATTTATTTATAACCCCCAAATCAATACTTGCTGCCATTAACATTACTCAGCCATGAAAAGAATGAAATAATGCCATTTGCAGCAGCATGAATGGACCTAGAGAATATTATACTTAGTGAAGTAAGTCAGACAAAGACAAATACTTTATGATATCACTTATATGTGGAATCTAAATAAAACAAATTAAACTATATACAAAACATAAACAGACTCACAGACATAGTAAACAAACTTTCCCAAAGGGGAAAGGGAGGGGGGGATTAGGAGTATGGGATTAACAGAAACTGCTATACATAAAATCGGTAAGCAACAAGTATTTACTGTATAGCACAGGGAACTATATTCAAGACCTTGTAATAATCTATAATGGAAAAATAATCCAAAATAATATATAACTGAATCACTTTGCTATACACCTGAAACTAACACAATATTGTAAATCAACTATAATGTAAATCGATTGTACTTCAACTATAAAAAAAATTACTGGCTGCCTTTCTCACACTTAGGCAAGCGCAAAGCATCCTGACACACATGTTCCCAGCTGAGGTTGGTTGAGGCAACGTTCTGCCTTCTTGTTTCAGCTCTCATACTGTAAACAAGTGTCCTTTTCACAGTCTATTTAGTGCCACATTTTTCTAATTTGTGTGCTTTTTGTTGGTAATATTGCTGTTTAAAGTAGCCCCCAAGCATAGTGCTGAAGTGCTGGCTAGTGTTCCTAAGTGTGATGTGCCTTACAGAGAAAATACATGTTAGGTAAGCTTTGCTCATTGCTGTTGGCTGTCGGTTCAGTGTTTTGTTTGTTTGTTTGTTTGTTTTGGCTGCGTTGGGTCTTCGTTCCCATTACATTATTTACCCAAGTAAAATAAAAACATATGTTCACACACAAAACCTGTACATGAATGTTCATAGCCACTTGGTTTGTGATTGCTGAGAAATGGAAACAACCTAAATGTCCTTCAATCAGGGAATGAGTAAACTGCAGACTGGAATACTACTGAACTATAGAAAGTAACAAATTATTGATTTGCTCTTGGAGTGTATCTGAAATGCATTGTGCTAAGTAAAGAAACCAGAGTCAAAGGGCTACATTAATATATTTTTCCATTTAAATGATATTCTTTAAAGGCTAAACTATAGGGATAGAAGAGACAGATCTGTGGTTACCAGGGTTTGGAGAAGGCGAATAAGTTGGCTACAGAAGGACACAAAAGAATTTGGGAGGAGAGGGAGATGGAACTCTTTCATATCTTGATTGTGTTGGTCATTATGAAATTAAAAACCTTTGTCAAAATTCGCAGAACTGTTCACTAAGAAGAGTGAGTTTTGCTGTATGTAAATTATAGTTCGATAAGAAGTTTTAAAAAACTGAGGTCTGAAGGATGAATCAAAATACAATTCCTCTAGTTTGCCACAGCAACATCAGAAAATACTATTAAAACGTATTTTACTACAGTTCTCATTGACAAAACACTGTTAGTGTAAAATAAACACTATGTAGTAATTTATGTTACACCATAATTGAGCAGTGGATACAATGGACATAAAAAACATGTTTTCTTTTCTGCTGTTTTGTAGTGCTTAAATTTAATGTGGTTCTTACTGGTTTACAGGAAGTATTTTCTTACTGTTTTTTTTTGTTTTTTTTTTTTGGCTGTGTTGGGTCTTCGTTTCGTGCGAGGTCTTTCTCTAGTTGCGGCAAGTGGGGGCCACTCTTCATCGCGGTGCGCGGGCCTCTCACTATCGCGGCCTCTCTTGTTGCGGAGCACAGGCTCCAGACGCGCAGGCTCAGCAGTTGTGGCTCACGGGCCTAGTTGCTCCGCGGCATGTGGGATCTTCCTAGACCAGGGCTCGAACCCGTGTCCCCTGTATTGGCAGGCAGATTCTCAACCACTGTGCCACCACGGAAGCCCCTTACTGGTTTTTGACAAGCGGTGAAATCTGCAAACTATACTGTAACTCTAATATTCAGTATATGCATTACTCATAAGAGAACAAAACTTTCCTTTGACTTGAATTACCCAGTGAAATGGCATATCGTCCCTGGGATAATAGAGAAAATACGAAAAGAGAAAAAATATAATATCACTTATCTTGCTTATATATGATTATTTAATGATAGGCAACTGTCAGACATGGACGGTTTAGCTGCTTACATCCTTGGAAGCAGGAAGACCTACCACATGACCTCTCTGAGTGTCTCGCAATTCTGATATGTCCTTTTAAAATTTTTTCCTTGTTTACCATGGCTCTGCCACATTATCTCTGTTACATTTCAAGGAGTAAAGATGTGGTAAAGTAAAAAAAATTACTTTATATTTTACTTAAGATGTGTTGTCAAAACATCTTGAGGCTATGTATGTACTATGTCTTTGTATAAATAACGAGGCCATGCATGAGTATAGTCACTTTAAAAATGTAGACAATGATTTATTGAAAGTGTATTGAAAATTAAGTAGCTCTGCTTATTATACTATGGAAGCCATTTATTGGGTGATTAAAATAGGTGAAAGAAATGCTATATTATATGACATGTTGCAAAAACTATTTATGAAAAGAGCAGCCGTGATACAATTTGGAAAAGTAAAAACAGTAACTATCTCTATCTTGTGCTTTTCCTGTAGAAGAGGATGAAGTATAAAATTATTTTTTGTGTTTCTAACAGATTTGTTACTTTGTTTGGAGTCTTTTAGAAACACCAGCTTTGGCTTTTGTAAGTTGTTAGTTTCCTTCTATTCCTATGTCACATTCTATTGCCAGTATTTAGAGTTGTTTATTCCAAAAGTGCAAAGAATTCCCCTCAAGAGTTAATGTGTAGCAAGTGTTTATTAAATGGACAAATGACAACATTGTTTTCAAACAGGATAATTACAAACCTGTACAGTATGTTTCTTCATTAGTAAGTAATTAAGTAATTTACTAAATTGTGCAATAATTCATAATGACACATGCTAACCCCGCTCAATTATGAGAGCTAGTGATAAAAGAATTTCTTGCACGCATGCCTAAATTTTATTAGAGTAGTCAACTTTGATTCCTGAAGAAGTCAGCTTGCCTTTTTCAAAATACTGAGTAGTGCACAATTCAAGGAAAATTCAGAAAATGTTTGAGAGTCATAAGGTAGTTGTTAAGAGTGCATACCCTAGATTCAGTTCACCTGGGTTTTCCTTATGGTTCCTTGTGTTCTTGGACAAGTTACTTAATTTATCTGTGCGTCAGTTTCCTCACCTACAAAAGCCCGTTTCGAGTGAATTCAGTGATAAAAAGCACCTGCCACAGAGTAAGTTCCAAGGAATTGTGAAGCAATGGGTGAGGTAAAAGCAAGAACAGCAGCAGTGTGATATAAGTATTGGAAAGCCATTTTGATTTCAGAAAATCATCTCTGTGGAACACAAGGTTTAACTGGAATACTCAAAATCTCATGTGGATTTTGGAGCCTCTGAATGGAATGCCTAATTTAATGAACCTCCATCTTACAAAATGTAGGAATCGTTTTCTTAATTCAAGAGAAAAGTGTTGATTTTTTACTGTGAATCTAATATATTTAGAAGAAATTAACATTTTTTATGAAAACAGAAAGACACACCCAAGTCTGTTCTTGTTTCAGTCCTCACAGCATACTTCCTCAGTGCAGGACTGGACATAAATAATAAGTGTACTTCTGAGGGCAGAGAATAGACTTCTGACCCAACATGGTCAGCCCAGTGAATTCCACCCTATGAGCTGGAGCTTAAATGTGAGCCTCAAAACCATTATTGACATGTGGCACAACTGTCTGAAATGTCAATAGTTATAAAATGAGTATTTCATAATGCATAATAATTGATTACTTGGCTGAACAGAAGCATATTTTCTCTGCGAAAGCAAAATAATGCCAGCATTTTCTCCTGGGACGCTGCTAGCTGCGAGACTCGGATTTCCCAGTGAAACCCATGTTACACTGTGGTCCTTGATCATGCGTGACAAAAATAGGGAAAACCATCTGTAACTGCTTATCTTCTCCCCATTATTAGAAAATATATATTTTAAGAGTCCTTAAAAGATAACATATCACCTCTATATGAAGCATCTGTATTGATAGAACTGTCTCAGATCATTTTCAGAACTGAAATGGATGAGATACGAAATCAAATAACATTCAGTTTACCTAGTTCCTCTTAAAATGCTCTGCTTAGCTTTTCACTCTGATGAAATAACACCCATTTCCAGTTTTATTCTTCCTGGGTGTGCTGTGATGTGGAACTCTTTTGCTCTATGTGTTTTATTAAGTGCAATTTAACTTTATGACTATCAAACCAACTATTAATCCTTAGAATAAGACTGTGAAATAGGCAAGCTGCAAAGAGATTTACTTTCTAAAGCACAGTTCCCTTCTTCTGCCCTCAATTCTTTTTTCAAAACTCATTCTCTGGCTGTGTATACTTTGAAAAGCTCTGTACTAGGCACGTCGAAGGAAAGTGAAAGAAATAGCTACAACCTATATTCTGAGCTTTCTCCCCTCCTTATCTATATGTACTTCATGATACTCTAAACCGTCACTACTAGTTGTTCCTTAAGTTAAAAATGCATTTTCTATCTCTGTTCTTTTACCTGTGTTCTGCCCTCCTTCTAAGATGTCCTTTTGCCCTTTATTCCTTTTTCTATCCCCTAAAATTTGATTTGTCTTTCAAGGTCTGGTTCAAGTGGTACCTCCTCCATGAAGTCCTTCTGCTTATAAAGTATATGATTAACCCTGCACAGAGTAACCTCTCTTACTCTTGGCTCACATAGCACCTTACTTAGAGTATGTGTCACACATTCTGCCTTACATTATAAGCATTGAATTCATTTTCCTACTAGATTGCAAACTCCTTGAGGGAAGGTCTGACATCTTACTCTTTTTCCTTTCCTCTCCACGTCCCAGCACAGTGTAATGCACAGATGTTTATCATTGTTCATTGGATGGGAACTTGCATTCTTACAGGAAACAAGACATAAAAAAGCCTGCACTCTTATAGAAAATAATACATTTTAAAAAGAGGCCCCTTATGCCAAGGGGTAATTTAATATTTATTCATCTTTGTATTCCCAGTACCTAGCAGGTACTTAATAAATGCTTGCTACACACACACACACGCACACACACACATTTCAAAATTGTAGAAAGCTTATCAAAAGTGCGTGCTGATAATCATGTCAACACATCTTTATTAAGGTCAATAATTTTTGCCAGGCACAGGACCTGCGTGTATAACAATGTGGGAATGGTGATGGTATTTCCACTTGTAAGTCTACTAAGAGATAATCCCTGGGTCCTTTAAATTGTTTCATTTAATCCTCCCAGTGTGCCTACAAGTTTCTACTATCCTTCTTTCACATATGAGGAAACAAAGATTTGCTCAAGATCATTCAGCTAGTGAGTAGGATGAAGGTTGGTTTGGAGCCCAGTTTTGTCTAATGCCAGAGCTCATGGTACCCTACCGTGGGGTTCAGTGAAACAAGGAAGGCTCCTTGGAGAAGGAAGTGGACATGGCGCCCCAAAGAGGAAGGGATGAAGGTGTTTCTGAGAAGGGGCTAGGACATGGTCCTGAAAGTAGTCACGGGATGTTTGAGTTGCAGGAACCCTTTGAGGTCTGTTCCCATTTCTTCATTCTACAGGTCAGGGGCCTGATGGCCTGAGAGGGGAAATAACTTGCCCAAGGTGACGTAGAACGCTAGTGACAAGTGTGAAATTTGAACCCAGGGTTCCAGGTTCTGAGTTCACTTCTGCTACCCATATTCCTTTAACGTAAAAAAGAAAAGAAGAAGAGAAACATCATTTCCTATGCTCTTTACAACAGCCAAGACACAGAAACAACCTAAATGTCAATCAACAGATGAATGGATAAAGAAGGTGTGGTGTATATATATATACGACGGACTATTACTCAGCCATAAAAAAGAATGAAATAATGTCATTTGCAGCAACATGGATGGACCTAGAGATTATCATACTAAGTGAAGTAAGTCAGACAGAGAAAGACAAAAACACAATATCACTTACATGTGTAATCTAAAATATGAAACAAATGAACTTATCTACAAAATAGAAGCAGACACAGATAGAGAACAGATTTGCAGTTGCCAAGGGGCAAAGGGGTGGAGGAGGGATGGATTGGGAGTTTGGGATTAGCAGATGCAAATTATTATACATAGAATAGATAAACAACAAGGCCCTACTTTATAGCACAGGGAACTATATTCAATATCCTGTAATAAACCATAATGGAAAAGAATATGAAAAAGAATATATATTGTGTATCTATATATATATACACATATATATGACTGAATCACTTTGCTGTATGGCAGAAATTAACACATTGTAAATCAACTATACTTCAATAAAATAAATGAAAATCATCATTTCCCGAATGCCTGTTCCACTGCCAGCTGTAGGAGTGGGGTGAGGACATCTCATGGGAACACCAGGGATGGCAGTTCCTCTAGCCTCTGAGGTGAGTCTCCTTCCTTGCCACCTTGGCAGGTGTGTGTGTAGTGAGGCACCTCCCACCTACCTATTTCTGTGGGGGTTGCTTGGGTCTGAATGCCTGTGAACTTTACCCTTTCCCTCCTTGTGATGGTTACAACACATCTGCCAGTTCTTGAATTTCCTAATAGATGTATGAGATATGTGGTTCCAGAAACTCAGAATCCCTTCACCATCGTCTCAATGCAGCCAAATCTTTCACCTCTAACATCCCATTACACTAACAGCCACACTAATGATTTGCAGCCATCTATCAACTGTGAGGGGTGAAGTGCTGTACAAACATCTTTTCAATGGGTGACCGACCAGACACTGCCTTTCTTTAGGAAAGTTCAGACTCAGGGAACTGACTTCTATATAGAGTTTTCAGAGCCAAGGTCAGCTGATTAGGGAGCTTCTCAAGATCAGAGCTATTGTCTTGTTCTTGTTTGATTCTCCAGTATAGGGCCAGGAGCATAATAAGTATTCAGTAAATGTGCTTGGTAAAGTGAAATATGTATGTGTGTGTGAGTGTGTGTGTAAAATTGAAGATGTCTCTTGCTATCAAAATATCATTCATTTCACTATATTTCATGGACTATGTATGTGCATACATACATGTACATTTAAATCTGGCATCTATATTTGCTTTAAAATCATGAATAAAACAGGTTATATTAATCTGTTCATCCCCTCCCCCTTAACACACATAAATAGGGGGACCCCTCTGTCACCTTGGTCTTACCAGTATTATTCCATTTATAAATGTTTCTTTATGAGACATTGGCTCCTTCCAGACTCAAAACTAAGCAAGGCTGTGATCTACTGTAGGCAAGTTTGTGTCTACTCTGGAGCTTCCCAAGCAGTCTTGCTCAGAACTCTCTAAGTCTGACCCTGTTTGGTCTGTAGGAGACCCAGTCGCCTGGCTTTATGTCGGCCTGAATGGCCCAACTCCTACAGATCACAATGCCATGGAGGCTAAGGATTCAGCTGAATCAAGCTGCCTAGGACCACATTAACCTTTCACTGATCCCTTTCTTGTTCAGCTAGGAAGAAGTTAGTTGAATTAGCAAGCTGCCACACACTGGAAAAAGAGAATCAGGGCCCAGGCGAGACAGAACCTCAGAGCCAAAATGCTCCCTCTCACGTGCATCAGCCAACTTTGAAAACATCTTTGTACTGCGAGCCACTTGCCGATTCTGGAAAAGTTTGTCAACCCATTGTTTTGCCATTCTCCCCAATAGCACTCAGTGTGTGAGTCGGTGTGGTATACCGTGAGATCAGATTCCGTTTGGTAGAAAACCAAATGTACTTTCCTAAAGTCAAGGATCATTTCTTTATTTAACCTCTGAAAGTGGGAAGACAGACACCAATTTAGTGATTATACTCCAGTCTAGACCCCTGCAGAAATCCAGCAGGCTTTCCTCATAGGCATTTTGGAACAACCTGACATCGGTCATATCCCTCCAATTCCTTGCTAAGTAACAGATCCAATATGAAATCCAGTACATAGGGACACCATGTGGGGCTTTCTGTAGAGGACTCCGAGTTGAATTACATGTGTTTTAAGTATGCAGCGTGTGCCTTCTTTTTCTGAGATTAGCCAACAGAAATATTTGACTTGAGAATGCATGTATGATATAATCCCATTCATGGTAAAGAGTTCCCGTCCTGTTTAATTATCTTCATGTAAGCAATATTCTATTTATGGGTTTTTTTTTTTCAGAACGCTTGGTAAAAATTTTTCAGATGGGAAGAGTATACTGCTTAACACTGTTTTTCCCCCATAGCAGGCACTCCAGGAGTGTGTATTTAATGGAATCCAAATAATTATTCCTGCATTTTAATATTTAGCTGGTAAAATTTTGCACTGAAATGTGCTTCTTTTTTGGCTCCAGTTTAGTAGTATTGAAGGGAAATACAGATCGTTTCATTCCTGACTGATTTACTTGGTTGAGGACGTATAACTCTGTAGAAAAGTTGTATTTCAAGAGGTTTTTAAAAACCTCTCATTTTTACTTTTGAAGTTTCACGAGAGCTTTGTGTTAATATAAAGAACACTAATATACCCTGGGTTAAAAGCTGTGTTGAAAATAAAAGAATACATTTAGTAGAGGCATGTATTACTAATAGCATCTAGCCACACAGGAAGGTTATGACTTAATATCTGAAATTCTGTTGCTCATTAGTTGCAGGGTGAGAATGGAATACATTTCTAAAGGGCAAGGTCCATATTACATTATCCTGGAAATGTCTTTGTTGAATAAATGTGTAAATATTTCAAATAAGTATTGTGAGAATATATTTCTATTGGGGACATATCTATAGGATGAATGATTCTTCTTGTAATTGCAGGAGCACATGTCATGTTACATGTCATTCCCGATTACCGATTTCATTTGAAATGGTCTGGAAATAAATACCAATTACTAGTAATGTAAGACTATTTACCTTGGAGTCAGATGTCTGACAGGCAGACCAAATGGATTTGGTCATTTTCGAAGCATTATTTTCTAAAGCAGCATGCTGTTTTAAAGTAACACTGAATTTTCAGAGTGGTATATCTGGATTTGTTTGCAGCGAGTATGGACAAACACCCCTATGAGCACGCACTCTCTGATGTTTTTCCATCCTTTAACAATACAAAGGAAAGAAAATCGTATCCAGGACCTACCAACAGGACAGCTTGGCATTACCCATCCTTGTTAAAGTCGTTAGGACGAGGGAAATCAAGAACCAAATATGAAGTATAGTGTCAGTGTAACTGAGGGGTGTTGCCTCACTGGGAGATGCAGTTGCATCATGGGAACGTGGTGTGACTTAATTTCATCATTATAAACATCACAGTGGGTATGGTTGATTCATTTGAAACCCTTGTCCACTTCGCTATGGCTGCACAGCTGAGTTAACATGGGTAGATCTTGACTCCACGCTTTTAGGATTTCTTATTTTTGTGGTTTTATTTGGGAAAAACTCTCAAGAAAAAAAACTGTGTTAGGATGACTTTAGTTGAAGTCAAACTTTTATAAAGCTACAGCTTGATTTAATGTACGATGAATTTTTTTTTGACCTTCTAAATCAGAGCGCTCTGTAAATTTTGCCTTGAAGGGGGATGCGGGGGTGGGAGTGTATGAATCCTAGTTTTTCCAGTGTTGATTGTCTGCATGTGTTTTAAATTATGGCCCAACTCAGAGTCAAGGACAACTCAGTTATATGGGAAAAAATGTTAGGACTCTCCTTGTTTAACTACCATGAATGCAACAACTAATAACCATCTAATATTTGAGTTGTAAATGGAGACACAGACCATCAGAAAAGAAAGCAGAGTTGAAATTGTGTGAAGGAACTGGAGTAGGTAACAAACTTGGCTTTTGATAATTTTTTCTGCTACACTCAATACTGTTGACAAGCCTGCCGAAATTTTAAATAACACAGACTATGGGTATGTAGCATCTGAAATTCATAGTAAAGAGATTCATCTGATAATAATATGATTTAAGTTTCCACAAGACCAGTAAAAAGGATTAAGTATGGAAGGAATTAGGTCTTAGCTGCAAGTTAAAATTCACAAAGTTGACCTTTAGAGGTTGTTTGCTTTTTTGTTGCTGTTAGTTTTTTGTTTTTCCTGTCAAAGTACCACAACATCTCATTTTTAGGGTATGACAACTAGAACCTTTTCCACTTGTGATGGGTTCTCTGGAGAGAATGGTGGATATGGAAGAGCCTGGGAAATTAGTGGCTCAAATCGGCTGGCAACGAGTTCATTTAGGTGATTCACACAGAGTTTTCTGCTCTCCTTCCAGGTATCAGTGGTCCTGGGGGAAGGGCGAGGTGTAAACCAGGACCTTAGGTGTCGGTGTAATGAGAAATATCATCGTCTGGGTGGGCGGAGTTCCCCCTTCCCAGGCCGAGCCTCCCAGGCTCTTACTGAGGAGGCGCTTCCTCCACTCCCCGAGCAGTACGGATGACTGCGTTCTCCACGGCCCCGGAGGGGGCTCTACCTTCCGAATAAAGCTGGGGCGATCTGGGAAATTGGAAGTGAGGGTGACTACACCACCACCCCCCCGCCAGACGGAACAAACCCCTCTTTTCCGCCAACGAGTTGGCACAGTTATCACCCCTGGGAGATCCGGAAAGAGAGCAGGAAAGTAGCGTCGGGTTGCGCCCCTCTAGCCCAAGGGGTGCGAGAGAAAGTAGACGCGCGATATTCCGGGCGCTGCACGCAGAAAGCGCGCGGGCGGCCACAGGTGCCCAGGGAGGCGAGCAGAAGGCCGGGGGCCCGGGTGCGGGCCGGGGGCGCGGGAGGGCAGCGCCAGCGCGGGTGCGCCCGGGAGCTGCCGGCGCCGCCGCCGCCGCGCTCACCTGCCCGAGAGGGCGGGGCGGGGCGCGGCGCTGGGGCGCCCCCGCCTCGCGCCGCCCGCCTCCCGCCCGGGGAGGAAGCGGAGGGGCGCGGTGTAAACAGAGCGGCGGCCGTGATGTCAGCCGGTCACATGGAGCCTCTTATGGCTCGGGATGGCTCTCGGCGGACGGGCAGCTGCGGCAGCTGCTGCTGTGGCTCAGGCGGCGGCGGCGCGGCGGCGGCGGCAGAGGGGGCTCCGGGGTCGGACCATCCGCTCTCCCTGCGCTCTCCGCACCGCGGCTTAAATGATGTATTTTGTGATCGCAGCGATGAAAGGTGAGCCCGGGCGCCCCGCCGGGGCCGGGTGGGCTGGCTGCTCCGGGGGGCGGGGAGGCGGGCGGGCAGGGGGAGGGGTGGGCGCGCCTGCCCGAGCGCACGTACTGCCCGGGGCTGGGCGCTGGAGCCCCGCCAGGGCTTTTTGGGCCCCTGCAGGGCGCCCCCTGAGCCCGGCCGCGGGATCTGCTTGCCTCCTGTCGGGGGCAAAGGCGCAGGGGCTGGACCCCCCCCTCTTCTGTCCCCTCCGGCTCCTGTCAGTCGCCCGGGTCCGCCTGGCACCCGGCGGGGCTCCCGGAAGAAAGTTTGCTGGGAGTCGCCGCGCTTTTGGCAGGGAGGGGAGGGTCTGAGGAGCTCGGAGGAAGCCAAGGGGCGCCCGCGACGGGTCCCCAGGGCCCGCACCCCGGACAGCTCCGGCCTACGTAGGGAAGGCGCCGCGGCCGGGCCGGGCCGAGCGTGCGCCCGGGCGCGGTGTCATCCCTGGGGACTGGTCAGCGCCCCGGGCCTTGCGCCCTTCCCCCCCCCCCGCCCCCTCCGCCCCCTCCGCCGCCCGGCGGCCCCGAGCGCCCGGGCGGCTGCTTGCAGGGGTAGTGCGGCCGGTCCGCGCTGCGTGCCCGCCGCGGCCGCTTCCGAAAGCGCGCAGGCCCGAGCGAGACGGGCTTCTGGAGCGTGCCAAGACTCCCTGGGCGGCAGCCGCAGCGCACCCTCACTTGATACTTTGCGTTGTGGATGGATGTGGGGAGGCAACTCCTCCCCCCCCCTCCCACAGGATTCGCGGGCAGTGGTGGAGGTGAGACGGCGGCGAGGGCCGACGGGCGCGGGTTAGTCGCGGCCAAACCTCCTCGCCCGGCCTTCCGCCCTAATCCGAAGTCCTTTGCCGGGCTGGTGGCGGGATGGCAGCGGGGACTGGTTGCAGAGAGGACTGGCTTCAGGTCCTCTCAGGTGAGGAGGAAAGAAACCGTGGCAAGTCAGGGAAATTTCTAATGGGAAAGCCAAAGTTTGGAGGTGCGCAGCAACTCGCCTGCGCGGTCCGGACAAGCCGAGACACGCAAACAGCCCGAGAGAAACTCAGCCCGCAGCCCTCCGCCGGCTTGTGCGCCAGCAGGTTCTTCGGGGCCGATAATCTGCCCGCAGACCCGGCCGCTGTGAGTGGGGATTTAGAGCCCCATCTGTTTTCGGCGGACAGGGCTCCCCTCATACGCAGCAGTTTTGCAGACGCAGACTGTACTGCGGGTTCTGCCCATCCGTGCGGGCGCGGGGCGCTCGTTAAACGTTTGCTAAGGTTGAGGTTTTGTTGCAATCCTAGACGAAGGACACCAGTTCGGTATCTGCACTGGGTTTACTTTCGGATCACCGAGCTTTGCCTTTCTTCACTAGAGATTGGGTGGCATCTCTTTTATTAATTATTAACAGGCCGAAACGTACTGGACGCTAAGATGAGCAGCTTGAGATGAAATCTTTCTATACGACGTGCCCAGAACAATTTTTTTGTCTTTTCCCCGGTGGCTTGCGGGAAATGAAATTTAATCATTTTTAGAATATGCAACAGATAAAGGAAAGGGTAGGAGACCTCCACTTTCTTAAGCACTTAACTTTTTTTTTTCTTCCCAAAATGATTTGAAGATTTTCTTACCGACTTCTTATGTAGACGAAACGTATGCTCCTCCCCTCCCCCTCAAAAAAACTTTTATGCTATTTCCAGCGGTTCATTAATCCTGTAAGAGTAAAACGATTCAGATAGCCTTTGTAGTTAAGACATTTTCCGTTGTTTTCTTTAAGGCGTGAAATAAGATTTGGGGAGGTGTCAAGGTTAGTCCTTATCTATTTTATTTAGTATGATTGGTGTCGATTGGGGAAGGGTGAGAAGCTGATACTATTTCCCCTAATGAACAGTAACCACTGAACAATAAGGAAAGTGCGTTTGAATATTTTAACTTAATTTTGATGTTTCTGAGTACATAGGCTTTTGCTTTTGTAGTTCTAGCACAAAATGAAGTTCCATACTATCCCTTAGTGATATAATCATGGGAATCACACCACCACCATATCCCCCAAAAGCTCTAGCCCACACATTTGTCTTGGAGTGACCTCTGGCTGCCGGAAGATAATAGATGCATAGTATTGTGCTTTGAGAAAAGTAGCTCAGATGTACTGGCAATTCAGTTTTTCTATAAGCTCAGCTGCGAGGGGGGGGGGCGGGGAGGGGGGGAGGTGTAGAAATAAAATGCATCTAGACAATTAGAATATTTCATTCCCAATATCGTAATATCCTGTGTCTTAATGGGATTATCTTGCTTTGGAGCATATTTAAACTGAAGAAAAATAGTTTGTGGGAAAATAAGGAATGCTGTAAATGTTTCCGTATCAGATTTAAGGGGAAAAAAACTGGCCCAGAGTCATATTAAATACTTCCCTACTGCCTCTCAGTTTTAATAGTTAAATTGGTCCCATATGTAAGAGAGTTTGTGTAATTAGGTTTTTTATACAAAACAGAAACACTCTTTACAATATAGTTTTTTGGTATGTGTATGCATGTGGCCGGGGGAGGAGAGAACAAGCCACCCTAAAAGAGAAGCGTTCTCTTTGTTGGCTGATTTACTGATGTTTTTAAAACATCATTAAAGCAGGCCTTTTGAACTCGCCAAAGAAGAAAATCCTTCCTCTGCGTTAGTTGTCAAATAAGTTTAGGCTTAAAGTGGGCTCATGCTTAGAAGTAATAAATCTTCATTTGAGCAACTCGAGTCTCATCCTTCAGTTTTGTTTTTGTTTAATTAACAACAGAATTCCAGTACCATTTGGATTGCTTCTTGAGCAAATGGAGAGAGCCAGAGATAACATTTATAATCAGGGGAGCACTTGTTCCACTCATCATAAAAGTGCTTTGGCCAAATGTCAGGCAGCAGCCAGTGCTGAAGGGAAATGCGAGCGCTTCATCAGTTTTAGTAGATTATACCCCCTTTGCTTCCTAGGAGCGGAGCACTCAGCCTGTGTACATGTAAATGGAGTTAAGGGAGTGAAGGGAGGCTTAAGGGGAATGTCTGTCCCATCATAGATTCTTCCCTCAGCACAATCCATGTGCAAACACAAGGCATGTTACCGCCTTGAAAATACTGTATATGTGGGTGATAAGGGGTATTTCCAACTCTAGTAAATGTGATTTTATAGTTTTAAAGAATTTGGCCTTTGTCTTTCCCGAATGAAATTTGAATTTTATCCCTCGTCTTATTTTAAGTACTGTGTCAGTGGTATCCCTTAGCTGGGATTTTTGTTCCATTTTCATGACCTTTGATGGGTAGGATTGGGAGAGGGTGATGGCTGGATCTTGGAAAGAGAAAACTCAAATGGCTATTTCAGCCCCCAGAGTGCTTAGCAGGCAAGGAGAGGTCAGTTCTTTTAAAGAAAAAGGATCTCTGAGTCCATTTGTCCACTGGGCGAGGAGGGAGCTCGGACCTTCTGTGAAGTAGAGAATATTTTAGAAGCACCATTTTCATGAGTAGTCTCTTGATTTTACATATTTCAATCACATCACTTTCAATTTATCATACTCAAGTAAACCACTTTGCCCTCGATTTGAATTGAGTACCATATAATTTCTTTAATGCTGCCCAGTTATAAAATAATACAATTTCTAAACAGACTTAGTCCTTTAAATATATATATGATTTTAATATTAGGGTTTTTTTTTTTTTTTTTACTATCTAGTAGATACATTAGTAAATATATTAATAGTTCTTACTAGACTCCTTTTTCTCCCAACCTTTCCCTCCCAGCCAAGTGAATCACAATAAAATGGATGAGGTCAGCAAGTAGATAATTGCAAAGCATCAGCAGTAGCACCTAGCTACTTTGTAATTTGCCCTGGGGCACCTAAGAAAATAATATTCACAAATGACCATTTACTGGGAGAAAAAGTTACTGGATGGTTAGATACATAGATAGATAGCTAGATCTGCAGAGGTAGAGTTGAGTTTTCTTAAAATTTTCTCAGCTTATTTTAGTGATCAATAAACCCCTTGTGTTGAACAAATCTATGAATACTTTGTCATAGAAATTTTCTGCATGGATTCTAAGTATTCACAGTGTTTATTAATAAGAAATCAAACCTGCCTTAACCTATATATTTCATATTTATTAATTTTAAGAAACCATAATTAGATGCTCAGAGTTAGCATTTATGTTTCTCTGCTTTAAAAATAATAATAATTTGGAGGGGTCCACCAGTGACAACACAGGTGTGAATTCACATTTGGTATTATCTCCAAGACCACATATTGACCCTTTGAGGAATGATTTACTTGTTCTCTCTCCCTCCTCTAGCTCCTCCACTGACGATACCTCCCTTCCACACCAGCCCTTGAGTCATGGCCTTAGAGATTTGCAATCAGAGATTTTTGTATCTGTCAGTATTGTCTGTGACATGATGGATCATGGGGTTTCTGTTTCTTGTCAGAGTGTTATATCCAGAAATAAGAGGTCTAAGTAGACAGATACTAGCATATATTAGCCAACAGGCAAAACGCAAGAAAGCAGTTGAAATCTTTTGTTTCTGGATTTTCTAAGTGGCATTTGTTAGCCCTCATCATAATATAAGGAAGAAATATGATGACTTTAAAATCTTTATATAAAAATTAATGTCAAACCTATTCCCCAGGTTTGCCAGTGATTTCATTTTTTGCTTTTGATTTCATTGCCTCTGAAATTTACTAAGCATTTCATAAACAAATAGCAGTTTGATGTTAATCTATATTTGTTTTTTGCTTTATGGTTTGCAGCCATTCTTGTCTCATTTAATCCTCCCTGGGAAGTCACTGACACTGTCGTGGTTTTTAGTCAAAGAAACTGAGGCTCACAGAGGTTATATGTTGGTTAGCCAAGCTTGACAAGTGAAGCGAGGACTAGAGCCCTAATTTCTACTGTCTTCACGCTGCCTCCCCTGGAGGAAGCTGTGAAAATGTCCTGGATATAACTTTGTCTCTAGTTAGTGGAAATTATAACTCTGGCATTTATAAGGGGAAAAAATAGATTCAATTATGTAATGCTTTGCCGAGCCTAATATCTTTAAATTACTATTTAATAAAATCAATTTGATACAAATAGGGTTATTCTTATTTGCTTACCATTAGCTCTCTTCATCCACGATTTTCATTAAGTCTGCTTGTTGTAAGAGGATCTGAGTGAAATGTAAGCATTACTTTCCTAAAGAATATGGAATACTATGAAATGCAGCTAACCTGTGTAACCTAACTCCATTATGAGAGAATCGAGCTGGACATTTATCTATATGGTCCACTTAGCTTTAGGCAAAGGGAGCATTCACAAACGCATCTTCTAAATTTCATCTCCCTTTATGGAGTAGAAAACTCACGAATCCTTGGGCTTGTGAGTGCTGTCCTGGTTGTTTCCATGACAGCTAACGGGCATGATCATGGGCGTATTCTTGAGAAATCTGTTGTCTTTTAGAAAATCAGAGTCAAAGTTTCCAAGTAGATAGATCTGCAAAAGCTCATTTCTCACTTGATGGGGGTTTATTTCTCTGGCAACTGGATTGAGTGGTCTTTGCCTGAAAGCAAATAAGCATCATTTCATAGAGTCTCAGGGAGAGCAGAAACCTAAAATGTCATTCAGATACACACCCTCTTGGCATTTGGTTCCTCTCCACAGCGTTCCTGGCAAATTGTCTGGTTATGCTTGAACACCTCCTATGATGGGGAGCTCACTATCGTTAGAGGAAGCTTATTCCATCTTGAATAAGAAAATTCTTTTTATTTCAATCATAAGTCTCTCTTTTGTACTTTTAATCCCTTCATTCTGATCCTTTCTTTTGGGGCTGTGTACAATACATTTAATCCATCTTTCATATGAAAGATTGAAAGATTGTCAGTTATTTGAAGACTAAGTATGAAACACACACACACACACACACACACACACACACACACACACACACACACACACACACACACACACACACACACACACACACACACACACCCTCCCTCCCTCCCTCCCTCCCTCCCTCAATCTTTGCTGTGCCTCTCCACTGCATTCTGTTCACAGTCAGCCTTCTAGCAACCTTGGTCATTTTTTTCCTCTAACACATTTCAGTTTGACTAGAACCTCTTGAATTTTTGTACTACAACCCGAGTCCTAGTTGTGCTTTGATTGACTCAGCACTTAACCCATCAGGTAGTAAAGAGAAAAGAGTTTAAATTTTGTTTTTAATTTTTTAAGATTCATAAGCTAGGCTGTATCTTTTGAACGTCATGACTAGCCTTTGTGCTACCGTTGTAATTTGTGAAAGTGGACCTTTGACCTACTTAGAAGTACTCTTGGATGAACTGAAGTTGATATTAAATATCCAAGAAAATCAAAGATATTGAAAAAATAATTAAAGGAACATTAGAAGCATTTCTGAGGTGCGTTTCGCCAGTGTGTCAGAGCTGAAATAAGGCTGCCCTCTAGTGGTTACTTTCTCATGGAATGCTAAAAGCGGTAACAGTGCCAATGAATTTCCCATCAGGCTAGTGGAGAAGGTCAAAGGTTGAAGTTATTTTCTCGATTGCTGTGGGACTTTCTACATCAGATTCAAAAGTGTAATTTATTGTTTTGCATGGTTATTAGAAATGCGTCTGTAGGAGAGATAATGAATGTTAAAAGTTTGCTTGGAAGGAAGGGAATTTTTTTTTTAAACTTAAGGTTGATTTATAAAATTCTGTTTGGCTCCATATTAAAGTTAAATATTTAAGTGAGATTTGGTTTGTGAGTAAACAGTTATGACCTTTGTGGTAATCCTTGGTTTTTGTTGTTGTTGTTGTTTGGTTGTTTGTTTTTAGAATTTCAACCTCAATTCTATTCCCATACCCTCGAATATTTTTTAAAAAGAGATTGTCAGTCATTTTGATCAGAGAAATCCAGCATTTTCCCTTTTTAAACCTAAAGCTTTTTTTTTTTCCAAAAAAGGGAAACATTTAGAAAGAAGTAAACTATTGTAGATCTTTTTGGCAATAAAGCAATTTTTCAATGGATGCAAAACTATTAACCCGCTGGTTTCTGAAGACAGGGGTAGAGCATTTTGTTCACTTAAGTATATACAATTTGCCAAAGAAATTGAGTATATGTTACACAGGTTTTTAGAACATTATATCATTTATGCTTTAAAACAGTGCACAAAGTAGATAAGCATTCGTTTGTGTAATTTTTAGGATAATAGATAATACAAGTGAAATGTGTGCTTAGATTTCAGTGGTATATCGAGTGTGAAACAATTATGAAACAATCTGGTTTCTGTATTGGAATCAAAGAAATTATTATTGACCTTCCTATTTCCTTAAATATCTTTTGTTACTGATGCTACGGGGAGAGATGAGAATTCAAGTTTACGTGAATTTTGCGTTGCTCAAGTAGTCGAGGCTTCTGAGCTGAGCTAGAATAACCAGGGTGATCTTAATGACAGATAATCACCAGGATTTTAAAGGACGACAGTGCTTACTTGTTCCTACCGGAAAGATTAAGTTGCATCTTTACATGAAAAAAGAAGGAAGGGAATAAAAAAAAAGCCAGGAAAACCTGCTGTTTAAACCTTTTCATCATAGAAATAAGGTAGTGGTTCAGAAGTGAAGACTTGTGGTTAAGTTTCAGATCAGTTATTGAAGCAAACCGTTTTTCAAACTGCGCCACCCAGAAGTGTGATTCTTTCACCACATGAGAAATACTCTCTTTTTCACAGAATGTTATTTTCATTTTGCAGTCGTTGGGTTTTTTTCTTCTTTTCTTTATCTCATGTCAAATCTTCGGTAGAACCCTGGGTATAAATAACGAAATAAAGTTGTTTCAGCAAATACTTATTAAGTGCCTATTGTGTGCTGCGTTGTTTAGGCGCCACCTGTGTGCTTTTATAATAGAACAAGGACACCTTCCTCCCTATCGTGTATCTTAAGCCATGAATCAGCGTTTAAAGACATGCACTGAGAAATTGCCTGCCACGCTTAACTAGAGAAAGCTGCTTTAAGACTTTTGAGCTTATAGGTTTGTAGTTTCTATGAAGTCCGTGCCATTTAAAACAAAGATTTTGCAACACGCAATGAAACATTAATGTAATTGGATAAAGTTAATCCTTCTATTTATGTGTGAACATGATTCCCTTCCAAATAAGCCATAAGTTAGCTCTAAAATCCTGCCTAAGCAGTGGCTCTGCAACTTTGGAGAGCAACCCATAACCGGAAGAGTTACAAAGGCAGATTTCTGGGTCCCACCCAGGGAGACCCTGTCAGCCTGTCAGATTCTGTCAGCCTGGTCTTCCCAACCCAGGAAGGTGAGTATTTAAAAGGTGTCTCAGGTGTTGCCAATTCAGATGGTCCTCCTCACTCCCTCTGTGAAACCTCGCCCTTGCCTGTCAGAGCTCAGATGGGCAGCAGAATCCTCCAACCCTTCAGTGGTTCCCAAATATCATTGATCTTCACGGTTAGCTGAGAAGCATTTAAAAAAAAATAAGGGACCGGTCTCTTATCACCACCTATACGGATCCTGATTCCGATGGTCTGGGGAGAGGCCAAGGAATTTGAATTTGTGAAAGCTCCCCTTGGTGACTGAGGATCTGACAGGTTTGGGAACTACTGCTCGGGTCTAACCCTCTCCTCTTACTAGTGAGGAAAGGATGCTCAGAAGGTCAGTGATATTGAGTAAGCATAAACTTTCCTTTGAGGCCACTGAAATCTCCTTTCAGAGTGGGCGAGGTGCACACCATGAGCAGTTTCTGCCATTGTTTGGATGTTATTAACACATTTGAGATATTCTTCTGATTATTTCTGGCCTTTCTATCAACCAGTGTGTAGGAAAAAAGTGGGCAGGCTCCCAGTCTGTTACCCCAAATGATCCAAACAGGAGAGGCCCCTGTGATACTTTCCCAACCCTGTATTCCTTTTCTGCATAAACCTTTCCCGGGAGCTCTGGCCTTCTAGCCCTCAGTGAGCCCCGGGGCTGGGTCTTGCCACCATTGTGACCACTCAGTGGGGCAGGCTGGGGATTGTGCCTCAAAAGTCAAGGCCAACTCCAGTGGCAACAGTGATGCCTCTTCTATGTTGCTTTTTTTTCAGCAACAAAGTACAGGTTTTAGAGCCCTGCAAGTTGTGAATGCTTCCTATTTATAAGGTGGTGTTTCTGAGGCCCTAAGCACCTGGCGTGTATCTGCCCCCTTCCAGGCACTGGAATGGCGAAGTTTGAATGACACCGACACCACACTGCCTTTGTGCAACTTAGATTCTAGTCTGGTGACACAGAAAAGTGGAACTACTCTGGCTGATGTGGAGAAAGGCCGACCCCTAACCCTAACTGCAGCCCCTCCTTCTTTGGAAAATGGCGGTGCCATAGCCCATCATGTGGCGTATGTGATGTTGCCATGGGGGCAACAGCAAACACAGCAGACTTCACCTCTGGTCTCTTCGAGTGTATGTTCTCGTGGGAAGAGGTAGATAATACCTAAGTAAACATATAAATGAACTAGATAAATACAGATAGTGACAACAGCTCGGCCAACATAGAAATTGTAATGGCTTAGAATTGCTTATGGCCTCATGGATGAACAGCGGGGAATGAAATCCAAGAATTTTTTCTAACCAGTGATGAATGTTCCGCCGTAGACCCAAGAGGGAGTTTAGAGGTCATCTGGTCTCTTAGTTCTCAGCCTTGTCTGCCCACTAGACTGTCTAGAGAGCTTTTTGAAACACACCAGCCCAGGCTCCACTCCTGGAGGCTCTGATTTTATTGGTCTGAGGTGGGTCTCAAGTATTGATAATTTGTTAAAGCTGTCCAGATGATTCTGGTCGAGAAACCTCTGAGGTCCAACACCCTTATTTGACATGTGAGTCATCCATCCCCAGTGCAGGGCAGTAGTGTTGGATGGTGGAAAACCCCCCATGTAGGGTGGGAGAAGACATGGGTTCTCCTGCCAGGTCAGGCTACCTCAATTGCTCACTTTCCCCATTTGTAAAATTAGGGAAAATTGATAGCCATCAAGAGCTTTTCCAGCTCTCTCATTGTGTGAAAATGTTTCTCTTAAAACAGAAGGAAAGGTCTGGTTTCTCATCCAAGACTGGGAGGAAGAAAACAAATGCACTCTAGTTTCCTTATTCCTTGTCTCAACCCCTAATTGCTAGAGGTGCCTTCATCAGCTGATTAGTTCCTTTGGGGAGTGAAAATTTAAGGTAGAAAGAGGTAATTACTTTCTGCCAATTATTTAAATAAATTTAAGAATAAGCAAGCTTTCATTAATATTTATGCCCTGACTTAGTTCTGGTAAATTAGTCATACCTTATTTATCAAATTCCAACCCAAAGCCTTTTTTTTTTCTTTTTTTTTTTTGTGATTAATGCATTGACTTTATTTTTTTTTTATTTTTTTATTTTTTTACCAAAGCCTTTTCTGATGGTTGAGTTAAAACCGAGGAGGGTCAGGGTAGGGAGGTTGCTTACAAATGGAAGCCCTGGAATAGTCTTAACCATCACACACCACAGTATTTTTATTCCTTACCAAATATTCCAGGCCAGAAACCCAAAGACATTGAGCCTCTCCCAATATATTGTTTGCAGTTTTTTAACAAGCAGAAACAGTGTATCTCCTGTGTTGCCAGCTTAATAAAAGAAAACTACAAAACTAAGTTCTGTCATGAAAAATATCATTGTACTTCCTCATCTGTGACCCTGTATCTCTAAGAACTTGGGTTTCCTTGAAACATTTATTCAGAAAGATACCAGTTCATTATAAACCAGCATGGTGTGATGTAAGCACCTTAACTTTATTTCCTTTTTGTGTGGAATCTCCCAGTGGGGTTTGATGATATTCGGCAGTTGCACAAATGATAAAGGAGTTTGAAAAGTAAATCTGATGGGAGCCGGTAAATGAAATTAGAGCCGTGTCTTTTTCAACAGAGATTTTTTGAGGATGAGCACATTGCCTGTTTTGCATGTATATATTTAAGAAATTGGACACATGTTGATATACATCCATATGTTCTCCTTAGACAGAAAATTACAGAAAGCCATCTTCCTGTAACTTAAGTTACATCCATAATAGCAAGCACCTTCTGAAAATGATACCGTTTGACAAAATAATTGGCAGAAATCTATTTCAAAAGCAATGTTTCTATCACAAGCATAATCATGTAGAACAGAAGTGTTTTGTTTCCCCCACTGCAGAGCAACAAAGTCGTTTAATATGAGTCAAGACGTCCCAAAGTTTTGGCAGACTTTCTAAGCCCCCTGTTGCTGTTGCATTCAGAATCCCTTTTACAGTGGCTTGGAAGTTTCTGTGTGATTTCAATGGCTGCTTAGGGGAAATATTGGCTAAACTCCTCGTTTCGACTGTTAAGATGGCTTGAGTGTTTTCAGAATGTTTTCATTTGCTAGAAATATGTTTTGCGCTCAGGCTTCTCTTGTTGCAGAAGGTTGGTTACCAGCCATCTGATGACGCCTCAGGGTGTTTACAGAAGATGTGGGTGCTGTAGTTATATTTGAGCACTGCCCTCCTCCAACGAAGAGTGTGGTAGTCAGCAGAAATGCGAAAACATGTACTTAAGGATTGATGCTTGTAAAAAGACGTGCCGTAAAGAAAAATGGTTGTTCAGATGTACGACATGACTGACAGCTCTCCTTGTAGGCATGCTAGTAACAATAAAGTCTAGAAGTTCAACATCAAAGCGATCACAGCTTACTCCACCAGTGACTTACACATCAAAGAGGGAGCGCAAAGACAAAGGAAGTGCACTGAGGTATGTTTCTGCCTCAGAGCCAGATGCTCAGGGGGGGCTCCCAGAGCTCCCTTCTTGAATGCTAAGTGATTCTTTTGCAGATCAGCGCCTTCATTTCAT
The DNA here is from genome assembly GCF_965194825.1 of Balaenoptera physalus. NCBI lineage: Eukaryota > Metazoa > Chordata > Mammalia > Artiodactyla > Balaenopteridae > Balaenoptera > Balaenoptera physalus. Next base: position 105,736,396 of record NC_138883.1, on the reverse strand, counting down.
AAATGACCAGGAATATAAAAGGAGGGCAAATGAGCTCTATAATTGCTCCCCATCACTCTAAGTTTCGTTAGGAGAGACTCATCGTAGGAGAGATTGGTCTCTGGTTTCCTTAAGAAGCGAATTGTGTACCGGCGTGGGCAGCTCTAACTTCACCTAATAGGGTCCAGGGAGTTATTCACAAAATAAGAGAGTACAAATTGGATACATTTCAAGTTGGTTGTTTTGATTATGCTTGACATAAAACTGGACATAAGTTTCTGGAGTTGTCCCCACCGGCACCCCCCCCCCCCCCCCCCCGCCTCCACCTTGCTTTTAAATTTTTTAACATTCGCCTTGTGGGTGGATTTTCTGCTGAATCAGGTGTGCGTATTACCTAACAGGTGTGTGTGATAATGAAATTTAGACCTGTTCAACCGGCTCTTAATTAATCGCCAGATCGGTGCCTCAGTTCTATCAAGCAAATGGTGTGTACTCCAGAATGCTAAAGGTAGAACGGGAAGAAGAGTCTGGATTTGACTTCCCCCCCCCCACTTCTTGTTATTAAATTGAAAATAAAATTAACCATGCAAGCATTTTGGGTGGTTTGAAATAATGTGCTTGTTTTTTTTTTTTTTTTTTTTGCTTGCCTTTGACATTTGAAGTTCTTTTATAGTTCATCTTCAGTAATTTACTCATTTTCAAATGCTATCGAAAAATAGTAGCGCTCTGTGTAGTCATTAATAAATACAAAGCAGCTTTCTCAAGGCTCTAGGGAGACCTAATAAACAACTGTGTTACTAATTGATGCTATACTGAGCTGACAAAAGTAGTGCATCGGTAAACAGAAGTTAGAAAGCAAGAAGTTAAAGAACTATAGGGGATTATGTAGACATCAAGGGTTGGAAATTATAATAAGGCCTCTTTAGGGGAGCATTAATTTGCATGTGGCTGAATTAGGACACCCAATTATTTCTGAGGACACTATGAAGAGCTCATCCAGAATACCCCCCAAGTGAAAGGTTTGGGAGGGTTGGGAGTTAGACGGGATAGAGGGGGGACTGAGCATGTCATATTTCCTATAACTCACAATAGTTTTCCCAGTAGCTTGTTAGAGTAGCTTTCTTTGTTAGGGAGAGAAATGCTGATGAACTCAAGAGTACTGCAATTTCTTTGTTCTATACACACTATTTATGTTGGATTGGCACAATGGAATTTTTTTTGAGCAGGGAGGGCAGGAATGTGGAGACAGAAATAAACCTTTTAAATCTTCTTTCTGTGAACCCCACAAGGACATAAGCATTGAGCAGATTAGAGAGTGGATTTATACTGGTACTATCCACCACAGCAGTGGTCCTCAACGTGTGATCCAGGCACCCCTGGGGGTCCCCAAGGCCCTTTCAGGGGTTCCAAGAGATTAAAACACTTTGCATAATAACACTAAGACATTATTTGCCCTTTTGACTGTACTGGTCATTTGCATTGATAGTGCCAAAGCGCTGGCGGGTAAAACTCCTAATACCTTTGCAGGAATCAAGGCAATAGTCATTTTTGCTATTACTGTGGACTTGCTGGTAACAAAACATTACCAAGTTCATTTGAGACTGTCCTGATGAAGCAGTAAAAATTATTAAGCTTATTAAATTTTGACCCTTGAGTACAAGTCTTTCTGACAAAATGGAAAGTACACATAAAGTACAGAGCACTTCTGCTCTGTACCGAAGAAGGATGTTGATCTCCAGGGAAAAGTACTTGTGCCATTGTTTGAGTTAAGAGCTGAACTCACTGCTTTTTTAATGGAATGCCATTTTCTTACTAGAACCACTGACGGCAGTTCTTCAAACTTAGGTGTATGTCCTACATTTTCTCAAAAATGAACCAATTAAGCTCATCATTTCAAGAAAAATAGTTGACAGTATTTATTACTAATAGATTCAAGCTTTCAGGCAAATATTAGAATTTTGGAACACTTGTACCCAACACCGTGAACTTGACAGCATCCTAATATATAAAAAATTTTCTGATGATATAGGTGGTGATATCAATAAATGTGATTACTTGATATCATCCCATTTGGTAATGAAATTTGGTAATGCAACATGTCAACATCTGGAAGAGCTACATAACTCATTGAACTAATAGCTTCCAAGTGACCAAATGCATGCCATTATAAAAATATGCATGGGTGTAAAAGAGTCATTCAAAGTACAAAATATACCAATGTATTTGAATTTAACAGAATACAGAAAATTACTGGTATGGTTTCAGGTTCCATATTCCAACTAACCTTTAAGAAACTACCACTTGTTGAGTTTTGGTGTAGTATCAAAGAAGAAAATCCAGAATTATTTGAAAAGCCCAGTAAAATGCTCCTCCCTTTTCTAGCTGCATATCTGTGTGAGGCCAGAATTTCTTCACATACTTCAACCAAAAGAACACAACAGATTGAATGCAGAAGCAGGTATGAGAATCTACCTGTCTTCTCTTAAGCCAGAGATTAAAGATGCAAAAATAATGGCATGTTTTTACTAACTTTTTTGTTTTGTAAATATATATTTAAATACTTTATGTCAATATGTAATGAATTTATTCCTATTATTTTCAAATTAATTATAGATAAATATTGTTAAATGTTCTCAATTTTAATTCCTTGTATGGTAATTACTGACATCTAGCCCACATAAACAGAAGCTCTCTTAAGAGCATGAAATGATCCAGACACCAAAAGTTTGAGAACTCTTTACAATTTACTCTAGGAGACACAGAAGATTTTGTGACAAAGCACAAGGTAACAATAGAAGGGGCTTTAAATTTATACAGATTTAGCAGATAAACCCCCCAGTTATATATTAAACAAAGCACTTTCAAACATGAATTCAAGAACAAATTTTCTAATCCCCATTTTCTTTATAATGTATTTCCTCTTTATTGGCCGTGGAAGACCATTGCTGATGGTTACCTTTTTGTTGTTTCCTTTTTTAATAAAACAGAGGTTTGGCATAAAATTGTGGTTTATGGAGGCTTTACGATTTATCTTTAATCATCTGCACCCTATGTTAGCAAACGTAGTAGTAAATGACTGCCATTTGTCTTTTCAGTTTGGACTTGTACCGAGAAAAAAATATTTTGTACAATTAGTACAACTTCAGGAGGGATCCCAACTCCTGGTAGATGTGAGATTTTGGTCACTAATGTGGGCGCTTTGGGGAATCTTATTGCTGTGTGTAGTGATGGAAAGGTCTCGAGGTCCTGCTACCGCTCAAGTGATGGGTACCTTCCCCTGAGGTTCATCAGTCACACTTCCCTCAGACCTTCTCCGAGAGAGAAGAGTTTGCCCAGATATCCATTGGCACCTGGAGTGACAAGGAGGCTGAGCCTTCGACTGGCTTCCGACACACCTGGCAGAATCAGTTCCGCTAAACTAATGAAATGTATGAAAGTCCATCCTTCCCCGAAATTTCTTGTGAAAAATAATGGGCACTTAGAAAGCAATGCTCAGATACTTGTTCTTAACTTTATAATTGCTTTGTTGACATCTAACATATAGACATTGACATTGCCCTTTGTAGCTGGGCCATCGGCCTCTTTGTCGTTACCAAATAAGAGGCATGCAGGTCTTGGTTCCATTTGGTTACCTACCAACAGGCCATCAGTTGACTGGGAGCAAATGTATTTTGGCACATTGTGCATTGCCAGGGTCTTGCTCCTGACTTCTCTTGCTAAGAGAAGAGTTGGTGCCCCTAGAGCCAGATCAGCGGCAGAGTATCGGGTTACCTCGCTCCCCACATGGTTTTATTAGCCAATTAAAGGTTAGGCTGAAACACACTCACTGTGTAAACAGTGGTTGTGCAATGGCCCAGAGTGAGGCTGGCCAGGAGAAAGAGCGCCTCATTTCCTCTTGGATCTGCCCAAAAGCAGGAGGGCTAAGGCGAGTGAGAGAGTGAGATGGTCTCGCTTCAGAACAACACGCAATGATGACGTGAGGGAAGGATGGGAGTGGAGAGGAAGGGAACAAAGATAGCGTCCTCTCTCCTTAGAAAGGCTGTGGGGAAGGCGAAGCCCTCACCTTTGCCAAAACGGTTAGAGAATGAACTGCATGCCTACTCATGGTTACAAAGAAAACAAAACTTCCTCCAAATTTCCGAGATAATTAATTCTCTTTGAAGGAAAATGGCTCTTCTTAGGCATTGTATTTTATTAAATTTCTAATATTTTCCTGCTAACTGAACTTAAGATAATACATTTTATACCTTCAGTTTTGCATTAGTCGGGGGTTTTAACCCAAGCATAGAAAAACTAAAAACCAAAAGGCATTTTTTTTTCTTGATCTGGAAGTGTTTACTGTGAAAATTCATCAAGCTTACATTTGTGAGTTGGGCCTATTTCTGTGTATGTTGCACTTCGACAAAAAACTTACTAAAGGGTGGGGGCATTCTAGTACCCTTTGTGTAAATAAGACACTCACAGTACTGAAAATATTCTCTGGACTCCAGGCTTTGGAATTTTTCACTGTCATTTAACACACATTGCGTTTATCCTCAATTTCTTCGTACCACTGCTTCACAAACAGAAGACTGAATCTGTGACCTGACGAAAGGGAAACTAAAGGCATTTGTATACTTCAAATATGTGTACAAAGCCATAAACTATATCACAATAGCCACCTTTACATTTTTCTTTTCTTTTCTTTTCTTTTTTATAATGTTGGCTTTTGAATGATCCAGGAGGAAGGTAGGAGGAGAAAGTGAATCAGAAGACGCGGTGATATTGTTATGGGTACAGGAGGTTCTTCTAAGACTTAATGCTTTCTGTGTACTTTTTAGCTCTTTGCTAAGGGTTCTGGTTCTAGGTAAGGATGGCTCAGCACACTGGCTGTGTTTTCAAAGTCCGTCATCCCCTATCTCAGCACTCCCAGTGGTCTCCTGGCTTAGCAGCCCAGGGCTGCGTTGCACCACCCCCTGTCCCCCGCCCGGCTACATAAAGATCAGTAGTGCCTCTTTTCCAGACCGCCTCCTCTTCCCTCTCCCCAGACTCAGGGTTTCCGTCTTGTGCCCCATTCTCTCCCAGCTCTTCCAGGTGACATGAGGGAAATGAATAAGGAAGGAATGTAAGAAATTCGGCACAAGTATAAGAGCATGGATGGATCTGAAAATTTTTCCAGATAGGTTTAAATCCCATAAATACTGCATGCCAGCTGAAGGCTCTTAGGCAAATCATATAACCTCTCTACACCTCAGTTTTATCAACTGTAAAATTAAAAAATAATAATAACATGGACCTCATATGGGTTTTGGAAAGTAGGAAGTAACATATCCAAGGTGCTTTCTACAGTGTCTCACCAGTAAGAGGTGCTTAGCCCATCTTAGGCAGTGAACAAGCATTATGATGAATACGGTCCTCATCATGTTCACGTGGGGAATGGGGCACACGCCATGTACACAGATTTGAAGTCGGGGTAGTGGCTTCATCGAATCTTATCTCAGCTGATGCACACTGGCATTTTAACCGGGGCCTTTGCCGGTGCCCAAAGACGTGAGTTATGTGATTTGGTCACAAAGGGGCTGGTAGAACGGGCACTTGGATGATATTTCTCATCATACAACCTAAGAGGCTTCCAATTCTGCACGATCCAAGCCCTACCGCTGTGAACAGTAATACAAGTCCTAAGCCTGTCATTTTTAAAGTGCTTCCCCTGTGTGCCAAGTACTGTGAAGTGGATTCCCACATTTCATACTCCTGTGAGCCTTTCACCGCCACCCCTCGGAGGCAGGGACCTGCCCAACGGCCACAGAGCTAGCACGGAGCTGCCCTTGGAGGCCAAGCCTGTCTGACCCCCAAGCCCATGTTTCGAACCTCCTTGCTGCTCTGACCCAACAGCGCAGCACCATGGGAGTCTCACAAAGATACATTGTTCCAGACTCTGAGCTTGGGTGCAAACTGGGGTGGCAGGCTCCTTCGGAGCACTTTCGTGGAGTGAGAGGTAGGCAAAATATGCGCGGATATTTATTGAGCATCTGCTGTGTGGCAGGAACTGTACAAAGTGCTAGAAGCAGAGAGAAGGGAAGATGTAGTCCCTGCCTTCGAGGAGCTCACAGGCCAGCGAGGACCTGAGGCGGAAATACAGCCATGACACAGTGTCCGTGCCAGATTGGAGGAATGGGGGGTTTGTTGGGAGCACAGAGGAGGGGCCCGAATCAGACTGAGGGCTTAGGAACAGCTTTCTGAGGGAGGCAAAAGCTTAGCTGAGCTTTGAAGTGAAGGAAGGTCTTCCCAACAAAGAGTAGAGCTTGGGAAAATTCTCAAAGGCTAGACAGGGAAGGAGGCGAGTTTGGGGCTGGCAAGTACTTGAGTGTGGCCTGTAGGGATTGCAGGAGATGAGGCAGCTAGAGGAGGCCGGTGGAGTTCAGACCATGAAAGGCCCCAGCTGTCGCTCTAAGGGAGTTGTTCTTTAGCAAGGTGACGGTAAGCCCCTGGGGGAGGTCGCCAAACATTTTCAAGGCACATGGAATTCATTAGGAACAATCAGATGTTCTCAGTATCGTCCTTTCCCTTAATCATTTCAGGGAAAGAAAAAAAAAAAACGCTTTTTGGATGTTGCAAAAGACCCTTCTATGGTATGATTTGGGTTTCTGTGCAGACAGTTTGCCTCTCGTATGCTGTTGAGAGATATATGAAAGGCATCAGCCACGAGACTCCTTCAATGGATTTTTGCACTTTGCTTGTTAGAAATTGATTCCGGGACTTCATTTTGATGTCGCGAAGATGAATGGGGCAGTAGTGTTTTGGCTTGCGCTGCCAGGAGGAGGGAAAACAAGGTTCTGTGGTGCCGCAGTTCAATCACGCTGCTTACAGAAGTAGGGCCATGAAAGGATGCAGGAGTGTGTCTTTGATACTGGAAGCCCTGTAGCCCTGTTGGTGCTACAAGCGAATGCTTAAATTAAAGGTTGGAGCCCGCTTTCAAGTACTGACTAGCAAGCAAAAAGCTCAGCCCACACTCATGCACCTACTCAAGCTTGTTAAAATAAAAATCCACTCTCGGCTAGGCTCGTGTCACAGCCAGCGTAATTATGACATGGAAGACTACTGTTTAAATTTGAGAGGCTGGAGCACACGTTTATTTAAAGCTACACTTGGTAATTGAATACGTGTTAGTCAGGACGTAGGCCCAAACTGCGAAGAAGTAAATATCATTGCCAGCTGCCTCTCAGGTTGTTTCTCCTTCATGTATTCAAGATCAGCACTCGGCACTGGGCAGATTCATCCAGAAGAGAGGTGGTTTGACTCCCTTACCTTAGGACGGGTTACTTACCTCTCTCAGCTCTCACCCACCAACGGGGATAATCATGGCATCACCTCAGTGGATTGTTTTGAGGACTAAATGAGATAATACATTTAAGGTGCTTGGCAACCATCACTGAGTGCTTCATGATGCAGTTTTTTTGTTTGTTTGTTTTTTAAGGTTGTAACTCTATGTACTGACATATAGTTGATTTACAATGTTGTGTTAATTTCTGTTGTACAGCAAAGTGATTCAGTCATATATATATATATACACACACACACATTCTTTTTTTTTATATTCTTTTCCATTATGGTTTAATCTCAGGATATTGAATATAGTTCCCTGTGCTGTACAGTAAGACCTTGTTGTTTATCCATAATGTAGTTTCATTATCAGCATTATTTATAGATTTTTTTTTTTTAAAACAATGGGCAGGAGTATGACTTAAATGCCCCTCTTTTTGTCTGGCTACCAAAGATAAAGGCAGAACAATGCAGCTATCTGTAATAGCCATGACCTTATTAGGCCCGTTGAATTAGAGTCCCTGCATTTCTGGTGGTTAGATAACATGCTCAAATTATCCATGTGTTTGGGGAAGCCGTGGTATCATGCTCGTTTTGAGAGCATGAGGTATCATGCTCATTTTGTGATTGGTTTCTCATGGGTTCTTCCCCTTGCCATATATATTTCGAAGTCATTCTCCCTCCTTGCCTTGTATGGACCATGTGAAATGCAGGGTAGCATGTTCTCCAACCAGTGAATCCCCTTTATACCCACTTTATACTGAGCTACTTTCTACATTTAAGGTGTTCAACCTTGCTATGTCATTTTAAGACCCCAAAATTCAGATTACAGATACTGAGGAACAGAGGAGGGTGTGCCTCGTATCTTTTCTGCAGAATCTATGGAATCTCATGCATGGGACTTAGAGGTTAGGCCTCCGTCTCCCCATCTCAGAGTGCTGGGATTTATGACCTCTGCAGCATGCTCTGGTATCTTTAAGTTAGGGCATTATTCTATTTATATAACTCACACTCTGCACTTCTGTGTGGATTATTACATTTTTAAAAATTTATTTATTTAATTTATTTTTTGTCTGTGTTGGGTCTTCACTGCTGCACGCCGGCTTTCCCTGGTTGCGGCGAGCGGGGGCCACTCCTCCTTGCAGTGAGCGGGCTTCCCACCTCAGTGGCTCCTCCCACTGTGGAGCATGGGCTCCAGGCACTCGGGCTTCAGTAGTTGTGGCACGCAGGCTCAGTAGTTGTGGCTCGTGGGCTCTAGAGCACAGGCTCAGCAGTTGTGGCACACAGGCTTAGTTGCTCCACGGCATGTGGGATCTTCCCGGACCAGGGCTCGAACCCGTGTCCCCTGCACTGGCAGGCGGACTCCCAACCACTGTGCCACCAGGGAAGTCCCGATTATTACATTTTAATGAGAAAAGTAGTGAGGTCAGTTTATGAGTTGGCACAGTGTTCTGATGAGTGAATTTTGATAACCCCCCAGCTGGGAGCAGGATTTTGATTGTGGAAGATGACATAGCTAAAAACAACAGTCCCTTAGCTAGTCAGGCATTTTATAGGATATTTGACCTATAGCAACTTCAGAAGTCATCTAATCCAATCTGTGTGCTTTGCACAGCAAGTACCTGGGAGATGAAATGCCCTGCCCGGGCTAAGCTAGTGGCAGGGTAAGGACTAGAATCAGAGTCTCCTTACTCCTCTTCTGGAATTGTTTTCACTGATCATGTTTCATCTGAGAGCTGCAAAGAGTTTACAGCTGCAAAGAGTTTACAGTGGAATATTCTAATTTCAGAGAGGGCTGTAAGCGATGTGTTAGGTCTGTTTAACTCTTTAGTAACAAGGCCATTCATTTTTATCAAAACGTCTGATTGCATCATTATTTGTATTTTCATAGAAAATGGACAAAAATTAATTCCAGCTAAGCGTAACAGCGCAGAGAAGACCTGGGCTTTAATGTAGTCTCTAAAACATGGAAAAACACAGGAAACCACTTCAAATATACCATCACAATGGGTTCAGACTGTGTCAGAGAAGCCAGCAGAATGGTGTCCCTTCCTGCTGAGTATTGTGAAAATCTATCCTCGTTGTTTGCTGTGGTCTCCCTGCGAGGGACACGTCGAAATTCCTCTCCAAGGAAAAAAAAAAATAGCAGGAACAGTAAATAACAACCCTCAGATAATACAGATGGGTAAACATTTCCAGCATTGATTATATAAAGTACTGTTGACAAGCCACGAGCAGGCAAAATGAGAAGGGAGTGGAAAAGAGGACTTTTATCTGCCATTCAACTCTGGGCTTCTGAGGCAGGAAAGAGACAGAGCAAAAGACGTGATTAACATGGTAATGTACATCATTGCCTGCGTAGGATCACAAGAGGGTCCTGAGAGTTATCTGGTCTGGGCCACTCCTGTTACTCCAGAGGAAACAGAAACTCAAAAAGGTTAAGTGGCTGGCCCAGTGTCACACGCTTCACAGCAAAGCCAGTTTTGGAACCCTGGTCTCCTGCCTGTCAGTCCAGTGTTCCAACTGCTGTAGCATGACCCCCCCACTGAATCTATGACAGGAGCTGCATCAGGGGTACAAGATGAGGCTCATAGAGATTTCTCTAAATAGACAGATGTTTTAAAGTCATCCCCAAAGGGCAAAAACTTGTTAATTCAATATTGTATAAAATCGTAAGCTGTCATCAGATACAGAAAAGAAGGGACTTTTCATGTATATTTAGTTATGCAACAAATATTTACTGAGTGCCTGTGATGTATTTGTGTGACCTGTGGTCCATGCTCAATTATCCTCTCCCCTTTCTTGGAGCCTGATACGCAAGGGGATCACTGGATCTGTCCGCTTCACCTCCCTTCTGTCTAAGGATGTCACGCTCACATCGTTCTCTACTTTTTCCTATCCTTTTAATCTAGTCTTTAAATGTCAGTCTCTGTTCTCGTCTCCTTTTCTAGCCAGTGTGGGTTTCTCCTGTTTCTCTTACTCTCCATTCGCTGACGTATTTGCATCACTTTAGCTGCAGTTAATATCTGCTAAATCAAACCATATTGGATTGAATAGCTTCCATTGATTTGTGAACAAAAGGATGCTTCAGCTGCCCAGCCCTGCTCTCTGTCCCTTCTTTGTTACCAGCAGGGTTAACTTACTCAAAACCCTCCTTGTTCTTGTCCCTCTGTTACCCCTGTATTGTTCATCCTCCCCCTGTTCAAGCCACCTCATCCTTTTGGACTGTCGTTACTATCAACACTATCTCTGTTTGCGGAGGTGCCTGCTATTTCATTTACTCATTATTTGCTGAACGAGAAGACCAGTTGTCATTTTTCTTTGCTGGTGTCCTGTTTTTACTTTTACCCATCACCCCTCCCGCAAATGATCGTGAGGACCACAATCCTTATTGTCATGGGCTAAGCCATATTGAGCATCTGCTCCCTATGTGCTAAACATCGGAAGACTTGAATTTTGTAAAAAATGGAGCCTTTGGTTTCTTTTGAGAAGGGGTGCACAACGAACAAGCCACTTTCACTGATTAATTTAATTCAACCAATTTTCTCTACATAATGCCTCTCCCCGGAGGGAAATGATTAGATTCTATATGCCGAAAGAAGGAAATGTGAAAAGCACTAACCACAAAAATACGATTTTGTAAGTCGTATCATCAGCCTATCTATTTTACACTCCAGGAAATGCCATAATCTTGATATTTCTTTCTTAGTTCAAAACCAATCCAACCTGAAATCCATATGAAAAATATCAACACTCTTCCATCAGCTTTTACCTACTTCTTGCCTTTGTCACTCAACAGTTGCCCACTCTTCACCTGCAGGAGAAGCTCATCTTTTTTACTTATACCAGGAAAGCATACAAAATCACACTGACAGGTTGCTGATAGAACAATAATGCGTAGATTCAAGAGAAACTTATATTCCTGGAAAAATGAAGGAAGCTCTCAGATAAGTGAGCTCTGTGTTGGAGGCCTTAGAGTTGGAGGACCGAGAGGCCCTGGACGTGGTCTGATGTGTTCCGAGGTCTGCACCTGGCCTCTCCCAGGTGTTAGCGCAGCAAACCCTGCTCTCCCCAGTGACACCCAGAGTGGACCTCGCCACTGCCTCGTTGGGGTGCAGAGGCTTTATCTGTCCTCAGAGACATTCTGACGCCACACTTGGCCAGGGTATGTGAATGCGGAGGTTTGGGTCTTGAGTAAATCATGTAAGTTCCTGTCTTCTTTCCCTCAACTACATCAGTAATTAAGAGCATAGAAAGAGGGGCTCTTGGTACAAATGAACTTATTTACAAAAACAGAAATAGAGTCACGGATGTAGAAAACAATCTTATGGTTACCAGGGGGAAAAGGGGGGGAGGGATAAATTGGGAGATTGGGATTGACATATACACACTACTATATGTAACATAGACAACTAATAAGGACCTACTGTATAGCACAGGGAACTGTGCTCAGTACTCTGTAATGACCTTATTGTCCTGGAAACCCTCCTCCCCATAGAGCAGCCGTTCTCAACAGGGAGTGATTCTAACTCCTCGGGGACATTTGTCAATGTCTGGAGACCCGTTTAATTATCACAACTGGAGAGAGGTAGTAGCATCCAGTGGGCGGAGGCCAGGGAAGCTGCTGAACATTCTACAGTGTCCAGGGAAGCTTCCCAAAATAAAGAATTATCCAGCCTTAAATGTCAATAGTGCTGAGGTTGAGAAATCCTGCTATAGAGCGTGTTCTTTACCCCATGTTCACTGTGGGCCCCTCACATATGACATCTGCCTTTTCAACCCACATACATTTTATTTAAAAGTACTTATCTTCACTTTTAAATAAAGGTATAAATGGAAAACCTCATTGGCAGGAGGGGCCCAAAAAAGGGGTAAAGGGATGTACTGGCCAAAGAAGCCAGAGATCATCAGTATAAATTAACTCATTGAAGTTAATTTATGCTGCTTGCAGTGGTAGAAAGACACGTACTGTTGAAAGAGGACATCTCCTTAAAAGAGAAGTCACAGGACTTCCCTGGTGGCGCAGTGATTAAGAATCCGCTTTTCAATGCAAGGGACACAGGTTCGAGCCCTGGTCTGGGAAGATCCCACATGCTGCAGAGCAACTAAGCCCGTGCGCCACAACTACTGAGCCTGCGCTCTAGAGCCCGTGTGCCACAACTACTGACCCTGCGTGCTGCAACTACTGAAGCCCACGCACCTAGAGCCTGTGCTCTGCAACAAGAGAAACTACTGCAATGAGAAGCCCGCGCACCGCTACGAAGAGTAGCCCCTGCTCGCCGCAACTAGAGGAAGCCCGCGCGCAGCAACGAAGACCCAACAGATCCAAAAACAAATAAAATAAATTTATAAAAAAAAAGAGAAGGCACAAACCCAAATGTTTAGTGCCCCTGGGCAGGTGGTATGAGTGTGGCAGAGAGAAGAGGCACCTGGGCCACTGGACAGCACATGTACCATCTGGAGCAAGCCACCTCCCTTGGCTCTGACCAACTGTCCCCATTTAGAATAACGGGTCCACCATTGCCAAGCCTTTTGATTTTTTTCAAGAAAATCTGGTTGATCTGAGCTTTTATTGAAATTCCCTGGTTATTAACTGTTAGAAACAAATTTTAAAACTCATAAGCTTTGTGCCGTTGAACATGGATCAAAATCTCTTCTAATACATGGATCTGAATAGGCTGCCCACCCCCTCCGTTCGAAATCTCTCAGTGACTTAGAAAATAAGTCCACATTCCTTTGCAAAGTATTCGAGACCCTTTAAGATTAGGTCTCACCAAGCTGGCTACCTATTTTCCATCCGTTAGCTCCTCTCCACCCTCCTTTGAACACACCACGCATGCGTATGCGGGGACCTCAGCCTGGCTTTTTCCCTCATGGCCATCGCAACTTTCTCTGCCTATTGAACTGTGATACTCATTCTTCATGGCCCAGATCAAATGACAAAGGATCTTCCTGAATTCCCTCAAAAAAATCTGGTTTGGTGTTTTATGTTATCGTGATCTTTACAACTTACCCTGTATTCATCTAGTCATCTCCCCACCTCAAGGAAAATATAAGACTTGGAGGCTGGGAACCCATTTTATTTACTGTTCTCTCCTGCATGTAAACTTAGGTTTCAGTATATTTCAATCACCTTCTCCTTAACCATCCACTAGTATGCACTGTGATTAATATGGCAGTTTCTGTATGTAACACGAAACTCTCTCTCTTTCATTTCTATGGCCAAATTCTCGCCCCAGATTACAGTAACATTGAAATAAAGTTATTAACGGCAATAAGGGAATTGTGAAATTTTTTGCATCATCTAGGACCTTTTATCAAGAGAAAAAAAGTAAAACTTCAGAGATGAGTAATACTTATTAGACACTTGGAATAGCATTAAAATAACTACTTTTACATAGTTAAATATTTGCGTCTATACTTAGATATATAAATTACTATTCTTTGAACTTGAAGTGGATTTTGAACTGTACTCGCCACAATTGTAATAATCATACAGTTTATTTGTTGGGCTATATAGACATTAACCAATTAATTCTTGATCACACTGCCTAATAAGGAGACTTTCCTTGGGTACCCTCTTTTTAGAGTACACATAGGAGTGTGTGTTAATTATAGACCTCTGTTACTAACTTTGCATTATATTACCCAAATGCTTACTTAATAATTTACCAATGTCGAGGGGTAGGTGGGCAAGAAGCTTGTATCCGACTTAACTTCTGTTTTCAAGCCAGGAGGCAAGTGACATTTATAAATCCATCAAGTACTTGGCCTGAGTTCAAGGACAATTTATTTTCTTTAAGTGTTTGAGTGGTTGTTCAAGGGGATGTGTTGACTTTCGCAATTCAGGTCACATCATAATTAGCTAATTTTTGTTGGAAAAAACAGGGATGATAGATATATGTGTCTGAGCCAAATTGAGTTTTATTATGGTCCTGGTTCTGTGTAGAGGATATAGCTAATAATTAAGTTATCCCCATTCGGTTATGCTTTCAGAAGTTGCTGTCACCTGCTGCCTATGTCATTTAAAAAACTACCTTCCTTATTAATTTTAATATGAAACAGATCCATTTGGAGAAAATCCATTATGAAGGAGACAGTGTTGTTTGTTCAATAACATAGGTTCAGGCTCAAGGCTAAACATAAACGTGGTACAAATGGGAAGATATTGGACAAATGCGATTTATCTCATTATTCAGCAGCGAGGTATTCCAAATGCCTAATGAATGCATAAAAACAGATTGCATGTAACATGCACACTGTGAGTCTCATTTGCAGAATTATTTTTGCCACCTCTATCACTGTCTGAAACCAATCCTGTTTGAATAGCAACAGTTCTTGAGCTTCTCAAGATTACAAGAAGCAGCTCCTTTAAAGAGAAAAAAGAAAACTCAGTGTCTTATCTGTGGAATTTACCTTTATGGAAGAATTCTTGGGAATCCATCAGTTTTATCTAAGTCCGATTGTGTTGTCCCCTGTTAAACCTCTATTGTCCCTTGAAATCGGCCCACATGAAAAGAAGACAGTGTTCTTCTTCAAAGCTCTGGTGGACGAATGCAGAGACTGAGGTTTCTGGAACACTCAGTCTCTTTGCTGAGATATTGTTAGAACACAATAGATAATATTCACCGAGCTCACGGCGAGGACACTGCTTGCCCATAGCAGTTTGTAAGCAGTTGGTTGTGGCATTGAATTTAAAAGCCCCAAAGAGTGAAGCAAAAATGTGTAATGATGCTATCATTGCCCTGGTTACAGGGTTCTAACTCAGGTGTTATTCGGGTACTGAGTGATTTAAATATCACTATATACTCTCCTATAATTTTCTGAGAATAAGCATTATTTTATTTTTTTAATTAGTTTATCTATTTACTTATTTATTTATCCGGCTGTGTTGGGTCTTCGTTGCTGCGCGTAGGCTTTCTCTAGTTGCAGCGAGCGGGGGCTACTCTTCGTTGCAGTGCACGGGCTTCTCATTGCGGTGGCTTCTCTTGCTGCGGAGCACGGGCTCTAGGCGCACGGGCTTCAGTAGTTGTGGCTCGCGGGCTCTAGAGCGCAGGCTCAGTAGTTGTAGCGCATGGGCTTAGTTACTCCGGGGCATGCGGGATCTTCCTGGACCAGGGTTCAAACCTGTGTCCCATGCATTGGCAGGCGGATTCTTAACCACTGCGCCACCAGGGAAGTCCCAGCATTATTTTACTTTGAGAAAATAGTGTTTACTCTAGAATTCTCTCTGATTCCCATTCCCCCAAATATGTTTGAACAATACATCTGTTGAAAGTTCAATAAGTCGAAGATGACTTGCTCTCGTGGGCCCCCATCTTTCATGGTTAGAGGATTGTCCTAATGAGACCGAAAGATCAGATTTACGACAGCCTAGGAGACTTCAAACACAGGAAAACAATTTTTTGCAGCCCTCCATTGTACTCTTAACCCTAGCCAGCTCTCTCCTAAGTGGAAGTAAAAGTAACCAGATGAGAGAGTGTGGATAATTCTCAGCAAGTTATCGTCCCTGCATGTTAAAAAACAGCTCCAGAAGAAGATCCTAGTTGGAGGGCCAGATGTGTTACCATGTTAGGATAAAGTCAGCAACAGTAACAACACAAGCTGTCATTTATTGAATCTTTTCTATCTGCCAGGCCCTGGGCTCAGCAGTCAACATGCATGGTCACACTTCACTTCTAACAGCTCCCTAAGTAGGAACCATGGTTACTCTCCTTTTACAGATGAGGGAAGCTGAGGATGGGAGAGGTCAAAGTGACTTGCACGAAGCCACATGGTGCTGTCAGCTGGGATTTGCATTTAGGGGTCTAACCCCGAGGCCTCTCAACCATGTCTCCACAGCCATGCTGTGTACCGATTGTTAAGTGTGCACATTTCTCAGATGTCAGAGTCATTGTCTGGACATATAGTTCACAGGCTAAAGGAATGAAGTGTGTGGTGACAAGCAGGCTTAAGTTAGAAGGCCTGTGGAAGGCTGTACTGAGAGGACAAAGTGAAGGCTGGATATACTTCCAGCCCACAGAATACTGTGAGAGCATTTTACCCAATCCTGAGGGCGTGATCGCTGTTCAATGAATATATAGGTCATTGTTATCAATGTGTGTACTCGCCGTATTGGAAGCAATTTCCCGATGACAACTCAAGAGTGAACCACAGTGAATTAAAACCGATGTCCTCTGATAAACAATGTCTGTGATGTTGCCACACAGGAAAAGCCACGGTTTGAACCTCTGGGAAGCCAGTTTACTACATTTACTGAGAGTCCTGTATCCCCCAAGCACTGTACTATCTCATTTCGTTTTTAGGACACCATGAGATGAGGTGAGTGGTAAGATCCCCTGTAAATAAAATTTTTAAAGATTAGAAAAAAATGAAGCCTCTTAATTTGTTAAATTTTCTTTTTGCTTTTCCACTGTTTGTACAATTTTCCCTAGGCCATGGGATATGGTAAAGAAGAAAAATATATATGAAAATATCAACTTAAAAAACTCTTCTTATGATGTGCCATTTATATTTACAGAGAATTTTTGTAAAGAAAAATCTTGAATATTGGTATAATTCGCATCTGCATCATTCTTTGAAAAACATGAATTAAGGTGTTTTAAAAAAAAAAAAAAAAAGATCCCCATACTACAAGTGAAGAAACCGAAGCTGAAGGAAATTTTCCTAAGATCTATTTATGTAAGTGGCAGAAGAGAAATCCTGTGTTCTTTAGCACTGCAGTAGATGAAAATATACACCGGGGCTAAAATCTCATGAAGCTTCCCTAATCAAACTCACAAGGTAGACTTCATTTTGAAGTGAAGTGAGACACCTTCTAAATCAAAGCCTGTTTAATATCTTCTATCCATTAGAATAAATGTACACTTCAGCCAAAATACAAGAAGTGGAATCCCACATGGAAAACCGCAGGCATATCCAGTTAGGCAGAGAAGCACAAAAGGCTGGGCAGTTGTCTGGCACACCTGGTATTTGCATAATCAGGATCTTGCACATAGTAGGTATTCAGCAAGTATTTGTGGTTTGTTTCAGGAACAGGGATTTTTGTCTGAATATTTGAATACTCACCTCATTTTGGATTTGCTTTGGTAGACTGACTCTGTGCTCACTTTGGGAGAATTTCAACTTCTATGGACATAGTTTTGGATTGACATTTACTTTCCTTCCGTTTTTCTTGACCCTTTTTAAAAATGCATTGGTATTTTACGATTTGGAATCTATGGAAGGGGGTCCAAAACCTTGGGGGCCATCTTGTGGTTAAAGCATCTTCCTTAAGTTTTCCTGCATCTACAGCACTGGGTGAAATTCTTGTGTTCATTTCAAAGTTAAAGAGTTTAAAATTTTTTTTATTACTTTTTTTATCACAATTGCAATTATGTCTCAATTATTTATAAATATTTGCATTTTCTAATATTACAAAAGTACAAATTAAAATCCTGTGTATGGAAGCACTTGTATTTTAAAACATTAAATGTTTTAAAACATGTGTGAGGATGTATGTATAAAGGCATGTACATATTTAAAACTTTGATTATGTCTAGGAGTGAAGACTGTGAAAACATATTTTTTATACTTTTATTTTCTAAATTCTGTCCAATAAGCCTGTGTAACTTTTAAACAGAGAAAATATTTAGCCTAAAATTACAGTTAAATATTAGCAGCTGCTGCTAAGGGCAAATCAACAAATTGTCCAAGCAGCCACATTAGAGGGAGAATAACTACTTGAATCCAGTTATTAAGCACAAATATTAAAAAAATGGAATAGCAGCTCAGTTCCTGTGTCAATAAAATATTAAGGGTGTGACTGGGGCAAGTTGACCCTGGTTGGGTCACATGATTTTTGATTGTTTCAGAAAGCACTTTTGGAAACAAAAAGAAAACCGAAAGAAGAGAAAAGAAAAAATAATTTTTAAGTACTCTTGTTACTCGGTGTTTTTTAAGTGACATACATCGTAACATACAGCCAGAGTGCACTTCGTGGCTGTATAATCATTTTCAACCTAAATCTCCTTAAGAAGTGAGTCAAATTCTCTAGAGAGATTTAAAATTAATACAGTCTCATAGGAAACATAATAAAGACTTGCTCTGATAAACTTCTTGCTTTGCCAGATATGAATGACACATGATTGGTTGATGGGGTCCAAAATGAGCTCAAGCCACACATTCAAGTCATTCACAGACATCTTGTTATAACTTAACCCCTTAAGAAAAATCAACTATAGTAACTTTTGACTATCTGTAACAAAGAAGAAAAGACAGTAGCCAGAATTTATAAAGTCTATATATTTGGCTTGGAATACTTGGGGGGGAATCATAAAATTTGTCTTGCTAAAGTAATATCGAATCAGTTTGCTGTTCCTTCAAACATATCTACTTGAAGGCATTGAGAAGGGTCTGAGAAACTTTCTCAAACTTAATGTGCTTTCGAAAATTATCAAGCCCTAATGCCAATAACAGAAAGGTGAGAGTCATACTCTCTGCACACACTTTCTCTGGGTAACTTGAAGAACATGGTCTTACAGTCACTTTGTTTGCCTTCCTACGGTAGCAATACTTCACCTATGATAAATCTGTCCTCTGGCAACCTCTTTTATCAGGAACCATCTGAGGGCTTAAGCGGTAAGCAAACAGGCCTTTGGGTTGCCAAAACAGAGTCCCAAAGTTCAGGCACAACAGCTCATGCACTTGACCCAGAGGAAATCCCTGTAGACCCGATACATCCTATTTATAATTGGTCTTTATACAGGTCCTCTGACAAGTTTGGGTGTCTGGCTGGGTTCCAAGCACATAGTGGATTCTAAGATGAAATATTAGTTATAAGTAAGAGGGCCTCATGACATGTAGCATATGGCTACAGACGGAAGGAAAACAACTGATAAAGGGGAAAAAACTGTAAAAGGGACAAGAGACTAGGGCATTTAGCTTTGGGGCAAAATGTCATATAAACCTTAGAAGGCCCTCAGAGTATTACAGCATATAAAATAATTTTGTACTGTTTTGATAAGTTTCTATTTTGTACTGTTTTGATAAGTTTCTAATAAGTTTTAAAAATAAGTTTTGAAATACTACTTCATCATCAGGAAAGAGTAAATTATGTTCCAAATACTCTAAGAAGAAGAAAAATATATCATGATTTTAGAAATATTCCATACAAAAGATTTACGATAACTACCCCCTTTGTTTTGGTGTGCTTGCTTGGATAAAACTCCAGCTATGAGAAAATTTAGCTTTACTTAGTAAAGCTCTAATCAGCTGAGATTCGTTGCCGTTTGCTCTGGTGATGCTCTAAAACACATGATGTTCACAAAAGTTTTCTGCAGGTAGGAGAATTTACTTCGTTGAATTCTTTGAGAGAACTATCTAGAAAATGACTATTTGTTTCCAGTTTGCAAGATGTTTCTCTTTTAGCCCAAGGGAATATGCTCCCGATGAATGGTGGGCCTGACAGACTGGAGGACGGAGGACAGAATTTCCTGTGTTTATCCTCCCATCCCAGAGTTTTAACAGTTGACTTTGGTTATTTAAACTCAAGCAAGGCTGAGCTTGTACTTCATTACATAATAGTACAAAGTTAGTTACTTAGCCAAAACACAGTGTTCACTACCCTGGCCCTTCCTGTCATGTAACCACGACCCCTGTGATTTTTGCTGCTTCCAAATGAAGGCCAAACCACATCTTACACATTCTCTTCTAGGGCCAAAAAGCCCCACTCTCTAGTTCCCAGGTAACCATAACGGTTGTGTGCAATTTAGATCTTACTTAATTAAGAAAGTGGGTTAATTTTAGGTATGACTATAGAGGAACAATGCAAATTCTTCCATGGCAACTTGAACTTCAGCCTTCCCAGAATCAAAGAGTACTGGCCAGAAAGAATACAGGTAGCAAAAAAATTATTCCTGCCAGCAAGGAGAAGGAGGAGGAGGAATTTCTTTAGAAAAAAGGAGAAAAAGACATCCAGTGACAGTGGGAGTAAATCAGAGAGTCGTCAGAGTTGGCTATTTAAAGGGTATTTATGAGGTACTTATTGCTGTTCAAGCATTTGGGGATGTTCATTTGGAGATGATACAGAAATATATGCTCCAATAAATCTGTTCCTTGTCATTTATCGTTGAATTAGGGTGGACATACAAATGTTCCTGGGGGGAAGGTGGGAAGGCAACATGTTCACAAAAGGAGGGTAAGGAAGTTCACACTGGCTACATGAATGGTGGTGGGAAACATCTGTTGTAATTTACAAGGTTTCTTCATTTTACAAGACTTGCAGGAGGAAGTAAGGTTTGAATCAAACATAGTCTATGGTAGAACCTGAAATGATGGGTAGAGAGGGGAAGCCATGAACTTCTAGGCGTAGAGGACCTCATTAGTGGCCAGTGGATTTGTGGATGCTGTCTTGGCCCACAGCACTTTCTCCTACCCCACCTTCTCAGAGTGCGGGCAGTAGTCAATGGCACTGTCTTCACCTACAGAGTAAATGGAACCAAGAAGATAGCCTGGATCCTCAGAGTAGGAAAAACATTTCCCTAAAATATTTAGATGAGTAATACAAAACTTGTTTTCAGATAACTGCCTTAGGTCTCTATTTTTGCATGATGTGCTCGTGAAAGAAGAGGGGCATGGGAAGAGGAGAGGATCAATGGTATAAATTCAGAAGTTGTTACTTAGGCCAGATTTTTTTCCTCCCTGTTCCTATTCATGAAACTATCCATAGCACCTTCAGTTTTGAGGATGGATTTCATCTGGAGATGGTGAGGGAACGGAGAGCCTCCCACCCACAATTGGATGCATCTAAAGGAGAGAGAGCATGAAATAAAGATGAGAGACACCCAAGAGGTATCCCATTTTTTTTTCCCCCTAAACACTCACCTGAGATGCCAGATGCTCTAAAAGCGTTCATTACAGATAATGCGAAACCTCTCTGTTGTCTGTGCTTCTTGGGAACATAGATGGACCCCTCTTTCAAGTGGGAGAGATTTGTGTAACAGAAAGAAATAGCAGAAAATAGGTCAACAAAGTCAAGTGACCCACACAGATGGGTGCTTTGAGATGTGTAAGCTGTGGTTCCAGAGTCACTACCCAGGTTCACTTAAAGTAAAGGCCGGAAGTGGAAAAATATTCTCTGGGCAGGTGGGAGAGGGGAATATGGAGAAGTGGGTTATCATTCTTCTTTCAAGTAACTACTACTTGAAACATTTTTTTAAAGTCATTTTGCTCAACAGACGACAGTATTTCTCAGAAAAGAAGCAGAAGAAGATGTCAAGCAATGTGAGTGTTCTCCCAGCCTTCCCTCTCTTCCCACCTGTGAACACAGAACAATTCCTTTGTCCTTTATTGGCCCCGTTCTGCTTGAATATCGCAAAGTCATGCAATCACTTCTTGTCTGAAACAGTAACCTAATACCAAACAGAATTTAAACACAGCCACTAATCCTTTTGAACAAGGCTGTGTTGGCAATTATGAAACAGGGCAGACGTTGGCAAGCGCTTTCGGAATAATTATAGGGTTCCTTGAGTAGTACAGTATAAATAATTGCGGGTTTAAAAGCGGCATTGTGAGCAGCAATTTATACTAAAATTTATATTTGCTCCTTGAAACCAATATACGTCAAGAGTGCCTCACTCCCACCCCCACGTCTCCACCTTGAGATCTCAAGGGCTTTGGAAGCTTTTGATTCCATTGCACTTTTCACTCAGCAAGGCAACTACAGGGCACATCTGGGCTGTAGTGAACAAGGGTAAGAGTGATGCATTTAATAAACGGGCATGAATGAAGTAATGAAACTCTTCCAGCTCTGGCCACCCGGCCTGCTCCCAGGATACTGGCATGCAGAAAGGCCATTTTGGTACAGAGAGAAGCTAAGAAGTGCAGTGGTATCACTTTTGCCTGGCAAGTAGGGCACACCGGAGAAGATTATCGCCTCCTCTTTGGCTGATGATGGTGTGGCTGCAAGGCACAGAGGACAGAGACATGTCCACTGCGGAAACTCGTGGAGATAATGCAGCTCTAAAATAGCCACAGAGACTTATTAAAATATCTGTTTTCCTCTCTGTGGAAATTCTCATTTTATCCTACAGCACAGGAAAGATGGGTAGGGATGTCAGGAAAGTAGGGGGTGGGGCTGGGACGGGGGTGGGAGAAAGCCTGGGTGATGGAGGGAGCTGTTTTTAAAGGGCTCTGCTCTTGGGGTGAATGCTGAATAGAGGCCTTTCTTTTTCCAAGTAGGTGACTGTACGTGTGGCATCTTCTTGTCTTTCTCTTGATCCTGGTGGCTTCTCTTACCCAGTCTGAGAACTCCCCTGAGATGTTCACATCCTGAATGTTTCTCACCAAGCTAGCTAGTGTCCTCAGATAATGTGGTTTTTGTTTCAATTGCTGTTCCTGGTTTCTGCTCTCTAAAACCCTTTTAAACCATATTTTCCATTGATTGTTCAGTGCTGGCTTTGGTATTTAAATAAGCCTTTCAATGGGTCATTAGCGCTGTAATTAATTCCAGCTATTTTTAAATGGTGCCTTGGTTATTAAAGAGCTGCCATATTCTCAACAGCCTTGCCTTTCCTGAAGCATCCCTAAGCATTAGCTGATCTTTCCCTTTTTTTAGTGCCAAAAATATGGTAATTTTTTTTTTCTCCTTTCAAATATATTCTTCATGGGTAGGAAGAGTCAAACTTTTTGAAGGAGGACAGAAAATATTGAGCTGTTACACTTCTGCATGACAGCCTTGGGCTTTTATTTTTCTTTCAAATGATCTCAGCAGATAACCATCAAGGACTTCCTGTAGGCCAGGCCCTGCCTTATGTATTTTTCACTTATGTTTTTAAAATCAAGATTGGTAAATCACAGGATTTGAATAGAAAGTGATTTTATGGAGAAGAAGTGACTGGAACAAAATCACTTTAGCCAGTTAGTTACAGAGCTAGAGTTAGAACCCAGACCACTTGACCCTTAGCCCCTTCTTTCCATTTCTTTGTGCTTTGTTATATAATATTAACATAGCTGTTAGTCTCTGTGACACTAGGAGAGGCTTACCAATTCTAATATTAGCACCAATGAGCCTGGCCGCATACCCTTGGCAGACGTCACAATCAACCACAGCACAATGCATCGCATCCAACATCCCAGGGATCCACTAGAAATCAATCTGACTTGGAAAATGAGCTGAAACCCACTTGCCACCTTGACCTTATAGTAATCCCAGGATAAAGCAGTAATGCCTGGTTCAGAAAAGCAGATGGAGATTAACTTTGATTATTGAGTATTATCTGAGATCAGATAAAAATACCAATAGCTCATATAATAATAGTTCATAAGGCTACCATTGTGTGCCAGGCACTGAGCTAGTTGTTTAGATGTCTTCTTGCATTCAGCCTCCTAACAATCCTGTGAAATCGTTACTATTGCCTCCATAGTACAAATTACACAATAGAGGATTGGAGAAGTTAAATAACTTGCCCCTGATCACTGATCTAATAAGTGGCCAGCTCAGCTTTCGGACCCAGATCTCTCTATCTCTAAAGCTACTCCTTGCCTTCTGACAGCCCACACAGGGTATCCATGTGCTGACCACTTGTGGACCAGCCCTCGATGTCAGAAGAATATTCCTACATTTCTCATCCTGAGAGTCCCCCTTGCCTCCACCCCCAGCCCCAGCCTTTTTTCTTTCAATCCTGTGAGGTTCTAGTAAATGTAGTTCCGAAAAGAATGCTTGCCCCAAGTGATTTATGTTTGTTTCGTCTTTTACGATAAATTAGGAATCCTTTCATTTATTTTGGTTCTCGCCATGGTTTCCACTGCTAGAAGGAAATGCCTAGGGCTGTCTAGGATGGCTTTAACAACCCTTTCATTCCCTCTAGGGTACCAGAGAGTACATGCTAGAAGCAGGTGATAGAATCTCTAATTTTTTCATTTTTTTTGGAGCCCCTGCTGTGTGTCAGGCACTGAACTAGGCACTGGGGATATTGGATAAGGAAGAAAGACTCATCCCTGCTCTGTACCCCTTCCATTCTCAACGTGTGGAGACAGCTAATAATTATGTAGCATTCCAGGGAGTGATAAATGCTGTGAAGAATGAATCCAAGTATTATAATGGCAGATGACTTGGGGGTAGAAGGCTAGGAATGCCTCTGGTTTTTTATTTCCTGTGGACCCTAGCACAAATATTAAGGGAGACTTTAAAAGGCAAGTTAAGCTTCTGTATCTCTAGATATGTCTGCAGTGCACGGTGGCCAGGACTGAGACTGGGGGAAAATGTCCAGTGGACACAGTTTTATTTCGATATAATCTTCCTCTTTGGTACCACCATCATTTTTTCAATCTGCCGGGACCGTATCTCCCTGATAGCTCTCTCCACCCTCAGCTGCCCGGCATTGTGTGTGTGATGCGAAAGCTCTTTGCGTCTCCCTACCACCACCACGGTGAACCATGAACTGTCCTGTGTTTCGTGTCGTCAAGGTCAGGCCCCATGCGGCTGCCAAGCCCTCGACTAGCCACCCTGATAAATTAACCTCTGCTCACTCCTCCCAAGTGAGTGATTTCTGTTGACACTGGTTCTGTTCTTTCATCTGTGAAATGGGGAGGTTGGGGTAAACCTAGTTGGAAAGATGGTAGGAGAGTGAGCACATGTGGGTGGAAATCTCTCCTGGGTTTCCCACCAACTTGGTAATCTCGGGATGGTCATTTTACCTCTCCGAGCCCCGGTTGTCTTGGCTAAAAAGTCAGGGGTGTGATTGGGTGATCTCAGAGGTCTTTACCGCCTGGAATTCTGTAACCTGAAACGTTAGGTTTAGCTCTTTAGAACACACGAAACAAAACAAAAACTATGATTCACGAGAGGCAGAGCATACCTTTATTGTCTAACCCAGAGAAGGAGTTTCAGACAAGGAAGGGGGCCAGCAAGGTATCATTGCAAGGGCAGTAGGAGAAATTATTCGGGGTTTTCTAACTTCCCTTCCTGAGAACAGTTAGTGTGATGGACTCTTATTGAGATTGTTAATGTAATGAGAACTGAGATGACTCTTCATATACCCAAACTATGTTTAATATATTAAACCTTGGAAATAGCAGGTTTTAATTAAGTCTGCCACATCTGCTGACCAAGATGTGGGAACTGAGCAGACACCAGAATGAGCCAAAGCATCAAAATCACTTACTTGTGTAAGTGACCAGCGTCTGCTTCCTTGGTATCTGTCATTGTACTCCACAGTGAGATCAGAGTGGTAAAGCCCTTATGCAGTATACGTCTCCTTTTGCAGTATACGTTTCCTTTTGCCTAAAAGATGTGAGATTATCAAGACAACAGGTAAGGGCACTGAATCACACTTACCAGTCATTTCCAAATGCTGAAGATAAATGCGTCGTGAATCTAGTCTACATGGGTATATCAATGTATTGCTTATGCCTTGTATAGCTATAATTATCACTCAATTGATATCACTTATGGAATCCTGAGACATCTCCTTGGAGAAATCTGAAAGATGAAAAGATGCAACTTAATTCACAGCTGTCTTGTCTTCTTCTAAAAGTGTTGGTTTAGTGTGATAAAGAACAAGTGGTCCACACAGCGCATCTTCTGCACAAACAAAATTAGCAGAAAGAGCAGCAAAAGCAGTGTGGTTCTGCAGAGTGCTTCTCTTGTTTTCTGTAAGTGTGGTAATGATTTCACACAACTGAAAACTTATTTTTGTAAGCCTGTGTTTGGTGTAATATTGAGGTGTTAATTCAGTCATTCATTGCTTGAACTGTTATTGTTTTAGAATTAAAGCAGCATTATTTAGATTCCTTCTTCATCTCTTTTGAGAGTCACCATTTACCTGATAATATATACCTCTATTTACATCTTTTTCTGACTATCCTTGAGAAAAACAAACAACGTCAAGAAAAAGATTAATTCTTTTCCAATGAAAGCTTATTATACACTGACATTGACTTTAATCTCCTTAATGTCCAAATGAAGAGGATTGATAACTGGTAACACTTTCACTGATGTTTTCCAGAAATGATTCTATGGCAAAAAAAAAAAATTTTTTTAATGCCTTTTTGGTGAGCACTAAAGTAAGAAACCATTGATACACAGATTATAAATTCTTAGCCTTTAAATGTTATTTTTTGAAATGAATGTGTTGTGAATTTTGAAACTTTAAAATGCCCATCCAGATTTCAAGCCTTAGATGTTCCTTGCCTATACTTTTTACTAGGTCAAAAGCAGCTCAAATATAAACAGTTATGTCCTTTGGTCATTTAGTTTTCAAATATCAGTTATATTTTGTTTTATAAAGTGATCTACGTTGTCCTTGTGAGTTCATTCATGGCTGGAAGAAAATCAAACACTTTGTATAAAGCAAAACTTGCAAAACCCTGGAGTCCTATTTGTGGCTGTTTCATGATACAAGTGATAAAATATAAATTTTTGTTTTGTAGATTAGAAAGGACATGGGAGAGGATGGAGAGTGACACTGTAGTTTGAATTTATAATTTGAAAGCATAGAAAATAAGTGATATAAAAAGATTACCATAAAAGTATCACCATTTTGCCACCCACCCTGCCTCCAACACCCAGGCGATCTGTGAGAATTCACCTTCGCTGTTTAAAACTCATTGCAATAAAAAAGTGATATTAAAAATAGTATACTACCACTTTAGCCAGTACAACACATATGTGATATCCCGGGAAATTGCAAAACATCTTCTTATCCAAAGTTTGGTACCTCGCTCTTAGAGTTTTGCAACCAAGGAATATAGCAAATACTGTTTTACATTTCACCTATTCCCTGATGCTTTGCTTGTTTCTTAAATTAATTCACGGGCAATGCATGGCGGGAGGAAAATAACGAAAGCAAAATACACTGATGATATGATAGCAAATACCACTTCCTAACACTACCTACCTAAGAAAATAGCTTTATTTTCTTCTCTCTTGTGCCCAACTTGATTGCATAGAGCAAAAAAATAGATGGCAACTGTTTTTTAATGTACTGTTAATTCCCTCTCAACCCAATATGCTTAATTCCTCATTCCTCATACCTTTGGGATGAAGTATAGTGTTTTGTTGCTTGTTTACAGTATAGTCAGGCAACAGACACCGTACATAAAAGGTGCTACATATCATCAAACATATCAGGAATGCCAGAGAGTTTTCTGCTTTCATCAATAAGACTGTTCCACTGTACATATCAAGAAGTTCAAGGGGAGCAGTGTAAAGCTACTCTGCTGTTGTAATATTTTTATCCACTACATTATTTTTGAACCAACCCTATTTACCTTTAAATGTAGTATTCATACTTCTTGCCTTCCAAAGTTTGAGGATTTCATCATTCACTTACGGTATTCCTCAGAAAGGAACACGTTCTCTCGTGGAAATTAGTGGCTAACATTAGCAAATTCAGGCCACCTGTTCATTGAAGAGTGTTGTATTTATTTGAGCACCTAGAATGGATTGCCCAGAGGTTGTCTTTTGGAAAAGTGCCAGCACATTGCCCGAAATAGCAGAGAGTGGAAAGTCGTGGTCTGGACGGGGAGTGACTGCTGCACTCATGAAAACAGTGTTTGCGCGTGGCTGACATTAATGACAACCCAGGGCTGTGCGCTCACCGAACGTTTTCATTTCAGAAGAGCATCAAAACCACCGAGTCCTTTCAAGTCATCTTTTTTTACTGCGAAACCAGAAACCATGCCGACGGCGACTTCCAGTAATAACCTGGGTCCCAGCTGCAGGCTGGATTGAACTGCTTGTCGTATAATTTTCTAATTTGTGTGTAGGTAGTTGTAGCAAACAACTTAGTTTATTTCAGAGCATGACATCAGAAAGCATATTTTAATGCAGCAGTGATGGGTCATGAAGTCAGAATTTCCACAAAATCTGCTCGAATTGAACAGTAACATAAGGAGGAGGAAACGGGAGACTCAGAGGTTCCTCCCGAAGTCAGTTACATTATTAGGTAAGGAGGCTGATTTTAGTTTAACAAATGTACTAGAAGGTATGCTTCCACGGGAACATTGCCCCGTCAAAGCAGTCAACCGGAGAGGCTAAACCTCTGTACCTAAAACACTGTCACGGCCCAAAAACTAATACGTGATTTCTCTTCTGGAACCGCTTTCAACTCCTTTAGCAAAGTTTTAATATTCTCCATAGTGACCACTGTTCCTCTGAAAAAGTGAATTTGATTTTTGAAAACAACCAACAGTTAACTGCGATGAATAAAGAGAAGAAACCAAGCGAGGCTGTTTTCCTTTTAAAAAAAAAAAAGTGACTCTAAAGTGACAAAGGTGTCTTTCTCATCTCATCTCATTGGCACTGAGAGCAGTTGCCAAAGAAGGGACTCAAAGTAGTCCTGTGGCAATGACAACATCACTACTTTGAAGATCAGTCCTTATTCTGGGGTAGAGGCTGGTGCCAGTGATCTTGCTGGAAGAAAATACTGGCCGCTCATTTTCTTCTTCCAGAATATTAATATGGTAGATAATGGCCACAACAGAAACAAAGGATGGTCAAAAGCCATCCTCTGCCACAGCACAGGAGCACCTCCACGCATCCAGTATGTGCCCAGGATCCAGACGACCTTACCCTGATCGTACGTGTTTTCGGTTGTGTCAGAATTACTATTCCCCTGACTAACAGAATTGTACAGCAAGTGGCAAGGGTGGGAAGTCGAATGGAGGAAAAACAAAAGGGAAACTCCTGCCCAGGAGGACCATGGAATGGTGACTTTCATTGTCATAATCTGATGGTGGTCACAGGAGAATTCTGACTGCAGCCACCAGTTGAGAAATCACTAAGATGAAGCAGGGTTTGGTTGTGGGGCAGCTCGGTGCTTTTACTGCAGTCAACATAGAGTTCCCTGGTTCCGGGCTGGGCGAACCTCACCTACTCGGCAGGGTTCAAGACAAGGGCACCCTGGGGAATTTGATGGAAACGTGAGTTGTGGCATTGAAGTTTTCTCCACGAGAAGTCCTTTGGAACTGCCCATGTTTTATCCTGTTTTGCAGTTTGATGTGTTTGGGGGTATAAAAATGGGCTTTCTTAAAGTTTCCTTTCTTTTAATGTCTATGAAATGCTACTGGATGATATGCAGAAATGCTACCTATCTTCTTGTCCCTATGCCTTTCTCGCAGGGGTTGTTTTGACTTGTTGCAGATGGAGAAAAACAACCACACGGGAGTGAAGTGAGCGGCCGCAGAGTCCTGGAGGGAGGCACTCTTACACCTGCCCCTCATGATCTCAAACCCCTCGGCCCACTAAGCCCACCGCTAAAGTCTTTGTGACTAATCTCCCCCAGTTTAGCAATTACTCTCTCCACAGACTGACCAAACATTAATTCAAATAACAATTAATACGAATTTAAATTCCTAGAATATTAAAATACATCATTCGTTTACGAACTAAAACCGTCGGGGTTTTTAGCTTTCTCCTATATCATCCTTTCTTCCTCCCGTCTCGCGATTGTAGTTGAATAGAACGTGGGCCTGATAAAGTCAGCAGGGATGGAGAAACCACACAGCTGTTTATCAGATTAGAAGAGGAGTGAAAAAACTTGGTATCCGGTGGGGTGAAGGCTCCCCAGCCCTTTGACCCCTTGACGTACGTTAGGCTAAAGGCAGCCTGATCACCACTTTCAAATTTTGGTTTTCTCCATTTTAATCTCTTCCTGAAAGCCCCTTTAAGGAAAGCCCCTGGAATGACGCAATATAAAAGTCACACAGACCTTTTTTTTTTTTTAAACATCTTTATTGGAGTATAATTGCTTTATAATGGTGTGTTAGTTTCTGCTTTATAACAAAGTGAATCAGTTATACATATACATATGTCCCCATATCTCTTCCCTCTTGCGTCTCCCTCCCTCCCACCCTCCCTATCCCATCCCTCTAGGTGGTCACACAGCATCGAGTTGATCTCCCTGTGCTATGCGGCTGCTTCCCACTTTCCCACTAGCTATCTATTTTACATTTGGTAGTGTATATATGTTCATGCCACTCTCTCACTTTGTCCCAACTTTTACCCTTCCCCCTCCCCGTATCCTCAAGTCCATTCTCTAGTAGGTCTGTGTCTTTATTCCCGTCTTGCTCCTGGGTTCTTCATGACCTTTTTTTTTTTTTTTTTTTTTAGGTTCCATATATATGTGTTAGCATACGGTATTTGTTTTGCTCTTTCTGACTTACTTCACTCTGTATGACAGACTCTAGGTCCATCCACCTCACTACAAATAACTCAATTTTGTTTCTTTTTATGTGAGTAATATTCCATTGTATATATGTGCCACATCTTTATCCATTCATCTGTTGATGGACACTTAGGTTGCTTCCATGTCCTGGCTATTGTAAATAGAGCTGCAATGAACATTTTGGTACATGACTCTTTTTGAATTATGGTGTTCTCAGGGTATATGCCCAGTAGTGGGATTGCTGGGTCGTATGGTAGTTCTATTTTTAGTTTTTTAAGGAACCTCCATACTGTTCTCCATAGTGGCTATATGAATTTACATTCCCACCAACAGTGCAAGAGGGTTCCCTTTTCTCCACACCCTCTCCAGCACTTATTGTTTGTAGATTTTTTTATGATGGCCATTCTGACAAGTGTGAGATGATATCTCATTGTAGTTTTGATTTGCATTTCTCTAAAGATTAATGATGTTGAGCATTCTTTCATGTGTTTGCTGGCAATCTGTATATCTTCTTTGGAGAAATGTCTATTTAGGTCTTCTGCCCATTTTTGGATTGGGTTGTTTTTTGGATATTGAGCTGCATGAGCTGCTTGTAAATTTTGGAGATTAATCCTTTGTCAGTTGCTTCATTTGCAAATATTTTCTCCCATTCTGAGGGTTGTCTTTTCGTCTTGTTTATGGTTTCCTTTGCTGTGCAAAAGCTTTGAAGTTTCATTAGGTCCCATTTGTTTATTTTTGTTTTTATTTCCATTTCTCTAGGAGGTGGGTCAAAAAGGGTCTTGCTGTGATTTATATCATAGACTGTTCTGCCTATGTTTTCCTCTAAGAGTTTGATAGTGTCTGGCCTTACATTTAGGTCTTTAATCCATTTTGAGTTTATTTTTGTGTATGGTGTTAGGGAGTGTTCTAATTTCATTCTTTTACATGTAGCTGTCCAGTTTTCCCAGCACCACGTATTGAAGAGGCTGTCTTTTCTCCACTGTATATTCTTGCCTCCTTTATCAAAGATAAGGTGACCATATGTGTGTGGGTTTATCTCTGGGCTTTCTCTCCTGTTCCATTGATCTATATTTCTGTTTTTGTGCCAGTACCATACTGTCTTGATTACCGTAGCTTTGTAGTATAGACAAAGACCTTTTTAAATCATTGCACTCTCTATGCCTGAGAACTCCCTGCCTTACTGATGACATTATGTTTTTGCAAAGTGCCCTGAACTTTGGTATAGGTTCTCAAAGAATATCTGTAAAATTATGCCCGAAGAAAACATTCTTTGAAATGAATTAGTAATGTCCAAAAGTCAAGAAAGAAAGGAAGGAAGGGAAGAAAGGAAAATAATAAATTCACTTTAAAATGAACTGTACTGTCTAATTGGGCAATGAAGTGTATCTCTTGAGCACAATTTAGCTCGACAGACCAGAAGAGGGGAAAGGATTGTTCTTTCATAGATGAAGTAATTCACTCTCAAGAAACATTTTGAAATGGACTGATATTTCTCTGGAAGAGTTACCTGCTTTGGTAAATTTTATGGTAAAGTAATCAGTTCATCTTGTCTAACTGACAACTCAAAAAGCTGATTCCAAGAACAGGAAATTGGCTTCAATAGAAATACTATTTGTTTATTTTAGAGGGTGGGGATGGGTAAGGACCTGGTCAAGCTTATTCTCCTGACTTATTTTAAAGGATGTTTTAAATGAATAATAACTCCTCATAAGTCATCCTTTTGATTATTGGTGGGTGTGTTTGAGGTGTGACTGATTTTTTAAACCTACCAAGGTTATGCACCTAAAAGAATCCTATTCCATTCAGAATTTCAATTTGAAAGTCTGTACACTTATTCAACTTATTTTTTTCTAAGCCTTAATTTTTTTTGAGCTCCATTTTTTGGAATTGCTTTCAGTGACTGGTTTGGTTTCCCTTTAAATAACAGGGAAGGCAAGATCAGGGCAGGTCATGGTGAGTAGTTAGGTTGATTTTCCTGGAGCACTGGAATGACTCCAGTCACCCCTCTGGGCATTGGTTCCTCAACATCTCACAGGGAAGGCTCTTGTCTGATGAGTACATTTTGGTGTTACCACCAGACCTTGCTTCAGAATTTACTTCTCTATGTCCTAATGGTCCCTGACATGGCCTTGGACTTGGTCCTTGACATTTAATGCCTTAGACAGTTATAGCTGGGAACCATGTAGCTTGAGAGCCTAAAATGCTTCATTGGTGGAGATGCTTTTGTTTTGAAAAACACATATCAATGGGAAATAGATTTGCATTACTGATGCTACCTGCCAAGGGCTTTGCCTCTATGGATTTAAAGCAAAAGCGTACCTATTGTGGGCTTGGACGAGAGAGAAAAAAATAAAAAGCAACTAAGCCCCTGCACAACCAAATAAATAAATAAATATGTGAAAAAAAACCCACCTAATTTGGTCCCAGAACCGTCAATTGAAATTGTTTACCTTGAAAGGAGAAAAAAATACTTTATTTTCCATTCACACCATTTTAGCATTGTGCTGCCCTGTCTCTTCTGTCAATATACGGCAGGGTGTGGTATTGAAAGGAATTCTCTTAGATAGTAATAAACACTATTTTTTTTTTTTTTTAGTAAGGCCAAAAAAGGAGGGGGCAGGTGTGTAGAAACAGAGTGTTCTAGCTCCAATGGGTATTCTGCCAGAGCTTTTACTCTGGACCTTGACGAGAACATTTCAGTGTGTTCCCTTGTCTAAACCAAAATGCAATTAAAATGGACAAAGTGGTTGCCAGATGGGCTTCTCTTCCACATTCTATGACTACTTTTCCTGACTAGTGACACCTGGTGGGTTTCGCCATTGACGAGATCCCAACTGTTGGGGAAATGACTGTTCAACTCACTCGCAATCATCATATCACTGTGTAACATAGCAGGACCGGATCTGGCAGTTTATCTGGTGCAACACTACACCTAGGGGCAGGGAGTATCGACAGTATTCCCTAAGAGGGAAGCTGAGCCCTGGAGAAAGAAGGTCACAAAGTTTCACACATGTCTGGTAAATTTCACTTGTTAGCAGGTAGATTTAGAAGCTTCCCTACTTCACCACACAGCTTTTAGAAGCCTGGCTCCCACTTCCTCTGCTTACCACCTCTTCAATATGCCAGCCTTGCTGTGGGCTTTACTTAGAAAGTGGGGAGCTGCTTAATACCCAGTGGTTTCTTTCCATCATGCTTTGTACCTGCTTAGTGTTACTTCTCATATTAGACCTCTGCATTAGAAACAAAGCCCCTGGGACTTCCCTGGTGGTGCACTGGTTAAGAATCCACCTGCCAGTTCAGGGGACACGGGTTCAAGCCCTGGTCCGGGAAGATCCCACATGCCGCGGAGCAACTAAGCCCGTGAGCCACAACTACTGAGCCTGCGCTCTAGAGCCCGCGAGCCACAACTACTGAAGCCCGCGCACCTAGAGCCTGTGCTCTGCAACAAGAGAAGCCACCGCACTGAGAAGCCCGCGCACCGCAACAAAGAGTAGCCCCCGCTACTAGAGAAAACCCACACGCAGCAGTGAAGCCCCAACACAGCCAAAGATAAAATAAATTTTAAAAAATAAATTAATTTTAAAAAATTTAAAAAAGAAAGCCACTGAACTCCATGTCTTTATCTGAAAGGAATATAATGACCTATCCCTCTTCAATCTTCTTGCTCATTCCCGCAACTCCAGTAGCAGCTCTTGCCAAATACTACTGTCCTTGAAAGATAGGTGGTGATGGTGATGATGATGATAGCTAATATTTATTGACCCCTTACTATGTGCTATGCACTGATTCTATAAGCACTTAGTTACCCTATAATAAGGACGTAGGGGTCATTTTAAAGGCTAGGAAAATAAGGCACAGAGATTAAGAAAGCTGTCCAAGTTCACATAGCTAGTAAGTGACAGGGCAGGGATTCAACCCCAGCCTCTAGCGCTTGCAAAGTGATCCTCTCCACTTTACTTCAAGGTTGTACTTTTCTTTCTTCTTTAAAAAAAGTGTCCACTATCATCCTTAATTCACATACAGTGAAGCTAATGTAACAAGATGATGTGGGCCAGTGGGTTCCGTGTACCCTCTTGGCATCCCTGGTACCTAGTCGTGCAGGCTCCCAGCAAGTGGTGGTAGGACTTAACAGCTGGAGAGACCTGTGTGTAAGGGTGTGGAACGTGTGTGTGTGTGTGGTGATTTAAGATGGTAGCAGCCATTGGCATTAAAAAGGACCTGCTATTCTGAGCTCTGGCTGTGACAGTAAGATGTGCCTGTAGCAGCTGTTAGCAATCAGAGTGTGTTTCCATCTGATGTGAAATGTGCTGCCATCACTTGTGAAGTGGATTTCAAAACCTCGCCGTCCTGAAGTACCAAAGTGTGTGAATGGTGCGCTTTTACTGCAAATTAGAAAGATTCACTTATTCCAGTGATAGTGTCACACTCACTCAAGCTCTCTTTAAGTGACAAAGACGCACATTGCCAAGTGCTGGCTAGCTGATAGGCATATGTGCAGGACAGTCATAAAATGTCATCTGAAATGTTTGTCTGCAGGCAAAAGAAGCTCCTCAGATTGGAGGAGCAGAAACTGAAAATGGAAGAGGAAGGACAGTGTTGTGAACCTTATTTTGCTATCTTTCCACAGCTGTGGCGTTCTTACCCCACCCCTAGTGCATGACTTACATAAAGATAGTTTCAAGGTGAACCCCCAAGATATACATTTTCTTTTGTAGGGAAGAATGACATTTATTAGGTGTTAACGGTCTGGGAATTGATGCTTAGATGTCAGACCTTCTTAAAATAAATCTGACAATCTCTAAGCTTGGGCCAGAGCATCCCTTCTCCTCCTGTCTCGCAACTACTTAATATCCTCAAGGCTCTGCTGCCTTTTTCTGTATTTCCCTTTCCAGTGAAGAAATAGCTAGAAGCTCCTGCTTTCCCCCCTTGGGAATAGACATAGAAAACAACCCTACTTAAGCTATCAGCCCATATTGTTATCCATTGTCTAGTTGACGTTATATATTATAACTAAGAATGGAAACATTTCTTTAATAAGCAAGTTTAAAGAACACGCATTTAGATAGTCAGAAAAAAGTCCTCCGGGCATTGGTCTGGTCATTCCTGTGTCCGACTGAACTGGTTGTCTTAGAAAAGCATTATAAAAGAGAATTTTTAAAAACTTACCATTGACCTGCAGTCCAGAAATACATCTCTGATGTTTTCGAAGG
This sequence comes from Balaenoptera physalus, assembly GCF_965194825.1. NCBI lineage: Eukaryota > Metazoa > Chordata > Mammalia > Artiodactyla > Balaenopteridae > Balaenoptera > Balaenoptera physalus. The sequence goes on along the minus strand of NC_138883.1, from coordinate 105,700,758 downwards.
CTGAGAACTTGCCATATCTGTTGTTTAGACATCATTGGCTATGTCCTGGAAATTGGAGGTGGAGAACCTAGTAGAATTTGTCTTCTAGGAATTGGTCACTCATCCTTCAAGATCTTAGAATCTTAAAACGATTAGTATGACAACATCTACACTTCTGCTTCTGGCAAGTCTAAATGATTTGCTTGTGATTTTTAATAAAAAGCAGGCCTTTCCCTGGTCTCTTGCCCAGAGTTCCATTCTGCCTATTAATTCTAGGGAGACTTTGTGAAGTGGGAAACAGCACAAAGGTAGAATGGGGATCTGGGCTGTGAGATAATCCTCTTAGCCATCCTCACCCACTAAAATGATCTGTGGACCAAGACATTTTTGGTATCACCAGTCTGTGTTCCTGTGGCTGTGGACGTGTTGTCATCTTAGTCCTCAGTGGCTTAACATAGAGGAAAGCAAATGTGTTTTCAAGGTTTAAAGTTACAAGTTATTCCCAATTTTTTTGCCATGAATCCAAACAGTTTGGTTGGGGAATATTTCTTAAATGACATGGTCTAATATTCAATGAACAGTAATTGATCTTCACAAAAACTACCTAAGCTAATGGAAAGAAGCAATAGGTTCCTCTGCCTGGTGAGCTATGATGACTTAACCTGGATTCTTGTTATTTTGACCCACTTCTGCACATCTTCAGCAGGTGATGTCACCGTTAAGGAGGATAGAAACTGTGCAGTTAGAGTTAGCAATCAGTAGCTGACTTTTTAGGCAGGAGACTTTGGCCCTTTAAAGAGAATTCTGAGACAAACAGAATATTTTGGCTGATTTATTCAGTGAACTATGATGCTATGTGCCAAGCATACAATGGACCAGACTCATAGGAAGCCATAGAACAAATAGATTTAAACAGATATCCTACTTGTTTTTTTGATTATTTATTAATTTATTTATTTTTGGCTGTGTTGGGTCTTCGTTTCTGTGCGAGGGCTTTCTCCAGTTGCGGCAAGCGGGGACCACTCCTCATCGCGGTGCGCGGGCCTCTCACCATCGCGGCCTCTCTTGTTGCGGAGCACAGGCTCCAGACGCGCAGGCTCAGTGATTGTGGCTCACGGGCCCAGTTGCTCCGCGGCATGTGGGATCTTCCCAGACCAGGGCTCGAACCCGTGTCCCCTGCATTGGCAGGCAGATTCTCAACCACTGCGCCACCAGGGAAGCCCTCCTACTTGTTTTAAGACCCACTTCTGTGTCAATGGATTTTTCTGTCTTTGGACTTTGGAATTGAATCACCAGGTTTGTTTCTTTTTGTAACATTCTGTGTATCCATTGAAAAACTACAATCTTGTAAATTGAAGTACCAAGATCATACAGTGTACCTATAAGTTGAGGTGTGCATAGGCAGGTGCAAAGTTAAGAGGGCTGTAAAATGGAGTGCTTATCTCTTGGGCTTAGGTGTGAGAATTTGGGGGTAATGGTGTAAAGTAAGGTTATTTCATAAAACGCAGTAAGAGTAATTTTGATGTTTTTGGTAAAGCAGAAACTAGATAAGATCTCCAGATTTGGTTTGGTTTTAAAGATGTTCTTTTCTGTTGTTGTGAAAAACAGACTTTGAATGATGAAAGCAAAGAGCTGACCCCATTGCTCTCAACTGTGAGCAAAGGAAGACGTAACCTAAATGTGGCACAATTGCTCTTGTTAAGGGGAAAAAAGGGATTGGTATCTAGAGTGAGGTTGATCGCTAGAAAAGATTAGCTGCAGTTCTGTGAGTCAGATGACATCTTTTTGGGTCTAGTATTATCCAGAATTATATAAGGGACACATACCTATTGTTGGAAAAGAAGTTTTTAAGAAACTCTCTTGATCATAATCTAACAACTTAGTAAGATAAGATGGATTCTTTTTCCTGCTGATATGAAATGGCTTAACCCACCCTGAGAGATTCAAGAGAAAGATTAGACATTTCTGATTTCAAGGTTCAAGAAAATCTGCAAGAACTTCATATTGAAAAAAATGTAGTCAATTCTAGAATCTTAGAAGGACCTTGAGAATAATTGAGAATAATTGGCTGAATGGCCAGTTACCTTTGTCTTAGTCCCTGATTTCACATAACCCCAGAAATCCTCAACAAGGCTGCTCCGTTGTTCACAAAAGTGATAGAGATTAGATTAGGAAAGACCAAAAAAAATAAAGAATATGTTGCCTTAAATTGAGGTCTTCTGTGCATGACTGTGTCGTAGGAGAATTCTAGAGAGAACTGGATCTAAAAATCAAAGCCATCCACTGTTCCTCTGTATGAAAAATCTGTTTCTTCTCTGATTTGACAGAATTTCCCCATCTAGGGACAAAAGTACTCATTTGGATCTGGCTTTTAGCAGAGATACATGTGCATCAGGGAATGCGAGTCAGTTTCTCTGGAAAGCTTAATCCAGTAGAGATAGAAACATATTACAAAGGATTAATATTCAGTTCCCATTGTCAGAACTACCTGCACATTCACAGAAAGCCACATGACAACACATACTTGTCTTCCTCATTCTTCAGGTATTTCCTGCATACACAGCTCAGCTTTCTCTGAATTCATATGGGCTTTAACTCTTAGGCTCCTAAGTCTTACATGTGTAAAGACTGAAGGAAATAAAGTTTCAAAAATCTAATTTTGTCATATTTTAGCTTTAGTTTGCAAATGCTTGATCTCTTGAAGAGTTTGAGGTGTGTTTATGTGTATGTATTTGGCAAGTATATGTAACACTTTTTATTTGAAACAATGATTTCTAAAAAGCTGTTACATTTTCAGCAGAAACCACAATCAAGTTAAAGCTTTTAAGAAGTGGCTTTAAATAGTATGTAAGGTGTAGGACTTTGGTGGGGGGGAGGCAGAGTAAGGTACAGGACCTTTTTTTGGATGGCTATAATTTGACAGGGTCCTTTGAGTCAGATATGAACTTAATACCAAGGGTCAGAATGTGGGAGGGCAACATGTGTTTTTATTGTGTATAACAAGTGGGAATCATACCATTTCCATGATACCTCTGCAAGACAACTGAAGCCCTGGTGAAGGGCTCAGTTCAGTGACTTTGCTTGTGACAGCTGTTACAGAGAGGTGACTTCTCCATCTATGTGCTTTTTCTCTCAAGCTGAGACAAAGATAGTAACATCTGGACCCATTAGTCCCTCAGGAAGGCATTTTGGAAACCAACAATTAAAAAAAAACTTTGAGTCTAGTTAGCAGATGAAAACTACAGTTCTGTGGACTTTTCTTTATTCTCTTTGTGGCAGAGCCTGTAGTGGGTAGTAAGGGCACAGCGTCCTGGTCCTTGCCAAGAATGATATGCCAAGCTTCCTAAAGCTTCCCATCTATATAGGTGTTTTCATCTTCAAAGAGCTTTGTGAGCATTCGTTTACCACCACCTGCCTGGGAGGTAGGAGTTATCCCCATTTTATAGATGGAGGGAGTGGAGGTGTAAGTGACTTGCTTGAGGCCATTCAGGGAGTTGAGTATCAGAGGGAAATGCAGGCGTGCCAACTCCACTTTTTAGCTGGATCAACCTCCAGCTCTTTCTCGCTCATGGCATTTCCCCTTGAGAGCCCCAGATTGATGATAACATAAATCTAAAGGCATCAAATAATCCTGAGCAGGAAAGAGACACTAAGTCTGTCTTTTTTTTTTTTTCTTTGGTGGCTGCTTCTACAATTAAACCCTGGGAAACCTAGACATAGAGAAGAAGCCATTCAACCCTCCTGAGGTTCACTTTCCACATCTGTAGAATGGGGCTAATAAGACCCATCTGCCTACTTCAGAGTTGTTGTGAACACCAAAATCAAAACAAGCTAGTGAGGACAAAAACTTTGAAAACCGTTACAGAGCTCTGCAAATATCAAGCATTATTGTTGTTGCCAGAAATGACCACAAGACTGCTCTACCAAAGGGGTAGGACTTTTCTAATTAGGGGGCTAACTGCTTTGCTGACGTTCAGCTAGGATCAAGTACTATCATGAACAAATCCAAAAATCAGTAGAAGAAAAGACTGTACCGGGGACACATACCAGTATTATATTTAGTAGAAAAAATGGCGGAACAAGTTGATTTTTAGTTTGCAGAGTGTGTAGCTGGAACTCGGCCCTCCCCACCCAGGATGCCTATTGAACATGCCTGCACTGTGAAACAAATCCATGTTATACTCCAAGCCTTAGGTCCAGGGACAGAGTGTGCCAAACTGTTTGAATCCCACGGTCTGTTCTTCCACCATGAAGATGTATTGCGAGTTCTCTGCAAACCCTGATGGTGGCCTGGGGCCTCCAGCGGCAGCGCTGAGAGAGTGGAGAGAGAAAAAGGCTCCCTCCCTCCAAGCTGTTCCAGCCACTCTGCAGCAGGGCTCACAGGCAGGCGAATTTCAGCTCCTATTTTTGCCGCCTCGGCTGAGCCCCATGGGGCAGAGTCCTTGGAGACCCTGGAACTAGAGGTGGCCAGACCCAGAGGGGCTACAAAACTCTCGAAGTCAGGAGTTGCCAAAGTCCCTCCTCCAGGAAACCAGGTGAAGACTCCCTACTCCCTCCCAGCCCCCCCCCCCGCCCCCCGCCGCCCTCAGCTGGCCTTGACATACAGGCCAGACTGCCATCCAGGCAGCTGCAGAAGCCTTTAATACCCCAGCAGTTTTAAACAGGGGATAAAATAAAGTGACTAATCCATAAAGGACTCAAGCCATTTTGCTGAAAATAAAATCAAATGCCTTAGGGTTTTTCTTTTTAATCTTTATTGGTTTTTCTGCTTACAAAAGTAATACATGCTGGTTGTAAAAAATTCAAACGTTAGAGAAATATGTAACATAGCAGGGGAAAAGTCCTCCATATTCTCAGCCTTCCAGGAAAAACACGGTCAACAGATTGGTATAAAGATAGCTTTTTTGTTGTTTTTTGTTTGTTTGTTTGTTTGTTTTTAGCAGCAGTTCTTGACAGTTTTTGCAAGACACACAAAATTGCTTGGCATTCGTATGTGTGACATAGTGTCATGGGTGTACCCAAGGTTTGACCATTTCCTGGCAAGCCAGCAGTAACCCCACCCTGTTCCGTCCAATTTGAGAAAGCATATGGTTGTGCAAGTGAGCGAGAGTGAAAGATCCTATGGGGGTGATCTTAGGTCCATGTTAGTTTATTTTTTTATATGAACCAGTAAAAAACTTTATTTTTTTTTTACTATTATTAGCAACAAATGCCTTGTGACACATCCCACACTGATTACAACATGCTGCTATGTTGTAGCAGTTAAGTGCCAACGTTGTAAAGGATCGCTGTGGTAGCTGGTATGAACTGCCTGTCATATTAGCTGGAGGCTAAGCCGCTTTTCTCTATCCCCGCTTTGGAAAGAGCTTAAAGTCTGCAGAAAAGAATTTCATTTCGCTATAAGGCAGGATTTCTTATCAACAATAACAATAATAATAACTGTGTTTTGAGTGCCAACTCTTTCTAAGGATTGTGTGTGATGTGCATATATATAGAGTACATGTATAAAATAATCATATGTGCTGTGTCATTTATACATTATATCATTGAATCTTCAAATAGAACACTGAGACTCAGAGAGGTAAGTGAAGTAATTTGCCCAGCCCTAAGAATTGTTAAACATTGGTATTGGTCAGGCTAAGGTCAAGAACTCGGAATTTTATAAAATTGAGAATGGTCTTAGAAGGTTGATGATTATTTCCAGTTATAAACTAGTCAGGTAACTCCCAGAAAGACCTCTTGACGTCAGTTCTGAGTAGTATTAGGATTAATCAGATTACTTGTGAGATGCCTTTTGATCCTTGGTTAATGGTTTCCTACCAAGAGCAGTATATTCCCGATGTTTGTTATTGGAGTGATTTAGCTCGGCTATTCAGTATGATGAGAAGGGGGGTAGGGTGGAGAGGGAATAAGCTTTTGAGTTAGAGAAAAAGACCAAAATGTGTCCAAATTCCAACCTTACCTCTTCCAAGCTCTCTGACTTTGGGCAAGTTATTTAGCCTTTCTGAGCTTCAGTTTTCTCATCTAAAAAAAATGCAAATAATGATGATAATGATAATAATACCACCTACCTCACAGAGTTGTTGGAGCAGCAAATTAGATAATGCCTGAGACTTTATAAGCCCAAATACATGTTAAATATTATTGATTATTAATCAATCTATTTAGGTTATCGTCGAGACATCACTATTCACCCACAGAATGAAGTGATGGGTACAACTCTTGGGCAATTATATATTTTAATACTTGGGCAGAATGGGCATTTTTCTCTGGACCACGATAAATCCAGAAATAGGTCCTGAGGAACAAGTGAGGTGTTAAGAATGCCAGTGTCTTGTTACCTTTTATAATGAAAAGTAAAAAGCAAACTTTTTTACAGAGGTGCAACGCTATATGACCGCCCAGCCTAAGGACCACTTGGCTAATTAGCACACCTGCTTTCCAGGATTTCCTGACGCCCCGCTGCCACTTGTTGTCAGCTCCTTGAAACTGCAGAAATTTGCCTGTGCAGGTGTGGAGAGCCTGCTTGAATTATTTAGGGTGCATGAAAGAGCAAATTATTTAGGCAATAGAGCTGAAAATGTGGGCAAATTAGAATTTTTCATAGCAAGATTGTTCATTGTTAAGCCAATTCATGATTATATGTGTGCGTGCATCTTGCTTCAGATATTCCGCTACAAAATAAACCTCTTTGCTGCAATGAATATGGATGTGGACTAATTTAATCAATATACTTGTGACAGTAGTGGTGTCTGACAGATTTCATCCTTTGAAATACTGGCTGAGTCAATGTGTGCAGTATATATATGGGCCAAGACTCATAATTTTTGTTACAAGAAGATTATTTTGAAAAGACACAATGCTGCCTGTCAGAAAATGGAAAAGCCTGAGGGATAGAAAGCAAAGGGCAAGGGGATTTTTGTCCTGTTCCCTCTTATTGGTCTGAAAACTCAAATTTGTGAAACTAAACTGCTTTCCTTTTGAAAAATTTGTAAGGCATTGACTGTGTTTCTTCTCCTTGATACATTTGAATTCTGTAAATTGACTAAAAGGTGAAGGGAGGTGGATTTTGTGCATTGTTGGATTAAATGGAAGATTGAGTAAGTGCCCTGCTCCAATCTGCAAATGTTTACTTTCTGGAAAGATCAACACATGTGATAGATCACTTTCAGAGAATCTGCTTTTTGGAGCAAGTGGATTTTAGTCATTTCCTAAAGAGCACTTGCACCTGAAATTGTCTTCTGAGATAAGAGAGCCACCCAAGGGGGAAGGCTAGTAGAATAGTTTAATCCAACCAATCAGAATATCGGAACCTGGCTTTGGAGAACCCTCCCATCACCTCACCATGAGATTCCTAGGGAATCTTGTTCTAACTAATTTGGAATCTTTGGCCAGCATTGCCCACTGGAGCCAAGCACAAACACAGTGCGGCAGGGGGCAAAGTTCTAGGCAAATGGCCCCTCGCTTGAAAATGCAGGTCAGTCTACAGCGAGTCCATTCATACTAAGCATCTTGGCCTCCATAAAGTCTCGTAAAATAAGTCTCAGCTTGAGTGCCCTCCAGATCTGAAAGACCCTGAGAGCTGAAGGAAGGCTGAAGACCAAGAGTTTGGGAGCCTGACTCAGGCCAGTGGTCCTATGCAGTAGTGGCACCAAACTCTGGATTTATGCTGCAGTGACTTTCCCAACCCTCACACCCACCCTCTCCCCAGCCGGCTGAGAGCCATTCCAAGGGTGGAAGTGCTGGGCCAGGATGTCAATCCCAGGGGCATCCCCATCATGATCAGACCCCTCCCTGCCAGACCTCCAGATCCTGCAAGATTACAGGAGCCTTTAGTAGGCGTTTTGGTCACTGCCTTAAACGTCATGATGTCACTTCTCATGCGTCATCCACTAGGAGTCCAGGCAGAGTGAACGACAATACACCATTCTCCATTTGATCCAGATACATACAGTTTTACTCAGTGTTCCCTGTCTGGCCTGCCCAGAGCTTTCCTATCTTACAGAGGACTAAATAGATTTGCTTGATCTCTCCATTACTAAGATGGAATGAAAATAACTCTTGAGAGGCCCGAGTTTAGTGTTAGAGTTGCTTTTAGTTTTGATGCTGACTTAAACTATAGGGCCTAATGAGGTTTGTCTAGTTTCTGTGACTACAACTTGAGGTGAGACATAAGCAGAAGCAGCTCAGTGTCTGTCTTCTTTATTTCTTGTATGAGTTTTATTTAATAGATGGTCCAAGTCCTTTGTGTTGTCTAATTCTTCTCTTCCTTAGGGGTTGGGGTAGGGGAGGCTGGTTCTCATTACAGACTAGTTAATTCCTATGGGAAAATCCTTTCAGCTGATATCACCTTTCAGAATTTCTCTACTACCACTTGGCTTTTATGAGTCTCTGAAAAACGTGGGGCATAACCATCTCTCTCTAGAGCTGCAGACAATCTGTGGCACAAAACTTTGCCTTAACTATGTATTAAAAATATTGGAGGAGCCGTAAGTGTGAAACATTATTAGAGTTTAGATTTCATAAAGAATTTTCCTTGAAGAAATCAAGCTAGGCTCTGAGATGAGGAGGCCGACTTGAAGATGACGGTTTTTGTTATGCGTGATCTTATAACGTATTAAGTTGCATAACTCAGAATAGACATATTAGATAGTGTACAAAGATGCCACTATTGGAGTATTAGAAGGCTTCAGGATTATGGCACATTTATTGGAGGTGAGATTTTGAACAGTCTCTAACTCTGGATAGTGAAACTCAGGATGTCAACCCTAAAAGTGACTGATAGGCAAAGGACTCACTAAAGGCACTGCAGTACTTTTAGTCCCCTTGAAAGGAAGTTAGCAAGGACACATGGTTTATAATGAGGTTAAGTCCAGTAATTTAATGTGTCCTCTTTTGAAGTATTGAATACAACTTTGTATCAAATCCAGAGTAGGTGGCTGTGGAATTTACCCCAGGATATGAGATTACATTGGAAGAAACAGTGGGCTCTGTGTATGTGTGTTACTTACGTCGTGCAATACGTTCGTTAGACTAGTCATTGCTTTGTGTGAGGCATGGCACTAGGTAGGGGCTTTATGAAAATGAAATATACTTGGGCACTTGCAACTGCCTTTGTGTGTGTGACTTAGTAGGTAATCTGACATGATATCCAGTAGTGAAAACCATGGAAAATAAATTGAGTGTAATGGAGCATTCGAGGTAAACTGGTGAAAGTTGTCATCCTGTATATGCAGCTCAGTGTTGGTTCTTTATTTCACATATAAATTGTATTTAATAGGTGGTCCAAGTACTTTGTTTTGCCTAATTATTCTGTTCCTTGGGGGTTTTTTTAATCCTTAATTATGCTGTTTCCAGCTCTGCTCAAGATATAATGTGTTTGCTTAGAAATGCGCTTTAACATATTTGAGAACTTTGGTGTAATATGTATGAATTATTTGGTTATTCTTCCAGTATGAGGCAACTGTAAGTAATCAGTTAGACAGAAACATACGCACGCTGTACCAGAAAATCAATTTCCAATGTAAAGAACTCTGAAGCTACATATTCTATTTGTCCGGATTCATCATTATTAAATTCAAATAGGATATGAACTTTATGGTTGAAAGGTTTTGATCGTACACAAGTGGACTAACTTTTTAACACATGGCAGGTACACTAATTTAAAAAAGATGAGTAAGGAATTCTTACCATCATATGTAACTTATTAATATTTAGAATTGAATCATTTTCCTAAGTAGTCTTGGCTTTTTGGAGTCTACTTTTCTCCACCAGCCGAGCTACAATGCTCAGCCAAGACAGGTTTATGACCTTTTAAAAATAATGATGGAAAATGAGATCGGAGGAAACATTTTAGTATCTGCTTTGCTCTGAGGCCTAAACTGCGAACTCTCCAGTTCTTGAAGGCTTTGAAATGCTGATTCCAGTCTTCTTGTGGGTTCTTAAACACCTCCTCAAATGACCCATTTTAATAACCCGAAAGCTATTATATAACGAGCAGCCATAATTTAGTCCAGGGCTCTAGGGGGACCCTCACAGTTCAGCAATGAATAGTTAATGCAGTATAATGTTTAGCAGGTTATTAGTTTTCACTATACAAATGCTGATCAGGGAACGCTTTTATAAGGTGTTTAAAAGAAAATGTAATTAACTGGTTGCGTGCTTCTGTTGCAGCTCAAATTGAAATTATTCCATGCAAGATCTGTGGAGACAAATCATCAGGAATCCATTATGGTGTCATTACATGTGAAGGCTGCAAGGTAAGCCTTTTTAATTGTTGTTGTTGTTTCTATTAACGTTAGGATGTATCTTTGTGACTTCTATTTTTTACTTCTACTATGCCTAAAAATTCACCTCCTTGGCATTCTGAGTGACGAGAAACGACAGGACAGAATAAATATTTGGGTGTTCATTACAATCAAGGAAGTTATATATATTTTTATGCCTCCCATCACAACAATGAGAGGCTGGAGAAAAGTATTCGAGCATGGCTTGTTTGTCACTTCCAATCCCAGAATTGATTGAACTGATGAAAAACTCTCTTTGGTTATCTTTTTTCAAAAAAGAGATGACTCTAGACTTCTGTAAGGTTCCTGTTATAAGCTTTATAAGAAGGCGTTTCCAAGAAGTTTAATGGGAATGTGATTGAAAGTCTTATTGCTGGCACACAGATGTTGACACATCTGGCCAAATCACGGCAAGGTTTTTAGAAAGCACTGAGTTCTGGTCCTGGGGCCGCCATTTGTCCCTATTGTTTTGGACATGTCTTCATCTTTTAGTGACTCTGTTTCTTCATCTGTAAAGTGGCATTCTTCCTACCTTTTAGAACTATTCCAAGAATAGAAATGATAACTGTAAATAAAAGTCCTTATAAACTGAAAAGTGCTGTTTAAATCTAATAGTCTTACTGCTGTTGTTACTATTTTAATTATTACTGATGCTGATCTCAGGGCAACATGGACAGCACATGCATAATGTGGGAATGGAAAATAGAGATGTTTTTCCTAATCATTCAAGACCCCCGAACCTAGATTGCCTCCGTTATTCAAATTTCAATTTATTAAGATTTAAATCCTCCTGCTTATCTTGGAAGGGCCTTGAGACAGCTTATAGGATAAAACAGTGCAAAAAAAAACAGGAGAGAAGCTATTTAGACATTCAGGAGGCCTCTGAGATAGTTGTTTGCCACTGAACCAGGCCTGAATTAGCCCTAAAGCGTTTGGAGGCTGAAGCAAAAAATAAAATCCACAAATTTGGTTAGCTTTCGTTTAGTGAAATTAGAAAAATACAATGTCATAAAATACAAAACCACCTTCAGACACAAATAACTACTGGGAGACTTCAGGGAAATTCGCCTTGTAATTTCCTTATGTCTTTGTTTTACTGTTAATCATCATAACACTTGCCACTTTGTACCTATACAAATGCTTCATATTGATCCTATCTTGGGGAAGCTTGAGATTTTTGCACACCACCTACCATACTTCATTATCCAGAAATCCATCTCGGAACAGAAAAAGGACATTGTCAGAAAAACTGATGAAATCCAAATAAAGTCGGTGGTTTAGTTTTAGTAGCACTGCACCAATGTTAATTTCTTAGTTTTAATAAATATAGCATAATTACATAAGGTGTTAACATCAAGGGATGCTGGATGAAGGGTATAATGGAAATCGCTGTGCAATCTTTGCAACTTATTACTAAATTTAAAATTATTTCAAATTAAACAGTTTAACAAAATAAAAAAAAAAAATTCACCCACCTTTAGGAATAGAGAGCTTTCTACTCAAAGGGGATTTTGAATTATTCACCTCTGTGGTACCCTCAAGACCTCAAGGTTCTGGATTACCAAGGACAAAAATTATTTCCTCAATTTGTCCTCCCTCCAAATTAATTAATGAATTAAAATTAAACAAAATAAAATCAACTGCCTGGCCTATGTTATCCCAAGATGTAAGCAAGAGAGGTACCTGCCTGTGACAGCTGTCCCTCCATTGATTTGGGGGGGTTAATTCGGCTGATGTGGCTGGGCAGCTGTCACACTGCACCCTCACCCACCCTGGGTACGCACCTTCTTATCACTGGTAGAGGATGGCATGGTCTTTCTTGCTGAAGGGTATATAGACAGCAGTGCTCCCCTACCAGGAGTTCCAAGCAGACTTGATTTTTGTGCATTGCCTATCACCTAGGTATTTTCTTAAGTGGTCTGGGTCCCAGGGATTAACCACGTGTGTACCTTCATGCTGTTCACGAAACTGATCGCTCTCTCTGTGTCTGTCAGTAATGCCACATGTAGTTTTACGTGGCAAATTGAATACGATACCTAGGAATGGCGCGCAGGGCAGGACCAGGGAGAAGATGGGGGCTACTTCATAGGAAACACCTCAACAATTCAGAAGATTAATTAACAACACGCTATTCAATAAAATCTGAATTCTCTGAGTACCACTGTTTACTGAGGCATAAACAATGTGTGTTTTCTTTTTAACCCAATGTTTATTTATGACAAAAATAAAAGCAATAAGAAAACAAAGGGCAGCTATTATTTCACTGTTGTCATTTTTCTAGATTCCCTTCCAGATCTTGTACAGCCTCAGTGCCAGCGTGTTTTTCGGTCATCTGCAGTTCTGCTTCTCTTTCCTATTGACTTTATACAATGAAAAATCACAAAAACAATCAATTAAAAACTTCATTTTATTAACAGATTGGGCCTGTACCCAGCCTGGGACCTATACGGTAGTATGTGTTTATATTCAATGCATATAGTATTTGCCCTGCGTCATAGTTTCTGCTACAACTAACATTTTTTTTTTATTGAAGTATAGTTGATTTACAACGTCATGGTAGTTTCAGGTGTACAGCACAGTGATTCAGAATCTTTTTCAGATTGTTTTCCCTTACAGGTTATTACAAAATAATGAGTAGAGTTCCCTGTGCTATACAGTAGGTCCTTGTTGGTTATCTATTTTATATATAGTAGTGTGTACATTACAACTAACATTTTTATCTCTAGTTGTGGTGAAGTCAAGAGACTTCTTTTGCCACTGATGTTAATGATTTATCATGTTCTAACCAGGTGAAGGTGGTTGTGTCATGACAAATTATAAATAATTTGTCTCTGTAATAGTATCATTAGACTTAAGGAAAATTTCTGAATAGATATATAAATAGAAATCTAATGAGAGAGAAAAAGTGACTCAGTCATTTTCTGAGCTAATCGCCTTGTGAATGTATTTTAAATTGCATTTTAAAATCAACAACCTGAAACCACAAGAAACCAGAGAACCTATTTAATTGCTGAAATGATTCTCTTTCACCACATACTTGCTCAAGTAAGCATTGCACATGAACGGCAAAAGTGGTGGACGTTTTGGTAGCTCTTTTTCTGGTTCCTGAGTATTCCCAGCTCACCCTCTCCAAATCCCTTTGGCCCTGTGTAGAGAGACGGTATAGTGTCAGGCTTATGCTCTGACTCTGGAACCAGACTGCCTGGGTTCAAACTCCAGTTCTGCTATTTACCAATTTGAGCAAATACCCAACCTCTCTGTGCCTCTGTTTCCTCATCTGTAAAATGAGGACAGTAGTTGTAGTTACTTCATATGGTTATCACGTGCATATAGGTAAAGCACTTACACGAGTGCCAGGCACGTAACAAGCACACATTGAGTGTTGGCTCTTGTTATTATCATTCCTGGGCAAACTCCTCATGTCTGAGTAATGTGCTCTGTAGAGTCAGATACTCTTTCCAGGATATCTGTGGGTCCAGTCTTGATTTTGTGAACATTTGTGATTTGAAATGTAGACTCTGCCAATAAAAACAGCGAAAATAGGAGCACCCCCTTGGGTGTTCTGTAAGCACTATTTGGAGTCCAAAGACATAGAAGACCGGATCCTTCCCTCGAGCAGCTTACAGTCTAGTTGTAGAGATGAGGCCTTCATAGCAAACGAAGAACTAGATACTAGAGTGAGGCCGCAGTCTGTGATGTGACCCAAGAAGCACACATCCACTAGGCAGCCAGAGCCTAAAAATGGGGAAGTCTTGGTTGTATAACCTGGTTTGACTGGAGCAGAGAGTCACTTTCTGCAGACAGTGGAAGATAAGGATAGACAGGTATGCCATTCCCAAATTTTTTTTTTAAATTTTATTTATTTATTTATGGCTGTGTTGGGTCTTCGTTTCTGCGCGAGGGCTTTCCCTAGTTGCGGCAAGCGGGGACCACTCTTCATCGCGGTGCGCGGGCCTCTCACTATCGTGGCCTCTCTTGTTGCGGAGCACAGGCTCCAGACGCGCAGGCTCAGTAATTGTGGCTCACGGGCCTAGTTGCTCCGCGGCATGTGGGATCCTTCCAGACCAGGGCTCGAACCCGTGTCCCCTGCATTAGCAGGCAGATTCTCAACCACTGCGCCACCAGGGAAGCCCCCATTCCCAAATTTTTAAGAACTCTGTTATGCCAAGGTTTTCACTGTAAAATTAGTTTCCTTGTTCTTTGGAGATCATGAAGGAACAGTGTACGAGCACTGGGCCAGCCCTGAATATTGCATTTCAGAAGACCGTTGAATCCAGGCCTGCAAGGGCTTAGTTCTGCCAGTAAAGACGTTCCTGAGCTCTTGGAACAGAATTTAGTCCCAGCCCTGGGTGAGCGCTAGCAGGGGTGTAAGGTAGGCTGGGTAGGCCTGCCAGGGAGGAGGGGCCGGGTCACGGAGCACGGGGACAGCAGAAAAGGCCAGAAATAAAATGAAAGGCTGCAGATGTCAGGGTTAAGGTTCGATCTTCAGAGTGAATACAAGTGCCGAAGTGTTTATAGAAAAACGACGACTGGTTGAGGCTTTCTTTCCAGAAACGGTTCTGTTTATCATTCAGCTTCATTTCCTGGCTTCAGTATTAGATACAGTGGCCGCTTAGAGGAGGAGGATGAAAAATGTATCTCAAGATTAAAAAAACACACACACACAGAATTTTTAATCCATGTCTTTTTAGACTTTGGGCCTCTACCATAACTTTTTTCCCCAATTTTGTTGAGAAATAATTGACATACTTTACTGTATAAGTTTAAGGCATTCAGCATGACGGTTTGATTTACATATCTTGTGAAACGATTACCACAATAGTTTCAGCTAGCATCCATCTTCTCATGCACAGTTGACCCTTGAACAACATGGGTCTGAACTGCATAGGTCCACTTACACGGATTTTTTTAAATAAATATATTGGAAAAAATCGTAAATAAATATGAATTTCTTTTTAACATTATCTTTTCATTTTTGATGTCTAATGTCAGTAATACATATAACATCTCCTTTATCGTATATGACAATATGGATGTAAATACTGACAGACAATTCACCTTGAAAACAAAGGACATAAACTTATGGTATTGGTAAATACAGTACAGTACTGTCAATGTATTTTCTCTTCCTTACGATTTTTTTAATAACATTTTCTTTTCTCTAGCTTACTTTATTGTAAGATTATGGTGTATAGCACATACAACATACAAAATTTTTGTTAATCAACTGTTTATGTTATCAGTAAGATTTCCGGTCAACTGTAGACTATTAGTAGTTAAGTTTGGGGGGAGTCAAAAGTCAAACTCGGATTTTTGACTGCATAGGGTTCTACAAACCCTAACCCCCGCATTGTTCAAGGGTCAACTCAGATACAATAAAAAGAAAAGAAGAAAGGGAAAGAAATATTCTCCTTGTGATGAAAACTCTTAGGATCTACTCTTGTAGCAGCTTTCCTTTATATCATAAAGCAGTGTTAGCTATGATTATCATTCAACTATAGCTTCTCAAATAATAATGTACAGTTGAGTACTGAAGTTAGTGAATTGATTTCTGATTACATCTAAGACCCTTTGCCTCGTGATAAGTCTAAGAATAGAGTCCATTCATGTGTCAAATATTTATTCATCAATTAATACATTTAAGATGATGTCTTATGCAAAACTTCCTCTTCCACCCAGGAAAGGGAGAACTTGGAATAGTTTCTTCACATTAACAAATATGCTCTCTGAAATTAACAATAAAAAGTCTTTTCAAAGATATCAAGAATGTATAATTAGTACTTTTTTTTTTCCTGAAAGAGTTAAAGCATTTTCTGGAGCTTTTTATGTATTAGGTTAAAAACCATATCCATAAATGTTCCTTTTAGGCCCAAATTGTTTTTTAAAGGATTCTAATATTTTTATTTCAGTTGTAAAATATCACTAGCCCTGGATCAACTTGTCTACTTTTCAGCATTGGTACATTCATGCTCAACATTTTTACTTTAATATTTTATAACACTTGGCCCCAGTATTAGAGCTAGCCATTTAAAATGAAAATTAGACTTGGCTTTTTATTACATCCTGTGACATCAGAGTTTCATTTCTGTTATATACAGGTGATAAGAACAAATTTTTTATTGAGCAAAATCTTCCAGGCCTGTGATGAAGTAAATGCACAAGTGGTAGGATGTGTTAAACCCCAATTTGCATCAAGATGATTTGAGGGGTTTTTTTTTGTATTTTTCTAGTTTCTTTGGTTTAGTCTTAATCGTGCCTCAGCTCACAGAAGATGCTGGGCTTCTGACCTTGTCATAGACAGGGTCTAACGTGGTGTCTGGCTCAGAGTAGGGCCCCTCGTGCTTGCTTGGGAATCACTGTTGCTGAATGTGCCCACTGGATTGGATCTGAGGATGGCAAATCACCGTATGGCAGAGCAGACATCTCCACTTACCAAATATAACACATGAGGTCAGCTTTAATCAGAGATCATTTGCATATACAGTTCTACGGGGAGGCCAGTCACTACTGAACAGGAAAGTAGTTGAGGAGCTCCGCATTTCCGTGACTGATTGCTGCCCGATGCCTGAGTGTGGGACCATACCAGCTCACTTTGGAGAATGAGGTTTCCTGTTTTTTTTTTTTTTTCTAAAGAACAAATTTCCTTCTTACTTGCTTCCTTGGGGACTGTTATTCCTGTCTCCTCCCCCCATTTTAATTTTATCATTTCTTCTGCCTCTTCCTCTCTCTGATTTTAACCTATGCATGCCCTCTCTTGCCCCCTCAATAAAATTAAGTTGCCAGTTACCTTCCTTCTTAACTTTAAATCCTTAACTTTCTGCCCACGTTTATCCAAAGATATTTCTTGTTCCTCACCCCCATACTTCCGAACATTCCAACAGAAACTTCCCAAAATAAATAAAATTGAAACAGAGTTCATGCCTCCCCAACTAGGATTCTCAGCTCATCTCAGCCACAGAAATGGAATGAGAGGGATTCCCACGTCCACAGTCCCCCAAATACCAACATTTCCGTTGGATTGGAAAATACAATAATCCGCTCAGGCATATGAGCATTCACCATAAATCATAGAGTTATGAATAAATCTTGGTTGTCAAAAGCAAATGTGTAGCCGTTCCAACGCGTCTGCCATTAGAATTCAGCAAGGCAGCTGTCAGCTGTTTTCTTGTAATTAAACAGCCAATGAGCAGCTAATTAAGACATATGTGTATACAGAAGTGGAAGTGGGTATGTTAATGAACTGTAGGAATCAATTCATTAAGTGAAAATTGTCAAAAGACCAAACATCAGATCAGCATTTCAGCCTGTGCCTCACTGGGAAGGAGCCCCAAGCCGGAGGGGAGCCCCTCAGAGCTATACCCCACCCCACCCCAGCACCTTTCCAACCACACCCACAGGTCTCTGTGCAGCCAACACCCTCCTGGGGGCAAAACTATTAATAACCCCAATAGGAAATGCCATGTCTATTTCAAAGCTTTTTATCAAGGAGACCTAGCAAACGAGAGCGTTTTCCTACTTGTGTAAACCTGGTATTCGATACCCTATAAAATGCCATCTCCCTCACCTTGTGTTTGAACCATTACATGGATCTTTGTACAACTGAGAAGTGGGGCATTTTTACTTGTTTGTTTTGTTGTTTATCTGTTTCTGTTTGGTCTGCCTCACATGTTTGTCTGGATGCCTTTTTGGATAGTGTATTAAGAAGTCTCTGGCCTTTGGGTTAAGATGCACGCAGGGTTCAGGGATTCAAATCCTGGCTCCTCTCCTTACCTGCTGTGTGACTTTGGATACGTGGTTTAACCTCTCTGAACTGTCATTTTCTTATTTGTAAACAGATATAAAAATACCTACTTTGCAATGTTGTTGTGAATTGCAAATAAATCATGGTTGCGAAGTGTCCTCCACGGTGCCAGGTATAGAATAGGAGCTCAGCATATGATTGTCACCACTGTTTTTATCACTGGCATCATTTTTCCTCTGGTCATTCATTTCACAAGTGTTTGTTGACTGCTCCAAGTACTAAGTTAGCTCCTGGAAACAAAGAAACAAAACTGTCAGTGAGGGAGACAAATTAGTAATACAGCAAGTTAAGGACTATGAGAGGGATAGCTACAGGGCTCTAGGCATGTACATGGGAGGGAACCCTCAACCAGCCTTGGGAAGGGCAAGGTCAGAGAAAGTGAAACCTCAAGAGAGGAGGAGAACTTCCAGGAAGGTTGCGGGGCCGGGGTTGGGGTGGGGGTGTGTGGAATCCTTTGAGGAACTGTGGACACAGTGGTTTAGGTTTGGCCAGAGTGTGACTTTGAGAAGAGGAGAGAGCTGCCTGGGCAGGTGGTCACAGCCAGGTCATCAGTGAGGAGCCATTGAGGGCTCATAAGCAGGGAAGGGACTTGATCAGGGTTCTGTTTTTAGAAACAGAACATCTTCGGTGACTGTGTGAGGATGGATTGGAGGGAGTAAGGATGGAAGCAGGGAGCAGTGGGGAGGCTGTGTAATAACCCAGTCAGGAGGTGGTAGATGTGGGAACCTGAGAAAATTGCAGTAAAGATGGAGAAAGGTAGATGGATTGGGGAAACATGAAGGTGACCAGAAACAGCCTAACTTAGTGAGTGCATGGATGTGGGTGGCGAGGAGGCAGGGAAGCCCATCTTTGTGCCTCGAGTATCTGGGTGATGGTGGTACCCTTGACTGAACAAGAAAACACTGGAGGAGAAGAGGCTGGGAAAATGGTCAGTGGGTCGGGAAATGTTCTGTTCAGAATGAAGATCAAGCCATTCAGTATGTATTGAATGGGTAAACAACAAGGTCTTACTGTATAGCACAGAGAAAAACTCTACAGTATTTAGTATCCTATGATGAACCATAATGGAAAAGAGTATTTAAAAAGAAGGCATATATATATATATATAAATATATGTAGCTGAATCGCTTTGCTGTACAGCAGAAATTAACACAACGTAAATCAACTCTACTTCAATTAAAAAAAATAATAAAGCCATTCAGCTGAAGTTTCTGGAGAGTGTGTGTGTATGTGTGTGTTGGTGATGGGGGTGACAGGGCTGTAGAAGGCCAGGCCACGACTTTGGGTGTGTGCCTGTCCAGAATACGGGGGAGCCACTCAGACAGCCTGGTGGGAAGTGAGGGGTCCAGCCAGGACTGGGCTCAGTCCAGTCACGTGCTGGTTAGTTTTTAGCAACCAACAGTGTCTATATGTATGTCCATAACTTTAGTGTATATGTCACTGATGTAATTTCATACATTTTATAAATAGTAAAATCGATAATATTATAAACAGAGAATATAGTATATAGTATATATATATATATATATACTATATAGTATATATATATATATACACTATATTTTATATATATATATATATATATATACACACACACACATATATATATATATATATATATACTATATAGTATATATATAGATGGCCGATTCTCACTGAATGTGCTCATTGATTTTTGCTGAACTCTCACATCCATACCTGTGGTTGCAGCTGACGAAAGACTGTAGCACCAACGTGATTTTTCGTTTACATTAATGAATAAGAGGAAAGTGAAACAAGGAAAAACATGTTTTGGAACTTCACTCATTCGTCAGTGATGACGTGAGCAACTTCTTTGCTGAATCAGATAATAGTTTTTAAAAACTGGAAGAATATTTCTTTACATTCTTTTTTTGTGCTCTTCACAATGTGATGGCTACAGACATGACATATTTTTAAATTGAACCCACATCATTATCATTTTCTTCATCACTTTTTAAAAATTTTTATTGAATTATAGTTGATTTACAATGTTGTGTTAGTTTCAGGTGTACAACAAAGTGATTCAGTTATATATATATGTACATATATCTATTCTTTTTCAGATTCTTTTCTCATATAGGTTATTACAGTGTATCGCGTAGAGTTCCCTGTGCTATACAGTAGGTCCTTGTTGGTTATCTATTTTTATATAGTAGTATGTATATGTTAATCCCAAACTCCTAATTTATCTTCATCACTTTTTAAATCTAGACAGTAAGCAAAGCCATAAATCAAGCCCTGATCCATAGCACTTGTCAATTTTCTGTGGCGGAAATACTCTCAGCACATGGTCAATTTCAAACCTCCCCACACGACATCTCATTGCACGCAGGATAAGGAAGAGGTGCACAGCAGCACACTGTTATGCAGTGAGCTACCATTCAGATATAATTGATGTAAATAACCTCAAAAACAGGGACAGTAGCAAAATAGTAATAAAATAATAAGTTAATGTTTAATAATGGTGATGTTTAACAATTGGTTCACGAATGTCCTGAAATGTTAACATTCAGCTCTTGCAACCTGGTATCAGCCTTCTCCCACCCCATGGTCTCAGTCCCTGTCCTGGGGAGCTCCAATCTAGTGGAATCGATGAAAAATTTCATAGTATACAGCCAGATTGTTTTTTTAAAAAAAGTAGGCAATAAAAATTTCCAGGGCTTCCCTGGTGGCACAGTGGTTAAGAATCCGCCTGCCAATGCAGGGGACACAGGTTCGAGCCCTGGTCCGGGAAGATCCCACATGCCGTGGAGCAACTAAGCCCGTGCACCACAACTACTGAGCCTGCGCTCTAGAGCCCGCGAGCCACAACTACTGAAGCCTGCGTGCCACAACTACCGAAGCCTGCGCGCCTAGAGCCCCTGCTGTGCAACAAGAGAAGCCACCGCAATGAGAAGCCCGTGCACCGCAACGAAGAGTAGCCCCCGCTCACTGCAACTAGAGAAAGCCCACGCGAGCAACGAAGACCCAATGCAGCCAAAAATAAATAAATAAATAAATAAACAAACAAACAAACAAATAAATATTTTTTTCCAGAGAATAGAGGCAGAAATCAGAAATAAAACTCAAGGAAAGGCACTTTGAAAGACTTGGTGAAATAAGGGGAGATACACTTGAGAGTTCTCTTTGAGGCAGCAGGAATGGGGGCAGAAGGCTGACGTGTGTGAGGAAATCAAGACTGTGTGACATCGGTTTTGTTAGCCCAGCACAGCAGGAGAGATGCTTACGTGGGAGGACACTGCACTTAAAATTAGGGCACTGGAGTTTGAGTCCCAGCACTAACACGTAGCCATGGGACAGCCTTGGACAAGTCACTTACCATTCTGAGCTTCATTTTTGTTATCTGCAAAATCAGAAAACTAGAGTATAGACCTTAACAAAGGGAAGGCAGCAGAGTCTTCGGAAAGCTTTGTTAAATTGTTTGCCATACAAAAATGACATTTCTTCTTTTTTGACCTATAAAAATGGTGCTTTCACATTGTTCAAACTAGTTTGTATGTCTGTGACTATACTCCCAAAGGTTGTAGTTCAATAGATCTCATGTGTATTTTATAAAAGCTCCATGGGTGATTCTCATACACCATCAGTTTGAGAACTACTGAATCTGATAATCTCTCTACTTCGTTTCATCTCTAAAGGCCTGTTTGTATTATTCTAATGTATTGCAACAACTGCATGTGAGTGTGCTGCCACTAGGTGGTGGTAGTGTGCCGCAGTCACACCAAGTGCTGTATCCTACCCTGCAATTCATCATGGTGGCCCTCTCTGCTCAAGCCCACCATGTTTATAATGGCACATCTCTGTGTATCTTGACATCCATAAAAAGTGAACTTTTAAGAAAGCCAAAGAAGTCATTCATTAGCTCAGCTTTTAGAAATAAAACTCCAAAACTGTGTACTTAATATCTTTGCCAGCTGACTCACAGCTTCAGCACTTTCTTCTTCATGTATACCTCCTCAGTTCCACCCCAAAACTCCAAGTGCTGCCTTGTGCTGTCACTGCTCTTTGTGTGGCCTCAAGCTTCCTAGCCCCTAGAACTGGTGTCTCAGCTTACTCATTTCTCAGTGTGACCCTCTCCAGGATTGCACCCCGGTCAGTCAAGATCCTGCTTCTACATTTATGAGCATACTTCTCCCTTGAGGAAGTAAGGTACCTACCATACCTTCTCCCTTTCTTCCTCTTCTTTCTTGCTCTTCTAATCCTTCTCCTCTTATGTGTTCATCAGCTTTAAATACTTTATCAGTAATACTGCCCAAATCCTCTGAGAAACCCCAAGGAATACTGAAATGAAAAGTTTTTTTTGTTTGTTTGTTTTTAAGGGAAAAAAGGGGGCAGGAAAGGAAGACCAAGCCCTCATTCTGTCTGAAATGCAAAGTTTAGTGTGTCTGAGTCACCCAGCCTTACCCTCTTTCTCCCTTCACAGCTCTCACCTTATAACCCCGCCTGACCCCCTCCCACTTGGTATTTGATAGCTAGCCTTGTGGGCATGACTCTGTCGATTTAATCCAAAAGAAAGGTCTCTTCTCTGGGTCTCAGCACTGCCACTCCCTGAACTTTCCACAGGCATTTGCTCAAATGACTCAGTGAGAAATAAATGGTGTTGTAAAGAGTAAGGTGAAGCATCCATGCACAGGGAACTATATTCAATATCCTGTGATGAACCATAATGGAAAAGAATATTTAAATAAAGGATGTGTGTGTATATATATATATATATATATATATATATATGTAAAACTGAATCACTTTGCTGTATAGCAGAAATTAACGCAACATCGTGAATCAACTGTACATCAATAAAAAACAAACAAAAAACAAAGCTGAGGCATCCGAAGAAGTGTAGTCTTTTTCCAAACGTTGGTTCCAGCCTCAGTGCTGTCGCTCCAAGAGCATGTGGAAAGCCTCGTGGATTTGCCTTGCAACTGATGGCATAATTTCTCAGACATCTTTAATGATAGTGACTGTGTGTCCTTGAAGTCAGTTTGTTGTTGTTATTGTTTTGTTTGTTTTCTAAACGAGCCAGAGTAATTTAGAAATAAGTAACGTGAATAAAAGGGGACATGGTCCTCCCGGTCAGAAATGCGGGAAAATCACGAAATCGTGAGACTGGTTTCCTCATGTGAATAACCCACATCAGGAGGTGGCAGTAGAAGAGGAATCTGTAAAATGCCTGGGCATTGGCCCCGTGACCAGCCAAAGGGGCTAACCTGAAGGAAAACGCTAATTTCAGAGCAGATCAGTCTCGCTCTTTTGTCATGCATACCTTGTGCCTTGACGCTGCCTCCTTTCAGGACTGCCTTCTGTAAGAACCCCCAAGTGGGAATCCTTCTGACACTCAAAGGAAGCAGAAAAACAACAAAAGGGATAGACGTGTGAGTTCTGGAATTAAACCACCTAAATTCAGATCCTGGCTTTACCCCCATGCTGGGGGGTAGGGGGGAAGGCGGTGGGGGGGTTCTGAGCTAGTGCCTCTCTAAGCCTCAGGTTCTTTGACCTAAAAACCAGGAAAATGATAGCACCTGCCTCGTGTTGCCCTTGTCAAGATTACGTGATGGAATCCATATAAAGCACAAGGTGCCTAGCAAATAATAAGCACTGTTTTAACGATTCCTGGGATTGGTTTTAATCAAGTAGGTGAGACATATAGACAAAAAATGACTGCTGTGAAGAGAGAAGTTTGTCAGATTCACAGACTTAGAGAGTGAACTTGTGATTACCAAGGGGGAAAGGTTGGTGGGGGGGGGGGGATAGATTGGGAGTTTGGGATTGACATGTACACACTGCTATATTTAAAATGGATAATCAACAAGGACCTACTGTATAGCACAGGGAACTCTGCTCAATATTATGTAACAACTTAAATGGGAAAAGAATTGGAAAAAGAATAGATACATGTATATGTATAACTGAATCACTTTGCTGTACACCTGAAACTAACACAGCATTGTTAATCAACTATACTCCACTATAAAATAAAAATTTTAAGAGAGAGAGAAGTTGGTTATAACATAGGTCCCTTGAAACAGGAGGCACAGCATGCCACACAGAGGACCACAGTGGAAAGCACCAGGGTCAGTCAGGAGGCAGGTGGAATGAGGGGGAAACATGGGAGGAGGTGGCTGGATGTTAGGGCTCTGGATCGGTTGGTCTGCATATAAAAGGTGTGCTCCCAGGCAAGTTGTTTGCTATTTCTAGGAATTAGGTAGTCCTGGGAAGCATAATCTCTCCTGGGTTATCAAGATCTCAAGATGTCAAAGCATTAAAAATACAGAATAAAAAGGTATGATTAATACAGACACTCATTAAGATCTCTCTCATCATCACCATCATCATCATTATCATTATGCCCTCCCAGAATTCTCTTGTAGCAGAGCAAACTGGTGGTTGTATATAGCATCTGTGCTAACATCCTGGAATTTCATTAGTGGTGGTTTGATGTTAACTTGAGTTTAATATGTGAAAACTAAAGAGTAGCCTTTTTTTCCTTTGATAATGATCCAAGCATTATTCAAGAGCTGTGTCTAGTCCTGGATTTCAGATTTTTTAAGAAAGTGGAGAAACTGGAAAGGATCCTAGGAAGAAATACTAAAGGTACAAAAGAACCTAGAAAGGAAGCTGACAGATGCTGTGATTTGGTCTACAGACAAGGTACTGGGAGATAACTTGGCAGCCTGCAAGTACTGGTTCCATTTAAAGAAAAAAGAGAGATTGTGTAGACATTCTCCATATTCGACGATTATAGAACGAAATGGAGCAGGCTCATTCAGCCTCAGCTAAAGGAAAAGCAAATAATTCCTGATCCTAGGCACCTGCAGTGACAGCAAACATGGAGGGTCTGAAGGTGGTAGAGTCTCAAGAAAGTAATAAACACCTTTCAGCCTTGACAGAGATTATGTGTCTCAGACTCAACTGAATACCTAGACAGGTGACCTCTTGGTATCTCTTTCTAAGGATTATCTGCCTCTGTTACCATTTATATTTTCTTGAATTCTCTCCACTAAGCCCCAAAGAAAGCTTTACTTCTCACTTTCTTGTCAACAGAGGAAAAAAAAAACCCCACAGCTTTTTAGATATTTTGAGAAGAGAGAGATTGCCTCACAGAAGAGGCCAGACTTGATATCAGGGAGATTTGAAGTACAATAGAGAGACAGTCTGAGACCCTGGGCCCCCAGCCTTGCCCATGTTGGTCAGTGAGCAGCCTGGCAGAGAGGTGGTAAGAGGTCAGTGCCTGTCCCTCCCATCCTAAGTTGGTTTCCAAAAGGAAAGAACTGGGAACTGAGGTCATATCCATCATAACCATGACTCAATCCGCAAAGTCCCCAGCCATCACAGAAGAAAGCAGATGTACTGAATAGTTCTTCCTGAGTAGCCCACATACCTTTCTACCCACATATTGTAGAAAAATCAGAAAGCACAGATGAACAGAAAGAAAATTAAGATCACTCATGCCCCCACCAACCAGTGCCAGCTGTTCTTTTCATTCGAGGGCATAATTTTCCAAAGTTTCTTCCATGTTAAATATATGGATTTTCCCTACAAAATTGGATTATATTGTGTTCAGTTCTTTAGCTGTTTTTTTTTATTCAGCAGTATATTTTTAATAACCTTTTTATGTCAATAATTGTGTTTCTAAAACACCATTTTTAAAGGTTGCTGAATGTATAGATATCCAGTATGACTCTTCCAATTCACTACTGTTGGACATTTAGCGTCTTTCTAAATTTTTTTTTTTACCTTACCGATAGTGCTGGGATGAACATCCCTGTAGGTATATCTTTGTACCATTCTTAACATTCCTTTAAAAATATATTCCTTAAAGGGTAATTACTGGTTCAATGGATAGGCATGTTTTTAAGGATTTTGATAGAACTGCCAAGTTGGCCTCCAGAAAAATCTTCTGGTGAGAGAGTGCTCTTATCAGTTTGCCCAGCACTCTGTCGCTCTGTTAGTTCTTCAGGATTTTACCTTACCTTCTCCACTAGTGTCCCCTTGGTTGGGATCATCTGTCTTTGCCATTAAAGATTTGAAGGTGACTATACTCTTTTGTACCTTCCATGGCTCTGCTTCATAGAAATGACTCTGGTTACCTTCTTTTTTTTTTTTTCCAGAGTACATCCCTAGTTTGAAAAACCACTGAGAGATAAGTAAACAATCAAAAGATAACCAGAAACAAACCCCCCATACGTTTGGAAATTAAGAAATGTGCTTGTATAGATAAACAGCAATATCCTACTGTATAGAGCAGGGAACTATATATATATATACACACATACACACACACATACATATATATGTAACTGAATCACTTTGCTGTACACCAGAAACTAATACAACATTGTAAATCAACTACACTTCAACTTTTAAAAATGTGCTTCTCAAGAACATATGGATTAAAGGAGAAAGCTGTTGAAAACTAGAGCATGTTTCAGGTTGAATAATCATGAAAATACTACATAGCAGAACCTGTGGGTTACTACCAAAACGTAACTAAAAGGAACCCTTGCAGCTTTAATTAAAGAAACAGCAGTGAAAATTAATGAGCTAATAAGAATCCAGCTCAAGAAGTTAGCAAAAATGAATAAGTCAGTGAGTGAATGAATTAATGAAATCCTTGAGGTCAGTGCTCCTTACGCATCTCAGTACAACTCCTCATTTCCAAAACAGTGCTTAACAAATAAGTGGAACTGGATGAACATCAGATTGGATTTGTTCAGTCTTCAAGGCCATGATTCTAAACACATGGTATTTCCAAACTGTCAAGGGTAGAGTATTCCCAGTCTGATTGATCTGCCAAGATAATCCTTCCAAGTGTCACTTAACTTCTTGGGGCAGTAGATTCTGACTTGAGGAATGGAAGACACCTAAAAGATGGTGGATTTACGTGGTCTGGTTGAGATGACCACAGTGTACCAGGATTGCAGCCACCTGGCTTATGGTGAGGCTGCATTTTCTTATCTCTGGACACCCCAGAAGAGTGTTTTGTGTGTATTCTACTAAAAATGTTTTGGAGATATAGGTTAAAGATAAGTGCCTTTGTACCGTTTCATTAAGCACACAGCTTTTGATCATCAGAGACCAAGTAGAGGGCCCAATCCTGTGCCTTCTACATAGGCAGCCGTCTGCTGCAGTTAAAGAAAGTTTTGCATGTGTAAGGGACAGAGGATTGGGCTCTGGGGATCAATTTTACTCGAGGAAAACGAAGCGACTTTAATTTCATTAATGGTCTCCAGGATGATTGTGCTACAAGTTAATTCTCCATTAAATATGCATGTTGCGTGGCACTCCGTTTCTTGCCTTTAGTATCATTCAGCCCCAGCTGACACTAACCTGTTTTCTATTTCATAACTGAATCACAGGGCTTTTTCAGGAGAAGTCAGCAAAGCAATGCCACCTACTCCTGTCCTCGTCAGAAGAACTGTTTGATTGATCGAACCAGTAGAAACCGCTGCCAACACTGTCGATTACAGAAATGCCTTGCCGTGGGAATGTCTCGAGATGGTGAGCGCCCGCAGCCTGCGTTGTACAGTAGCACGGGGTTGTGAAAGCGCCCTCGGAAGCCTGGACGCAGATCTGCCAGAATATGTCCCCTCTGTCCCCCCACCCCCTCCACCCCTCCCTCCTCTGGTGGCTTTGTGGGTGTCACAGCAGTTACTTCTCCTCCATAAACCATTCCAGTCAGTTCACTGGCTGATGGGGGGCTGGGGGCGGGGGTGGCATGGAGGAGAAATGTCTGTGTGGTCAGAACACCTTCAGATTTTTGACATTTAAAACAGGGGTCCCCAACCCCCAAGCCATGGACCACTACCAGTTAGGAGCTGGGCTGCACAGCAAGAGGTGAGCGGCGAGCCAGCAAGCTAGCAAAGCTTCATCTGCCGCTTGCCATCGCTCCCCGTGGCTCACATTACCGCCTGATCCCCCCCACCCAGCCCTGTCCGTGGAAAAATTTTCTTCTATGAAACCAGTCCCTGGTGCCAAAAAGGTTGGGGACTGCTGGTTTAAAACATTACATGTGGATGGATTGATGGAAGGTAAGTGTCACCTGCGGGTCTTAAAAAGGATACCTTCTAGAAGCATTTTTCCCCACAAAAAACACAAGCCAGAGCTAATTGTTACATGTCTTACACTAGTAAGGTTATTGGCAATTGGGATGAATTAGCTTTTATGCTAACTGGATCCAAAGTCAAACATTTGTACATACAGTATGTGTGAAAATAGTGCAAGGCATGCCCAAGTGACAAATGTTCTTTTCGTTAAGAGAAGCTATTTTAAGAACTAGAGACCATCTACCATTCATTTGCAAAACAGTTCAGGATCTTCCTGGAAAACTGTCTTAAGTGCACGGAATAATCAACACCAGACTTCAAGACTATTCTTATATAAGGAAATTGGGCAGATAGTGTAGTGGATACATTTTAAGGACTTTTCCGAATATACTGGCTGGCTGGTTCTCTTGAGAGATCCCTTTGAAGGAAACATCTCTTCCAATGGAGTTTCAGCCTGTGGAAAAATAACTTCAGACTGCTGGGCAGGCATTCTGAAGGTCTCCTTTCCCCATAATCAGATGTTCTTGGGGCCTGTGGACCCACCCAGGCACAAGTTGTACACAGGGTGACCTCTTAGAATTTGTAGGACCAAAGTGAAGTTTTGGGGATTGGAAGATGCAAGTCACAGAACTTACACTGTATTCTCAGAAATTCCTGTGATATGCAGCTCTGCAGATTTCATCTTCCAATGGCACTAAACTCACAAAATTAGGTATATATCTTATGAATCTGTAAGTTAAAAATCGTAAGTTGTGTGTGCATTTTCTCAAGACCCGATCCAGGGACTTCCCTGGCAGTCCTGTGGTTAGGGCTCTGGGCTTCCACTGCAGGGGACGTGGGTTCGATCCCTGGGCAGGGAACTAAGATCCCACCAGATGCACAGCACGGCCAAAAAAAAAAAAAAAACACCTGATCCATTCATGTCACTTATGGGATAGTATGATTACTGTTGTTAATATTAAGAAAAGAGTTAAAACACAATTCAGAGTCATAGCAGAACAAGTTTCCCCTATGGGTATTAATCCCCTTGGGGGTTCCAGAGTATTCTTTTCAAAAAACTTAAGTACCTTCAGTATGCCTTGTGGAGATTTCTCGTATATGTGACAGCACACGTTGTTGTGGACTTGGAGTGAATTTGGGGACTTATACAATTATAGGCCTGAAATTCAGAGCTCACATCAGCCTGACTGCTATCTAACCAGCCCCACCCAAGTTTGTCACCTGAGTTGTGGAAACTGGAAATTGACCAGAATCCAGCTCACTTGTTTCCTCTGTGCAAAATGAAAGCACATCCTCCTTGGCAGGAAAAAGATCCACCAGCTGGCCTAGACGGTGGGCCCTGATTCCCAACTTCACTTCCATCTATCCTGCCTCCTGCCCCAAGACTCATAGAATTATGTTGATGGTCAGATGGGTGAATTCATCCACCTGGTCAGGTATCAATTTAACCATAATCAATTAGGAGGTCTTAATCCCTCCAGCAGTGGCTTTATCTATACATACAGAGTCAGGCTGAGAAATAAATGGGTTAGTGGGGGGTTCAGACCAGGAAATCATAGGATTTTTTTCCTCAATTATCTGGGTGTTTTAGGAGAAATCATTTGGGATTCTAAATGAACTGGAAAATTACTCCAGTCACTGTTCCACTTTAAATACGGGGACACATCACACGGAGAAGGGCTGCACACACAAATTCTCCCAATGGGGATCTTCCACAGTCTGCCCTTTCCAAAATTCTGATATTCTTTTTACTTGAGGCTAAATGAGAACAGCAGAAAGTGTCCTTTAAAGATGGGTCCAAGGCATGGAAGCAACCTAAGTGTCCATCGACAGATGAATGGATATAGAAGATGTGGCACATATATGCAATGGAATATTACTCAGCCATTATAAGAAACGAAATTGTTATTTGTAGTGAGGTGGATGGACCTAGAGTCTGTCATACAGAGTGAAGTAAGTCAGAAAGAGAAAAACAAATACCGTATGCTAACACATATATATGGAATCTAAAAAAAAAAAAAATGGTTCTGAAGAACCTAGGGGCAGGACAGGAATAAAGACACAGACATAGAGAATGGACTTGAGGACACGGAGAGGGGGAAGGGTAAGCTGGGACGAAGTGAGAGAGTGGCATGGACATATATATACTACCAAATGTAAAATAGCTGGCTAGTGGGAAGCAGCTGCATAGCACAGGGAGATCAGCTCGGTGCTTTGTGACCACCTAGAGGGGTGGGATAGGGAGGGTGGGAGGGAGACGCAAGAGGGAGTAGATATGGGGATATATGTGTATGTATAGCTGATTCACTTTGTTATAAAGCAGAAACTAACACACCATTGTAAAGCAATTATACTCCAATAAAGATGTTAAAAGAATAATAATAATTTTAAAAAGACAGGTCCAAATGTCTCACAGGGACCCCAAGACCCAGGAGCAGGAGAGGGCATAGACTCAAGAGATGTAATTCATGGAATTGCAAATGCTTCGTCCAGTCTGTTGAGCTTTCTCAAGGAAGCCCCAGATTTGGCTGTTTGATCAGGAAGAAACTCATGTAAGCATACGGATTAGTGAAATGAGTGCAAGTTGAGGTTTGACTGCTTGTGCTCTGATAACACCTCCGTGAGTCTGTGCGTCCCTGTGCTCTGGTCTGAACACTGGGAAGAGAAACGTCTAGACCAACTGCCTAGGTAGAGAGGGAACAAGCCCATTAAGTCGCATTTCAGTAGCTCCCACTGAGCCTAGGGTTATGTGACAGCACAAAAACATAGGTGGTCATTGCTCTGGGTCTCTTGTACCAGCCCTGGGTCTGTTTCTGAAACGTAGCTCCTCTGGGATGTGTCTTTGCTGTTCGGGATGTGGAACAAGCCTGTGTGAGGTGGGACCATTTATTTTCACCTCGGGATCACATCCTTATTTTGTGGTTGTGTGGTTTTTGATGGAATTGTCTGCAACTTCAAAGGAACTCCTAAAGCACGCTGGAGAGGATTATGGAGAAAAGCGTGTTGTATATGGTGTGCCTTGGCTTTTTTCTTCCAGCTGTAAAATTTGGCCGCATGTCGAAAAAGCAACGAGACAGCTTGTACGCAGAAGTACAGAAACACCGGATGCAGCAGCAGCAGCGAGACCACCAACAGCAGCCTGGAGAGGCCGAGCCGCTGACTCCCACCTACAGCATCTCGGCCAACGGGCTCACGGAGCTTCACGACGACCTCAGCAGCTACATCGACGGGCACACCCCCGAGGGCAGCAAGGCAGACTCTGCCGTCAGCAGCTTCTACCTGGACATACAGCCTTCCCCGGACCAGTCAGGTCTTGATATCAACGGAATCAAACCAGAACCAATATGTGACTACACACCAGCATCAGGCTTCTTTCCCTACTGCTCTTTCACCAATGGAGAGACGTCCCCAACTGTGTCCATGGCAGAACTAGGTAATGGCTTCCATGTTTCCATTGGGATGGACTACTTGTGCCATTTGAAGGAAATGGGATTTGTCTGACTTTCCTCTGATGAGTTATGTTATTAAAATAATGCATCTAGAAGGGCGAGTCACCTTTACCATTTGGACCACTTCATAATTCCAACCTGCCCCCTTGTTTTTGACTGTCCACTGTTTCCCATCATATATCCAAGAAACTCAGTGACCTCTCAGCATCAGAGCTGAGACAATATGAACTTAAAGCAATCTTTAAATTCCACAGAAAACTGTAAGTTCAGGGAATGGCCCCATTAACTCCATTGATTGAGTTATCTTCTAAGTATTGCTTTATACCCAAAGTTATAAAAATAGCAACCCACAGACTTAACCTGGCGCATAGACATGGTTTTTTGACCAGTGCAGAGCTTTACAATTTTTGAATTGGTTGCTAAAATTTTAAACCTGGACAATTCCACCTGAAAGTTCAGATTTTCAGTTTCTTGTGGAAGGAAAAAAAAAATGATCTAGTTGCACTGGACCAGCATTTGGGAATGGCAACAACCAACTGGTACCAGTTAGGGCCTAACGCCTTGAAATGGGCCCATCCCACTCTCGGCATTTATATCACTGCCCAGTCCCTGTATGCGTCTAAGTTTTGCAACTCTGACACATTCTATAATCGTTAAAGGGAAATTGGCTTCTTTATTTGCCAAAATGTTTTGGTGATGGATATTAATCCAAAACTGATGTATTTCATAGAAGACTCACCATGCCAAAAAAAACCCCACAAAAACCTGTCATTTCCTTATACCTGTGACATTGGTGCTTCTTGGGAGATGTGACCTAGAAATGTTAACACAGACAATGGAAAACTTTTCATTTCAAGGAAGTTGTTATAACATCCTCTGTTATATTTAATCGATTTTTAAGTACAGCACTATTATTAGAGAAACTTTGATAAGGACCTTTACTGTTTGAGAATTTGATCTGTTCCTCCCCATGGTTCCTCACACAAGGTTATAATCCTTTGGGATATTTCAATTAGTTGCTATGAAGATGACTAAGTTAAGACGAAGAGAGAATGAAGACTTCACATGGAAAAGAACCAGCAGGTTCTGACTTGAGCACAGACGTCCTTAGTTCACAGAAATAACGGTTGTGTTCTTTAGATGGTTTTTCCACCTCTGTACCCCATAAAACATTTTTTAAGTGAAATTTATATTTCCAGTAAAATCTTTCTCCAAATAGAACAAATTGAATGTTCTTTACGGTTTTTACACAAGCACCTCTTTATGGGTCTAAATTTAAATCCACAAGAGCAGGGACATTTTAAGCCTGGTCTTTAACCACTGAACAGCATTAAAGGTGTATCACAGCTCTTTTGATTAACAGAGAAACCTCTGAACTAGAAGCCAAGCTGAGCAGAGCTAGGCTTGATTTTTTTTTTTTTTTTTCTTGAACTAGAACAAAAACCTTCCGTTTTTGTCGTGAGATCTTGGTTGACTGAGCCTTAAGCGGAGCTGTAATGAAAGTAAAATTTTCAGAAATGAATAAGGATTTGATTGAAAACTGACATGATACAGTGAAAAATGACCTAGCTCGCTTTAGGTTTGCTTCTACTTTATCATAAATACTAGTGAATCTATGCCATTTGCTTGTCGAATGTTCAACCCAGAAATAAACTCACACCGCTTGGCCTAAGTGTGTCGCTTGAACATGGCACTTGGGCTAAATGTGCACTAATACCTGAGTGGAGCCAGAAGTGGCTCAGCCGATTTCCCCAGCCCCTCCTTCACCCACAAATCCCTTTCCTCTTCTACAGCTATCACCTCCCAGTGAGTCTGGGAGCCCTGTGCCCTCATCCATTCTCCATATTCTCCTAAACTAGGGATTTTTCACACGTAATTGTGGCATTTTTTCCACGATGAATAAAACTAACTCATCACTAGGATTTGCCCCAAACCCAAAACTAAACAAAAATTTAGCTGAATGGGATATAATGGAGCTCTGATTTTCTGTCCCATTTACAGGTGCAAAATAGTTTGAGGAGCTAAGAGTAGCGTAAAAGCAGCCAAAGACCTTGCTGCTACTTCTTCAAAGCTCTCTGAAGTTCCCTGACATTTCCTTGGGGGCTTAAGTCCGACTCTTTCTTTAACTAACTTGACTTCATTTTAGGCTAAATTTTATCATCAGATTTGAAACAAATGAAACCATTTGTGCAATTGGAAAATAAATTGTAAATTAACATATCCTAAGCTCAGTTCTATCTTTCAATAATAGTATCTACTAATCCATTACTGTTAGTGGAAGTACATCTGCATTCCTGGCTACGAAATTTTGCCCTTGATGTACACTTAGTACCTGAATTATACATTCCAGATAAACTATCTAGGTTCCTTTTTTCAAAAAAGCTAACTGGAGAATTAATTCCCTGGCGGTCCAGCGTTAGGACTCGGTGCTTTCACTGCCATGGGCCCAGGTTCCATCCCTGGTTGGGGAACTAAGATCCCGCAAACCAAGCTGCACAGCCAAAAGAAATAAAAAATAAAAAAGCTAACTGCACTTATTACTATAATTAATAACTAAAGCCTTGTACATAAGAGACAACTGATATGTTGGGCAAAGCATGAGACAAGAAGTCAGCTTATGCGGGTTGTGGTCCTAGCTTTACTGTAGGTTGTACAACCTAGTATAAGTCATGTTACCTCTGCAAGCTGCAGTCTCCCTACCCATGAACTATAAAGATTCAGAGCATAGACCCTGGAGCCAAATTGTGTATGTTTGAATCACCGTGCACTTGCCAGCTATGACACCTTGAAAAGTCACTTAACCTCACTGTGGCTTGGTTTTTCCATCTGTAAAATGGAGATAATACTAGTATCTTCCCCCTAGAGTTGTCATGAAGATTAAGAAAAAATATATGTATATATACACAGTATATATATATATATATATATATATATATATATATATATATATATATAAAATGTATATATATAGATGTAGGTAGGTATGTTATATGAGTCTGTTATATGAGTCTATGTTATATAGAGTTTACATAGTAAACTCTACCTAAGTGTTAACATTTATCATCATTGTTAATGTTATTATCTACAAAGTGATGAGAGTTTGGACCAGATGATATCTAAAGTTCCATACCACTGTGAAAATCTGTGACTTTCTCAGAAGACAGGATTTTCCATCTGAAGTATCTAGACCTTGGCTGTCCTGATGAAGCCATCATGGTCGAGGAGGTGAACTGATTTGCCTGTCACAAAGTGAGTTATCCAGCTGAGCTCAGACCAGAAACCAGGTCTCCTAACTCCTAGTTCCAAGGTATTTCACTATTCCAGACTGTTTGTCTGAGAGACCACACTAACTTCTTAGCTTTTGCTCAGTCTGACCATATTCTCCTTTGCTGAAATGGAGACTTAAAAACAGCACAGTGTCTAAAATCTTACACTTGCCAAATCAAGTATGAATTTTGATCAAAGGCATCTGGTGAGAATGCAGCCACTGCCCTCTACTGGTCATTGGACATGGCATCATTTGTTGTTGCTTCTGAAAGCTGGACTCAGATAGGTAGGGATGGATGGGGACAATTTTTAGGATGAAGTGAAACAAGAAGATGCGGACCATATTAACTGGAAACAAAGCATGATCTGGAAGGGAATACTGTGAGCTTCTTCCCATTCTTCCCTTCCTAGGATTCTCCCAGCTTCCCTGTGAACGCTTTGCCTTCATCATTTCTTTCATATTTACAAAAATTGAATTTACTATGTACACATTTATTTTCTTGTTTCTGATCCCCCATTATTTTGTCTTTATTCCCCTCTTCTCTTCACACACGTCACTGATTCTAAGACATAATTTCTCTTTCTCTCTCTCAGTTTGTCTCCTTTAAGTTTTTTTCTTTTGTTTATGTTTTATTTTTTATGATATTTACTTATGTTGTTTTCACGTCTGTGTGTTGCCAAGTAGAGCTGTTAAGGTTTATCGTGCTTCAGTGTTTCAGAATCTCTGAGGAGGTTCTAGTCTCGAGCTTTGTTTAGGTGAACCTACTCTGTTTTCACACAAACAAATCTGATTCTGTTTGACGTAAGCAGCAACAAATTTCCAAACAAATAGACACTCTTACTAGTGTTGCTAAGTTTGCCCTCAGCACCACTGTTTTAAATAACTTTCCTATTAAATATTCAAGACCCTAGGAGGGGCATCACTTTGGGGTATGGTTTTGTATTCTTGGAGTCTTGTTAGTTCTTCTTTTTTTTTTTTTTTTAATTTATTTAATTTATTTATTTTTGGCTGCATTGGGTCTTCATTGCTGCTCAC
Source organism: Balaenoptera physalus (assembly GCF_965194825.1). Taxonomy (NCBI): domain Eukaryota; kingdom Metazoa; phylum Chordata; class Mammalia; order Artiodactyla; family Balaenopteridae; genus Balaenoptera; species Balaenoptera physalus. The sequence goes on along the minus strand of NC_138883.1, from coordinate 105,664,876 downwards.
AGGTTTTCTCTACTTGTGGAGAGTGGGGTCTACTCTTCGTTGCGCTGCGCAGGTTTCTCATTGCAGTGGCTTCTCTTGTTGCGGAGCACGGGCTCTAGATGTGCAGGCTTCTGTAGTTGTGGCTGGCGGGCTCTAGAGCGTAGGCTCAGTAGTTGTGGCTCACAGGCTTAGTTGCTCCGCGGCATGTGGGGTCTTCCCGGACCAGGGCTCGAACCCGTGTCCCCTTTATTGGCAGGCGGATTCTTAACCACTCTGCCACCAGGGAAGCCCGTCAGTTCTTCTTTTAAAACACTTCTTGAATTGTCCTTCCCTTCCATGACAATTATTAGCAGCCTGTTTCAAGCTCTTAGTCCCTTACGTCTAGATTTCAGCAGCCTTCTAATTGATCCTCCTGCCTCCAGTCTGCCAATGACAAAACTGCTTGTTCTGTTGCCCCAAATACAGTGTTCAGCATGTCAGCTCCCTCTTGAGAATCCTGCTGACGCCTTTTGTTAATCAAGTCCATACTCTCAATCTCAACCTTCAAGATCCTTCAGGATGTGGACTCTTCTCTACCCATATTTCTGTTTTGACACCATCACTTTATCACATTTTCCTGTCTCCTGTAGATGCCATAGCCATTCTTTCATCTACCATCCCTTGAACGTGGAACTGGTCCACTGCCTCACATACTGGCCTCTGCCTACCAAATCCTCCCCTTCCTTCAGGGTCCAATCCAAATGTTCCTCCTCTGTCAAGAAGCATCCCCTAATTCCCCTCACCTCTCCCTTCTCTGATAGCACCTAGTATGTTTTTATTTTTCTTTCTCTTCTAGTAGAATTCAACTTCATGCTTTATTGTCTAGTGTCTTGAATTGTCCTTTCAGCATGTGTGTACATGTTCACCAGATTATAAGTCCCTAGAGAAACTTATTTGGCATCTATTTCTTTTAATATCTTCAAATTCGGTACACTTCAGGATAATAAGAACAAATGTTTATGTAGCAGATGCTGTGTTATCCTCTCTATTCTAAGTGCTCAACTCACTTAATTTTCACAGATGCCCTATGATAAATAGGAAATTAGGTACTATTTTCCTCATTTTACAAATAAAGAGACCAAAGCGCAGAGAGGTTAAGTAACTTACCCAAGATCACACAGCTACTAAGTAGCAGAGCTGAGATTCAAACCCAAGCAGTCTGGGTCCAGAGTCCATCTCATCTCTTAACCACCACACTATATATATATATATGTATATGTATATATAGTGACATGGTAGACTTCAGTAATGCTTGTTCTGCCATTTTTGCAGGAAAAACAAAAGAAATACGTTGTTGTTGTCCCCAAAAACATACCATTTTCTAATTTTTCGGGAGTAATCCTTCCCCAGTCAATGTATATGGCAGATCTGTCTTTATAAAAATACCAAGTACAGGTCGTGTCAGTCATTTTTCACACTTCTCTAGGTCAATATTTTCAACTCCAACATTCACTCCCAGACGCTGGTGTAAAGGCACAGAGAAGGTCAGGTCAGGAGGGTCTTTGAAGACGCCAAGCCTTATTGCTAAATGTTGGCTTTGCCTGTCCTTCATCCTCATGTCTCCAAATATAGAATAGTTCCAAATTGCTTATTAAATATGTCGAGATCATTAAAACTGGTTCAGCCATGTTGCTTTATACTTGTTACTTTTTAAATCACATATTAAGTAGGGAAAACCCTGAAGAACTTGGCTTTTCATGTTGTGATCTCCTGTTTTCTCCTCAGAACACCTTGCACAGAATATATCTAAGTCACATCTGGAAACTTGCCAATACTTGAGAGAAGAGCTCCAGCAGATAACGTGGCAGACCTTTCTGCAGGAGGAGATTGAGAATTACCAAAACAAGGTAGACTGAAGAATTTTACCTAAGATTGAGGCAATGTTGGGAAGGGTGTTTGTGCAGGAGGCTTGAATACAAACAGACCAAGGAATGAATGTTTTTCATCAGATAGCAGATTTCTATTTAAAAATCTTTCTTCCAGAGCTGATCACGTTCTTGGGGCTTTGTCACCTTATTGAGATGTCAGTGTGTGAAATTTCAGAAATAGCACTCAGATTCTATTGTTCCTATAACTATACACGTATGTCCTGTCATTTGTCAACAGGGAGCTAGATTAAGGAGTTTCCAAAAGGCTCAAAGAATTGGGATTTGTCCCGATATCACAATGGAAGATTTCACGGTCCAGAAGTTGATGTAAAATAATCTCAGCCTCATGATTCCGAAGTTAAAAAGGAGGAGTTTAGAGAATTTGTGTAAAAACAAGTTTGGAAGCTATGATTCTAATTCCAGTCTGAATCTAGCAATATGAGACTGACAAGTAGTGCTGCCAGTTTCCTTCTTCTATAAAACACTCTGATCAACAAATTACCTAAACGGGAGGGCAGGGCTGGAGAAGGAGGGCTTTTAATTTTCCATTCTGCCTTTAGTAAAAGAAAATGCTGTGATTTTTCCCAATAATCATAGAAATTCAGGTTTAGGAAGTACCGTAGAGATTATCAAGGTTAATCCTCCCCTTCATTTTACACATGAGGAAACGAGCATCCCTTGGCACATGGCTGAGGTTGAAAACATCAGGACTAGACCATGAGTCCTGGTTCCTAATTCAGTGTTTCTTCCACCCTGTTGTATTGGTAGAAACAGTCTTAAACTAAGATTGGGGAAATAAGTGAGCAACAAGATGGATCCAGGTTGGCCTGTAACTAAATTGGAGAGTGGGTATATAAAAGGAATTAAACAGGACAGGTTGGGGGAATAGCAGTGCATCACCTTGTTTACCTTTGAGATAGCAGGTAACACCAGCAGCCAAAATTACAAAGGGAAGCAAGAAAGCAGTAAACAGCAGCAAGGTGTGTGAAATGGGATTCAGAGTCAGAAATGCTGGGATTTGAATCCCATCTCCAATACCTCTTAGCTGTGAAACCTCTGTGAGCATTTGTGTCCATTTATGGGAAATGGAAGAACGTTCTTGTGAAAATGAAATGAGACAAGGATGTCATAAAGCACCCAGCTCATAGCAGGTGCACAATAAATATAACTGACTCCCCTTTTCTTCCCTTCCCCCAGTAAAGTGGTGTGAAATTCCCCAAGGCAAAATAATTGCTTACAAGGAGATTCTACTTTGCTACTCTCCATGGCCCAGGGTTAAATCAGTGGCGTGGGTTGCTTTCTTGACTCCCGTTTTCATCTTCCGCTGCATATATGCTCATAACATCTTCCCCCTGTCCCTTTGCCACCAAAATGGTAAGAGAGGAATTGGAGGAGACCAGGAAGAACTCGGAAGCAATCATTATAACCCAAGTAACTGGCCAACTGATTATTTTTAAATCCTCTAGCTTTTTTGGATCCATTTCCAAAGAAGGATTTTACACAATAGGAACAGTTAAAACAACTGTGTCAAGGGTATGGGTAATGGGGATGTTAATGCGTTTCCCTCTTCAACAGCAGCGGGAGGTAATGTGGCAATTGTGTGCCATCAAAATTACAGAAGCTATACAGTATGTGGTGGAGTTTGCCAAACGCATTGATGGATTTATGGAACTGTGTCAAAACGATCAAATTGTGCTTCTCAAAGCAGGTATGTGCTTTGCAAGTGAATTTTGAGATCTCTGACTAACCTGCTTTCACCAGCTTATTAAAGAAATGCTTGGTAAGGAAGGTGTCGAGAACAGTTTTTCTCCAAATGATAATAGCTCAGTTTCTCTTGGCAGAAACTGAGAGGTTTTTTTTTTTTTAAGGTTTTTGAGCTATTTGCAGGAAACATTCCCTCCATTTTGCTTCTCCTCTGGGTGAAAAGATTAATTTGAAAGACACCTGCATTCCACAGTTTTAACCATCACCTGTGTTTTGTTTCTGTGCCCCAGGTCCTCAGGAGGTTTTGGTAAGCTGTTAGGAAGAAGGCTGTTTGTGGAACTCAGAGAGACATCCCTGGGTGTTTGTTTGTTTTAATAACAGGAGTCCATGTTTTTCTAGCAACTCCGAGATTCTGTATTATTGCAGGACAGAGAAGTGCCCAAGAAGTCATTCATAAATCAATCTCTCTTCAGTAATACAGGCCTAAGCTTTGGCACAAGTCTTTAATTACTCTAATGAACTCTGCTCTTTTAAATAGAGAGCTAAGGTGACTGAGAGTCTGCTAGTTAAGCCCCGCCCCATTGACTCAGAAAGGGGTCTCTATGGTCAAAATCAACTCACCAAGACAATAACCCACCCCGTTTCTGCCTTTGCTCAGGTTCTCTGGAGGTGGTATTTATCAGAATGTGCCGTGCCTTTGACTCTCAGAACAATACCGTGTACTTTGATGGGAAATATGCTAGCCCCGACGTCTTCAAATCCTTAGGTAAGGAAATCTCTGGGTGCTTTGTCTTCAAATCAGGACTAGGGGAAAAGATGGGAGTTGGGTGAAAGCTCTTCTTGAACAAAATGGAGATTGGTTTTTTGGACACAAGAGTTAAAGGATTTTATACCTATGTTACTTTATAGTTAATCACCGTAGAAAAGATACACAGCTCAAATGCTTTTTGTGTATATTACACGTAAGGGTCTAGAGTCTCATTTTATCTAATTGGTAATCGAAGAAATTTATGTTATATATCCTTCCAGTTCCCTTCTAGATTTTAAGAACCAGGTTTGCAGGGGATATATTATTCAATAAACTAGAGGATGTGATTTGCTACATAAAATCAAGCAAGGAGCTAAAAGTCTGCCCTTCCATACCCGTCAAATAACAACCGTTAATGAGATATCAAAGAAAGAAAGTATAGCTAAGTGAAACTGTGACATATACTTTAAAAATAAATTACTTTAGATTTCTGTAATTTAACTAAAGTAAGACAAAGTCATTAAGAAGAATGGGACGGTATCCAAGATATGTTGTTAAGTGATTTTAAAAACAATTAAATGATGGAAGGTATGTATACTTGAGAAGAGCCCGTTGACACTTTTTTTTTTAAATTTATTTTTGGCTGCGTTGGGTCTTCGTTGCTGCACTCAGGCTTTCTCTAGTTGCGGGGAGCAGGGGCTACTCTTCCTTATGATGCACGGGCTTCTCATTGCAGTGGCTTCTCTCGTTGCAGAGCACAGGCTCTAGGCGCACGGGCTTCAGTAGTTGTGGCGCACGGGCTTAGTTGCTCCATGGCATGTGGGATCTTCCCAGGCTAGGGCTCAAACCCATGTCCCCTGCATTGGCAGGCGGATTCTTAACCACTGAGCCACCAGGGAAGTCCCTAGCCTGTTGACATTTAACTATATGTACATAATATGAAAATCTGAAAGAACAGACCCCAACTTAACCAGCTTTGTGGGGGTGGGTTTTTATTTTATGGGACTTTCACATTCTATGTTTTCAGTTCTGTAATAGTTACAATAGGGACTTCCCTGGCGGTCCAGTGGTGAAAACTCTGTGCTTCCAATGCAGGGGGCATAGGTTCAATCCCTGGTCAGGGAAGTAAGATCCCACATGCCATGTGGCACGACCAAAAACAAAAAAAAATTATAATGGTTTTACCACCATAATGTGTCATTTGTTTTCATTTTTAAGCATGTTGTACATAAAATAGAGTAGAAAACAAAAAAATGAGTGAAGTTAACATTTCAGTTAGATTATAGCTGTTAGACTCTATTGGTTAAGAGTGTGGGCTCTGAAGCCGGGCAGCTGGCTTTGAATCTCAGGCTGTCACTTCCTACATGTGGAATCTTCAGCACGTTCCTTTTCTTTCCAAGTCCATTTCCTTGCCTTTAAAATGGGGATAGTAACAATAATACCTCCCTCATAGGGCTGTTGTGAAATAGTAGAATACCCAAAGAATCCTCTCAGAGCAGCACCTAACACAGTAATCACACAACAGAAGTTCACTATCATTATTGCAAATGATGATGATGGTGGTGATGTTGGTGGTAATGGTGATGGTGGCTAAACTGATTTTTCTTTTAACATTTGAAAGTATTAAACTATAGAAATGTTATTACTATTCCCTCTGATCTTCAACTGCTAGATCCCTCTTCACCTTCTTCCATATTTTTCTCCTAGGATAATAACCAAAGTCCTAACCTGTCTTTAATTTTGGCAGGTTGTGAAGACTTTATTAGCTTTGTATTTGAATTTGGAAAGAGTTTATGTTCTATGCACCTAACTGAAGATGAAATTGCATTGTTTTCTGCATTTGTCCTGATGTCAGCAGGTAAGATAACCAAATACAATGGTTTTTAAGTTGTCCAGGTAAAGAATTTCTACAAGTACATAACTTACAATGGCTATAGACTATTCAGAGGGACTGCCACCCTTACTAAGTCTAATTTTAAGTTTTTCAGACAACAGTCCCCTGCTACACACGTACATATACATGTACGCTTCTAAGAGGACCTCATGCCATTCTGATAAAATCTTAAGAAATGAGAATTGAATAAAATCCCGTCTACAATTAACCTCCTGCTACCAAGAGAAATGCTGTGGTAGAGTAGGTGTGCCCTTCTCAACACCAGTCTCCAAGATAACATGGTTTTTAAAACATTCTGCTTTTTAAAAAAAATCCATTTGGATGTCATCCACAAGCCTATCTGAATTTAATGTATGTTTTCAACCAGTACTGCCTCTTGGTGATCATCACTTTTGCAAATTTGCTATCTTCTTTTTGGAATTCTTAAACATAAAGCCTTTATCCTAAATTAACAATCCTTAATTCATTTGGCACTCTCTTGACAATTTTAGTTGCCTTGGACTATAAGGCACTTTTCATATTTTCCAGAAAGACTAGCAGGATTGATATGAGTATGTCATTCAGAAACATAACTATTAGAAAGGCTTAAGGGCCATGGTGGTTTCATTTGCACTCGTCCGAGCATGGCCTTAGATTTAAATGGCTGTCTTTTTGGAAAGGGTGGACCCTTCCTTCTTTCAAGTGTCAGTAAAGATGGAAAGGCTTAACACTCTGTTTTGTAACTGTCCTAGATCAGTTTTTCACTCCTTTAGGAGCAAATTTTGAAAGAGGGGTGAAAGTGGCCTGTTAGTCCCTGACTCTGCAGTGTGGTGTAATAATCTGTATCTAGGAGTCAGGAGGAGTTGGGGTTTTCTGACACCATGTTGGAAGAATACTCAGGAGTATGGTTTTTCATATTTAGATCGCTCATGGCTGCAGGAAAAGGTAAAAATTGAAAAGCTGCAACAGAAAATTCAGCTAGCTCTTCAACACGTCCTACAGAAGAATCACCGAGAAGATGGAATACTAACAAAGGTGAGAGCCGAAGGTTTCCAACTGACAAGCCTGAATTATCCTTGCCCAGATCACGCCAGCCACGTTTATAAGTCATGCCACCAGACCCCAAAAGTATCAGTAAGCAACGGCCTACTGAGAAGAGAGAAGTATTCTCATTTCAAAAAATTATCTTGGGCCAAAATTCAGGTTAAATTCTATTTATTATCATTGGTTATAAAGTGTCCTGGAATAATAGAGCAATGATAGAATTTTTTTTAAAGCATTAATACATTCTGAAGAATCCTCCACTTATCCCATCAAAGATGGGCAGAAGGCAGAATTAATGTTCTGCCGTGATATAAACTAGAGAATTTAGAATTTAAATCTTTGATTTTAGAAAGACGAAGTTATGAAGGACTAAAACAATAGAATTAATCTATTCTAATATTAGTTCTAGTTCCATTAAAGTCATTAGTAATCAACAGTAAATGACTTTTGTATTTTCTTCATCAGTCTCTCATTACTACCCTGTATTCAAAGCATAGAGTTTCATTTTTGCTAATTATTATCTTTCACAATAAAAATATAATTAGGATGTCAATTTAAAATATGATAATATCCTTCAGTGTTAGTGCTAGTAGTGTGTATTTGGTCTTAGAAAAATCAGCCCTATTCTTTCTTGGATTATTTTCTGTTTTCTTTCTTTTCTCCTGATAGCTAGGTTAGGTCAGAAAGGGGAAGTTGGGGGGTTAAATGTGGTTTTTTGTTGTTTTTTTTTTTAATAGTAATCTTTTATTTTTATTTATTTTTTTATGGCTGTGTTAGGTCTTCGTTTCTGTGCGAGGGCTTTCTCTAGTTGCGGCAAGTGGGGGCCACTCTTCATCACCGTGCGCGGACCTCTCACTATCGCGGCCTCTCTTGTTGCGGAGCACAAGCTCCAGACGCGCAGGCTCAGTAGTTGTGGCTCACGGGCCTAGTTGCTCCGCGGCATGTGGAATCTTCCCAGACCAGGGCTCGAACCCGTGTCCCCTGCATTAGCAGGCAGATTCTCAACCACTGCGCCACCAGGGAAGCCCTGTGGTTTTGTTTTTGACTTTGCATCTGTTAAATGAGACACTGAGGCAGGATTGGGAAAGAGAAGGAAGAAGAACTTTTCTCCATCTTCTTGCCCCAGTGCAAGGGTACCATTAGGGTCTTTGATTATAGAGAGCACCTAACACATGGCCAAGATCGATGCTCTGGTGAAAATTTTCTTAGGATTATTCTGGGTGGAGATAATAAATATTTTGTGCGGTACAGTGCTTTAGAGTTTAAAAAGCATTTTTGCAAGTCATGTTATTATACTCAACAGGTAAATAGTCAATGCTGAGACTTCCACCAGGCCTGCTGACTGTTTTTTTTTTGTTTTCCAGGCAGGGCCTCTTGCTCAGACCCAGAATTGCTTTGTTCTAGGCAGAGCTCTTTCTCCAGAAGAAACTTGTTGTCACTGGAGTTGACTAGTACTCATTTCGCATAAAATATGTAGGGGATGCCGTCATCTCTAGTTGCAGTGACCTCACCTACCGGTGGCTGTCCCCTTGCCCACTTCTCTGTTACCACATGTCTTCCTTTTCCCCAGTGGTAGAGGGCGGGGTTCAGGATGGTAGAGCAGAAAGCATGTTTGAATAGGAGGAGGAGGTGAGACACTTGGGTTCTTTTGCTTATGAACATCTTTTTGGGTTACAAATTATTTGTCTTCAAAATCATATTTGATGTATACCTGGTATTCTATGATACGACTATATCATCATTTATTTTTACCCTCCCTCTATTACTAGACGTTTAAGTTGCTTCAAGTGTGTTTCACCATTGTAAACAATGTTGAAGATCATCCAGGTGCCCTGATTTTTGATTCTCACGTCTCTTCTCTCCTGACCCTATGTCCTTTCTTCCACTTACAGTTAATATGCAAGGTGTCTACATTAAGAGCCTTATGTGGACGACATACAGAAAAGCTAATGGCGTTTAAAGCAATATACCCAGACATTGTGCGACTTCATTTTCCTCCATTATACAAGGAATTGTTCACTTCAGAATTTGAGCCAGCAATGCAGATTGATGGGTAAATGTATCACCTAAGCACTTCTAGAATGTCTGAAGTCCAAACAATGAAAAACAAACAAACAAACAAACAAATTAACCGAGACACTTTATATGGCCCTGCACAGACCTGGAGCGCCAACACACTGCACATCCTTTGGTGATCGGGGTCAGGCAAAGGAGGGGAAACAATGAAAACAAATAAAAGTTGAACTTGTTTTTCTCATGCATATGATTTCCATTATGCCTACAGATATGGACCCTTTTTCTGTCTCGACTTCTTGATCATTGACCTCTGTTTACAACAGAAGGCGGGTACTAAGGTCAGAGGATGTCCTTTTTTTGTAGCTCACTGCCCACAGACTTTCTACATCTGTCGGTAACAACAGAGAGTCCAGCACTAATCGGTGACTGGTGTGCATAGCGGAGGTTGCGGCATTACTTTGCACAACTTGCTGTTTGTCTCATGAAGGAAGTTTTTATTTTTTCACCGATTATTGCCAGTCAGCAGGATGGCACGAAAAGGGTCCATAGCACTAGCAACAATAGCATTATAATATATTACAGGGTAAATGGGCATGAAGACTATATATAGCTAAAAGAGATATTGTTTATATATTGTTTTAATTAATATAAAATGTAGTTACTGGTGTAGCTTTTCCTGTTGAATTGATAAGGCACTTTCATTTTGCACCTTTTTTCTTTAAATTAAATGCTAGCGTGTTCACTGTCGTGTCGCATGTGCACCAGAAACACAAGTTTAACTGAGAAGGCTTGGAAGGTACGTCGGGAGGTATTTATGCTGCTGTTTACACAATTACTTTTAAAAGACTGGCTGGTCATATCTAGAAATCACGCTGTTGGATTAATTTTTTTTTTTTTTTACACATGAATTTGGAATTAGAAACAGAACTCTCCCTAAATTGTACTTTGCTTTTGGGTCAGTTTAAGGATAGATGTGTTTATGCTTCATACAAAGTTGAGTGATTGATTGATTGGTGCTGTGGACTTACACCCTCGTGCACAGTATTTTTTCAAAGCTTTTGAAAATGCCACCTCATTGAGGCAGGGGAAGGGAGGCTCATTTTGCACAGCTGTGTAGTTATGTGGACTCAGCCTCAACTTGGAGTTCTTATGCTTTAAGAACAGATCAGTAACCAGAATATTTATCAGAATCTAGCTTTTATTAGAAGAAGGACCCAAAGATTATATCTGGAGCAAATGCACACTCCCCATGTGAAAACATGAAGTATTTACTTTGTGAATGTTTATGTTCTTGGTATAATCTAGGAACCCTGAGAGTTTATCTCAGAGTGAATGGTTTCTAGACTAACTGCCTCTAGATGGTGTCATTCTAGAACACTGTGTTCTCCCTATTTCATAGTCAATGGATAGGAGGGCAAAGGAGGCGTGCGATGTTGAACCCGTTTCTCTTATTTAAGTATTAAATATTTTAAGCCTTTAAAGTGAAGTCGATGCAAGCTGCAAACATTTACTTTTGTATTTATCTTCACTAGAAAACTGTGGACTGTAATTTATTTTATTAAGTCTTTAGAAGATTGTTTGGCTTTTGTGTTCAGGTGAGAAATATTGAGTTGTTTTTGTTTAATTTTGTGGCTTTTTTTTTTTTTTAATAATTCCCAGTGGGGGAAGGGAGAAGGAACAGTCTGATAGACAAGTGTGCATATTTTAAAATAAGTGACCTTTGGGAATGTAGGCATTTAGATGATGATTTTAGTCACACTCGGAGTGGGATTCAAACTTCTGGTCTGCCATCGAAGACCATGTTTGTACAGAAAAGAGAACATTTCCCATAGTGTAAAGGTGGGAGTTTCCAAGCAGCCCTTTACAGTGAAGAAAGCATCTCCCCTACCTCCAGGGTCCCTCCCAAATCTTCTGCAGGAATTCGGCTCCTGCTGTCGTGCTGGGTCATCAAGCACGAGTTTCCCAGAGCCTTCTACTCTGTTTTTAACTGCACTGGCTTTCTGACTTGTTTCCTGAGGGACTTGGAAACGGGGAAGGAATTATTCACACCGAAGTGTGTATGAAGCCTAAATGACATCTAAAAAATTGTTTTTTCAAAAATATAGTAAGGGTTTCGCCATAAATAGAAGACGAGAGTAATACTTACTTAAATTTCTTACAAGCATATAAAACTTTATGTGACTTTATATAGAGAGGTAACTATCAGCATATAGTATTTATATTTGGGCAAGAAGGGTTAAATCAAATTTTTTATTTAAATAAGCATAGTTCCTTGAAAGATCAATAGTATTTATACTCTGAAAAGAGTACCAAGCTTAGTTCGGTTATTTATTTATCCATTTTTTTTTTTTCCTGTTGTTTCTCCTTTGGGGGGAAATGGTGTGTTTTTATTTTGGTTTTGGTTTGTTTTTTGTTTTTGTTTCTTGGTCATTCTGATTCACTAAATTTGGGGATGGTTTTATTAAAGTCTATTAACTTCTTTTTAACCAAAGCTTTCTGAATATGACCAGCCTCAGGTGCTAGCGCGTTAAAGAGCAACTAAACCTAATTCCAGTGTCCATTTGTGAAATGATGAGAGCTAATTGAACTTCTCTGAGGGTGAGAGAGAACGCAACGTTGAACTTAAATTCCTTTTCCCCGGAAAGGATTTTGCATGTACCTAATGCAAAAAAAAAAAGCTCTAATCTCAGTAATAGTCACACCATGGTGACATTGCTTTTAGAGTAAACCAAGATACATTGACATGATGCTGCTACTAGGTCTTTGTGAAAGAAAAACAGGGTGTGAGACTTTAAGACTAAGTACATCGACAGTGTAGGAACAGAGTAGAGAGTAATAGAGGCGTGCTAGGTGAAATGAGGGAACAACTATTATTCGGATCGAAGTTGGGATCTGAAGTTAAACAATAATCTCTGTTGAAAAAAATATGAGGTACAGAGAAGGATGTGAAAAACTTCGTATTTTTATTTTCTTCCTTATTATAGAAACACCTGTGTGATGACACAAAATACTTGGTGATATAGAACAATTATTATTAATCGTTCTTATAATTAAAATTTCCTAAACTTAAATGTCCAACAGTCTTTTAAAGATTGGAATCACATCATTGTTATCCCGGCTGCTGTAATGCCTTTTATACATTTTTTAACATAGGGTAAATAAGGCTTTTGCACAGAGCCTGAATACCTTCGGTTACAGTGGTGTCCAAATGATTGCATTATATTGTGAAGAAACTGGCCGTGGTCACAATGAAATCAAAAGTGCAGATGAAAGTGCTTTTGGGGGCAGTTTGCAAATTGTGGTTAAAGCTACGGATTTTTTTTTTTAAGTGTTCAGCATCCCAGTTTGCTTTAAAGGTGTGGGTTTTTATTTTAAGTCTTCAGCATCCTAATTCACCCTTTCTAACTTAAAGAAAACATGACTTAAGACACTGCTTCTAAGTTTGGTTGTTCTTTATAGTGTGGATATTCAGATCTCTGTGAGTGTATGGGGGTGGGCTGAGGGTCAGATGAGGAGGGAGCGTGTGTGTGTGTGTGTGTGTGTGTGTTTATGTCTGTGTGTATGGTTTTCGTGTGTATGATGTGTGTGTGTCGAACCGCTTCTAGGCTACTAAGTGTCAATGGAAAAGAAAATGTATTCAAAATACTTAAATCAAAACTAGAAGATGGGAAAAAAAAAGATTTATTCTATACAAAGCCTTGTCTGGACCACTTTAGAGAGACTTCTATTTTTTTAACCCTTCTATAAATATTTGATGGCACTTGAAATATTCCTGCAATAAAATGTGATTTGTGTAAAGAAAAAAAAAAAGATTTTGTAATGTGAAACAAAGAAAGAAAGTAATGTAATTTTCTAAAAAAAAAAATACAAACAAACAAACTTTGTATTATTTTCTTGATGGAATTTGTCTATCTGTCTTTGGAAAACTTTTTATTTCATTGAATGTGCCATAGTAGAAATACGTGTTTTTAGTTTTAGACTTAAGGAATAACTGTTTGTGTTCCGACATTCCAAAATGCAAAACAACCTAGTAGAATCTTTAATGAAAAGGTTTAAGTAGGATGTAAGCTTCTCTCATTGTTGCTTTTTTGCACATGTTCTTCATTCCTCTCTAGTGCAATATGTACATAGAGCACTTGCGGGTGTACCTTGATCCCTCAGGGAAAAATACATATTTGTACAGTTTTTTTTGGTTTTGTTTCTTGTTTTGTTTTTTTGTGGTTTTTTTGCCTTTTGTTTTTGGCTAAGGAATGTCGACTGAATCACTTGTTATTGTTGAGGGGCAGCCAGATAATAATCCTAAAGCCACTGTTTCAAACATTGATTGTTTAAATCATGTGTCCTTCCAGTGCTATTATTTGAAGATAATAATAATAAAAAGTTATTTTCTGACAGTTCTTTGTGCTGATTGGTGAAAAAAAAGGGTAAATAAGCACCTTAAAATTGACTTACTGTGAATGACAATCCCTCTTGATATCAACAATAGAAGCCCTATCACTTTGGAGTTGGGGTTAAGAGTCAGAAATAATGTGCTCAGGGATCTTCTAAAACTCTTAAAAACAGGGTGGCCAGTACTACTGGGACAAAATTGTGTTTTGTATTGTTAATAATAATGATAATACTATCCCTCCAAGGCACAAGTGAACTGTGTAGAACTGCGCGTGTGTATGAACTTCACTGTTGTTCATTTTGTTTTGTTCAAAATGTATGCGTTCTTCAGTCTTGTATGCTTAAAAACATTGAATAACTTCCAGAGCAGTACAAAGTGATGCCAGTATGTTCAAAAGATAAATTAATAGGTCATATATCAACAAAGAGCATCATTCGAAGTACAGTCCTGCCTACTCCACTTACCATTTCTCTAATAATTAAAATATTCTTGATAAGTATATTTATAGCATTATATGTTAAAAACTATTCTTCCAAATCCTATATAGCATGGATAAAAATTTTTTAAAGCAGTAATGAAATGAGAGCCCTACCTATCAGTGCAGTGAGAGAGGTAAAAGATGAAACATTGGTTTTTTTTTCCCCAAATACCAGCAAATAACTCCCATTTTCACCATGTTCTCCTCTAGAAACAAACCAAAAAAATCTCTTTATGTAACACAATTCTTCTACTTCCGCATTTGTAATCTGTACGAGAGCTAATGTTTAAAGACAAACAAAACCCACCAGTGTAACAGCAATGTGAGCCAGCTTTTAGGGTTACATTTTACATTTTTGAAACATTTTGAAAGTAATATTTCGATATATTACTTTCCATAAGGTCAGTGAACATCACTGTAATTGTTGGCTTTGGTTCCTGCACACCTAGAATACACTTTCAGAAGAAGCTTTACATGTTTTCTTACCACCATGGAAAAGCAAAATTTGGGATAACTTTCCATGTTGTTTAGATAAAAAAGAAACCATCACTTTGTTTTGATGACAGACTATGGGAAATGGCAGAAATCTCTCTCTCTCTCTCTCTCTCTCTCTCTCTCTATATATATATATGCACACACACAGACATTACTGACGTACATATTATAACATTTGGTTGCCACTTCTTACTTACAAAGATATGACACAGCAGAACCCCATAAAAACAACTTTATACTGTGGATCAAATTATATGCCCATAAGTGCAATTGCAACAGTAAATCTTCATCTGTTACTAAAAGTCTGTGATATGGGTCTTAATTGTATTCCCAAAACAGTAGTATTGTTAAAGAGGTTCCACCAGATTGGACGAAATCCAATTATTATTGTTTATTCTTAAGAAAAGAGCAGGCTGGCAAGCAATGTCTTTACAAAGCAATTGGTTTCACTTTTGGGTCTGTTTGCTTATTTGTTTGTGTAATTGTGGTCATTTTTGTCAGGCTCTCAGTACAGTTTTTAAAATAATCCAGAAGCCTGGCTTCATACCAAGGAGACATCGTAGATGGGGGGGAATCTCCATGTTTAACCAGACCCTCAGAACTTAGAGCAATAAATACATTCAGTCATTTATTTATTTATAAATGAATGACAGAATATTCAATCCAAATGGAAACAATGTTTTTTCAGCAATGCAACATAACATGGAGTCTTATGTTAAGAAGGTGAATATGAGAATATTAAGTAGATGCCTAGAAAATCCATGTTTGCTGTTGACATTTAGTGTGTTTGCCACATTAGTAATATCACACTTATTTTTTCTTTTTCCCTTCTAAGAACTGATGAAAGATCGCTTGCTGTTAGCTCTGACATGCTGCACATGCCATTATGTTGTTCTGTAAGAGCAACTAAATTCTTTGCAGTATTCGTGTGTGATTCCGTTCTCCCTCGTTATTACTTTAATGTGGATGAATACTATCTCTAGGAACTTGGTTATCATTGAACAGATTGCATATGTAAATGCAGATAATTCTTGAGCAATATAGTGAATCTGATTTCACACACACACACAAAATCCGTATGTACTGTACACATCTTACTGAATCCAAAACTCTCTCCTTATCCACAATGGTTTGAAATCTCATATAATAACAGTGGTAAATTTGTAAACGTTAGGACATTAGCTGGCTGCTTCTTTAAATGTACCTGTATTGTCTGCCTGCTCCTTTTGTGGAGATGTGTTTTTGTATTGGATGTTTGGGCCAATGGGAGGCTTCAAGCTACAACATATTTTCCCAGTTTAAATATATTTAACATATGACAAACCCCAGACAAGGCTTTTAATATGTATAAAGAACTGCAGTGTTAGGTGGTTTATTTGCAAACCGTTTTCAATGTTGTCCATTTTTATGGCACCTTTAACAATATTCTTGTTTCCAAAGTACAAAAAAAAAAAAAAAATAGGTTAAATAATCTAGCCATAACTGAATGTCAAGCAATAAAACAAATGACTTCTGTGCATAGACTTAAAAAGAATACAAATTTTAGACATCTGCATGTAAATGCAATCTTGTTTACTGCTTTCTTCAACTTGAGCAATTGATTCCTTATTTACTATTAACTTAAGAACTTGTAATGGCCTGTAAACATTTTCTCTCTTACTCTTCTTTCAAATTTACCTTCGTCCCTGCTTTTGAGTCATAATATTTAATGTTGTTCTGCACATCTCTATACAGTTAACTTTTTGGCTTTCATTCTGTATAGATAAGAAAATGTTATATTATAAACAGCCTACTCAGTGCAAATATTTATCTGTTTATCAAATCCACAATATGCTGTATGATACTGGTTTTACTATATAATCTATTTTAGACATAGCTGTTTAGAACTAGAGTGTGCTATTTTTGTGTTTTTCTGATGTGTGGTGCTAGATAAGTTACTTTTGTGAACAAAAAAAAAACCCCTTTTATTCCTAGACAATACCACCTTTGGGTCTTGTTAATTTCACTGAGTATAACTATATATTTGTATATATATATACATATATATATATATATATATATATCTACCTGTGCCCAACTGGCAGCTGTATCAGAGTGCTGGATTTGGGACATGCTTTTCTCTTTAAATACATAATATCATTATATAAATTATTCTAGAGTGTATTTAATTAGGATAAAATTACTTCCTTAGTATGGATATTTGACATCTATAGGGTGAATTTGTTTATAAATATGGATATATAAAAACGTATTAGCATTTACTTTATGTTTGCTACTTGGCTTTATACCATATCTCCTAAGCTGAAAAATAATTTGCCAGGCCTTCAAGATCCTAAAGAAACACTCTAGTTTAATGGAGTAATATTTTTTTTCTTACTAAGGCACCTTATTATTGGCACCTGGCAGAGTTATGTATTAGCTCCTATTATAGATAATAGGCACTTATATAAAGTATCCTTGGTGGCTTGATGGCAGAATAAACCTTTCCCCTCCTACCTGAGCCATGAGAAGTATATAGACGTCCGCTATCATGGCAGAACATTGGCCATAAAGCAACTTTGACAAGGGGTGTTCTGTGTTAACATGACCTCAACCAGTTCCATGAACTGAGTGAAGGACCTTCATTTTAAAAGTCATTTAATAATGAGCTTAGTTAAACTCTTTCACCTGTTCTTCCAAGACCTATCGGCATTGTTAAAAAATCAAAGTATATCAAATATCTAACTAAGGATGTAGTTAACCTTATTAAATATTGATTAGAATTGTTCTGTAATATTACTGAATTTATAAGATCTTTAGCAAAGATTTTTGAGCAATTTATAAATATAGAGCAAATGTTTCTGTTTATTGCACTTTTTGTAATTGAAGGTGATAAATTCTCAAGCCATGGTTATTGGCTTCCATGCACTGAATATTTACCCACAATTCTAGACATTTTCCATTTTTATGGAAGAGTTGCTGTTACCTTAATTATAAATGCAATCATGTGGTTAATGAGAGCTAATGCTAATAGTTAACCTTTTAAAGTGAATTGGCTACAGTTTAGGGAGAAATCTCTTTTAATACAAATCACATCATTCCTTATTGCTTCGCTTAGAAAGGAATTGAAATCTTTTTTTTTTAAGCACCATTTAGTATCCTAAGCTTCCTGAGGATAGAGATTGTATCTCTTTGTGTCTGCACAATGGCCAGAACATGTCAGCATTTGATCATTGTTAAATGACAAAAAGTATGCCCCAATTCAAACTTTTTTCCTGGGTTGTTTTGGTAAATTTATAAAGTATGCCAAGCCTTATGGTTAAAACTTTCTTCTACAACTAAGTATTAAAGCCACATTTTAAAAGACCACATGAAATGCTGATTCTAATTGTGTGTAGGTCTTGAGGATTAAGCACACAAATTTCACAAAACTCTGTGAGTAACAAACTCAGCCTTCTGTAAATATACATGCAAGTTTGGAAACAGTAATACTGTACCTATAAATATATGCTGTCTGTTTTGTGTACAGTATGTAAAAACTCTTTTTCTGCCACACTAAAAATGCAAGCCATTTATGGGAATCCTAAAAATAGTATTGTACTAAAACTTTGCTAATGATCTTTATTAGAGGATCATCCAACTTTTCACTTACATTGGGTTTTCTTTTCAATTCACTCTTACAGTAGTCTGCTTATTTCCAGCTGTTTGTTATTTTATTGAGTCCTGAATTTAAAAAAAAAAATATTTTGATTCATTTTGTACATACAAGCTGTAAAAAAAGAGAGATTTAATGTTGTCTTTTAAATACTCCGATTTTCATTCTAATATGAATGTTGTTATATTGTACTTAGAAACTGTACCTTTAATATTACATTACCTTTATTAAAAGTGCATTGAACACATCAATTTTAGATGTGCTTTATGTACTGTTATCCTATAATAAAATTTCAGCTTCTAATGGAACACTTGCCTTGTTTTTCTTCTTTTTTCTTGGTTCTTGAGTTGCATTGTACAGAGTTTTCTAGCTTACATCTTGTCTCCAGAGAATGGAGTAGTAGAACCTTGCTACTCAAAGTGTGGTCCACAGACCAGTAGCACTGGCATCACCCGCGACCTTGACCTTGTTAGAAATGCAAAATCCTAGGCACCACCCCAGACCTACTAAATCAGAATGTGCATTTTCACAAGATCCCCAGGTGATTGGTTTGCATATTCAGGTTTGAGAAGCACTGGTCTATAGTGTAGTACTTTAAAAAATATAATTAATTTCTATTTTGCAGGGGACAAAACACATATACAAGGATCAAGCTACCCTTTGATCAGAAACGGGAAAGAAAGAAATCTCAACTTGTGAGTTAACGTCTATTGATTGATAGTAGCTGCCAGAAATGCAGAATTGAGTATTCTTAAAGGAGGACCATGACTGATCAGTGATACCTGCCCTGAGTGCAGGAGGGGAGAAATCCTGAATGCACACCACACTTCGTCATCTTTGCTTTAGAAATCATTAAAATAGAATGTCAGAATAATGCCAAAGACTTTAATGATGCCAAAGACTTTAAAAATCTGGCTTTACTGGGCTATCATTGTACCATCCCAGCCCCACCCCCTTCTCTTGAGTAGATCAGATAAGAGTAAACCAACAGGGTTAACATCAGCTAAATATCACACTATTTTAATGATGCAAAACCTCATCATAAATTATTTCCAAAGTAATCTCAAGGACATTCAAATTATAAAATATTCAGAAGTCAGAATAAAGGCAACTGAGTTGGGCTTTCCCTCCACCCACATTCTATAATACCTAAGCGTCTCTTGCACTTTATAAAATAAATATTTGAAATGATCCCAGAAGTCATTGCGTATAACAAACATCATGAATCGCATTGATGGATCCCCAGATTTTCTGAAGGCAAGCCTAGATTCCCAAGAGTGGCAGAAGCCTCTTGCTAGATTAACAGGCACTCTATCCTTTCCCTGTACCACCAGTTGTGAGCTGGAGAAAAATCCAGTTTTTTGCTAATGTCATTTATCTATGATGTGAGGAGCTAACAAACTAGTGTTTGTGTGTTTACTTTGATTCTGGATTTTTTTCTCTCCTTTGAAGGGGAAATATTGACTCTAGTAAGGTATAGTCATGTCTCAGTAATCCATTTGTTGTTTATCTGCTTGATAGACTTCTCAAACAATATTTTTAATTCCAGAATGATTTCTTTGTGGGGGGAGGTTGCTTCAACTATGAATTGTTCTGTGCTTAGAGAACAAAAATTAATTTTGGCCTCACTCACAGTTAATTATGATAGTCACCTCCTAGCAAGTCTCACATCCATCCTCTACCATTCTGTCTTTACCCCTCCCATAAAATGCACACTTTATTGTAAAGACAAATATCAATAATTATTTAGTTTTCCTACTTGGAATTATTTCTGCTATCATTACCTTCTCTCTGTGGGATAGTTAGATGCTACCTATAAAAGACCAGCATTCATAAAGAGGGTGTGGAGAAAAGGAAACCCTCCTACACTGGTGAGCATGTAAATTGGTGCAGCCACTGTGGAAAACAGTATGGAGGTTTCTTAAAAAACTAAAAATAGAGTTGCCATGTGATTCAGCAATCCCACTCCTGGGCATATATCTGGAGGAAACTCTAATTCAAAAAGATATATGTACCCCAATGTTTATAGCAGCACTATTTACAATAGCCAAGACATGGAAGCAACCTAAATGTCCATTGACAGATGAATGGATAAAGAAGATGTGGTATATATATAATGGAATACTACTCAGCCATAAAAAAGAATGAAATAATGCCATTTGCAGCAACATGGATGAACCTAGAGATTATCATATTACGTGAAATAAGTCAGAAAGAGAAAGACAAATACCATATATCACTTATATGTGGAATCTAAAATATGATACAAATGAACTTACTTACAAAACAGAAACAGACTTACAGACATAGAAAACAAATTTATGATTACCAGAGAGGAAAGAGGGTGGGGGAGGGATAAATTAGGAGTTTGGGATTAGCAATTACAAACTACCATATATAAAATACATAAACAATAAGGTTCTACTGAATAGCACAGGAAACTATATTCAATATCTGTAATAAACCACAATGGAAAAGAATATGAAAAAGAATATATATATTTATTTATTTGTAACTGAATCACTTTGCTTTACACCAGAAACTAACACAGCATTGTAAATCAACTATACTTCTATTTAAAAAATTTAAAAAAAAAAAAAAAATTTTTAAAAGAAGACCAGCATTCAGATGAACAGTTATTTCTGGGTCTTTTTTTAGCCCAGGGACAATCTTATACAGAATACAACAAAATATACTATAGAAAATATTATCTTCTGAGTAGAAAAATTGGAATACTTTTAGACATTCCGTTCTGACACAGTATATCCTAGACAAAGCATAGCCAGTATTTTTTCTGGTTTTCAGGAGTAATAATAATTCCTCCCCACTTGAAATACCGTTTATTGCTGAAAAGCCTGATTTGAACAAACTACTATTGGCAACAGTATTTCCCCCACTAGTTTCTGAATCAATTACTAGATTGAAACCTCTTTGCTAGAGGGCTGTTTCTGGATTCTCACTTTGAAAGGGCCTTATGGATGATTGTAAATTCATGAAGCAATTCCCTGAGTGAAGTTGTTACCGGCCATAAAGTCTCCAAGGCCAAGTTCACCCCAGATCAAGCAAAGGAAGCTCCTTAGCTGAGAGGTAGGAAAATAACTTGGTACTGATAAAAAACAGATGATCTTGCACATTTCTCTGTCTTGATTTGGTCTAAAGAAATACACATCTAGAACAACTCTGATAACTTCACTTAGCCAGGTGCTTGCAGTTTTAAGAGTTATTTTTGAAATTGTGGTCCACTGAAACATAAACTCAAAATAAGTAACTACTGTTATAAATTCTTTCAAAAAGAAATTGGCTTCTCATTCAACTTCAGAGTTTGTTTATTTCTCAGCTTAGAAGAAATGGAAACCAAATCTTTTTTCTGCTTGAATATCCACAGAATAAGATGGAACAATCACTTTGGAAAACAGTTTGGCAGTGTCTTAAAATGTTGAACACAAATTTACCATACAACCCAACAATTCTATTCCTGGGTATCTGCCCAAGGGAAATGAAAACACAAAGTTCACACAAAGACTTGTATACAAATGTTCATACCAATATTACTCATAATAGCTAGAAAGTGGAAACCATCTAACATCCATCAAGTGTTGAAGGGTTAAAAAAATTGGGACATATACATAAATGTCATGCTACTATTCAGCAACAAAACAACTACTAATACTTGCTACTACGTGGATGAGCCTCAAAAATGGATAATCTACTAGGAGAAAGAATCCAGATGCGAAAGACTATATACTGTATGATTTCATTTACATGAAATGTCCAGAAAAGGCAAGTCTGTAGAATCACAAGCAGTTTAGTGTTTGCCCTGGGGCTGGGGATGGGAAGGGAGATTAACTGCAAAGGAGCACACAGGATTTTTCAAGGCAATGGAAATGTTCTAAAACTTGGTAGTGTTGATGGTTGCACAACTGTACATGTACTAAAAATTAGTGAATGATAACTAAGTGGGTGAATTTTATGGCACTTAGATTACACCTCAATAAAGCTGTTTTACAGGCACACACACACATACACATGCACGCACACACACACACACACACACACACACACACACACACACACACAGTGGTTTCCCTATCACCCAGAGAATAATGTCCAAAGTTCCAAATTATCTAGCATGGCATGAAGACCCTCTCAGGCCCCTCCTCCCCTGTTCAGTCCAATGGCCTTCACTTCCCCCACAAGGCAATACAGTAGCTGTTCCCCTCCCCACAACACGCAGCACTGTTTCACACTTCTGGGCTCTTTGCACCCCCAAAACCACAGCCCCTTCTCAACCCAGTGGACTCCTACTCGTCCTTCAAGACCCAATGTAAATTAACTTTCTTCTCTGAAGTAGTCTATAAATTGTCTGTCAGAATGAGTTCCTTCCTCATTGTGTTCCCATAGAATCTATAATATGTGTGTGCGTGTGTGTGTGTGTGTGTGTGTGTGTGTGGTCGACTGAAATAAAAACAAAATGAGAGGTGTGAGTTTCAATTTTATTTAGGGACTTACTGAGGAGTATAGCCCAGGAGACAGCCTCTCAGAAAGCTCTGAGGAACTTCTCCAAAGAGGTAAGTAAATATGTGAGAGGTCAGTAAATATGTGATTTTGTTGAAAGAGGGGGTCTGTGCAATCAAGCACACATCTCGGTAGAAGGTTGCTACTAGTCACAAGGAACAGACAGCTTAGTTAATGGTTTTAGAGATTTTCTAAGTATCGGAAGATGCAAGAATCCAGGTTCATAAGAAATTTCTCCTGAAAATATCTATCTAAAGGCTTGCTCTGCCAGTTTTCCCAGAGCACAGAGTGTCTCATTCCTGATCTCTGCCCTGAACTCCTTTCAGGGTGTGTTAAAGGTCAGCGGCTACAGTGGCTAATTACCTAATCCTTGGAGAGCCAGATGGAGAGCGACATTCTTTAGTTGGCAGTGTATATCATTTCCTATTTATACTGTATTATAATCATTTGTTAAACAATGCCACCACCACCGTGAGTGGTCAAATGTATTTGCTTGTTTGCTTTTGGCATGAAAGTATATACTAATAGCTACTACTTGTTGAGCATTTACTCTTTGTAGTGAAATTTTTACATGTTACTTCTAATCCTCACAACAATCCTGTAGGTGAGATATTACCTCACGCATTACCCAGATGAGGAAACTGAGGCCCAAAGAGGCAACACAACATGTCTGGGTCACACTGCCAGTAAGCAGGAAAACTGAGATACAAACCTATATCTGCTGGACTCCAAATCCATGTTCTTTTCTTAAACTGCTTAAACTGCTTCTGGTTTACAAAGCAGCGTGTAAAGAGGGAAGGATGCATAGACTTAACATATTTTAATGGCAAAAGTTATGAGACCTGATTTGTAGTATCAGCTTTATCACTGATCATGTAAATGTTAGAAAAGTCACTTGACAATGTGGGCCTCAGTCTCCTTATCAGGAAAACAAGAGAGTTGGACTACATAATCTCCAAAGTTCCTTCTTGTAACCACTGGCACTCAGATACACTGAACCAGAGCAAACTGATGATAATCTGTAATCTCAACACAGGCCATGTCTGGTGACGTTACCATGCCACACTACTCTGGGCTGGTGCATCCCAGCAGCATGAGTGCTTCAACAATTCTTGAGCAGTTCTTTTTTTTAAAGGAAATATAATTTTTTTATTTTATTGATGCATAGCTGATTTACAATGTTGTGTAAATTTCTTCTGTACAGCAAAGTGATTCAGTTATACATATATATATATATATATATATATATATATATACACATTCTTTTTTTAATATTCTTTTCCATCATGGTTTATCACAGGACATTGAATATAGTTCCCTGTGCTATACCATAGGGCCTTGTTGTTTATCCATTCTCTATATAATAGCTTACATCTGGTAATCCCAACCTCCCACTCCATCCTTCCTCCATGCCCCCTGCCCCTTGGCAACTACAAGTCTGTTCTCTATGTCTGTGAGTCTGTTTCTGTTTTGTAGATAGGTTCATTTGAGTCATATTTTAGATTTCACATGTAAGAGATAATCATATGGTATTTGTCTTTCACTTGAGCAGTTCTTCAGCAGTTGCTGAAGACTAGGACATGACTCCCAACTCTGACTGCATGCTTTGCGAGATAGTACCCAATTCTTAAACTTCTACACTGCCTTGATGTCCGTCTCTGTCCTAGAACATGAGTCAGCATCGCTCACCTAATAAGAAATGCTGCCCCACAGTGCTGGGCACTGCACCAGTTGCTTTGCAAGCATCCACAAGCACTGTCTCCTAACTGGCCTCTTCCCTACAAGTCATTCAATACATTGCCAGATAAACATTCCTAAAACACAGAAGCTCTGTGTCATTCCTCTCCTTATAAGCTCCCCTCTCCCCTCAGCATCCCATTTCTTATACAATAAAATCAAAATCCTTACTCTGGCTTATAAGGTCTTCTGTGGTCCATTCCCAACCTAATTTTCCAAACCCTTTCCTCTACTGCTCTTCAGAGACCTTGTAATGCAGGCAAAGTAAATTACCTAAGGGTCCCTGTATTCAAGGGAGATTTTTCACATATGTGTGATTTTTATGTAAACATAATTTTAAACAATATCACAAATCATTCTAAACTTTAGAACATGCTTTCCTGCTAGCATACAGACTGGACTCTTTTCATGCAGTAGGTTTATGCAGCTCCCTGTGCTGGTCTCCATCTAGAACCATCCTTTCCCATCTTCCACATACCTCAAATTCTTCAAGTGAGCTGACATGTCAAGTGCCCAAAGTGGTAACTGACATATAAGTGCTCAGTAGATGTCTTTAGCTATTCAAAGCTGCTTTCTGTTTCTCTCACTAGTGATTTCTCTCCCTCCCTGAACTCACACAATCTTTTCTATAATACCTTTCTTATGTAGCTCATCACTTTGTATTTTATTTTGTAATTATTTAATGTGTATATCTTAGATTCCCAATGATCAAAAGCTCTTGGAAAAACCAGTATTGGCTCCGAGTCCTATGCGTACGCAGCACCAAGCACAAATTATAAGTGCTCAATAAATCTTTCCTGAGCGAGTGAAAATCTTACACTTAGTGAGTGTAAGAGCCAGAGTGACCGCTGGTAGAAAATGACATCTAAAATGGGAGGAGAATGGAGAGGAGATGCTACTGCGTGCCAGGTAACTGTGCTGAGTACAGCTTCATCCCTCATTTCATTTAATCCTTTCAAAAAACCCTACTAAGTAGGTGCTTATGATATCTCCATTTTATTGATGAGTCAGTTAAGACACTTAAGTAAGGTCACAACCAAGTCTGGGTCTTTCCAGTAATGTACTTGTCTCCTGTCCTCCTTCCAGTTTATGATCTTCTCAAGGTCGAGGACTCTCTAGGACAATACACAGCCCCCCAGCCCCCAAGGTGAACTCCAGCAACCCCTGTCTCACAGTTTCCAGCGGGAACTACCAGGAGTCCGGGGGCGGGGAGGAGGCGGGAAGGGGCGGGGGGCGGAGGGGGAGGCGGGGGACGGCCTTCTCGAGTCGCGCGGGCCCCGCCCGCTGCGTCGCTGATGACGTCAGCACGCAAGACCGAGGCGACGCGGCCACGTCCTTTAAATAAGGCCTTCCGGAGACGCGCGACAGAGAGGAGTGAGTTGGACGGGAGTGAGTGTGTTTCGGGAGGGTCTAGGTCGCGGTCCGGGGCCGAGGCGCCGCGGACCACGAGGTGGGCGGCAAAGGCTGCTTTGTTGCGGAGACTCGGCGGGGAGGGCGCGCTTGTGAGGGGCGGGAGGAGGGAACATGGCGGCCCCTAGGCCGGGCCAGGACCCTTCGCACCTGGTGCTGGCGCGGTCCCCTCCCCCGTGTTTGCTCACCAATTTACTGCATTTCTAGAACCTTGTTTTTCCTTTGGTTCCCTTTCCCTCAGCCTTCCTTGTGCCTTCTTCGGCTCTCCCGCCCCAGCCCCTCACCGGGCAGAAGCGTGGGAGGTGGATTAAGTGGGAGCAGGTGAGGCCCGTCCGCTACCGAGAGATTGACTCCTACGTTTGACTGTCCGTTGCTCACAAACTCTTTATCAGTCAGCGCGGGGTGGCAGGAGAAGCACTGAACATGCAGTGTTGACGTTCAAGCCAGATGCAAGCCAGATTTCTAGTGCTGGTGATTCCTCTAAGTGATCCCGTGAAATGTCACTTAAGTTATCTGGCCGTCAGTCTCCTCAAAAGTGAGGTTCTCTTTGAAAGATTCTTGATATCCAGATAGCTTTTGTCCTTCGTTGCTTGCCAGAATCTGCCCCATAATAATGTATGGTTGGGAAAATGGAAGCAAGATTTATTTTGACAATAAGGGAGTCGGGGCAGGGGACTGAGTCAAGATATAACAGCCCATGCCGGGATCTTGTATGTGAGCAATGAGAACACCATTCTGTTTCGGTCTTCTTTCGTGACGTTCCTGGAATAAGTTAAACGGAGAAGGACTGATCCTATGTTAGCTTCGCTGTTCTGCCCCAAAGACCTTGGGAATAGTCATCTGTCTGCTCTTTTCTATTTTAGGTGTCTGTGTCGATTGAGGGTGGGTGTTAGGAACAGGTTCTTGCCTCATCTGAGTTAACATCTGGTCCAGCCAATCACCTGCTTTTGTTCTTGACCTTTGGTTTTTCCTCAGTTGAGTGCAAATTCTAGACACATCCTGCCTCCTCAGGAGCCTACACTGCCAGGCAGCAGAATTGTGAACTAGAGTGAAGCAGCAATCTAGGAATATGAGCTCCATGATGGCCATGGGTGAACCAAGGCTGAACTGGTGAGTTACATCTGTTTGTAATCCCCTAAAGAGGATTGAAGTGGGTCTGGTGGCTGCATTAGGAAAGGAGGGTGTCTGGCCTGGAGAGATTTGGAGGAAACAGAAAGAAGATAGGTACAGTGGCTTAGAGTTTACCCCATTCTCATCTACCCCGTTCTTATCTACACCTGCTTGGCACTTTTGAGTTATCTTTGACTGCACTTCCTCTCCTAAAGTGGTAACAATTCAGCACTTAGATTGCTTCTAGGTATAACTCCATCATGTATTTATTGTTGGTCTTAGTGAAGGAGAGATGCTGGAACTTTCCTGCGTTCAAGAACCTTTTTTTCAGAATAGGCAAGCTTCTTTTTGTTATATTGGAAGCTATATCAAGTGATAATGTAAATGCATAGACTATTTCAGAAGTGTATGAGAACTTTACAAATAGAGGACTCTATTAAGTAATATGGTGGCTATGTAGAAATCTAACTAATGTGTGTGCTGCTTTAGATCAATTTAACGCACATTTAGTGAGCATCTACTCTTTACTAGCGAAGGAGTTTGCTAGCGGAGGAGAATACAAGGGTTATAAGAGATTACAAAGATGACTAAAATAGTACCTGACTCAGAGAAGATTCAATCACTACGTCCTCTAGTATAATGCATATAGACGATGATATTGTCTATAATGATGTAATGTGATAAATATTGATTCATTGGCAATCATATTACAATATAGAAATGTTATCAAAGTAACATGCTGTACACCTTAAATTTACAAAGTGCAACATGTCAAATTTATCACATAAATACAATCAGTATGTGTTCAATAAGTATTTGTTTATTGCAAACAAGTGTTTCCTCCAAGGAGCTCACAATTCCTGAGGCCCATGACTTTGTTTTTGTATGTTATGCAAAAACTTTAGAATTTAATGAGATGTCACAGATACAGCACAATAGCAAGTACTAAGAAACTACACCAGTGCATAGCAAATAAGATTTTTTAGTTTTATCATTTATACCTTAATTACTGTTTTTAGATAAACACCTTTAAAACAGTAAGAAATGAGTATGGAGCAAATATGTGAGAATTTCCCATTTTAGTAATGGGCCAGCCACAATGTGCCATTTGACTAGATTTTTCTGTTGTAAGTTTTAAGAGGTATGAACATTTATGCTCCTTGCCATAAAAAATGTGTTCAAATGCAGCACAGATGCTCTTATATACCATTGACATTGTGAAACCAAACGTGGTTTAGAGCCTTTGCACAGTATTACGGTCCTTGGAATGGTCCTTTTCTACAGAGTCCTTCTAATTTTTGTTCTCCCTAGATTAATCGTTCTCAGTGTGTTTAATTTTTAAATTCTTTCGTTCAACCAGCATTTATTGGATGCTTACTATACAGAAAGCATTGACTATAGTATGTTAGTCTGTAAATTAATTACAATATAGAAAATCATATATGACCTTGCAAGTAGTTTTCGTAGAGGCAAACCATTTATCACATTTGCCAAGTTAACAAAAAAAGTTGGATAATCAGTCTTCGTAGTGTTTTTTGGCTGAGCACAATAGTGAATGAGACAAAAATAGGTTAAGAAGCATTTTCTTTCAGCAATCAAACATCTTAATGTTATGCCACAGAGCCTGAGGTGAGCCTTGCCCCTGACAGACCCTTTATGATACTTCAATCTGTTCTATCTTTAACTCTCAAGTATCTCTGACATTTAGATTGGTACTAAAGGAAAAAGCAAAGCTGATTGTTGGAATTGGAGAATTTCAGAATGGGCCTAGGTTGAAAACTATCCAAGAAGTAAAACATGTAAACTCACACATGAAATTAAAATTACTAAGAGGTGATTTTCTGGGAAAGGGGATGTAGGGGACATGTAGTTTTAAATTATAATTGTACCATTATGCTTGTTAATCTAGCATGAAATTTTGAATTGTCAAATTCAAGTAAATTACTTTGTTTTACAGGGATGTTTCCCCCAAAAATGGCCTTAAGACATTTTTCTCTCGAGAAAATTATAAAGATCATTCCATGGCTCCAAGTTTAAAAGAACTATGTATTTTATCTAGCAGGTAATATGTTTATTTATTTGGTTATTTATTTCCATATTTGATTGTTATTTTCCTGATAGTTGAAGTTTTGTATCTATCTATATCCACCATGATAAATTCAAATTATAGAAATGTAGAAATTAAAAAAATAGAAGAACTCAGTACCAAAAAGCAACCACTCTTTGGTGTGCATATATATCTTTTCAGACCTTTCTCTACACACATGAACAGATACATATTAAAAGAAAAATGGGGGGACTTCCCTAGCAGACCTGTGGTCAAGACTCCGTGCTTTCACTGCTGAGGGCCCGGGTTCAATCCCTGGTCAGGGAACTAAGATCCCGCAAGCCGTGTGGTGTGGCCAAAAGAAGGGGTGGGGGGATCACACCATAAATACTGTAAAATGCTGTAAACACTATAAAACTGTTTTGCAATTTGCTTTTTTCATTTAAAATAATAGTTTGGGTATTTTGTGCCCCTACATTAACTCAGTCTTCTTAATGGTTGCGTATTATTTTACTATACAGAGATACTTTTAATTCTTTTAGCTAGTTTTACGTTGCAAAATGTTTGTGTTCCTCTTTGGGATTTTAAACAGTAACATTTATAAAGTTCTTGTAATTATTTCTGTAAGATAAAGTCATAGAAATTGAATTGTTTGGGCAGATTCTATAAACATTTTATATTTTAATAGATACCACCAAATTGCCATAGAGTTTTTTTCTGGTATGAAAATGCCTGTTAAGTGATGATTTTCCCTTCTCACTGCTTACTTGCCTGTAACAGCTCTTCTTTCCTTTGTGATTAGCTGTTTCAACTCTGTTGTGGTTGAATCTTAAAACTAATCAAGTTTACTAGAAAGGAGTGAAAAAATGCCAAATGAGGAATTGGGGAGCTCCCCTAGGGGAGCTCAATTTTTAACTTTCATCCTTTCTCCACTCGTTTTGCAATGGAGGAATCATACTTCTAGCCTCTGCATGGAATGGGACCTCATCTTTTCCTGCCTTTTCAGTACCCTTTCTGTCAATTAGCATCCCCTCTTAACTCCTGTCTCTCTTTTTTAAGCCATGCCGCGCAGCTTGTGGGATCTTAGTTCCCATACCAGGGATCGAACCCATGCCCCCTGCAGTGGAAGCACAGAGTCCTAACCACTAGACTGCCAGGGAAGTCCCTCTTTGTTCTCTCTTGACCAATATTTAAACATGCTCAAGTTTGTCCCATCTCAATCCCTGGGTTCCACATCCCCTCCTAGTTACTTTCTTAGCTTTTCTCTCATTTGTACTTAGACTTCTTTAAATACTTGTATATGCTTGCTGGGAGGAAATGAGGGACAAAAAATCTATAAGACATACCAAAAACAATTAACAAAATAACATCGCTGAGTCCCTCCCTCCCAATAATTACTTTAAATGGATTAAACTCTCCAGCCAAAAGACAGATTTGGAGAATCGATTTAAAAAACAGGATGGAAAAAAAAAATCCTTCCCTTTATTCCATATCCCATTGCACTTGCTTTCACTGAACATTCCACTGTAATCTGCCTTCTGCCCTCACTAGGCTACTAAAACTGCTCCTCTTAAAATCATCAATGAGCTCTTGACTATGGATATATCTCACTCTAATTTTCCTCCTAGTTTTCTGGTGACAGTGGTATTTCTTAGTGGAATCAATTAATTGCTACCACTGATACTCATTTAGGTTGTTTCCATTCCTTTACTGTTACAAACAATGAGCATCTTTCTTTTTTTTTGGCTGCATTGGGTCTTCGTTGCTGCGCGTGAGCTTTCTCTAGTTGTGGGGGGTGGGGCTACTCTTTGTTGTAGTGCGTGGGCTTCTCATTGCGGTGGCTTCTCTTGTTGTGGAGCATGGGCTCTAGGTGCGCGGGCTTCAGTAGTTGCAGCACATGGGCTTCAGTAGTTGTGGCTCTCGGGCTCTAGAGCACGGGCTCAGTAGTTGTGGCGCACGGGCTTAGTTGCTCCGTGGCATGTGGAATCTTCCCGGACCAGGGATCGAACCCATGTCCCCTGCATTGGCAGGCAGATTCTCAACTACTGCCCCACCAGGGAAGTCCCCTGCTACTGCTTCTTAATTATTTTATGGTTCTTTTCAGATCTGGTTCTATTCAGCATATCCCAAGCGTGGGTTATAGTCTGAAATTTGTAAGGGAGAGGACGCCTTACTGGAAGTTGAGTACACTTATCACCTAAAGTCTTTTTTTCTTAGAATATCACTTGTTTTTCTTTAGATTTCTATATAGCACAAAATAATTTGTTAGTATAATACACCTTTTAGCATAGAAGAAATAAAGACACAAGTCATTGATTTCATATGTTTCTAGTCTTTTTTGCTAACCTTTAGTTTTATTATAGTAAGAATGGATTTTCAGACTATATTAAATTACCACAGTTTTCTTGATGAAAAAACTAGGAAGAAAAAAGCAAAAAAAGACTCGGAAGAATGTAAATTTATTAGCCCTAATTTTGTATTTTGTGTTCTATAAATAACATATTTGGGAAAATATTGATACCTCTAATTATGCTACTTTCAACAATATGAGGTTTTTATTCAACCCTTTTCCCTCCACTAAAAGGTAAATATTTGCCTTTTTAAAAATTAGTTTCTGGGGACTTCGCTGGTGGTGCAGTGGTTGGGAATCCACCTGCCAATGCAGGGGAAAGGGGTTCGAACCCTGGTTCAGGAAGATCCCACATGCTGCAGAGCAACTAAGCCTGTGCGCCACAACTACTGAGCCTGTGCTCTAGAGCCCATGAGCCACAACTGCTGAGCCCACGTGCCACAACTACTGAAGCCCATGTGCCTAGAGCCCGTGCTCTGCAACGAAGAGAAGACACCGCAATGAGAAGCTTGCACACTGCAGCAAAGAGTGGCCCCCGCTCGCTGCAACTAGAGAAAGCCTGCGTGCATCAACGAAGACCCAATGCAGCCAAAATTTAAAAAAAAAAAAAAAATTAGTTTCTGTTTATAGATATTTATAACTGAGTTTTAAGCCAACAAAGGGGAAAGAAGCTTCAAATACACAAAAAAGAAAAAAGAAATTTTAACATGTTTAATGTATATAAGTAAATCAAATTCAGGAGGTACAGGTAGACTTTAGATGGAGGCTAGAAGTACCATTTCCAAATGCTACTTAAAGAAGCTACCCAAACCAGGAGACTTAAAGCATAGAAATGAAAACTTTTGAATTCTGTCTTTTTTTTACTGAAAGTAAAAAAGGAGAGTGGGTAGTTGACAAAATGAAGGGAGAAAACTTCAAACCATCAACTTAAATAAAATATAATGCTGTAAATGTGGATAGAAAAACCCCATCAGATGCTTTTGGCTTGCACCCTGATGAAGATTTTGACAGCGCTGCACACAGAAATGATCTTGATGTGCTGCCGTTTCATTCTTTGCTGAATGTAGCCAATTTAAACTGCTAGAATTTCTTGACATTCCTACTCTGGCATATCTGAGTCAGCATCTTGTTGCTGCAGCAGCTTAATTAAATTTGCCAGTTTGTGTCACAAGGACAGACATGTTCTCATATTCAGAGAGACAGCTGTGAAGCAGTATTGTTAAGAATTGCGGACACAATACTGTGAGGTTTGAATAGCTCTCAAGACATTTTCTACTGAGAAATCAATTTGCTGTAATACATTTCTCCCAAGATCAGCAGTTAATATTCATTTTGTTAACCTAAAATATGCTTATTTTTATGCAGTTATTGGAGAAACTTTAGTAGCTAAGTGTGTCTTCTTTCACTTGTATTATTTTCAGAGCCAATCTAAGCATCCTTATTTTAATTTCCAAAATTCTTTTTCCATTTACTAACCTGCTCTCTTGATTAGTTCTCCATCCAGAGTTTAGCTCTAAAAGAGTAATCTTGAATATTTTGCCTTATTTGAGGGCTCTAAGTCTTTTTTTAAAGAATTTTGGAATTTTTCCCATATTTATTCTAATATTTTAACGTTGATCTAAAACAGATTAATGGTAGTTTTGGATGGGACTTAACTCACCCTTTGTCCAGACACGGATCTAGATTGGCAATTCCCAGACTTACCAGGCTGAAACTCTCCCACTTTGCATAACAAATGTTTATAAGAAGTAAGAAATCTTGTTTACTATGAATTAAAATTCATAGATATTAGTAGCCATAGACATAATATTTTAAAATAATGCTCTAGATATATAAATGTGAAATAAAAGGAAAATAATTTATATTATGCATTGTAATAGATACTACTGCACTAGAAGATATAATGAAGTAGTCGGATGCACCAGCTAACATGACTAAGATTGGATTTAAGAGAAGTAAGATAAACTATACCATAAAAAAAATCATAGAAATAAAAGAGTAAAATGTGTTGTTAGGATAAGTAATAACAGACCACACTTATTTGTATATGATAAGAGAAAGCTTGAAATGACCTTTGAAAGTTGTGCAGGACACTACGATACATTACAGAAATCTAGTGTTCCTCACCTCTAAATGCCTTTAATTTTTTATTTTTAAATAAATAAATATATTTATTTATTTTTGGCTGCATTGGGTCTTCGTTGCTGTGTGCAGGCTTTTCTCTAGTTGCGGCGAGCGAGGGCTACATTTCGTTGCGGTGTGCGGGCTTCTCGTTGCGGTGGTTTCTCTTGTTGCGGAGCACGGGCTCTAGGCGTGCTGGCTTTAGTAGTTGTGGCACGAGGGCTCAGTAGCTGTGGCTCTCGGGCTCTAGAGCGCAGGCTCAGTAGTTGTGGCACATGGACTTAGTTGCTCAGCAGCATGTGGGATCTTCCTGGACCAGGGCTCGAACCCGTGTCTCCTGGATTGGCAGGCAGATTCTTAACCATTGCACCACCAGGGAAGCCCTAAATGCCTTTAATTCTATTTTGGACAACCTAGATGCACCCACAGGCTTCCGGAATGCCCTGAGGGAATTAATACTGTTATGACTGAGAACCACTGCTCTGGATATTTCTTTCCCCTCCCCTTTCTTCCTCTTCATCCCTGATTTCTGTGTCCTTAGGATTTTTCTCAGTCACCTATTCAATATGTTCAGTTTGGAAACCTCAGATCACCATAGTCATATTGTATTGGTGTTCATATTTACTTCTCTTTCTTCCCCATTCGTTTGTCTGATCCACTTGATTGTAAGGTCCTAGAGGGTAGAGGCTGTATTGTGCTCAGTGTTGGTCGTATGTCCAGTACCCAGCATAGGGCTGGCACATGGTAGTCACTCAAAATATTAATGAATCGAGGAATGAAGAATGAATCAACAGACATTTATCCTTTCATTAGTTTCCCTTCCTTTTTGGTTATTGTCGTTTAGTTTGGAGCCAGATCATTACTGTGGTGGAAATTAAAGTTGTAGAGGCTAAGGAAATGTAGTTTCGTGTGTGTGTGTGTGGTGTGTGTGTGTGTGTGTGTGTACTTTAAGACTTTCTTATGAAAAATGTAGATTATAACACTGAATAGCAGCAATAGAGACAGATTATGTACAAGATAAGAAATTTGTATTCATATACCTTAATTGGGGTAGTAAGGTGATTTTTTTTTTTTAAATTGGGGGTAGCATTTCATAAACAGATAGGGTAACAGGTTCTCTAGCTACTCACCACTTTTTCCTGTAGTGTATTTCATTATAGATGTGCCAAGATTTCTCTTTTATATCTATACAAAACATAAAGACATTTCCATAGACTCAGCCACGTGCATGAGTGATAGAGGATTATACAACTTTTCTCAAACCACTGTTGTTTCCATAAAATATATCACAGAGTGTTGGGATTTTCTTTTTAATTCTTGAGATAATTAAAGCAGAGGAAACCAGAAAATTTAGAATCTCAATGAATTTATGAACTTCAAGTTTGTGACCCCATCATATCCTGCTCTTAGTGGCTTTTGTTCACCGCATTAGCTGATATATCTTATTGAAGAATTTAGGTATTAAAAAACAACTTGAATTGTAATAAAATGTAAACACAAAATACCTGCATATATAACTAGCAAGAGTGATTTACCCCTCTTCAATAAAGGGAGGAAGCTTCCAAATTGAATAACTTGTCTAAGGATTTTGCCTCTTCCTCTCCATCAGGTAATTGAAGGTAAACTTGTAATGTGATCCTATCCTGCAGAATACTTAATTTATACTAAATGGCTAAACATCAAAATGCAGGTGGCAGAGTTAGATAATAATCCAGAATTTACTCTGTTAATCACTCTATATTCTCCCTGGTGATTGAGAATCATGAAGTTTCATGATAGTAATCTTCATGTGAAAAGCACATATTTGTAAATTGTATTTTTTTTTCCCAGACGTATAGGAGAAAATTTGAATGCCTCAGCAAGTTCTGTAGAAACTGAGCCGGCAGTTAGTTCAGCAACTCAAGCAAAGGAAAAAGTGAAAACCACAGTTGGAATGGTTCTTCTTCCAAAACCAAGAGTTCCTTATCCTCGTTTCTCTCGTTTCTCACAGAGAGAACAGAGGAATTATGTGGATTTGTTGGTTAAATATGCAAAAATCCCTGCGAGTTCCAAAGCTGTTGGAATAAATAAAAATGACTACTTGCAGTACTTGGTATGTATTCTGTTCTTCAGCGTCAGTTAAAAAATATTTAAAAGTTAGGAAATATTTGAAGTTTGCTTTTATGTTTTTAGGTGCAATCACATTAATAAAAATGGAAACTATAAGGAGTTTAATTGACAGAACATTGGTGCTTTAATTCTATTGTTTCTGTTATAGTTGAGGCATTTTGCTCTAGTTCTGAGTATATTTCACCCCAGTTCATATTACGTACTAGCAGTAGAACTTTACCTTGCTCCTTGAACCACTTTAAAATTTTTGTTAATTATTACTTTAATTAAGTAGTTTCCAAATTCTCGATTAGGTAAGTGATGCTGTGCTGAATATCATTGTTGCAAACTCTTTGTTCATATCTATGATTGTTTCCTTAAGATAAATTCTTAAAAATATAATTAGCAGATCAAAAACTATACATGTTTTTAAGGCTTTGATCTGCAGTTACACACGAGTAAGTTGTTCTGAAAAAAACTTTAAACCAATTTGTATGTACCACTACTGTATGAAGGTTTTTTTCAAAATATCCTCACTAATAATGAACATTACTTTTTTTGCCTCTAATTTGATATGGAAAAAATGGCAATCTCTTGTTTTATATTAACTTACAGTGGTTACTAATGAAAGTAAGCATTTTCCATGTGTTTATAAGCCATTTCTAATTCTTTTGTAACTTGCATATTTATATGTTTACTTATTTTTCCATTTGGGTGTTTGTCCTTTTTATGTTAAGAGCGTTTTATAAAATGAACTTATTAATTCCTGATCATATATTGTAGCATTAGTCATTAGCTTTTCTCTTTTTGTGGAGTGAACTTTTTTGTGATTTCTGCTTTGGACATGATACTTTAAGTCCAAATGATTAGTGCAGCGATTGAGAAGTGATTGTTTTTAACCAAGCTTCTTATTCTAAGGTATGTCTACTTTTTTTCAAAATCAGGATATGAAAAAACATGTGAATGAAGAAGTTACAGAATTCCTAAAATTTTTGCAGAATTCTGCAAAGAAATGTGCACAGGATTATAATATGCTTTCTGATAACGCTCGTCTCTTCACAGAGGTAAAAAAAAAAAATCACATTTACTTAAACTGCCAAGTAATACGCAATAGCAGCATTTTAAAATGTGTGATGATTTTCCAAAAACACACGTTAATATTGTCAAATTAGAGACCAAATTGTATGTAGGTCTTTTATTCATCATGTATTTAAATAATAGAAATACTGACACCTCAAAATCAGGTACTATAGTATATTCATGTTTTTTTCTTTTAATGATCTAACTACTGTATTTGAGTTATATTTTACTCATATGAATGGTTTGATCTGATGCACTGATTTCCCTTGCGAGAGAATGGGGTTTAAGGAGCTATCTTGGTCCTTAAAAATCTGTATGGTCCTTTAGAACCTAGTCATATAAATTTATATTCACTATTTTCATGGTAACCAGCCACCGGATGATAAATTTCATCAAATAATTTTTTGATACTTAAATTATTCATGCAGATTTATTTTTTAATTTTTTTTGAGGGCAATTATCATTTATTTTTTTAATACATCTTTACTGGAGTATAATTGCTTCACAATACTGTGTATGTTTCTGTTGTACAACACAGTGAACCAGCCATATGCATACATATATCCCCATATCCCCTCCTTCTTGAGCCTCCCTCCCACCCGCCCTATCCCACCCCTCTAGGCTGTCGCAAAGCACCGAGCTTATCTCCCTGTGCTATGCTGCTGCTTCCCACTAACTATCTGTTTCATGCATGTTTATTAACAAAGCATGTAAATCCTCCCATCATGTAGTAGGCGTAGGAAAAATTTAGAGTACACTACTTGAATAGTAACTTAATAGTAGAGTTGTAGTAGAATCCATCTAGAAACACCAACACCAGTCTGAATTTTTTTTTAAGCCTTTAAAACTAGTCAGGGCTTCCCTGGTGGCACAGTGGTTAAGAATCTGCCTGCCAATGCAAGGGACACAGGTTCGAGCCCTGGCCCGGGAAGATCCCACATGCCGTGGAGCAACTAAGCCCGTGCACCACAACTACTGAGCGTGAGCTCTAGAGCCCGCAGGCCACAACTACTGAAGCCTGCGCGCCTAGAGCCCGTGCTCCACAACAAGAGAAGCCAGCTCAATGAGAAGCCCTCACACCACAACAAAGAGTAGCGCCCGCTCACGGCAACTAGAGAAAGCCCGCGCACAGCAACAAAGACCCAACACAGCCAAAAATAAATAAATAAATAAATAAATTTTAAAAATTAAAAAAATAAACCATACATGATAAAATTGATAAATTTGAAATAAATTAATAAAACTACTCACTGTACAAAACAATGTGATATACTTAGTAGTATTGAACCCTACACTTAAAAATGGTTAAGATAGTAGGTTTTAAGGGTATTTTAGCACAACTTTTTAAAAAACTGCTCATTATAAATTGGAGGACAGCAGAGGGTATTAGTTCTACTTTAAAACAAACACTTTTTTAAGGTGAAATTTTGTTGTTAATATGAACCAGAAGAATGAATCTTCTAAATCAAAGGCAGAATTTCATTTTTCTCTGAACCTATGTATGATATACTTAAACAGAGTGTCATATTACTCCATATGTGAAAGGCACTGTAGCTGTTCCTATTTTAATAGTGTTGGTGAAAGGACCACAATGACAGTTTTAAAACATAAATCACATCCCCTCATTTTGCTGGTTTCAAATGGCTTCTCATCTCACTCAGGAAGAGACAGTCTTTAGAAAGTTCTGCAGTGCCCTACCTGATCCCGCCTCCTCACCACCACCACCCCAAGCCTGCTTCATCTCCTGCGTGTTCCTCTCAGTTACTCCATTCCAGCCTCCTGGGCTCTTTGTGTCTCTTGAATACATCAAGCACGGTTCTGCCTTAAGGCCATTGGCTGTTCCCATCTTTCTGGCAAGCTGTTCCCCAGATACCTGCATGGATTAGTTCCTTGATTCCTTTAAGTCTCTCTCTGTTCAGATGCCAGCTATCACTGAGGATACTCCTAATTACCGTATAAAAAGTAGCATCACCCTCAGCGTTTCCTTTACCATGTTTTGTTTATCGTCTTTCTCCCTAACACTTGGATGTAAGTACTGTTTGCGTGCTGGGGTGTTCCCAGTCACTGGAATAATGCCTGGCACACAGTAAGTGCTCAGTATAATTACTTGTTAAGTGAATATAAAACTGTTTATGAACAGAGTACATTATTTGATGGCTAGAAATCAGCATTAGGTCTTGCTTTTTAGCCAGGTTGACTTGGCAGCACATTGTCTTATTACACTTTACATCTTACCCCAAAGACTCACTGATATTTTTCTAATCTTTTTATTGTTTTAAAATTTTAATTTTATATTATGAAATGTATTAGTATGTATAATATTAACATTAATATGTTAATGTTAATATATATAATATTAACATAATATATAATATAATATATTAATATATATAATATATATTAATATATAATATTAACATTAATAAATCTTTATTGTTTTAAAATTTTAATTTTATATTATGAAATGTATTAATATGTATAATATTAACATTAATATTTTTATACATTAATATGTATATTATAATATTTCATAATATGTATGAAATGTATATTATGAAATATATTTAAATACTATGAAAAAGTATTTAGAACAAATATGTACGGCTTAACAAATAATTATATAGTGAACACCTATGTAACTCTCTTCCAAGTCAAGAAATAAAACATTACCAGTAACCTAGAAGGCCCCTGTATATCCCTCCTAGATAATAACATTTTCCCTTGTTGAAGAAATAATCACTGTGCCAAGTTTGGTTTGATAATTTCCATACCTTTAAAAAAAATTTTTTTTTGGTAATTCAAGTTTTCTTTTGCCTGTGTTTGAATTTTATGTGAATTCTTTTGCTCTTTTATGTGAACAGAATTCTTCCTTTACTCAATAGTGTGTTTGTGAGATTCATATGTATGTATGTGTGTAGTTGTATTTCATTCATTTTTATTTCTGTACATGTATAAGTAAACTGGTTTATTCTGTTGATCAAAATCTGGGCTGTTTCCAGTTTTGAGCTATTCTAAGCAGTGCCCCTATGAAAATTCTCATACATGTCTCTTGCTGCACATGTACACATGTATCTACTGGGTATATGACTAGGAATGAAATTGTTGGGTTATAGAGTGTGCATATCTTCAACTTCAATAGATAATGTTAGACTGTTTTCCAAAGTGGTTATGCCACTTTACATTGTACCCAGCAGTGTTTGAGAGGTTTTTACTCCATATCGTCAACAATTGATACTTACTGTCATTGTAGTTTTAACCAGTCTAGAGGATAGGGTGCTATATTTATAAGACTGTATACCTTTTCCTAAGTTTCTTGGTCATTTCCTGTGAATTGAGTGTTCAAGTTTTGCCCTTTATTCTACTTGATTTTCCATCTTTTTGTTACTGATATGTGGGAGGTTTTGTATATCCTAAATACGAAAGTTTTATGGGTTGTACAGTAGTCCCCCCCTTAATCTTGGTTTTGCTTTACTCCGTGTCAGTTACCCACAAATGGAAATTCCAGAAATACTTCATCACACACCATTCTGAGTAGTGTGATGAAGTCTCTCACCATCCCGCTCCACCCCACCCACAATGTGAATTATCCTTTTGTCTAGTATATCCCACCCATTAATCTCTTAGTAGCCACCTTGGTTATCAGATGGACTTTCAAGGTATCACAGTGCTTGTGTTCAAGTCACCCTCATTTTACTTGATAATGGCTCCAAAGTGCAAGAGTAGCGATGCTGGCAGTTTGGGTATGCCAAAAAGAAGCCGCAAAGTGTTTCCTTTCAGTGAAAAGGTGAAAGTTCTCAATTTAGTAAGGAAAAAACAAAAATCATATGCTGCAGTTACTAAGATCTGCAGTAAGAACGAATCTTCTATCCATGAAATTATAATGGAGGAAAAAGAAATTCATGTTCTGCTGTCACACCTCAAACTGCAAAAGTTACAGCCGCAGCGCATGATAAGTGCTTAGTTAAGATTGAAAAGACATTAAATTTGTAAGATATTTTGAGAGAGAGAGAGAAAGTTGCCACATTCATATAACTTATTACAATATTGCTATAATTGTTCTGTTTTTATTTTATTATTATTGTTGCTAATCTCTTACTGTGCCTAATTTTTAAATTAAACTTTATCGTAGGTATGTATGAATAGGAAATGATATTCAGTCTTATCCACGATTTCAGACATCCACTGAGGGTCTTGGAATATATCCCCCATGGATAAGGGAGACTACTGTATACATTGGGAGTTTTTTCTTTTATTTGATAAAACAGGTTTTTTAATCTAGAAGTTCCCCCTCCATATTTTTTTTCCTTTAACTTTATCTTTTCAAGAACCTGGGTCATTTGACCTTTAAAGTTTCCCACAGTCTATATTTTGATAATTATATATTCATGATGATGCTCAACATGTTCTTTTTTCCTCTATATTTCTTACAAATTGTGAACTGGATTCAGAAGCTTGATCAGAATTATAGTCTTGCCAAAGGGTTTGAACATATAGATGGTGGTGTATTCTTTAATCAGGTGGCACATAATGTCTGATTGTTTTTTGTGATGTTAGTAGCTATTGATGCTTAATGCCAGATTTATTCATTCACTGGGGTTTTCAAAATTGTAAGATTCTAATTGCATCATTTATTTTTATTCATTAGTTGGAATAATTTTATTAAGATATGTTTTTCCTCATCTACTGTTTGGCTTCCCATTTCATGTAGCAGAAAAAGTCCTAGATTCTTTATATACCAGTTTTGAAAAAATTAATTGGTTCCTT
Source organism: Balaenoptera physalus (assembly GCF_965194825.1). NCBI lineage: Eukaryota > Metazoa > Chordata > Mammalia > Artiodactyla > Balaenopteridae > Balaenoptera > Balaenoptera physalus. Next base: position 105,623,386 of record NC_138883.1, on the reverse strand, counting down.
CTTATTTTACAATGGTCATCACTGTTTTTAAAAAAATATTATTATTGAATCATGAAGTTAAACATATTTGATGTGTTTTAGTCCACTACTGTTATCCTTTTTGAAACTCAGATAATACCAACTTTGACCAGTGATGGGGTCTTCATGCTGGCTTTTGAGTCCTTTTGTGTCACTCTAGGAGTCTTTGAGGCTTATTTTGTACATTTCCTATCCCAGCCCTGGAAACAGCTATTTTCTAGAGCCTTTGTTTCTTTTAGTGTGAAATGGCATTTCAAGACTACAGTCTGGGCACTGGGGATGCTCACTGCACCTGAGTTGATCAGTGTTTATGAGACTGTTTCAGGAGATGGAGCTAGAAAAAGTACGTTTAAAGAAAAAATGACCATGTGTCTCGTTTGCTTTATCCCACATGATACTCACAACAGCCTCAGAATAATAATACAATGCCACCAATCAATAGACTTTCTGAAAATAGTTTGAAAAAAGTTTTTCATATGTTCTCACCATTCTCCCCTACTTTTTTTAGTACTGCATTTATATTGTTAGAACATGTAGCCATTACGTACTAAATAAACTCTCTCTCTTTTTTTAAAGTATAGTTGATTTACAATGGTGTGTTAATTACTGCTGTACAGCAAAGTGATTCAGTTATACATTTTTTACATTCTTTTTTTTAATATATTCTTTTCCATTATGGTTTATCATAGGATATTGAATATAGTTCTCTGTGCTATACAGTAGGACCTTGTTGTTTATCCATTCTATATATAAAAGCTTACAGCTGCTAATCTCAACCTCCCACTCCATCCCTCCCCCAACCTCCTCCCCCTTGGCAACCACCACTCTGTTCTCTATGTCTGTGATTCTGTTTCTGTTTCATAGATTGCTTCATTTGTGTCATAGTTTAGATTCCACATATAAGTGATATCATATGGTATTTGTCTTTCTCTTTCTGACTTACTTCACTTAGTATGATAATCTCTAGTTGCATCCATGTTGCTGCAAGTGGCATTATTTTGTTCTTTTTTATGGCTGAGTAGTATTCCATTGTATATATGTACCACATCTTCTTTATCCATTCATCTGTTGGTGGACATTTAGGTTGTTTCCATGTCTTGGCTACTGTGAATAGTGCTGCTATGAATATAGGGATGCATGTATCTTTTTGAATTATAGTTTTGTCTGGATATGTGCCCAGAAGTGGGATTGCTGGCTGATATGGTAATTCTAGTTTTAGTTTTCTGAGAAACCTCTCTACTGTTTTCTTTTTTTCTTTTTTTTTTTTTAATATTTATTTATTTATTTTGGCTACACTGGGTCTTAGTTGTGGCACGTGGGATCTTCGTTGCAGCATGTGGAATCTTTTAGTTGCAGCATGCGGACTCTTAGTTGCGGCATGTGAACTCTTAGCTGCGGCATCCATGTGGGATCTAGTTCCCTGACCAGGGATCGAACCTGGGCCCCGCCACACATTGGGAGCTCAGAGTCTTACCCATTGGATCACCAAGGAAGTCCCTCCCTACTGTTTTCCACAGTGGCTGCACCAACTTACATTCCCACCAGCAGTGTAGGAGGGTTCCCTTTTTTCCACACCCTCTCCAGCATTTGTTGTTTGCAGATTTTTTAAAGATGGCCTTTCTGACCAATGTGGGTGGTACCTCATTGTAGTTTTGATTTGCATTTCTCTTATAATTAGCAGTGTTGACCATCTTTTCATGTGCCTATTGGCCATCTGTATTTCTTCTTTGGAGAAATGTTTATTTAGGTCTTCTGCCCATTTTTGGATTGGCTTGTTTGTTTTTTTGTTGTTGAGTTGTATGAGCTGTTTGTATATTTTGGAAATTAGGCCCTTGTTGGTCACATTGTTTGCAAATATTTTCTCCCATTCCATACGTTGTCTTTTGATTATGTTCATGGTTTCCTTTGCTGTGCAAAAGTTTATAGATTTGATTAGGTCCCATTTGTTTATTTTTGTTTTTATTACTATTGCCTTGGGAGACTGACCTAAGAAAACATTGGTACAATTTATGTCAGAGAATGTTTTGCCTATGTTCTCTTCTAGGCATGAACTCTCCCTTTTTAATCCACATTTAACTTTAAATCAATTTTACTGAGGTAAAATTTACATACAATAAGCATCAATTTTAAGTGCGTCTCAGTGAGTCTTCCTGTGTAACCATGACCCCACCCGTGATATGGAGTATTTCTTTTTCTTTTCTTTTTTTTATAATTTTTTATTTTTTTAATGTATTTTATTTTATTATTATTTTTTTTAATTTTATTTATTTTTGGCTGTGTTGGGTCTTTGTTGCAGCGAGCGGGGGCTTCTCTTGTTGTGGAGCATGGGCTCTTGGCACGTGGGCTTCAGTAGTTGCAGCACGCGGGCCCTAGAGCACACGGGCTTCAGTAGTTATGGCGCGTGGTCTGTAGGGTGCGTGGGCTTCAGTAGTTGTGGTGCGCGGGCTCAGTAGTTGTGGCTCGCGGGCTCTAAAGCACAGGCTCAGTAGTTGTGGCGCACGGACTTAGTTCCTCCGCATCACATGGGATCTTCCCAGACCGGGGATCGAACCCATGTCCCCTGCATTGGCAGGTGGATTCTTAACCACTGTGCCACCAGGGAAGTCCCGATATGGAGTATTTCTATCACACTAAAAAGATCTCTGTGCCTCTTTCCATCCATGGCCCTAGGAAACCACTGATTTGCTTTCTGTCACCATAGATTAGATTTGCCTTTTCTGGAGTTTTATAAAAATTGAATCACACACAGTGTACTCTTTTGTGTCTGACTTCTTTTAGTCAGCGTTTTTGAGATTCATCCACATTGATGCAAGTATCCATAATGTATTCCTTTTTATTCCTTTTTGTTTTATTGTATGATTATACCAAAATTGGTTTACCAATTCAACTGTTGATGGGCAGTTGTGTTATTCCCAGTTTGGGGCAATTTTGAATAAAGCTATTAAGAACATTCTTGTACAAGATTTTTGGGGGACATATATTTGCATTTTCTTGGGTATATAACTAGGTATAGTATTTATAGATCATCTGGCAAGTGTACAAAGTTAAATTTTATTAGAAACTGCCAAGCTGTTTTCCATAGTGGATGTACCATTTTATACTCTTCGCCAACAGTGAATGTATAAGAGTTCCAGTTGTTCTCCACTTTAGCTAACACTTAACGTTGTTAATCTTTTTTAATTTTAGCCAACCTATGGTGTGTAGTAGTGTCTCATTATAGCTTTAGTTTGCATATCCCCAAAGAGCAGTGATGTTTGAACATCTTTTTTGTGTTTTTATTGGCTTTTGTGAAATGTCTGTTAACATCTTTTGCTAATTTTATTGGTTTTTATTTTTATTGATTTTTGAAAGTTCCTTATATATTCTGAATACAAGCCTGTTTTATATATATATATATATATATATATATATATATATATACACACACACACATATATATGTGTATGTATGTATGTATGTATATATATATATATATATATATATATATATATATATATAGTTTTCTCCCAGTTTGTGACATGCTTTTTAATTTTTTTAATAGTCTCTCAAAAAACAGAATTTTAATTTTAATGAAGTCTAATTTTTGCAAGTGTTTTATGGTTGGTGCTTGTATGTGTTCTAGCATAGAAATATTTGCCAACCCCAAGTGGTTCTTATCCGAGGTCACTTTTACTCCTTTACCCTGTGCCCACTCCCCACGCAGGGGACTTCAGCAGTGTCTGGAGATATTTTTGATGGTCACAACTGGCAGAGAATTACTCGTATCTAGTGACTAAAGGCCAGGGATGCTGTTAAACATCCTACAATGTATATAATATCCCCCACAGCAAAGAATTATGGAGCCTCAAAGGTCAGTAGTGCTTGTGTTGAGAAACCCTGATCTAGAGGTTTTATAGTTTTAACTTTTATGTGAATGTGTATATGTTAATTTCAAGTTATTTTTTTTGTGCAAGATGTGAGGTTGGGGTCAAAGTTTATTTTCCTTTCATCTGGATATCTCGTTGTTCAAGCATAGTGATTCTGCCTCCTACCAGACATATGGTAATGTCTAGAAATATTTTGGGTTCTCATAACTGAGGAAGGAGTGCTTCTGGCATCTAGTGGGTAGAGCCAAGAATGTTGTTAAATATCCTGCAATGTAAAGGTTGGCCCCCCCAACACAAAGAATTATCTGGTCTAAAACGTCAATAGTGCCAATGTTGAGAAATTGTTTCACACTATTGGTTGAAAAAGCTATTTTTTCCCCTCATTAAATTGCCTTTTCACCAATGATGTGTGGGTCAATTTCATGACTCTAGTCTGTTTCATTAATCTATACTTCTGTCTTTATGCCAATACCACCATGTCTTGTAGTGGAAGACTACAAGAAACCATCTGGTGGAAATCCTACAACTTTGTTCTTTTTTAAAATTGTTTTGGCTTTTATTGGTTCTTTGCATTTCCATGAAAACTTTGGAATCAGCTTGTCAATTTCTAGAAAAAAACTAAGTGGGACTTTAATTGGGATTGCTTTGAATCTATAGAACTTATATTAAAGTTCTATAGATTCTATAGAACTATAGAAATAATTTGTAATTATGGAAACAAATACCTCTTAAAATGATGTTTAGCTAGAGTGCCTTTTTAAATAAGATCTGACCATCTCTTGCCTATTAATTAAAAAGTTGAGTCATTTACATTCATTGTGATAATTTATGTATATAAACCTGTTTATGATTTCTCTTTGTTTTTTTCTAAACTTCTTTCTTTGACTTCTTTTGAGGGGGTTGACTTTTTCCCCCTTCTTTTTTCCCTCTCTATTGATTAGGAATTTATACATTGTTGTTGTTGTTGTTGTTCTTAGTGGTTACTCTTGAATTTTCACAATGAATTTTTTCCTTATTGAATTACCTTGTCACCATTGACCTATGGGTAAATTTCTCAACTCTATTTAGTTCTATTAACCTATACATCTACAGAGACCATAGAGCATTTTGACTTTCATCACATCCCTCCTCATTGATACTATTGTTTTAATGCTGTCTCTTTTTTAAACCTACCTACATTATTATTTTATATGAACAATGTTTGTCTTCATTTATCTACAAATTTGGACCTTTTTTTGCCTTTCCATCTCTTCTTTTCAAATCTACATTCTGAAATCCTCTTCATTTTTCCTGAAATGTTATATGTTCTAGATGTTCCTTTGGTGAAGGTCTCTTGGTGATGAACAATCTTCTTTTTTGTTTACCTGGAAATATTTTTATTTTGTTCTCATTCTAATACGATAGTTTTGCTCCATACATAGTTCTAAGTTGACAGTTTGTTTTATTTCTCAGCGTTTGACGATATAATTCTACTTTTTCTGGCTCATGTATTATTATTGAAAAGTGTATTGTTTGTTTAATTGTCATTTCTTTTAGGGAATCTGCCTTTTCTTTCTGACCGCTCTTAATTTTTGGTGTATTACAGTTTCATTACAATGTACTTTATTAGAATAAAATTCTACTTGTTTCATTGTGTGTCTTGTATCTGTAGATTCAAATCCATCATCAGTTCTTGAAAATTCTCAGTCATTTTCAATTATTGCTTCTTTTTTGTTTTCCCAACTCTCTTTCTGGAATTCCCAAACTTCCTAGGTTTCAGTCTGTCTTCCATTTCTCTTTTTTTGGTGTGGTAAAATATATATAACATAAAATTTACCATTTTAACCGTTTTTAAGGATAGTTCAATGGCATTAAATACTTGCGCACTGTTGTAAGTGGATTTTCATCATCCATTCCCAAACTTTTCCATCGTCCCAAACTGAAACTCTATATTCATTAAATAATAACTCATCATTCCCTCTTCCCCCCAGTCCCTGACAACCACCATTCAATTTTTTATTTCTATGAATTTAACTTCACTAGGTACTTTATATAAGTGGAGTCATTTCAATATTTGTCCTTTTGTGATTGGCTTATTTTACTTAGCATAATGTCTTCAAGATTCACCCATGTTATAGCATGTGTCAATATCCTTCCCTTTTTTAAAAATAATTTTTAATTATGGTAAAATACACATAACAAAATTTACTGTCTTAACCATTTTTATTATTTTTTTAATAGATTTTATTGATTTATTTATTTTTGGCTGCACTGGGTCTTCATTGCTGCACACCGGCTTTCTCTAGTTGCGGCTAGCGGGGGCTACTCTTTGTTGTGATGTGTGGGCTTCTCATTGCGATGGCTTCTCTTGTTGCAGACCACGGGTTCTAGGTGTGTGGGCTTCAGTCGTTGTGGCACGTAGGCTTCAGTAGTTGTTGCTCGCAGGCTTTAGAGCACAGGCTCAGTAGTTGTGGTGCACAGGCTTAGTTGTTCCGTGGCATGTGGAATCTTCCTGGACCAGGGATCAAAGCTGTGTCCCCTGCATTGGCAGGTGGATTCTTAACCACTGCGCCACCAGGGAAGCCCCTTAGCCCCTTTTAAATGTGCAGTTCTATAGTATTAAGTATGTTCATATTGTAGTATAGCCAATTTCCAGAACTCTTCATCTTGTAAAACTGAGACTCTATACCTGTTTCTGAACTGTTTCTATTCACAACACTTCTGACACCAAATATGTGGGATTTTTCCCCCATGCCAACCAGTTCTCCAGCTCTCCAGACAGTAGGCCTAGGGTTTCCATGCCCCATCCCTACCTGAGTTAAATAATTAGGTAGAATGGCTTACAGAACTCAGGAAAGCACTTTACTTGCTATTTCCAGTTTATTATAAAGAATACAACTTGGGAACAGCCAAATGGAAGAGAGAGATGCGTAGGGCAAGGTATGGGGGAAGAGGCACAGAGCTTCCATGCCCTTTCCAGGTACACTGCCCTCCCAGCACCTCCATGTGTTCACCAACCCAGCTCTCCAAATGCCATTGTTAAGGGGAGTTTTATGGAGATTTCATTTAGTGAGCATGCTTGATTAAATCATTGGCTGCTGGTGATTAGCTATCTATGGGCCTTTTGTCATCTAATTAGCATAAAAAAGACATTCTTATCACTTAGGGGATTCCAAGAATTTTAGGAGCTGTGTGTCAGGAACCAGGGACAAACACGAAATATTTATTTATTATTGTGCCACTCACCATGCTACTTTCTGTCTCTGAATTTGTCTACTGTAGGTACCCCCATATAAGTGGAATCATGTAGTATTTGTTTTTTTGTGACCGGCTTATTTTACTTAGCATAATGTCTTCAAGATTCATACATGTTCTAGCATGTGGCATAATTTCCTTCCTTTTTAAGGCTGAATATTCCATTGTATGTATATGGACATTTTGTTTATCCATTCATCCATTGATGGACATTTGATTTGCTTCCACCTTTTGGCTGTTGTGAATAATGCTACTGTGAACATGGTTGTACAGGTATCTGTTCAAATCTCTGCTTTTCAAGCCTTAAATGTAGGGCTCTCCTGTTCAGCTCCCAGCCTGATCTTAGAACTGGTTGAGGCATTTGCCCTCAAGCCACTTCACCTTCCATGGGTTTTCTTACTGCTCACTGCTCCTGTTTCTCCTCATTCTAGATGTCTGATGTTTATTTATTTATTTATGGTCCTTGGAGATTCTCCTCGCTTTTACTGAGCCCAGCAATGCATGAAAATTGTTAGTTGTCATTTATCCAGCATCTAGTGTTGTTTGGATAGGAGTGCTCTTCAAGGTACCTACTTTACCATATTGACAAAAGCAGTATCTGTTTAATTTTAAGCTTCAAACATGTATGAAAACATATTGTATTTTCTCTTTCTGGAGCATAGTTATTTTCATCTTTCTTTGTAAATGATGCATGTGTTTTGGTTTGCATGTGTTTTGGTGTTTTAACTTTCAAGATACTTTGAGTGTTAAATAACGTTCGGGAGTGGGTGATGATGGGGAACAGCCTGAATCTCTTAACCGCCTTTGTTCACTCTAAGCAGTTTTTCCAACATAAGTCAATTACTAATTAAAAATTTTTAATTAAATATATTAAATAATGATCCTTTAGTTACTTAATATCTACCAGTTGTGAAATACCTTTAATACTATGTAGTGTATCTGAGTATAGGTATAAAACTGTCTTAGATTTTCCCTTGAATTTTTCTCTTGCCATAATTACTGAGCTAAGTGAAACTCACTTAAAAAGCACTGTAACATCTAGCATAATTTTACCAAGAAAGATGTGCTGATAAATATCTAACCAGAGTAGTCTATATGTCACATAGTTCTTATATATTGCTTTCCTTTGCATGTTCAGATTTTTGTAATGACTTCTATAGGATAGGAATATTAGGGGTGAAAGTTGACTAATATTATAAATGAGGAGCAAAGATATTATGCAGATCCGAGTTTGCAGTTTACTAGGGTTTCTAAGAGCAAACAGAACTTCTCCATATTAACCTATATCTGCCTTAATTGCAAGTAATATCCTGATTAAATATTAAGGTCATTATTGAAAAGCATAGAATTGAGGGGGGAAATGTGAAAGATAATAGAGAGGATTAAAGAAAGAGAGAAGAGGATATGAAACTATAGATAAAAAGATGTACTGGAGTAATGTTATTGATTTGTAACTTGACACACTTTATAAATATCTGAAGGGAAAGAGGGTGTAAGATATAAAAATATGCTTATTGCTAAAAGCTTTTGTGATATAAACTATATTCTAAAAGGTTCAGATTAAGGTTCATTGAGAGAAGAAGAGAAAACACATACATTTGGCCCTCCGTATCCGTGGGTTCTACATCAGTGGATATGGAGGGCTGACGGTACTATACCATTTCATATAAGGGATTTGAGCATCCTTGGATTTTGGTATCCATGGGGGATTCCAGAGATGCAAGGGACAACTGTATCTTAGAAGATAATGTAGTATGTATGGTTTTATAACTCCCCTACCCGCTCCAAAACTGCTGTGCTTCTTTGAGTTGTTTACATGTTATCACATGCTTGGGTGAAACGGTGAATTTTTCTTCCTCATTACATTTCCTGGTAAGTCATTAATATTTTGAGAACATTTTGGAGAGAAGAAAATACTAAATACTCCATCATTTGAAGTAGTTATAAAATTTCTCATTTATTTTTTAGATTGAAGGTTAGAATGACCTGTAAGATAACTACTTCATTAATTCATTGTGCTTGGGGATCTTTTTAGGGTATTAAACTTACTTATTTCTAATCATTCATGTAACTGCTTTTATTCCCATAAAGTGTGTTAAAATTTTCACGTGGCTTTATTTCTTTGACAGTCTCTTAAATAGCAGAGAAAATATGATGTGTCTTCTCTAACTTTAAATTTTATTACAGTTGCTAATTTTAGTATTATTAAACATCAATGTTTTAAGAAATTAGGTTAAAAAGAATTGTTACGAAAAATAAGAGTTTAAATCAAGTAAGGAATATACAGTATTCCTGGACTGTTAGAAGTTCGGTGAATGAAATGAGGCTCATATTTGAAATGAATAATTATTTAGTCACATGTAACTAAGTTATTTTTGTTGCATTATTAGAGAAGTACAAAAAAATGAATTTCTCTTAATTTTTATTTTTTAGCAAATTTTAAAAGCTTGTATTGAACAAGTGAAAAAGTATCCAGAATTCTATACTCTCCATGAAGTCACCAGCTTAATGGGATTCTTCCCATTCAGAATAGAGATGGGATTAAAGTTAGAAAAAACTCTTCTCGCATTGGTAAGGTTTACCATAAGAAAATAAAAATAAACTTATTTTTGTCTGAAACATCATCTGTATTTCACACAGAAGCATAATTTAGATATATTTCAGTATTTATGTTTAAATTTTGAGCAGTAACGAGATATAATTTTTAAAATACGCAATACAAATGTGTCCCCTTTTATTGTATGACTAGCATTACTTGATGTTTTTAAAAATATCACTACCGGAGACTTCCCTGGTGGTCCAGTGGTTAAGACTCTGCACTCCCAGTGCAGGGGGCCTGGGTTCAATCCCTGGTCAGGGAACCAAATCCCACATGCCGCAACGAAGATCCCGCGTGCCATCAGCTAAGACCCAGTGCAGCCAAATAAATAAATAAATAAATAAATATTTAAAGAAAAAGTTAAAAAAAAAAATCACTACCAATTTTTTTCTTGATTTTCTTTTCTTAGTTTCCATCTCTTTTATGTTTCTGAATACAAGCAGAAAACCCCTTTTCTTTTAAGGGGATTTTACTCAAAATCATATTGGAAGTATGTGTGTGTAAAGAAGATATTTTAGAGTTTCTCTTATAACCTGCTATGACTTGTACTTCATAAAATGAGAGGTTAGAATTTAAAATCACAGGGAAAATTTCACAGCACCCTTATCTTGGACCCTTTTTTAAAAAAAAACCTGTATGGGGGACTTCCCTGGTGGTACAATGGTTAAGAATCCGCCTTCCAGTGCAGGGGACGCAGGTTTGATCCCTGGTCGGGAAACTAAGATCCCACATGCCGCAGGGCACCTAAGCCCACATGCCACAACTACAGAGCCCACACACCCCAACTATAGAGCCCACGTGCTCTGTAGCCCGTGCGCCACAACTAGAGAGCGTGCGCACCACAACGAAAGATCCCGCGTGACCCAGCTAAGACCCAGTGCAACCAAAAATAAATAAATAAATAAAATCTTAAAAAAAAAAAAACTATATGGTGGTTGTCAAGTAAAAACATTAAGGTCTTGTCTTAAGAAGGCTCTAAATTTGATATTTGCATTTAGTACAATGAATTTTAAGTTATAAGTTTCATATGATGAAAAGATACTTCAGGAAAAAAATACATCAAGATTTCTGCAATAAAACAGTCATTGTTTTTCTTATTTAGGGCAGTGTAAAATACGTGAAAACAGTATTTCCCTCAATGCCTGCAAAGTTGCAGCTGTCAAAAGATAACATACCTACCACTGAAACACCAGAACAAACAGCTGCAGCTATGCATTATGTAAGTAGTAAAGTGGTTTTGGATCTTCCCAAGCAATCTTCTGTACCTCATAAAGTACATGTAACCTGGTTGTTCTAAAGTACCCTTCCTGAATTTCTCCCTTCTTTTCATTATTTAATCAAAGAAGTTTCCAATAAGTGTAATCAATAACAAGTTTTATGTTGTTTTTCAGGACATTAGTAAAGACCCAAATGCAGAGAAGCTTGTTGCAAGATATCACCCTCAGATAGCTCTAACTAGTCAAGCATTATTTACCTTATTAAATAATCATGGACCAAGCTACAAGGAACAGTGGGAAATTCCAGTGTGTATTCAAGTAATACCTGTCGCAGGTTTGTGATTTGCCATGTCAAGTAACACTCTCAAAAGAGGAGTTGAAACAGTTCTATTTCAGCTGTCTAATTATAGGTGGTCATTTGTCAAATACAAAAAGCTAAGTTTTGATTTAAGGAGGATGTAAATTTGACAATTACATTCAGTAGAAGAACTTTTTAATATATAGTGCTAAGTATACAATTGACATTCATAAATGAGTTATTAGATTTACAGGACCTGTATGCATGCTGAGTGTGTGAGAAGTAGAGAAAAAATTATAGTTTAGGGTGGCCAAAGATACATGAAATGGTGAAGTTCTTCTGTCTTTCACTGAAATAAAAGGAATGTGATACTTTATTAGACAGCCTCAAATGGGTTAGTTTCCAGGGTTTATTTACTTACCTACTATTGGAATTCAGATTTAAATAAGTCTATACTTATAAATATAAGATAGTCTCTCTCTTAATGGTAAAATTAATATTTACACATAAATTCTGTACAAAATATTATTCCCCTTCTATTTTTGTTCATATTTAATAATTTTATCATATCTTTTAGAATTAATATTCTTGTATGTAATAACATAATTGGAGTAAATGAAGGACTATGTCTAAAAACAAAACTACAAATTAGAGTTAAATGTAATATATTCTCCGTGATAAACATTTTATCACTTTTTGAAAGTATAACCCAAGAGGAACCGAGTAATAATGACAGTAAAAGTATAACAATAAAAAACAGAAAATCTTTGTTTAAATTGTTAGAAAAAGAACATATTTTTCTTGCCAGTAAGAGTCTCTTGCCCTTAGATATCGAAGGGACTTTAAAAATCTTTTCATTCAAGGCACACATATGGGACATGTGCTTCCAGTTTCCTATCCTGTGTCTCTTTGTTTAGTAATTCTTCTGTTATACATCCTGGTTTTTGTTTTTTTTTTTTAATATGACTACTAGTAACTAATCACTCCCATTCTTTTTCTGTTTTAAGGTTCAAAACCAGTTAAAGTAATTTATATTAATTCACCACTTCCCCAAAAGAAAATGACAATGAGAGAGAGAAATCAAATCTTCCATGAAGTTCCCTTAAAATTCATGATGTCCAAAAACACAACTGTTCCAGTCTCTGCAGTATTTATGGACAAACCAGAAGATTATATATCTGAAATGGATGTATGTAATGCTTTCTTTTCTTTTCCTTAAGAGAATGTACTTGTTTATCCTTTTGAAGAATAACATTTTATGGCAAGTCTCTAAATCTGGTAGTTAAAAAGTACAGACTTTAGATTGAAACTTAAAATTGAACCCCACATGGATCTAGACTTTAGACAACTAATTTAACCTCCTTCAGCCTCAGTTTTCTTCTTTTATAAAAGAAAGATAATACCTACTTCATAAAATTACTGTCAGGATTAAGTTTGATATTTATACATAAGATGCTGAGCACAGTCTTTAGTAAGTATGTACTAAAAATTCAGTCAATAATGGTGATCATAGTGGTGATGGTTTTATTTAATTAGTCTCATTCGTATTCAAGAGTTTTTAAGTATGAAAAGGAACAGATGAGTTAGACTGGGGCAGAAAGAATTTGCCAGATTGTTAATCCTTTTTAGTGTATGCTTATTATCTGCGTGACCATAGGCAAACTACATAATCTCTTTGTGTCTAGTTTGCTCTGCCTGTAAGATGGGTATCATGATAACCTAACTCATAGAATTATTGGGGATTAAATGAGTTAATACACCTAAAGCATTTAGAACCATGCTTGGTACTCCATAAATACTAGCTTTTATTATTTTGTGTATTTTGAAATATTTTTCCTTGATCATTAGAGCAAGACATTCTGTTTATACAAAACTTTATTCATCCATTCCACAAATATTTATTGAGCAGATACAGTTCCATGCACTGAGGATACAGCAGTAAATAAAAATGAAGTCTCTTTTCTTTCAGAACTTACATTAGTGTCAGAGGGCACAGATAATTAAAACAGTATCAAAAAATCACGTATCGATAAATGCTCTGCTGAAAAATGGAGTAGGTTAAGGGGAAAGAGATGGGAATGGGATTCATGATCAGGAAGGCTTTTCCAAGGACAGGAAATTTGAACAGGGACTTGAATAAAGTGAGAGAGCAAACAAAATTAGAAAATAAAATAGAAAAATTTTTTCTTATTTACATATAAGAGCTCATACTATTTTAAGAATATTGGCCTTTTGTCTTTAATATTGGTTTATGTTTTTTTTGGTTTGCCATTTGCCTTTCAGTATTTTTATGATGTGTATGTCATAAAGCACTTCCAACTTAAGTTTTTTGGAGGTATTTTTGTTTTTTTGTTTTGTTTTACATTTTTAAATCTACCTAAAATTTATATTGGTGTGAGGTGAATGTCAGTAAGTAACAAGTGCTATGAAGAAAACATGAAGTAGGTTAAGAGGGATGAAAAGTGACGGAGTAACTTCTTTCAGTAATGGCAGACCAAGTAATTCGGGCCTTCCATTACTGATGACAACTAAAAAAAGCTGGACATGTTATGTAAGTTTATTTCTTAGAATCATCAAAGACCTAAGAAGATAGGGAGGACTTACAGGACTGAGATACTAAAGAAGACCAGAATCCAGGTTGGTAAGCCTGTCACTTAGGGTAGTTTTTGCCCTGAATGGTATTTGCCAGTTCTGAAGAGGCAACAGAAAATGTCCTTTTGGTAGCATCACAGGACTAGGGGGACAAAAGTCAGAGTTCAGTTTTCCACCATGAGCTTGGACCCTGCAGGGCTATACCCCAGGAGTAAGAGTGAACAAGAAATAAATCAGCTTTCTTGTAGATTGTATTCTGGGTTTTCAGGCCTTGAACTTGGATTCAGATGCTTTGGGATTGCTAGTGTCTCTAGATACCTAGCAAAAGCAAGTGAAAATAATTCTTAGAGGAACAGAATGTCATTTTGAGCCTCAAATTATTTCTACAAGTAAGTTTTTAAATATAGCATCTGGAAAACATTTAAAGATAACTAGACACTGGAGGAGTAAATAAAAATGAAGTTTCTTTTCATGTACTGGATACTCTGAGCAACAACCATCACAAACAATGACCAAAGAAATAGACTCACAGAAATGGATCCTAGAATTATCAGTCACAAACTATGAGCCAACTCTGTTTAATTATACAGCATGCAGGAAAATTAAAGCCATGCTTTAATTGGAAGGAATATGCCTTGCAATGCAGGGGACGTGGGTTCGATCCGTGGTCGGGGAACTAAGATCCCACATGCCGCGGGACAACTAAGCCCATGCTGCAACTACTGAGCTCGTGTGCCTCAACCAGAGAGCCCGCGTGCTGCAAACTAGAGCTCACATGCTCTGGAGCCCGTGCACCACAACTACAGAGCCCACACGCCCTGGATCCTGCACGCTACAGCTAGAGAGAGAAAACCTGCATGCCACAACTAGAGAGAAGCCCACACGCCGCAACTAGAGAGAAGCCCATGTGCTGCAATGAAGACCCGACGCAGCCAAATAAATAAATATTTATTTATTTTAAAAAAAAGTACAGTTAAGAATTCTGTAAAGGGGGTTATTAGCACATTAGATAAAACTAAAAAAAAAAAAAAACTGATAAGAGAATTAATAAACTGGAAGATGGGTCTGAAATGACTATAATGAAACAGGCAACAAAAAGAAAATACGGAGAATAGGGCAAGAGGTATAGAGAATGTAGTGAGGATGTCTAACATTTGTGTACTTGCACCCAAAAGGGAGGTGTAAAAGAGGTAATGGGACCAAACCATACTTGGAGACAAAGAAAAAACTCTTAAAAGCCACCAGAGAAACAAAAGGCACATTAGCTATAAAGGACTGAGAGTTAGACTGGCAAGTAACTTCTCAACAGCAACGATGGAAGCCAGAAGACATTGGGACAATATATTCTCCTGAGAGAAAGTAACCCTCTTACTAAAATTCTCTAACCAGTGAAATATCCTTAAATAATAAAAAATTAAGAAAAGATATTTTCAGATAAAAACTGAGTTTGCTACTAGCAGACCTCCTCTAATGGATGTTCTTCAGGCACAAGGAAAATTAATCCCAGGTGGAAAGAGGATGGTGAAAGATGCAAGAATGAATAAAGAATAACAAAAGTGAAAATAATGTGGATGGGCTCTAATTTGTAGGTGAGTGCAGGGGCACTTGGGAACTTAAATAGTTCTGAGATGACCTGGGTCCTAAGAACTCTAGAAACTAACCAGCCGAAGTTCCTTCCAAGACAAAAGCCTTGGCTCAGGAAAATTCACCAGTGGTAAAGTTCATATTGAGCAGAACAAGGACATTAAAGGTAAAGGAAAAATAAGTTTTCAGATAATTGTGGGAGAGGGAAATAGAGAAAGCAGATACCAGAATGTACTAAAGATTTTATATGCACACACAAACACATACAAACCTACATGCATACATACATCCATCATGGTAACAGTGAAGCATGAGCTTAGAGCCATGAAGCTAAGAAAGCTATCCTGGCACACTCTCACACAGGATTGTCCTCCTGCGGAAGCAGGTGCGCCCATCTCAATTAAACATGAGAAACAGAAGGGGATTGTTGATGGAAAGTCTTACAAAGTTATTAGAGGAAGAAAAGATAATTGCTATAACATTTCTACAGTCAAATGAAGAAAGATGTACCCACAGAACAGATGAAAACTAATGTGTTCACCCTTTGCCCTAGAAATCTCACTTCTAGAAATGTAGCTCAGAAGTACACTAGGAAAAGAATAAAATATTTGTGCAGGGTATTCACTTCAACTATAGGTATTCATTAGAAACAGTCGTCATGTCCCTTCATAGGGTATTTATTAAATAAACTGTACATCTTCAATAGCATACTATGCAGCTATTACAGGCATACCTTGTTTTATTGCACATTGCTTTATTGCACTTCAAAGATGCTGCGTTTTTTACAAATGGAAGGCTTGTGGTAACCCTGCATCAAGCAAGTCTGTCATCGCCCTTTTTCCAACAGCATTTGCTTACTTCATGTCATTGTGTCACATTTTGGTAATTCTTGCAGTATTTCAAACTTAATCATATTTGTTACGGTGATCTGTGATCATTGATTTTTGATGTTACTATTACAAACTTGCTGAAGGCTCAGATGATGGTTAGCGCTTTTTAGCAGTAAAGTATTTTTCTTAAGACATGTACATTTTTAAAGACATAATGCTATTGCACACTTAATAGACTATAGGTGTAAACATATCTTTATATGTACTGGGAAACCAAAAAAATTTGTGTGACTCACTTTTTTGTAGTATTTGCTTTATTGTCATGGTTTGGAACCAAACACACAGTGTCTCCAAGGTATGCCTGTAAAAAGAATCAGAAAGCTCTAGGTATGCAGCTGTAGTGTGGTATCCAAGATATATTGTTTAAGTGAAAATGGTCACTCAGAGAATTAAGTGACTATACATCCTTAAAGATTTATATCCTAAGTTCAAAAAGAATTGCCAAAAATCTTAAACTGCATTTAGTAATCATATTATTAGTAATGATATTGCTGTTGTTATTTTGAACACATTAGATAATATGATAAAGCAAATAAGTACTTATATTAGAAACCAAGAATTTTAGCATAAGAAATACAAATGCCAATCAAAGGACTTAAGTAAAAACCTTATAATAATATTGGAATCATATAAAAAAGATGCCAGTGACAACTTGAAGGGTTTCCCATTGGCCAGAGTGTGTCAGTTTGACCATGACAAAGAATAACTGCAGTGGATGGAAACATATGAAATAGTTAAAATCCATGAATTCATAATAATATCTTTTTTAAAAAGTATTAGTCACCTTTGGAGGGTGCTAGTGTATCAAGTCATTATTCTGAAAACTGATTTTTGAAAATTCAAGTATTTGTCTTACTTTTCCATTACAAACTGTTTCAGGAAATGATGAAATATGACTGTTACCATTTTGCAGTTCCTAATGAAATAGTGAATCTAGGCAGTGATCATCATCAATGACTGCTAAAAGCATTAGAAGATTAATAAGGAATTTTAATGGCTAGATTAGTTTGTTGACCCTTGATGAATCAACAGAACAGTTGTAATATCGCAAGAAGAAAGATAACCAGACATTAGCCTCCTGATTGAAGTGGGAAGTACACAGTACTACATGTAACATGTTCAGATTTTTTAAAATGTGCCTGAATCTGATCAAGCTACTAGATCATTTTAATAGGAAATGTAGGGGAAGAGTGTATTAAATGATATCATGGGGATGCAAAATCCAGAATATGGAAAATTTTATAGGATAACTGATCTAGTTTCTTCTACAAATACCTGGTGGATATGGGAGTTGGCATAGTATGGGGGAGAGGCATTTGACAAATAAATTTGAGAGACATCAGCCAAATGCAGTGTAGGAACCTTGGTTGGATCCTGATTCCAATAAACAATTGTAAAAAGAAATTTATCAGACTAGGAAATTTTAACACTGATTAGATATTTCCAGCCATTAAGGAAGTGTTAATTTATTGATATAATTAATATGTTTTACAGAAGAATCCTTCTATAACCACATACTAAAATATTTACAGATAAACTGCTGTTTTTACTTTATCCAAATTTGTTCTGTCAGAGGTTGACAACTTTGTTTTTCAATTCATTAATTTTGGTTTTATATTTATGAAATTTCTTCATTTTATTATTGTGATTATATTATTCTTTTCCTATTTCTTGAAAAGGCTATGAATGATGCTTCAGATTTTTAATGTCCAGTGTTCTCATTTTTATTGCTTTTTAAGTATTCTGTAATTATCATTTTAATTTCTTCTTTTATCCAATAATTTGGAGAGTTTTTAAATTTCCAAGTTCTTGGGTTTATTATTGTTTGTTTACTTTTTTCTTAATGATTTCTAATTTTATTTGCTTCTAAACAGAGAGTCAGACCTTAACAGATTCTGCTTTATACTATATTGATGTTTTCTTTGTGTATTAATTTATAGTCCATCTTTGGAAATGCCCCTTCGATCCTTGGGAGGGAAAAGGTATATCTTTGCAGTCTATATGTATGTTTTCAGTCATTCATGTATCTTTGTTTCAGTCATTAAATATTACTCATACTTTCTACATCCCTATCTTTACTAAGAGACAGTGTATCAATGACCAAGTACAGTTGTGTTTCTGTCAAGTTTTCCTTTTATTTTTCAGTTTCGACAATTTTGATGTTGTTATTTGACATGTCACAGTTCGTTATCTATTCATCATGGATTGCATCTTTTTCAACATAGGATTCCTGTTTCTATCTAATGCTTTTTGCATTGACTTCTCTCTAACACTTAATATTGCTAGTCCTTCTTTCTTTATTTCTTGATATCATGTCCCATTGTTTTGTTTTGAACCTTTTTGTGTAAGAATGCCTCATGTAAACAGCATATAGTTTAATTTTATTTTTTGACTAAATGTGGTAGTCTTTTTATTTTAGCAAGTGCTACCATTTGCTGAGAAACTACTTACTATGTACAAGGACTATGCCAAGAAACTTTCTATATATAATTTCTCATTTAATCCTTAGAACAAACCCAAAAGGATGACCCTATTATCCCTATTTCAGAGATGAGGAAATTGAGTTTCAGAGAGGTAAAGTCATTTACACAGGTAGATCTTTCTTACTCACTACCTGATGCTGTCAGAATATTTTTCTCTCAAATCCTAAACTGTAATCCAATTCCATGGTATTTATCTAAAGTGCTCTGCCAGACTGAGGAGAGATGTTGCTACCTGGGGAGAAGATAATTTATTCCTGAATAAATTAGAACTGTCTGTAGTTCTTCCATTACCCAAACAGTACATGAAAAACTGTAACCTCAGTGGCTTCATGTCCCAGAATACAATAAAACCACTTCCTATCCATTTCTCCTTGTATTACTGAGAGTTGTTTTCCCTGAGTAGATGTATAAAGAAAGTCACTGATTGATGTGAGAGGCTGTTGACACTTCCCCAGTTGCATTAGAGAGCAGCTTCCTTACCGTGGCAAAGAAGCTTTCCTCCTGGTCAGCTAAGTCTCTGCAAGAGTGTATAAGTGGGTATGAGTGAAGATCTTCTGCCTTCCTATTTGGCCTTACATTTCTTCTTTGTGGTCCTGTCTGTTTTTGATTAGTGGAAATACCTCTTGAGATGTGGTAGTTCACAAGTATTCCCCATTTCCTGTGGTATTGCAACTTGGCAAATTTTTCTGTGTTTCATCAACATTTCAATGGGAAGGTAAGGTTAAATAAATTAGTTGCTAGTAGTTTGTCAAAGCAAGAACCTTTCAAAGCCATTAGACTTTTCTTTCTACTTTTAAAGAGTATGAACTATGTTTGTGATGGGACATTGATGGGTGAGGGGTGGCCTGGAATTTTTGCTAATAGTTTGCCAATATATTTTCTTAAGATGTCTTATGAAGTTAATGAGTGCCGAAAAATTGAGACCCATGAAAATTTGGATCTGGATTTTGATGATGATGTCACAGAACTTGAAACTTTTGGAGTAACCACCACCAAACCATCAAAGTCACCGAGTCCAGCAAGTACTTCCATAGTACCCAACATGACAGATATGCCCCCAGCCCCCAGCATAGCAATCGCATCTGAGGCACCAACTGCACCAGACATTACTGCTCATTCTAGAAGTTTATCTCAGATTCTGATGGAACAGCTGCAGAAGGAGAAACAGCTGGTGACTGGTATGGACACTGGCCCTGAAGAGTGCAAAAATAAAGACGATCAGGGATTTATCCCCTGTGGTGAAAATGTATCAAATTCTGAGGAGTCTTTGGTACAAGATAGTGACTTGAAAACATCTGATGCCTTACAATTAGAAAGTTCTTCAGAAATTGAAACCTCTAATAAAAATGATATGGCTTCTGATATGGAGTGTGTTGATGAAAGAGTGAATGTTCCAGAGAACACAGACAATAATTCAAAGGAAAAGACTGTTACATCAGAAGCAGCTAAAACTGAAGATGTAATACTTTGCCATAGTGATACAGATGAAGACTGTTTAATCATTGATACAGAGTGTCAAAATAATAGTAATGGAAAGACAACTGATATGGGTTCTAATTTAAGTTCTAAAGCAGCTAGCCTAGATTCTTCCTCAGGACAGGCTTCTGTAGGAAACCAGACTAATACTACCTGTAGTCCTGAAGAGTCATGTGTTTTAAAAAAACCTATCAAACGAGTATATAAAAAATTTGATCCAGTTGGAGAAATTTTAAAAATGCAGGATGAACTCTTAAAACCAATTTCCAGAAAAATACCTGAAATGCCATTGATGAATTCAGAAAATTCTAAACAACCTCCTAGTTCTGAGCAAGCCTCTGCTACTTCAGATGCCTCTAGTTGGCCAAAATCTATATGGCCTTCTGCGTTTCAGAAGCCAAAAGGACGTACGTAAATATTTACAAAGAATTTTATATTAACTGTTTTGCTTGTTCCTTATCCTTAGGGTTTTTTTTCCCCCTCTTTCCCCTACTTTCTCTTTGTTATAATATGTTTGTGATCTTTATATAGTCATTGATAGTTCATTTTCCAATCTACTGATCAATATTTCAGCTTTCAAAACCTTCACTCTAACAGTGTACCCACAGTTGTATGGATTTTTGTAACCTATGTTTATCCAACATTTACGATGGCTGCTAAGCTATAGATAACGTGGTTTGCTGAACTGATGAAGGGAAAGTCCATCAAAAATAATGATAAATATTTATTAGTCTAAATTTACTTATTCTTGGTGTTTAGACTATAGTTTTGTACTTTTTCATTTTGTGAAATAGATATAAGGCTGCACCTCAACTCTGCCTCGATTATGAATAACAGTACTTTTTTAAACTTTTTTTTTCTTCATATGTTGTCTCACTGATTTATACTTTGCCTAGGGTTAGTGAAGGTAGTAGGTAAAAGGAAGAGAACCCTAAAGCTTTGATTTCAGCTCTTGCTGGAGTTCCAGTAAAAGTAAACAGAAATGGTAATAGTGTAATGGTCAACTCAGAGGAAACAGAAGGTTGATAGTTGAATTGTTTTATCTTGGATTATGATGGATAAAGGGCTAATGTATTTTAAAATAAAAATGACAAATATAATTATTTTTAAAGGATTGCCATATGAACTTCAGGACTATGTTGAAGATACATCAGAATATGTAGCTCCTCAGGAAGGAAATTTTGTTTACAAGCTATTTAGCCTACAAGACCTGTTGTTACTTGTGCGATGCAGCGTCCAGAGGATAGAGACCAGACCACGTTCTAAAAAACGGAAGAAAATCAGAAGAGTAAGTTGTTACCTGGGGAGTTAGGGTGTGGTAGCATTAGTAGATGATAAGCAAATATTTAACATGCCATTGTTATGAAGTTTAATTTTAAATTGTTGATCACTCTTATTAGAGTAGTTTTTTCAGGTTGAGTTTTTTTAGTAAAATACTGAGAACACTTTTAATTAAGTGTTTAGTTCAATGTAATAGTCATGAGTGCCAATAACATTCTTGCATGGAATATATAAACTTTGTGAAAAACGGCACCATTATAGATATGACCTAGACTGGCACGTATGTTCCCACTTTCTCTGTGAATTTGGATTTCCTTTATGACATATTAGCCTCTTTCTTTCTTACTTTGGGAATCTTTTTGAGTCATTTTAGAAGTTCACATTTTGAAAGGTGGGCTTCCATACACATTTGAAATGTCTTCCCAGGACTGTTGGAAAACCAAATGTCTTCCTTTCTTTTTCCCCTATTGTTTCTTTTGGGATTTGATATAAATATTTCCCTCAGTTAAAAAAGTTTTTGCTACAATTTGAGTAATTGGTTCTTTTGGCAGTTTGCTGTATTTGATATTTTAAGCTCTCTTTCAGATTAATTTGATTTCTGTGTGTGTAACCACTGAATTCAGGTAAATAAAGAGGAGCTTTTATGGTATAATTGATTATGTAAGAAATAGTGAAGTCTTTCTAATTTTTTCTTAAGAGATTTTTTTCAGTTGTATCCATTATATCATAGTTCACTTTTCCTTCCTTCCTCCCTCTTTCCTTTCTTCCTTCCCTCCTTTCTTCCTCCCTCCCTCCCTTTCTTCCTTTTTTTTTTAATTTAAAAAAATTTAATTAATTAATTAATTTAATGGCCACACCGTGTGGCATGTGGGTTCTTAGTTCCCTGACCAGGGATCGAACCCACGCCCCCTGTATTGGAAGCGTGGAGTCTTAACCACTGGACCACCAGGGAAGTCCGTTCCTTCCTTTTTTGATGTCTCTGTTTCTTGCTATTTAACCTACCACCCAATAAGAATCCTCAGTGACCACTTTAGAACGTCAGTGTTTTGGACTAGGGAACATGTTTTGGACTAGGGAACAGGTGACTCAGGAACAGTGATGTTCCAGCATTGACACTTATGGATCAAGTCCCTGATTACTACTTTACCATATTAAGTTATAACTGGAAAAAAATTTTAAAAAGAAGAAGAGAAGAAAAAGAAGTACCAACCTTTCTGAGCTGCTAATAGCAATAGTGTGAGGGTCTGTCATGAAAAACCTCTAAGGCTAACCCGTCAGGATCAAGGATGTATACGTTGTCAACCAAAATCCAGTGGACCTAGTGGATCTTTTGCTTGATGATACTTTTGTTCTTAGAAGGAAGACTGTGAATAAAATTTTAAATTTCTAATTCTCGTAATTTGGTATTTCATCACTGGTTCAGACTTGAAATTATAGAAACCAACTGGTTTTGAATTAAATACATGGGGGAGTGTTTTTTATAAGAGAATGTCAGGAATGACGAAATGCTATAGGTCTGATTTTAGTCTCCTCCTAGATAAATACAAATATTCCCTGTATTAAAAGATTTTACTTTATTTGCTGATTTTTTCCTGTCTCATCTGTATTTAATGGCCATAGCATGCATATCTTGAATACATATAGTGTCAGTGCTATGGACTGTATTTTCAAGGTTTTATTTCATTAATTCATATTTGCTATCTGATTTATTTGGGGACTAACCTCATTTCATTTTCTACTCTGTGAGCCCATACCACTCTGTATTGATCTGCCAGCTTACAGCACTTAGAAATTATTGATGGCCAGGATGTCTTAAGTAAGAATAGCCTAGGGATATTTTTGGACACTGTTTTAATTGTTGAAAGAGACAACCTGTTAAGGACATTGTCATTCACTTGACTAAAGTGAAATTTGTAAATATTAAGATAAAACCTTATAGGAGAGAATTCACTCTTCATCAAAATATATCAAAAAAGTCAAGCCCCAAAGATTAGCTAAATAGGAGCCTTCTATTTCTGACATGTCAAACCCGGAGTAAAATTTTAAAATTTTCAGTGAATGCTTATCATATTATACCTATCATTATATGTAATAGCTTAGTACACGTGGTTTAAATTCCTTTGTAGAACGTATTCCCTTTGGAATCATCTCCTATTCATCTCTGTTCCTCTCAAATGTTTTACTCCGTAGATACTCAATAAATAGGTATTGAACAAATGAGAAAAACTGAGGCGTGAGGAGAGAGGAGGGTGTTGTTAAGGAAGGGAAGTTGAGGCTGAGAAATTTTGAAGGTAGTGTTTAAACTCTAGCTAGGTAAGAATGCATCTTCATTAACATTTCCTTCTTAAAAACCAACGTGTTTAGGTCAAGCTTTAAAATACTCGGAAGTCTCTTCAACCTCTGCTCTGCAAGGACCTCATCTCTTCTTTTTTTCCTTTGGTTCTTCAATTCTGTGTTATTGTAGCCGAGATTTTACTTTCCAGTATCATTTATCCCTTCTCATCAAAATTCTGCTTAATAAGAGCTATATGACAGAGGAGAACTTAAAGCAGCAGCCAGTCTCAAATGCTGGCATGAAATAAAGAGGGCTAATTTGGAACACAAGATGAAGCTAGAACTTACTGCATTCTACATATAATGATGAAATCCAGACCACGTACCTTTGAATGATTTAATATTATGTTATCGTCTGTCTCAGTTAACCAAATTTCCTAAGAGTTATGTTCTAAAGTGACTCAAAAATTTAGATCCAATTATATTAAAGTTTATATTGGCATTCTCGGGCCAGAAGAAAAGGATCCTGAAGGTGCTTGAATATTAGGAAAGAACAGAATGTACCTATTGGGATTAATGACAGGATACTAGCTTTGAAATATTTACTTAGGAATGTATGTAAACGTTTGGAAGGTTTATGTAAGAAATTGGAAGACAGAGAACCAAAAGAAGCTTTCATTTAGGACAGGAGTGACCAATAAGGGATAAAGGAAATAGTAAATTTAATTTTTATAATTTGAAAACTTTGTACTTAAAGTTTCACTTTAATTTTGGAATACTGAGATCAAATATTCAGACTTTTCTTTCCCTTGGTTTCCTGGAGATGGCAGTAGAATACATATGGAAATTAATACCAGGTTCAGGATTTAGTTTTGTAGATATGACAGTATTATCAAAGAAGATCCCCCAGAGTACTTTCTTCAGAAAGAGTAATATTTTTTAATTTGAAAAGAAATCTGGAATTAATTCTATTACCTATTCATGATCCAAAAGGGGATCTTCTTTATCAATTATTCTTTTTCCGACTCTGCTGTAAACTGGTTCTCTCTCCTTGAGCAGATGTCTTAGCCCCCTGGGCCTTCATTTCTTTATCTCTGGCTTCTGTTGGCAACTATAAGCAACCATAAATGCAGATTACCAGTTGCTGAAAAATTATTATACAAGTAAGTGCTTTTAGCAATGAAATTATCCTAATCATAATTTTTTTTTTTTTTTAATTAAGAAGACACTGTAGGGACCTTACTACTCAAAGTTTGGCCCCTGGAACAACAGCTTGTTAAACATGTAAAGCCTTGGTTTTCACCTCAGATTCTGCATTTATTTTAAAATGGTTATTCACACACACTGACATTTAAGAAGCACTGCTGTAGAGTTTTACAACATTCAAAGGTAATAATGAACCAAAGTTAATTGTTAACAGAAATTTTACCGGATTTGAATTGTTCTTAACACCACCATTGTGCTAATAAGCCCACTAAATTTGCCACTTTATGAAAATCAGTAATGCTGAAACATTTATGAAATATTTTCAGGTATAAAAGTGAAATACAGCTTAGTATAATTTCAGAAGTACTAACCAGTTATATCACTTTAAGTTCCTTAAATCATGTGTTTCTCCTTCTGCAGCTGGAAATGAAGAGACTGCTATTAAGATTAGAATTTTCTTTGACAGAAATGAGATAACATGAGCACAGTGAACATGACTAGCACTATGTTATTTCACAAGCATGTATTTCCTTACATATCCTCCTTTAGGCTAGTAGAGGGTATAGTCATTTTGCTTAATCTATTTAGTGTCCTGACCAATAAACGCTAAATGGCTAATTTGCCAAGTACTTAGTGTCTGGAATAAAGCCTTTTGTATTAATGCAGATAGCAACGTTCACAGATATTAATGTAGGTGTTAGTGCTCATACATTCATAGAATGAAAACACAGTATTTAAGCCTGAGACAATGTGACTAATGCTTTAAAGGGGCAAAAAATTCCTACCTTTTTTTACCCTCTTGAGAATTATTAGTATGTATGTCATGGCTTCCCAGCTTCTGGCTTTGAACCTTGGGCCATTATGTATCTGAGGCTTTGTTCCAAGGATTCTGTCAGTCACGTTCTGTGACAGAAATAAAATATGTGCATGTGTGGAGAGGTATGTTGATTTTGGTTGGGTGGGGGGCAGCCTCTGGTTCACGATCTCTTATTTATCCACCACTTGCCCACATCCACTAAGGGTTCTATCCGTCTTTCTGTCTGAATCCTACTGTATTTGAAAGGATGAAATAAGATTACCTGAAAGTGTTTTGAAAGTGGCAAAATTATATAGGCAAATGTATTTACTGTTAATAGTAAATTAATGGAGCTTTATAAGAGTATAACCTTGGATTGCAGCAATTTCCGGTTTACGTACTACCAAAAGTGGAGTATCAAGCTTGTTATGGAGTTGAAGCTCTGACTGAAAGTGAACTTTGTCGCTTATGGACTGAAAGTTTATTGCATTCCAACTGCTCATTTTATGTTGGTAAGTTATGCAAGAGGCTTTGCTCTCCTTTTTAATTCCCTTGTAAATATACACAGTTCAATTCATTTATAGATACTTACATTCTGTACTTTTAATTTTCAGTTTTCTGATTATATTAATATTTCTTTCTATTAAAACACCATTCCTACTCAAGAGTTAAATGGCAGGGTAAGAGTAGTGATTATCAAATGTTTTAATTTCTCTCTTATTCCCTTATTAGTTGTACATGAATGCCAATGTAATCATTGTATTTTTAAAATACTTATTTTATTTAGGAGTGTAACTAAAAATATAGACGTGTTTTGTAACAAGCTTCTTTTAAAAGTACTATTTAATTGGCTTTAAAATATATATTTTGAAATTTTCTTAAAATTATAATGACATTGTTTTTTAAATCTCAAATATTATCTTGATGAAATAGTTTTTTACTTTGTTTTTGTTTTGGTCTTTAGTTGGGGGGGGTAGTTAGGCATGGTCTTAATTTGTGTTGGCTGGGTTCATGTACAGTTAACATACTTCACATGAAGGATTACTTGCTAATCATTGTTGATACTGTTCTGTTCCATCTGAATGCCTAATCCTGTGCTTCTCTGTTCATCCCATACATCTCATGACAGCCATCTCAAGCTGCCCCTCCCTGACATAATTTCCTTCCTTTGATCTCTCAATGCATTCTTTTTTTTTTTTTTTTTTTACCACTTTTATGATTTGTTGCTTTCTACGTAATTGTTGTTTTTTATGCCTATCCTATCTTCCCGGTAGAAAATAAGTAGTTTAAGGTCAGAGTCTGATGAAACCTTTATGTTCTCATAGTGCTTAGCGTAATTCCTGGTATGTGATAAGTGTTATAAGTGTGCTTTTCTTAATCAAAAAAAGGTTACTCACTTGAAAACTTTTCCCATATTTTGGTTAATCAATATTCTGTCTTCATATTTTGTGGGAGTGTTAATAAGATCATTGATTCACTCTCTTTACTTAACCCAGAAAGGAAGTGGCTAATGTACTACTTGGTGGCCCTAGCCTCTTCGTGCCCCTTTATACACACTGCCAGAAGTTTATTGTAGTAGTTTTCAGCCAATAACCACAATTTCAGTGTTCCTCCAAAAGACCTGTTGCCATGAAACACACCAACAGTCCTCGTGTAAACTACTTGAAAGCAGTTGCCAACCTCATCCATTTTAGGAAAGCACCAAACAAAAACCTATCATTGAAATCCTCTTTAAAGTACTGACAGAAAAGACATTCCTGACTAAAACATTTAAGGTTTTTTTTTTAATGTACAGTTTAACAGATAAAACTACCATCATCTATATCTACATGGCTTACTTCATCGAAACTACAGTAGTCTCGCCTTAATTGCAGTTTCACTCTCTGTGGTTTCAGTTACCTTCAACCAGTCAACCACGGTCTGAAATATTAAATGGACGATTCCAGAAATAAACAATTTATATGTTTTAAATCTCACACCATTCTGTGTAGTGCCTGGGACGTGAATCATCCCTTTGTCCAGCTTATCCCACCCATTAGTCACTTAGTGGCATCTCAGTTATCAGTGCTTATGTTCAAGAAACCCTTTTTACTTAATAATGGCCCCAAAGTGCGGCAATTTAGATATGCTGAAGAGAAACCGCAAACTGCTTCCTTTAAGTGAAAAGGTGAAAGTTCTCAACTTAATAAGGAAGGAAAAAAAGTTGTATGCTGAGGTTGCTAAGATCTGTGGTCAGAACGAATCTTCTATCCGTGAAATTGTGAAGGAAAAAGAAATTCGTGCTTGTTTTGCTGTCAAACTGCAAAACAAACCTCAAACTGCAAAAGTTATGGCCACGGTGCAGATAAGTACTTAGTTAAGATGGAAAAGGCATTAACTGTGTAAGATATTTTGAGAGAGAGTAAGGGAGAGAGACACCACATTCAGAAAACTTTTGTTATAGTATGGTTAAAATTGTTCTATTTTATTATTAGTTATTGTTGTTTACCTCTTACTGTGCCTAATTTATACATTGAACTTTATTGTAGGTATGTATGTGCAGGAAAAAACAGTATATGTATAGTTCAGTACTATAGTTTCAGGCATCTACTGGGGGGGGGTCTTGGAACGTATCACCTGGGGATAAGGGGGGACTACTGTATTCTTTAAAGTCATAAGTAATCATTGCCTTATGTGCTATTTATCGTCGGTAAATCCTATCCACTGATAAGCATTCATTTTAATGGAATAGAATGGTGTGTTTGGTATCTTTGACAACAGAAACAGTGGTATCTGTTTCTCACTGTTTGGTGAGAAACTTATGTTGCATTGTTATATGGTTGTGTTTGCTTTGTTTGGGTTTTTTGTTTTTTATGTGGGGGTGAATGTTTTGAAATGCTATTTTAAAAGCATCTCTGAGTTTTGAGGGGTTTTATTTATGTATTTTATAAATTTATTTATTTAATTTTTGGCTGCATTGGGTCTTCGTTGCTGCGCGGGCTTTCTCTGGTTGCGGCGAGCGGGGGCTGCTCTTCATTGCGGTGCACGGGCTTCTCATTGCGGTGGCTTCTTTTGTTTCAGAGCACAGGCTCTAGGTGCGCGGGCTTCAGTAGTTGTAGCACGTGGGCTCAGTAGTTGTGGCTCGCGGGGCCTCAGCTTTTTCATCTGTATGTAATGGACATAATAATATTTTGTTCAGGGAATTCCCTGGTGGTCCAGTGGTTAGGACTGGACACTTTCACTGCTGTGGCCCCGGGTTCAATCCCTGGTCAGGGAACTAAGATCCCACAAGCCACGCGGCACAGCCAAGAAATAATAATGTTTTGTTCGATCTACCTCAGGGACTATATACACAAATCCTTTTTCTTCCAATGATTACATAATATAATGCCCTAAAAGTACGCTTCTCCTTGATGAAAATAGATACCCCAAGATAATGGAGTGATACTTCGTATATTTCTGTACGGAGAAAGAACCAGCTATTAATCTAAAATTTAGATGAAAATATGGACAATCATCTTTATGATACAAGAGTAAAAAAGGGTTTCTTAACCAAAGATTAAAAGCAGACTAAAACAAAAAAACTGGTAACTTCTCTATATTTACACATAATTTTAAAAATGTCTACGTAGTACTCCGTCTGTCCTAAAATATTGTCAGTTGTAAAATACATCTTTGATTTGATAATGTTTTATTTTCCATATGCAACTTTTTAAGTATAATATACACTCAGAAAAGTGAAAAAAATAAATGTACAGCTCAAGGAATTATAACAAAGCCAGCACCTCTATAATTTGCACCAAGATCAAGAAGTTGAAAACTGCCAGTGCCCCAGAAGACCCCACCTTGTGCCACTTCCCAACATAGCCGTATTCTCTTCTCCAGGGGTAACCACTGTCCTGCCTTCTAATGTAATCATTTGGTTTTTGCCAGGTCTGTACAAATGGAATTATAAAGTTCTTTTGTTTATATCTTCTTTTACTTAACACAGTTTTTGAAATTTATGTGTGTGTAACAGTAGTTTTATTGTTTTTGACATATTCCTTTGTAAGAATATATCACCATTTATTTATCCGTTTAACTTTGGGAGCCTGTTTAGGTTGTTTCTATGTTAATGGAACTATGAACATATTGTAAGTGTCTGTTAGCGCAATGGGTACATATTGCTGTTGGGCACATACCTAGGAATGGAACTACTTGGTCATAGAATTATTGGGTCATAGTTTAAGCTTACACCTCTCTTCAGTAGATAATTCCAAAAAGTTTTCCAAAGTGACTGTACCAATTTACACTTATATTAGCACTGTGAGGGTTACATTTTCTCCTCATCCTTGCCCACACTTGGCCTTATCAGTTTAATTTTAGCCATGCTGGTGGGTAGGTATTATTAACATCTCATTATTGTTTTAATTTGCCTTTCCTTGGTTATTTATGAAGTTGGACACCTTCATGTGATTAATAATCATTTGGATGTTCAGTTTTGTGAATTGCCTATTCAAACCTCTTTTTCTCTTGTCAAGTTTTTGTTTGTTTGGTAGTTCTTTGTTGGTTTTAAATGTTACAAATATTTTTCTCGTACTCTGTGACTTGCCTTTTCAGTCTCTTAAAAGTGTCTTTTGAACTTAATATAGACCAATATTTAGTCATTTCCTTTATGGTTAGTGCTTTCTTTGCCCAGTTTAACAAATCTTCCTTCCAGCAGCCTCATGAATATAATATCTTCTAGAAGCCTTTTTAAAATTATTTTTAAATTTCTAGATACACAGTTTATATGGTGTTTATTTTTGCATGGAATATCAAGATTTTTTTTTTCAGTTTTCATTACTGTTTATTGAAAAGACCATCCTTTCTCTGCTGCTCTCCAGTGTTACTTGTGTTGTAAATCATATATGTGAATCTAATCTGGACTCCCTATTTCTCTATCCTTGAGGCAGTACATGTCTTAATTACTCTAGTTAGAGTAATTACTCTAGCTAGACAGTTAACACTGTCTTAATTACTCTAGCTTTATAAAATCTTTTACTGTTTGGTAAAGTAAATCTTGTCAACTTTTTTTTTTAATTAATTTTTATTGGAGTATAGTTGATTTACAATGTTGTTAGTTTCTGCTGTACAGCAAAGTGAATCAGTTATACGTATACGTATATCTGCTCTTTTTTAGATTCTTTATCCATACAGAGTATTGAGTAGAGTTCCATGTCAACTTGTTTTTAAAAGAATTTCTTGGCTATTCTTGGCCCTTTTGCATTTACAGATTTTGGAGTCAACTTGTTAATTTCTCCCAACAGCAACAGGAAGATTGGGATTTTTGTTAGGAAGTGCATCGACTCAATGTGGAACAAATTGACAGCTGTACAAAAACAAATCCTTCAATCTGTGAACTTTAGATATTCTTCTATTTATTTATATCTTTAATTTCTATTAATATCTTTATGATTTTCTTTGTAGAGATCTTGCACATCTTTTGTTAAATGTATTTGTTGATAATTCTTTTATGTTATTATAAATGGTATTTCTGAAATTTTATTTTCTTATGGCTTGTTACTGATAATACAGGATTTATTTGCATATTGATTTTGTATATTGATATTGTATCTTAGTAACTTCTAAGCTCATTTATTCTTTCTAGTAATTTATATTTTCTAATTAAATAATTATGTTCTCTGCAAATAATGACCATTTTATTTCTTCTTTACAATCATTATACGTTTTTTTTTTCCTTGCCTTCTTTGCCTAGAATTCGAATAGAAGGTGAATAATGGGCATCCTTGCCTGTGTCTAATCTTAAACGGGAAGATTAGACATTTTGTTTAGTATTTTGTATGGGTTTTTGTAGATAGCATTTATTAGAAGAAAGCAGTTCCTTTCTATGCCTAGTTTAAGAATTTTAATCATGAATGGGTAAAAAAAATTTATCAGATATTTTCTCTGCATTTATTGAGATTATATGATGGTATAACTTTTGTCTTTTATCCTACTAAGGTGATGAATCATGTGAATTAATTTTAAAATGTTAATCCAATCTTGTGTTCCTGCCATAATTCCATCTTGCTCATGGTATATTACTCTTTTTATTTATTGGTAGATTTAGTTTGTTAATATTTATTTTGCTGTTTGTGTTTATGAGTGAGATTGGCCTGTAATTTTCCTTGTGAGGTATTAGTATTAAGATTAAGTTTATGCCATAAAATGAGTTGGGATTTATTTCCTCTTTTTCTGTTATCTGGTAGAATTTCTATAAAATTGGTGTTATTTCTTACTTAAATGTTTGGTAAAATTGACCTGTGAAGCCTAGAGTTTTCTTTTTGTTTTTAATTTTGATTGATTGATTGATTGATTGATTGATTGCTATGTTGGGTCTTTGTTTCCGTGCGAGGGCTTTCTCTAGTTGCGGCAAGCAGGGGCCACTCTTCATCGCGGTGTGCAGGCCTCTCACTATCGCGGCCTCTCTTGTTGCAGAGCACAGGCTCCAGATGCGCAGGCTCAGTAGTTGTGGCTCATGGGCCTAGTTGCTCCACGGCATGTGGGATCTTCCCAGACCAGGGCTCGAACCCGTGTCCCCTGCATTGGCAGGCAGATTCTCAACCACTGCGCCACCAGGGAAGCCCTAGAGTTTTCTTTTTGAAAAGTTTCTAATTATCAATTCAATGTTTGCTCTTTCTTTTTAATTGAAGTGTAGTTGGTTTACAGTGTGTGTTAATTTCTGCTGTGCAGCAAAATGATTCAGTTATACATATGTACATATACATTCTTTTTTATATTCTTTTCCATTATGGTTTAATCATAGGATATTGAATATAGTTCCCTGTGTTATACAGTAGGACCTTGTTGTTTATCCATTCTGTATATAATAGTTTGCATCTACAAGCCCGAAACTCCCAATCCATCCCTCCCCCACCCCACGTTTCCTGGCTTCTTTTGTTTCTGTTGAAAAGTCAGCTGTTCATCTGATTTATGCTCTTTTGCAAGTAATATGTCTCATTTCTTTGGCAGACTTTAAATTTTATCTCTCTCCCTTTCAACAGTTTTCGTACATTGTGCCTATGTTATGTTTTCTTTGTAAATATTCCTTTTTACATGTTCATTTTATAACATTGCTCCTTAATATGTGATTTGATGACATTTATCAGTTTGGGAGAATTCTTGTCATTACCTCACCAAACATCACTTCTTCCCCATTCGCTCTCTTTCTCTTCTGGGATTTCAGTTTTATTATGTTACATCTTAACTGTATCCTTAACGTCCCTTACATGCTCTTCTGTATTTACCTTTCTTTTGACTCTTCATGCATGAGTCTCAATATTTTCTTCTACTTTACTAATTTTCTCTTCGGCTATCCCTAATATACTATTTCACCCATCACCTGAGTCCTCAATTTCATTTATTGTATTTTTTTGGTTCTAGATTTTTCATTTGATTCTTTTTTATACATTATAGTTTTCTATAGAAAACTTAAGCGTATTAGGCAAAAATTACTTTAAAGTGTCTCTAATACCTCTGTTATCTAGATTCTTTGTGAATCTTTTCTATTATTTTTTTGTGTTAGTTTCCTAGCGCTGCCATAACAAAGTACCACAAACTGGGTGGCTTAAAATAATAGAAACTTCTTGTTTCACAGTTCTGGAGGCTGGAAGTTTAAAATGAAGGTGTCACAAGGCCATGCTCCTTCTGAAACCTGTAAGAATCCTTTGTTGCCTCTTTTTCCTTCTGGTGTTTGCCGGCAATCCTTGGCTTGTAGATGCATCACTTTCATCTCTGCCTCTGTCATCATGTGGAATCTTTTTCCTGTGTGTCTCTATCCTCTTCCTATAAGTACAGCATTCATATTGAATTAAGGGTTCACCCATCATAACTAATTACATCTACAACAATTCTACTTACAAAGGAAGTCACGTTCTGAGGTAGTGGGGGTTAGGGCTTCAACATATCTTTTTACAGGGACACTTCTTTCCATGGCATGTTGTTTTCCTGTCTTCTTTTTTATTCCATGTTTTTTCATTGTATGCCAGAATATTCTTTATCAAGGGTCAGATATTGTATACAAAAAATTCTAGAGCAAATATAAGAGCTAAAATGTTATCTTCCTCTAGATAGGATTACTTTTGACCACACTAGCAATCCGGATTCACTGTAATCCAGTTACAGGGATTTAGGTGATTTGAAGCTTGACTTTGGACCCTAGATAGGCCAATCTGTTTCCCCCTTATTGCTAGGATGTTGCCATTCATGGTCTGACATTGCCAGTCTTTGGAAAATCTTACTTGCAAGTCGGGCCCTCGGCGGTGTCTGGGAACTTAGCTAGTAAACAGTTTTCTACACTGACATAAAACTTCCTTTAGCTGATAAGGAGAGTTCATTGTGTCTACACCATTTGTATAAACAATATGGCTTATTCTGAACATCTGCTTTCCTTCTGAGAGTCTGGAATTTTGGTATGTGTTAGTCAGAGGGTGCCTACATGATGAGCTCCCAATAAATACCTTGAGTGCTGGGTCTCTAATAAGCTTCTCTGGTATAAAAAGAAAATATTGCTGGAAGAATTAAGTGAATCTTGTGTGACTCAAATGGGAAAGGCCTCTTTTTTTTTTTTTTTAATTGTGGTAAAATATATGTAACATAAAATGTACCATTTTAACCATTTTATGGTACAATTTACTGTACATTTTTTAGCACATGATTTAGTGGTATTAAATACATTCACAATGTTGTTCAGCCATCATCACTGTCCATTTCCAGAGCTTTATCATCATCCCAAATAGAAACTCAAGAGAGGACTTTTGAAAATTGCATCTCATTTCCTCTGAACTTTACCCACACTTCTTTTCCTTTTGGTGATTCTCCTTTTGCTTGTATCCTTTTGCTATAACAAATCTTATCCATGACTACAACTGTATGCTGAGGCTATGAGTCCTTTTAGAGAATCACCAAGCCAGGATCCCAACTCAGAACTTGTGTTTATCTAAATCATAGACCCTGAACTCCAGTTTTTGTTCCTCTAATCCTGAGAGACTATTGAGAGCTCTGGTTCATTTCTTAGCTTCTCAGTTGCTTTTTCCAGATTAACAGGTACTCCTAAGAGAGAAGCAGCCCTAAGTGCCAGGCTTACATCACTGGGTTTCTTTCTTCCTCTGGTTTGTTGGCTCCAAATATATCCTCAATCCCTTTTTCTGGTAGCCACTAACAAATTATATAATTTAATTAGTCATGGTATTTATTGCCTGTCTTTGTCTCTTGTTTATTGATATATCCCAAGCACCTAGAACAGTATCTGACACACAGAGGTGCTCAATAAGTATTTTTAGAATGAGTGAAGTTGGCTTGGATAATTGATTGAAGGAACAGTAAAAGTCAAGGAGAAGGGAGATGGTAGAAAACAAGCCATAGAATTTATATACTTTATTCTTTTTACTGTCCCTAGATGTATGTAAGACAAACCATTGGGATGCAGGAACAAAATATTATAACTCTTATTTATTTTTTGTATGAAAAATTAAAAATTAAACATTACTCATATTAAGTATGTGGATTGACAGGTGGTCCTCTCCTTAAAAACATTCAGTGTCATGCTTCAGTAAGCCAAGCAGTGAGGCACTTGTTCCATTTGGATCTATGTATAATTGTGGGTATCTTTTTTTAGCTATGGCAGCTGTTAAAACCTACAGCAAAATGAATTGAACTTTGCAGCCATCCTTCAAATAGTTGTTATCACATAGAATTAAACCAAGATTTTTCAAAACAACAAAGCATAGTTAATTATATATTGCATATTATTTTATTCTTTTCAAAAATTTTCATCTGTTTCGATTTCTGTTAGTTAATAGTTTTTAATGTGTGTTGACTGCTGCTCTAAATAAAAGAGAAAAATAAAGCTCAGAATGATTAACTTAGGTATAGATACAGACTCCATCAGTGGCAGGATCAGAATTTAGTCACAGTCTTTTAAGTGTTTATAACTTTGCTGTAAACCTAAAAAGGGCTAGGGAAAAATTGGTGGGGGGGCGGGGGAGGTCAGATGTAACAAAAATGAAGCACTGTGAGTGTAACAATGTTAATCAGTGTGACTTAAGACAAATGATTCATTGTGTCTTAGAAACTGGGACCTTAAAATCCTAACCAGAAGATCTCCACGTGCTCGTATTCTCTTTCCCACGCAGTCATGCACCATAGTCCTTCTCAGTTGTGGCCTGTGTTTCCCTCACTCAACCGTTGCTAGCCACTCTTCCATTTAACTTAAGCATTTCGTTGTCAGTTTTCCCTGCCCAGCCCTATCATCTCAAAATTTCAAAGAAACTTAAGACAGTCTCTTCTCAGAAATCAAAGTTGGGGACCAGTGCATTAGATCTTTTGGAGAGGACAGTAAGGGTAGAGTTTACGTGCGTGGTTGAGAGATTCAGATACAGCATATCTTACGAGACACAAGTGAGTGACAAAGAATCTCATTTATTTAACTGAAGAGCATATTGGCTTATAGGACTCTAGTTCAGCAATTTTGAACTAGAGTCCTATAGTCTCTTTTTCAGGTAGAATAAACATACTTGTTTTTTGTTTGTCTGCTTTGCTATGAACATGTTCTCCTGTTCCTTTAGATTGCAGTATTCTTTTTATCCTCTTGCCCCATAAAAACATTGAGATGTATTCCTTAAAGAAAATTCCCAAAGTCATCTTATCACAAGTTCTGTATCTACTTTCCAGTTCTCTAATATATATCAATTTTGTATAGTTGACATACAGGCAGTCCTTCCTTTGCGCAATTCTGATATACACAAATTTCAGTTACGAAGGTATTTAACTGTGAGTAATTGCATAAAGTGCAGACGTTACTGCTGACTCTTCAGTCCACAAATCACTACATAAGTAACAAATGCACATCATGACCAGTGACCAATGATGTCACTTCTTTCAAAGTCTGTCAGTGATTGTTCACTGCGCACCTGTTAACTGAGTTTATGCACAGGAAGCAAAATGTGTAGTTGTGGTCCCTCCTTGTCTCCCAGTGATAAACTCGTGTGATGTTTTACAAAAGTGGATAATCAGAAGAGGGAATTGGCCAACAAAGATTAAAGCACAGCAAAGGAACAAAAGGTGATACTGCTGGAAGTTAAATTTGAATTGAGCATAAATGGAGTTACAGAAGAAATAGCTGACAGTAGAAATGTTGACACTGGTGCAGTTCAGGAGACCAGATATGCCAAAAGAGGAACTTAGCGAAGGTGAACTTACATAAATGAGGAAAGTGCTTGTGGCATAAAGGATGAAGAAGTGACACTGGCATAATATTTTACATTAAAAGAACTCTTTGAGATATATCATGATATTAAAAGCACAAAGGCTATCATGTTGGAAGCTGATCCAAGGAGTGTGACCACTCACCACAGCATAGAAAAGGTGCTTGCTCCCTATCATAAGTTGTACCAGGAGAAGGCGACAAGCACTATTCAGACTGCTCTTTTTTTTTTTTTCTTTTCACACACACACACTGTATTTTATTTTTACAAGAGGTAAATAGACTGACACCAAGCATTGTACATGGATGACCACAACAACAGCAACAGTGATTGCAATTACCAAACATGAAACACACTCATACTATGTCATAATATTGACATTCAGTCAGACTGCTCTTAATGAGTTTTTTATAGTGAAATAACACTAAATCTCAATGTTTTTAATTTACAGTATACTAAATAAAGATTACTTTTTACTGTTTTTTCATTTCTCTATACATTTATAACTGATGGGGAATTTATAATGTTTTGACCAAAAAAATCTGAAAGGTAATGGAACAGTTGTAATTTTTCCCATTGATTTTTAAAATTGCTTCCATAGTTTTGGCTTATGTATGGTTATTTTTCTCATCCCATACTCCATGCAGAGTAGGAATTGCCTATGTATATGTATGTGTGCACATAAATATGTATGAATGCCTGCATGTGTATAAAGCCTTGATTTGTATTATATAACCTTCCCAAACTTGACACACATAAAAAATATTTGGATAGTGCACTGTGATATACAAAAGAGATAGCTGTGACTGAGGGGTAATGTCCAGGAAGCTCTTGCCATCCCACGCCTTGCTCAGCTGCCCCAAGGACTGAGGAGATAAATATCTCAAACACACATGTAACTCATTTAAGGCCCACAGGTTAAAACGCTCCAATGTTGAGAGAATTGTAGACTCCTTGAGGAGGTGGGCCCTCATAGTGCTTAGTATGGTATTCTCTGTATATTTTTGACCTAACTGTATTTGACATATACTATATAATACATACTTTTCATTGAGATTGCTTTGAAAAGGTAAGAACTGTTAGTGATTTTCCTCGAAGGCACATTTAGTAAATGTCTAAAAATGTTTTATTGTACGTGATATTCCCTTTCTACAGTTATTAAACCATTGAAATGTGTCCTTTTTATTAGAAATGTCACTATAATGAGCGTTAGAAATGCAGAGGTGAAACTGAAACTTGGCACAGGAAACGATAAGTAGGCGTGGGAAAAATAGATTTGTTGTCGTAGAAGAAAGGTATCTGGTAAAAATGTTTCTAATTCTTTTTATGAGCACAAAGCAAATGAAAGGGGACTAGATAAGAAAATGCGATATTAAATTATGTGCATTTTTTGTTGCACAATGATTGATGTCAGCTTTCCAGGTCATGTATTTTGATAACCAAATATTGGAAGCTGAAAAAAATTAAAATTAAAATGGTATTATATTCAGCATTATTGAGTATTATACTCTTACACTATTGATGTATTTAACTGCTGTAATAACATTTTTGTATTGACATGGTTATATAACATTTAACTAAGAGCTATCTTTTATATCACTTCCTTGGAACATTTCAGGACCTCAGTGTTGTGTCTCAACCTGCTTTGTTGTAGAACATACGCATTACTTTTTAAAATGGAAGTGTAATCTTGAGGATTTTCTATTTTGTTTTTTGGAATTCTAGAATTAGGTCACGTTTGTAAGAAAGTAAGTCTTTGAGCAGACTTTTGATTTTTTTTTTAAACCATAGGAAATCTTATGGTGTGCTTTAATTAAAAAATAAGCCAGATTTTTTTAAGGTTTATTGAGATATAGTTAACTAATAAAATTTTAAGATATTTAAAGTATACATCATGATGATTTGATATATGTATACATTGTAAAAGGATTCCTCCCATCTAGTTAAATTAACACATCCATCACCTCACATATTTATATTTTTTCTTTTTTGTTTTTTGATGAAAACATTTAAGTTCTACTCTCTTACCAAATTTCAGTTATATAGTACAGTACTATCAACTGTGGTCACCGTGTTATACATTAGATCCTCAGACTTTATTCATCTTATAGCTGAAAATTTGTACCCTTTTAGCCCCCAACCCCTGTGAACCACTCTCCTACTTGTTCCTATGAGTTTGACTTTTTTTTTTCCAGATTCCTCGTGTAAGTGATATCATGCAGTATTTCTCTCTCTTTCTGACTTATTTTACTTAGCATAGTGTCCTCAAGGTCCATTATGTTGTTGCAAATAGCAGGATTTCCTTTTTTCTTATGGATGAATAATATTTCATCGTGTGTGTGTGTGTGTGTGTGTGTATCACATCTTTATCCATTCATCCATTGACGGACACTTAGGTTATACATGTCTTAGCTGTTGTGAATGAGTAAGCCACATTTTTGTAATCTAATTTTTACCTTAACCCAGTCTGTCTTAGAAATTTGTAGAGCATGCCCAAACTATAAACTTGACTGTATCTGCTTGCTTTCATAATAGGTACATATTTCTCTAAAAATTTAATTTCCATAAAAATGCAACTTTAATAAAAATTAGAAACACCACTATGTTAACAGTTGTTATTCTTAAATTGTGGGCTTAGAGATAATTTTTTTTGTTATGGACATGTGTAAACTTTTCTATGTTCAGCAAATATTTTAGAATTAATACATATTTCTTTTATAATCTGACTTATTTTATTTTTTCTATAAATTTATTTATTTATTTATTTATTTATGGCTGCTTTGGGTCTTCGTTGCTGTGCGCGGGCTTTCTCTAGTTGCAGCGAGTGGGGGCTACTCTTCCGTTTTGGTGCCCGGGCTTCTCATTGTGGTGGCTTCTCTTTGTTGTGGAGCACGGGCTCTAGGCACGCGGGCTTCAGTAGTTGTGGTTCGCGGGCTCAGTAGTTGTAGCTCAGGCTCTAGAGCACAGGCTCAGTAGTTGTGGCACACGGGCTTAGTTGCTCCGCCGCATGTGAGATCTTCCTGGACCAGGGATCGAACCCACGTCCCCCTGCGTTGGCAGGCGGATTCTTAACTGCTGTGCCACCAGGAAAGTCCCTAATGTCATTTTAAAATACATCTTTAGTTAATAAACTAAATAAAATGTCTATTTCTCCTCTTTTTAGAATATAAAGTTACATTACAATTATTACAATTTTGTAAAAACATCTTTAAAGAGACTGGATAACTTGGCTTTTTTGTTTTTTAAATACTGCAATTGTTCTTTTTAAGTTTGACCTTTTATTTTAGGACATATTGATACATTTACTTCAAAGCTTTTCCTGCTAGAAGAAATCACCTCAGAAGAATTAAAAGAAAGACTTTCAGCACTCAAGTAAGAAGCTTTACTTTGTGGTGGGAATTTAAAAACTTAGTATGATCACTAATTTTCCTTTATCTGTAAATATTGGTTAAGTTTAAATTATTTATTTTCAAGACTTTTAGTCCTTTTTTACATTGAGGCTTCCCCCTGACCCAGTTTGTGATCCATTTCACATGAATCATTTCCATTTCCAAATTAAATGTACTAGTGACACTAGTATTTCTACTTAAGACAGAGGAGGCTAGAACAGCAGACGAGTCCTCCATCTTGGCAGTGTCTGGGAGCGTAAGAGTCTTAGCTCTCAGGG
Source organism: Balaenoptera physalus (assembly GCF_965194825.1). Lineage (NCBI taxonomy): Eukaryota > Metazoa > Chordata > Mammalia > Artiodactyla > Balaenopteridae > Balaenoptera > Balaenoptera physalus. Next base: position 105,582,701 of record NC_138883.1, on the reverse strand, counting down.
ATGTGTGCGCTCATTTGGACACCCTGACTTCTAAAGGTTTGTTCTTTTACCAACTGTTACTGTACATCGGATTGAAATGAATTTAATTTGCATCTCACAACTTTCCGGGAAGGACTGGTGGTAGTTTTATCTCCATTTTATATATGAGGAAACTGGAACTTGGAGTGACTTTCCCCAGAGCATACAGCTGAACTAGGGTGACAACCTTGGTAGTTAATATGTTTGATTCACCTTGAAGGATGGGAAATTGTCCTGACTTTTATTACTTCCATAGTTCCAGCTTTGGGGCTTGTCATAGTTTTTGAAGCCTCCAGATTCAAACTTGAATTCTCTGCTTATACTTAAAAACATCTGCTTCTATGATAAGGATTGCTTCTTTTGAGGAGTAACTTTTTATTTACATATGTGAATAGAAAAGCTTTTCCATACATTACTCACGGCCTGCTCTACCTCTTCCAATGAAAACCATTTTTAAATAAATAATAAAGGGAATGAATTTAGGTCTAGAAGAGATACTAAATCAATATATTTCATTTCCCTTTATTCATTTAAAATACCTCTCAATTTCTCTGGTTACCACCACCATCTCTAAAAGACAAAGTCTTCTGCAGATTAGTTCTACTAAAGGCTTTTTAAACTTTTAATCTTTAAAAAAATTTTAAACTTATAAACTTCTTAAAAAGTTTATAGTTTCAGTATAAAATAATGATCTCTTTACAACTGCTCTGACTCACACAAGCCAAATACTTTATGATTTTGAAGAGAAATCAGAAAATGGCAAAAAATTAATTAAATATTATAAGTGAATCAAATTAGAAATAAATTTTGGTGTTCTGTGTTTTACATTATTTCATCTGTTGTTTTTTTCTGTTATTGAGGATATTTCTCTTCCTGAGGAGATAAAATTGTTAAGAGTAAGTTTTCTTGTCGCTTAATTTTATATAGATTTCTTCTGTTTAATAGGATATCAAGTTTATTTAACATCCTTCAACACATTCTGAGAAAATTAAGTAGGTAAGTACTTTGGAGGCATTTTGTGTTGATATGTCTAATTTTCTTGGGTGAAAATTCATAGAAACTTTGAATATATGTTGTTAGGAATAGATAGAAAATAACCTAGAAATACAGAATTTATTCTACTGTGTCAAATTTGAAATTGTGAAAATATAAATAAGAAGGTAATATAATAGTCTCTGGCTTTAATGAGCTTGCAATTACATTTTTTTGTAAGGCTATTGTAATGGTTTCCTATTGCCACTATAACAAATTACCACAGACTTAGTGGCTTTAAATAACACAAATTTATTCTATTATAGTTCTGGAAGTAAAAAATCTGAAATAATTTTCAGTAGACTAAACTTTTGTCAACAGGGCTGGCTCCTTGTGGTGGCTCTGAGGAGACAGTTGTTTCCTCACCTTGATTTTCAGCTTCTAGTGGCTACCTGTATTTCTTTTCTGTTTTAATTGAAATATAGTTGGTGTACAGCATTATGTTAGTTTCAAGTTTACTACATAAACTTGCAAGTGATATGACATTTGCAAACATTGTGAAATCACAATAAGTCTAATAACCATCTGTCCCCATACAAAGTTATTACAATAATATTGATCATATTCTTTATGTTGTGTATTACATCCCTGTGGCTTATTAGTTTTATAACTGGAGGTTTGTACCTCTTAAATCCCGTTCGCCTATTTCTCCCTACACACACCACCCGCAACCGGCAACCACCCTTTTGTTTCTGTATCTGTAAGTCTGTCTTCATTTTACTTTGTTTGTTTCTTTTGTTTTTCAGATTCCACATATAAGTAAGTCATGTGGTATTTGTCTTTCTCTGACTTATTTCATGTGGCATAATACTGTCTAGATCCATCCATGTTGTTGCAAATGCAAGATTTCATTTTTTATGACTGAGTAATATTCCATTGTATACATATCACATCTTCTTTATCCGTTTATCAATGAACACTTAATTTGCTTCCATATCTTGGCTATTGTAAATAATACTGCAGTGAACATTGGTGTACATATATCTTTTTGAATTAATTTTTTTGTATTCTTGTGGTAGATACCCAGGAGTGGAATTGCTAGATCATACGGTAGTTCTATGTTTAATTTTTTGAGGAGCCTCCATACTGTTTCCCATAGTGGCTGCACCAATTTACAGTTCCACCAACAGTGTACAACGGTTCCTTTTTCTCCACATCCTTGCCAACACTTGTCTTTTTGAAGATAGCCATTCTGACAGGCGTGAGGTGGTATCTCATTGTGGTTTTGATTTGAATTTCCCTGATGATTAGTGATGTTGGGCATCTGTATGTCTTCTTTGGAGAAATACCTATATATCTTAACTTGTAGCCCCTTACTCCATCTTCAAAGTACATCACTCAAATTTTTGCTTTTGTTGTCACGTTGCATCCTTAATTGCATTTGCAAAGCCATTGATGGGTAACATTCACAAGTTCTGGAGAGAGGATGTAAACATCCTGGGGGACTATTAGTCAGCCTTCCATAGCTATATTGTTTACATTTTCAAGGTAAGGAAGCAACATAGAGGCTAGTCACTCCGTCCATAGCAAATCTTAGAATATAGATTCTCCACGTGATCATTTATGAAACCGTTTAATTATACGAACCTTTGCACTCCTTGTCTTAACGCCCTTACCAAAAGATAAACTAAAAAACAATTCAAGAATTTGAACAAAAGGTCAAAAACCTCAAAGTTCTAACTCTCCTACTTTTCATGCAACTAGATAGATGTCAGTTTCCTTATTTATAAAATGATGGTGTTGATTTCAGTGATTTCCTAAGTACTCCTCAGTTCTGAGATTCTGTGATTCTGTGGCAAGATTTTTGTTTTATATATTCCATTCTTCATGTGAAGTACAATGCTTAAACACGAAATTTACCAAGTGCTTTTTGAAACTTGAATATCAATATCTTAGCTTATGTATTAGTTCTCAACTGCAGCTGTGACAAATTGCCACAAAACTAGTGTTGACAACAGGAATTTATTATCTTGCAGTTCTGTGAGTCAGGAGGCTAACAGGTCTTCTCAGGCTGAAATCAAGGTGTCATTTTTCTGCCTTCTTTTCTGTAGGCTCTGGGTATGGTCTGTTTCCTTGACTTTTGTATATTCTAGAGGCTACCCGCATTCTTTGGCTTGTGGCGCTCTTCCTTTCCTCCCTTTTCAGACTTTGAAAGGCGAGTTGAGTCCTCCTCACATCACATCACTCTCACCTCTTTCAAAGCCATATCTCCCTCTGAGTCTCTTCTGCTTCCCTCTTCTACATTTTAAGGACTCATAGTTACAGTGAGCCCACTAAAATAATCTAGGAAAATCTTACATTTTAAAATCAGCTGATTAGGAACCTTAATTTCACTTTAATTCCATCTTAATTCCCCTTTGCCACATAATGTAGCATATTCACAGGTTCTAGGGTTTGGGATGTATGTTTTTGGTGGAGGCTGTTATTGTGCCTACTGATATTTGTTTCCATCCATGTACATTGCTGCCCCCATGCAGCACTTTTAAGATATTCTTTCTTGAACTGTCTCATTCTCCATGAATTCTCTCTGTAAACCAAAGCATTCTTCATTTTTAGTGAAGGAGGTTAAGATATAAAGTTTCACTGATAAAAGCTCAGTGTTTGAAATGTTACTTATTCCCACTGTCAAATCAATTATTATTCATTTCTTTATATGGGAATAGAAAATGATTGGGGGAAAAATGCTCTGAGAATAAGAATAGTTCTCTGAACCACTTTTGTCAATACCTATTACTTTTCTGTTTAAAAACAGTAATGAATTAATGAAAAACTTATCAGGTTTATAGGAAGATCCTTGTAAGTATGACTAATCCTTATTTTTAATGATAGCTTGTGGGAAAGAACTGATATCTTCCATTGTACCTTTGAGCTAGAATGTAAAATCCCAAAAAAACCACAGTATATTAATCGTATCCTTTTAGCTCTTTATGTTGTTACACTGAATTCCTTAAAGCTTTCTAAAGGGAAAGGGAGAATGTAGATTTGACAGAACCTACTATTGTGACAATAGAGGATCATAATTAAGGGTATGGCTTTTGGTGTTCGACTGCCTGGGTTTATATCCAGGTCCTGCACTCAGAACTTTGGGCAAATTACTTAGCATGTCTGATTTTTGTTTATCTCAAATATGAGGTTAATAATTAATATTATTCCTTAAAGGTTTGTTTTGGAGAATTTAATGATGAAATGGTTATAAACAGTACAGTCGTCGTTAGCTCATGATAAACATTCAGTACCTATTAACTGCTTTGGTTGCTATTATTCTCATGGCCCCTTGTATTGTGATTGTTCCATTGACTGTTTCTGCCACTTTATTTTAAACTTCTCAGTGTAGTGAATTTGTCACATTCACTTTTCTATCTCTGTTCACCTATTAGTAGACAGAAAGTAGGTGCAGTGTTTGTTTAATTAATTTAAATGTTGTGTATAGGAATGGTACGTGTATGTACTCATGTACTCATATGTATATGTACTTTTCTGTATATGTTGTCCATGGATTAGAGAATTAGGCAGACTGTCTGTTTCCCATTAAATTTTTGAAATTTTACAAATTAACTGATGTAACAGTGAAAAGAAAATAATTATATATCCTGAACTTGGAATAAGAACTAAAATGAGTTGCTGAAAAGGCATGAAAATAGTTTAAAAGATTCTTAAATCTTATTTGGTCATAAAAGTGTTTTTAGAGGTGGTATCCCATTCCCCTAATTGTTTTCAATTTTATTAATATATTATGATTAAGAAAGTGCTATTGAATTTGACACAGTGAACCAATGAGTTGAGTTTCCTTGTGTGTATTTAGCTTGCAGGAGGGTTCCTACTTGTTGTCTCACGCAGCAGAAGATTCTTCACTCCTGATCTACAAGACCTCTGATGGAAAAGTTACTCGGACAGCGTACAATTTGCATAAAACACATTACAGCCTTCCTGGTGTACCTTCCAGTCTCTCAGTCCCCTGGGTCCCGTTAGACCCCAGTCTCTTATTACCATATCATATCCATCATGGAAGAATACCTTGTACTTTTCCACCTAAATCACTAGGTCCCACAACACAACAAAAGGTAAGATCTTTTCTGAAATTAAATGTTCCATTAGGTTGTTTGTTATTAATCTGTTTCACTGACTATATAATATTTCAACCTGATGTCCACATTTGCCATGTTAATCACAACACCATTCTAAAAATAATATCTATAGGAAGCATAGATAAAGTTGTACACTCTACTGAACCCAGTCATCATGTCAATGGAGCTTTTTATTTTTGTAAGGTTTATGAGTCAACTAAAGAAAATTCTATTAGCCTTCCCAGTGAGGGCATGGGTAAAGCAACCACATAGTTAAATCCCTATGTTCCTATGAAAAGCAAAGTTATAATTTTTTTTTGCAGTTTTTATTTATGTATACTGTTTCATTTCATTAAATATTTGAGGCAATTTGCAGAATACATGCAATAAAATTATGATGATACAATTAAAAATTAGTAAGTAGGATATGGGAAAATATAAAAGCAAATGTTAGTAATTAGTGACTGCAGTGCCTTATTAAAAGTACAATAGGGACTTCCCTGGTAGCGCAGTGGTTAAGAATCCGCCTGCCAATGCAGGGGGCACGGGTTCGAGCCCTGGTCCGGGAAGATCCCACATTCCACAGAGCAACTAAGCCCGTGCGCCACAACTACTGAGCCTGTGCTCTAGAGCCCTCGTGCCACAACTGCTGAAGCCCGTGCGCCTAGAGCCTGTGCTCCACAACAAGAGAAGCCACCGCAGTGAGAAGCCCACACACCACAACGAAGAGTAGTCCCCGGTCACCGCAACAAAGACCCAATGCAGCCAAAATTAATTAAATAAATAAATAAATAAAAATTTTGTAAGTACAATAAGATGTTAAGATGTACATTGTGTTTTAACACTAAGTATTTTATCACTCAATATTTTAGTTATAATTAATGTTATGCTCTTTATAGAATCCTTCCCCAGAAATACCAGTTGAATGATATTTCTCTGTCTGAAACTTTTGTAAAACCATGGTTAGAGATACTCTTTACCATGTCACTCATTCTTTATATCATGTAAGAAGTTCCAGTTTGAGTTTAGTTGAAGGAAAAGTTTTATTCTCTACAAGTGAATCTGACTGTTCAGTCAGCAATAACACAGTACATTTTCCTTCCCTGCTGCCAAAAATCTTTGAACCAAAATTATTGTCTGAATTCTCTGCTCTTCTCAATATGTTTGCCACAGAAAATCTATCACGTGTATGTATTTCACTTCTCCATTCTAATGTTATTATTGAGAGGATCCTTTTAGAAATGACAACTTCTTACACATTCTTAGTTGACTTTGGCCAAGAAAATATATAAATGTGGTTAACTAGTTGGGACAAGTGAAAGAATGGAGAAAGTGAGTTATTAGTATTTTAAGCCATTTTAGCTACAGTTTTTGTTGGCTATTTCCAGTTTAAATTTAATATAAGTAGTGATTTTTATAACCTCCTGAGGCAACATTTTCTTAACTTAAAAATAATAATTGAAAACTGTTTTTGAAGAGTTTATGTTATTTCTAAGAGAATTATTTTAACTTAGAAAAATCTGATTATAGTTTCACCTGTAACATTTAACTGTGTGAGTGGCTTATTCCTCTTTAGTGAAAATGAACAGTTTAATGTCTTGATACAATTCCATGTTTTCAGGATTTGACCACATAAATATAAACAGCTTAATTATGTATATGCTGAGCATTTGTTGATTTGTGTTTTTTTGAAGATATTTCATGCATTCAGTCCAAGGACAAATCCTTAGTGAGACTGTCTAGGACCAGGTTGTTGTACAGCCAAACATTAGGTACAGTAGACAATTAGCTAAATAGTGCTTGGTTTGATTTTTTTTAAGCCCATGGAAAGTTTTTGGTGATCTCTTACACATCTCCCTACAATCTAGCCCTACATATGTAGGAATTACCCCACCTTTCTCCCTTACTTCCTCCTAGCGAGGCCATGGGAATGAGACTTTCTAGTCCTACCAAGCTAATAAGCACAGATAGGGATTCCAGCTTTAGCAGCAAGGGAAAAGATGAGAGCTTCAGGAAACCCTGGGACGTAAGATCTTATATGGAACAGAAATGATCTACTTATTTCATGATGTAAAAACTCATATGACAGATATCTCCACCTCTAATACGATTCCTTAGTCCCTAGTCCACTTGAACTCAGATGTCACCTTTGTGTAGTAGTACCTTAAGCACTAATCCTGAGAGATGCCCCAGTAGAGCCTGTGTCTGCCTCTTTCTGCATCAAGCAGAGCTTAATAGGAGGATCCCATTTGCTTCCTGTGCTACTCCGGACTTCTGATTCTAGTCTTTTTGTAATGGCTCTGTGTCTATCCCTTTTCTCCTTCCGCAGCTTCTGCTATAAATGTGGATCACACACCCTCCATGCGCATACACACATACACATATAGGGTCAAAATGCTTGCAATATGGTAGATACAATCAGTGTGGTCAGTATACTTTTATAGTAAATACCAGTTGAGTGGGGAGTGGTATACATAATCTAAAAATCACAGCAGTTTTTTAATCTGTATGTTAAAAAAGTTCTTCAGATTCAGACAGACAGACTGGCAGACTCAAACCCTAACTCAAGTTTGTCTTTTCTAGTCATCTAATTGTAAACCAAAAAATGCCCCTAAAGAGACAAGATATTAGGTGAGGGTAGCTGGAGTTTGATTCATTCTTAGTGAGCCAGTAGCCTCTTGGGGCAATGCTAGTAATATTTCTGTTGTATAAGGACTATGAGAGAGTGTGATTGGAATTACAATCATTTCCAGGTCTGAAACACACTGGAGAAGATGTGAAGAAATAGAAGGGGGTGCAAGGTCACTAAAGAAAATAGAAGTAGATATGGACAAGTTCTGGGGAAATGGTTTCAGGCTGTACAGCTTTTGTCCTTCTCTGTAAGGCCTGGCTTTCTCCATTACCTCATTTTAAAATTTTATACTCTTCCAGTGGCCAAGGGGATGACAGTATTTCCAGACCTCATCTTCAGTGGGACTGCAATTAGCAAGGGGTTGCATCCTAAGAATACACTCTCTCTTCCCTAGACTGTGAGAGCTAGAAAGTGGGAGTGAGTAGCAACTTGTGCTGAGGAAGAGTAGATATTAAGGTAGAACCAGCACCCCAACAAAGCTTCTTTCCCCTGCTTCCCTTCTTCCTCTTTTCCCATCCTCTGTAATCGCCTTCCAATTTTTCCTTCCCCCTTTTCTTTCTTTCTTTCTTTCTTGCTCTTCTCTTCCAGCCTCTCAATTTTCCTTTCAAATTGGGGTCTTTTTTCTTTTCCCTTCGTTTCACTTTTATTCTTTTTATCCTTCTTCTTTTTTGGACTCTTCTGTTTTTCTTACTCTGTCTCTTTCTCCATTTCATAATTTCTTCTCTCTCTTTACCACCTCTGACCTTCTCGTATTTCCTTTCCCTCCCTTCCTATTTTTCATTTCTCCTGCCCTTCAGTTTCATTATTGTAAGCGCATTGCTCTAAAGGCCTGTCATTCCCTCATTTTCTCATTTAGCATTTCAAACTTTCCCAAATTTAGCACAAAGTGTGGTTTTCCTCTTCACTTTTCTCCATTTACCCTGATGTATCTCCTTCCCTGATTGTTATTTGAAAGTTTCGTACTTTAAAACTCTGTCAGATTAAAGCTTGCTTAGAAGCAGTTAATTGGCTAGGGATTAAAAATATATAAAGGACCATTTGCAAGGTAGTGAGTCCATGTGTAAATAATAGAGTTGACTGTGTTTGAGAATGCTGTAAACATGTTAAGCCGTCCTGTTCTTTGCTTCATCTCTTAGATTGGTGGAACAAGAATGCCTACCCGCAGCCGCAGGAATTCGGTTTCCATGGAAACCAAAAGTCTGCCTGCTCAGCAAGTTGAAAATGAAGGAGTGGCTCCAAGTAAAAGAAAAATAACTTAAGGACTGTACCATGGAAAACGAAGAAAAACCAGTTATCACAACATTCAATTTAGAAAAGTTTGAGGGGAAAATATACCTGAAAGATCTGTAGGCAAGAGGAATGTTTTTCTTTTACTGTTCTTGAGAGTTTTTATAGTGCCTCGAAAATACACATTGACTATGTGAAGCAGTGTTCCAACTAAAATGGAATGTTGTGCTCTTAACACCTGATGTTTGAGGAGGCTCCAGATTGGCAGGGAGATAAAGAGAGAAGAAAGTATTTTTATAGTAGACCTTTTGCAAAAAATTGTAAGTAGGAAAATAATTTGCTTTTTTTCAAGAGCAATATTTATCATTATGTATTATGTTAATAATTTGAGTTGTATTGCTGGTCTGTTGAGGTTGGCTCAAAAGGTTAAATCTTGCCACTGTCAGAGATAATTTTGAGCTACGTAAACCTTATTTCTGACCCATCTGACAGTTTTTATATACTACTTTAAAATGACGATTGTTGCAGGTTAATGAAGTTAATATCTTTAAAAACTTGGAGAAATTCCATTGCAGAAGCCAAAAAAGGAAAATAAAAAATAAAAAACTCTCTGCCTCTGAAAATTCACAAGTAAGTTAACAGTTTTTTGTTGGGCAATCATCAGTTTGTTTAAAAAGAAAAAAACTCTTGTGGTGTAACGGGTTCGGTGACGAATGCCTCTATCTCTTGGCACAAATCCTGGCTAAGTGTTGAAATACACTACTAAAAGCAAAGAGATGAGTATAGTTTCCAGAAAAATCTCATATTTCAACCAACAAGGCTAATGTGTGGTAAAACGGAAGGTATTTTTCTTCATCTACACTGATTCATTTAAATTTTTCAGGACCGTGGAGATGAATTTGGAAAAGGGCATGATCAATTGATGTTATTATAGCCAATAATAAGAAGGCATGTACTTAAGAAGGGATGGACTTATTTAACTTTTGTATTCCTCTTCTTTAATGTGCACTAAATATGTGCATCTTTTGTAAAATACAAGCTTTGTAATCCAGGGCAATATTTGCTTTGTTTTTGGAATTTTTTTATACATTTTATGTTAATATAAGAAACTAGTCCTAGAAACCTTCTCACCTGTTATAAATAGCAGTTAAGTATTTTATTTACTACCAAGTTTTGATTTTTCTGGTTGGTTATAAAATATTTTTTTAATTAATGTGCAATTACTAGTAAAGTTGTTTTATGCATTTTAATATATAGTTTCCTCATCCTGCCATTCCCATTTTAAAATATTGAGCTTGGTTTTCAGTGGTCTTGATCTTTTTTTTTTTTTTTTAACTTTGTCACATACCAATATTTCCCAGAAATTTTCCAGCTGTGAGTTATTTGGCAGTGAACCAAGGGAGAGGCAGGGATTCCCTTGGAATTTGCTCTTTTAAAAAAACTAAACAATGATTGCTTCAGACTTCTGAATACCAGAAAGACTTGGCTTTCATTTTTTTAGTGTACTTTTTACTTAGTAAAATGTGTAATCTTACAGGTGGTTATTCTGAGATTATCTTAGCCATCTATCTGAGTAACCGTGATAATATATATAAAGCTAGACTTTGTTTTCCACTTGTGCTTTATCAAGCCTCTTTTTTCTAATGTATATTTGATCTTGTGTTCTTTTTCTCGATTTTTAGTACTGAGAATGTATAAGCAAGAAAGTGACATTGGCAGTATGAGCAAAGATTTAAAAAAAAAAAAAAAGACTCAGTGTTGGCAAGGATGTGATGAGCTTGACCCACTTATATCTCTGAGGTGAAGGTATAAACATTTCATTCAGTAAATGTTTGAGTGCATCTGTACTGTATGCCACATAACCTAAAGTAGGTCCTCACGTTTACTCTCTGATAAAATTCTTTTTTCATATATCACAATATTTGTTTATTTAACTTACTGTCTTTCTTCTTGAATAGACTACAAGCTATGCCAGGGTAGGGCATATTTGTTTTGTTCTCTAGTATGTAACAAACACCTAATACAGTGTCTGTCGTAGTTGCTCAGTAGATATAAGTTGAATGCATGAATAAGTGAATGTCTAGGTATCGAGGATAGATTTTTTTTCTCACGAGCTAACGTTCTAGTGGAAGACACATGCTGATCTGTGTGATAAGTGCCCCGATGAAGTAATACAAGAAAGTCATCTAATCTGGACCTGATAATTAAGGAAGGTTCTGAGATAAATGCTGAGCTGAGTCTTTTAAAAAAGAGTAAGAGTTATAAGGAAAGAATGAAAGATCTTCCACACAGAAAGAAAGCAGCATATGCAAAGGTGAAAGATGGCCAGATTGTAGGCTGTGGCGTGGAGATGAGAGAAAAAGCTATAGAACACGACAGACATACCATGCTATGGCATTTGAATTTTGTCCTGTGCAATGTGGGAACTAGTAGTGATTTTTTAATAAAAATAAATAACATGATCAGATATATTCTTCAAAAAGTTCTTACTGGCATTAATCTAGAGAATGGAATGGAGCTGGGAAAGACTATAGGGAAGGAGAAAAGTTGCAAAGGTATGTTATCAAAATTGAAAAATGGTAAAGGCCCTGAATTAAAGCAATAAGAGTAGGGATGGGGAAATTCCCCGGCGGTCCGGTGGTTAAGACCCCACCTTCCAATGCAGGGGGTGTGGGTTCGATCCCTGGTCAGGGAACTAAGATCCCACATGCCGTGTGGTGCGGCAAAAAAAAAAAAAGTAGGGATGGGCTCAAGTGATGGAAGAAAAAAAATGATAACTTGGTGATATGGTTGGTAGGGAGAGTCAAATATGACTTTCAGGTTCCTCATACAGGATACTGGGTAAATAACAGTGTTACTGAGAAAGTACGAGGAGGAGTGTGGTTAGAATGGGGAGAGAGCTCACTTAAAATGTTCGTTTCCTTTCACCACTTGTATTCCTTGGATTCTGGGTCTGGGTGTGCCATTGTTGCCGCATAATAAGTTACCCCAAAACTTACTAGTTAAAACTACAAATAATTATTATCTCAGTGTTTCTGTGGGTCAGGAGTCCAGACGCAGCTTAGCTGGGTGCCTCTGGCTCAAGGCCTCATAAAGTTGCAGTCAAGCTGTTGGCTGGGGCTGCAGTCGTCTGAAGGCTCGCGTGGGGCTGGAGCACCTGCTTCCAAGGAAGCTCTCTCGTGGTAGCAGTGGAAGTTCTCAGTCTCTTGTTGGCTGTTAGCAGGAAGCCTCATGCTCACCACATGTACCTCTCTATAGGTCTGCTTGAGTGTCCTCTTGACGTAGCAGCTGGCTTACCCCAGAGAGAGCAATCCAAGACAGAGCAAGGAGGAAGCCACAGTGTCTTTTAAGGCCTAGTCCTGGAAGTCAAATACTGTCACTTATGCCATAGAAATAATGCCTTGTTAGAAATAAGTCACTAAGTCCACACTCAGGCTTCACCTCGTGAAGGGAGGAGTATAAAAAGGTTTAGTGAACATATTTTTAAACCTTCACAAATTCCGTGAGCATTTTAGGCATACAGAAGAAATAGGTTTAGGGTGGAGAGAAAACAGAGGACACTTTAAAAAAATTCCTTACTACCAACATGTTAAATCTGACATAGAGATAGTTGGTGTCAAAGATAGTTGATCATTTGAGTTTTAAACTCAAGAGAGAGAAGCCTGATCTCATTAGTACAGATTTGGGAACTGGTGGTGTATCTGTGGTGATTGAAATCAGAGAAAAGGATGACATAGCAGTAATGAGTGAAATGAAGAAAGGACCACGAATAGAGCCCCAGGAAGAACCATAGAAATTCAGTAAAAGGAGAAGTTTCATTAAAGTGGCTACAATGGAAGTCAGATTTATAAATGTTAAGGAATAAGAAAGTGAGGTGGAAACAATGAAAATCTTTATTGCAAAACTTGGAAATAGTTCTGTTCGGATCTTCTTTTGCAACTGCAAAGGAAGTTAACCTATTCCTTTCCATTTCTACTTGGATTCTGTGTGTGGACACCATGAACGTTTTAGAGATAATAGAAGGAGGCACAGGTTTAAGGTAGAGAGGGGAGAAAACACTTTTTAATATTTTATTACCAACATGCTAAATATGAAGTTCTTGATGGACATGCTGGTAGAGATATTAAGATGTTTTTCATGTTTTATAGGCGTATGGTAGGTACTTTATTTTTAACATCTTTATTGGAGTATAATTGCTTTACAGTGCTGTGTTAGTTTCTGCTTTATAACAAAGTGAATCAGCTATACATATACATATATCCCCATATCTCCTCCCTCGTGGTCTCCCTCCCACCCTCCCCATCCCACCCCTCTAGGCAGTCACAAAGCACCCAGCTGATCTCCCTGTGCTATGCAGCTGCTTCCCACTAGCTATCTATTTTACATTTGGTAGTGTATATATGTCCATGCCACTCTCTCACTTTGTCCCAGCTTACCCTTCCCCCTCCCTGTGTCCTCAAGTCCATTCTCTACGTCTTCGTCTTTATTACTGTCCTGCCCCTAGGTTCTTCATAACCATTTTTTTTTTTTTTTTACATTCCATATATATGTGTTAGCATACGGTATTTGTTTTTCTCTTTCTGACTTACTTCACTCTGTATGACAGACTCTAGGTCCATCCACCTCACTACAAATAACTCAATTTCGTTTCTTTTTCTGGCTGAGTGTGGCAGGTACTTTTTAATCAGACCTTAGAGTATTTGATGTCAGGATTTATCGAGTTTCTCACTGAGATGTAGAAATAAAGGGTATGCATTTCATTGATCCTTCCACTCTTGCTGTCTTCCCTTGGCTAGTGTCCAGACTTCTTATCAAAGTACATAAGGGCAGACACACAAGCATCTATCTGGGGATTGGGTCCGATCTGCTGAGGAAAGCTTACTGAAAGAGTCGAGGCCCAGACATATATTTCTAGGCTCGGTCTCCAGGTTGCCTCAACAAATAGGAAGATTCAGTTACCTTGGTGTATATGTTTGCTTTCAGTATATGAGCTACTGTTAGAAAGTGATCAAGCAAGGACCTACCGAGGGTTAGTTTTTAATTGTTGTACGTGCATGGTATAACCTGGTTAATTCTCTTAAGGAACTGGGGTTGGGGGGAAGCCTGAGTGTAAATTAATTGCTGTTTTGAAAGTGAAGAAACCTAAAGAATCTGTGGTTAGTGGGTTGAATTACTCCTTCCCTTTTCTTGAAGAATATGCATTTCTTAGAGGGGAAAAGGAAACCTTTTTATATTCCCCACCCCAGGTTTTGCTTACCCAAAAATATACAGCCCAGGAGAGTATGTGCATGTTACTCTTAAGAGGCACACTCCAGTAAGGCAGTGCCACACCATTGCCACGGGTCTCAGGTCTCTCCCAAGCCCTGCATTAACGCAACATCTACTCCAGTCAGGCTTTACCAACACACAAAGTAGCCATTCTTGTCCCTACCTGCATGCTTTTACACATAAAGCTACATCTGCTTGCATTTATTCATGCCTCTCAAAACTTTGCTTGTCCTCTGTTGAATGGATAATGCATATTTTGAGCATCTATTGTAATACATTATACCAGTCTCTTGAGATTTAAAGATAAATAAGATTGGTTTCTGCCTTAAGGGTATTACCTAATCCAGTTGGGGAGATAGGTATGCACGATTAGCTATAATACAGAGCAGAATATTCAAGTGACGTAATAGTGACAGGAGTAAGAAAAAAGGATACTTGGAAGTAAGAGAAACTCATGGTAGAAATGACTTTTAAGCTGTATTTGAAAGACAAGTAAAATATTAACGTGGATAAAAAGGAAGCAAAGCATTAGGGCATGAGGGAAATTCTTATGAAAAGAGCTAGTTTTAGGAAATAGCGAATATGCTTATTTAATAACCACAGAGGTAAAGGATGATAAATGGAAGATGAAGTTGAAGAGGTAGGTTAAAGCTTGATAGCGGAAGGTATTGACTGTTATTTCCAGATAGTTTGATTTGATTCTAAAAACAATGCAGAGGGCTTCCCTGTTGGTGCAGTGGTTAAGAATCCGCCTGCCAATGCAGGGGACACGGGTTCGAGCCCTGGTCCGGGAAGATCCTACATGCCGTGGAGCAACTAAGCCCGTGCGCCACAACTACTGAGCCTGCACTCTAGAGCCTGCGAGCCACAACTACTGAGCCCGTGTGCCACAACTACTGAAGCCCTCGCGCCTAGAGCCCGTGCTCTACAAGAGAAGCCACGGCAACGAGAAGCCCGCACACCACAACAAAGAGTAGCCCCTGCTCACCGCAACTAGAGAAAGCCCGCACGCAGCAACGAAGACCCAACGCAGCCAAAAATAAATAAATTTATTAAATCAATCAATCAATAAATAAAAGCAATGAAGATTTATTGAAGGCTTTTTGAGCAAGATGACATGATCAATTTTAGGAGTTACAATATAAAGGCTTATTTAGAAAGGAAAAAATCTTCATACTATTTTACAATATGAAAATATTAGAGGGAGAATATGGATGGGGTGAAGAGACAACTAGTTATGTTTTCAACCAAATGTTGGCAGTACAATTAAGGTGATATCCTATGGAACCTATAGACTGAAAATGTGGGTCTGCAACTTAGGAGAAAGAAACAGGAAGGTTGGAGACCCACCTTTGGGCTGACATACCAAGAAATTGGGGCATGTCTGCAACCAAGATGGCCTTTTTTTTTTTTTTAACTTTTTCTTCCACTTCCCCTTTATTTGGGTCAAGGGGCTAAGAGTTTGGTTACATACCAGATTAACTGAGCAAATAAATACATTGAGAATAATGGGAAAGAGGAAGGCAAGAATAAACCCTGTAGTATTGGTTTGGAATTGGAAATGAAATCATGGTACTTAATATATAGAGAGGTGGAGAAATAGATGTGTGTGTATACATATGCATACATATTTCCTAATTCTGCTGATAGGGTCTAGAAGCAAGGGCACTCTAGTAGTAATGCGCACAGCTAGCACCAGCACCCAGATCTTGGTTTCCAAGTCCCATTCTTCACTTAAAGAAACTGGGGCTTCTTGGAGAAATTACTAATTCCAAGAATGGGGAAGGGAAGCTGTAAGATGAACCTGGAAGCGTGAAAATGCTCAAAGAATGATGGGTGCATGTCAAAAGAACACAGGAGCTAGCTTAAAGGAGTTCCCAGGTCCGTTTTAATTTGAGCATGAAATAATGATAGTAACAGATTGAAATCCTTTGAGTAAAATAGTAGTCCACAAGCCCATACAGATATGAGTGAATTAAAAAATGGGGCAAAAGGGAATATTCTGTGGTAGAATGCCAATCAATTAATCTAGAGAGAATGATGGAATTAGAGAAGTCACAGTGTGCAACCAGTATAATAATAATAAAGCTAAAAATCATCAAAGGATGTTAAATGTAGTGGGTGAAAATTTGATGGCAAATAGGAATATTTGCATAGTCTTAAAGAATCTCACTGCCAGACAGTTATTATTATTAATAAGTATAACATGCTTTTTAGTTTACTTAATGCTGAAGAAACCTGGCAGAAACTATTTTAACCAAGTAACTAAAGTTGATATCACCAGTAATGAGACAAATTAACAATGTGTGTTTCTAGGTATGCACGAAGAAGAACACAGCATCACTTTTGTGGTATGTTCCTGCCAAATGTGCGTAAGTTATAAGGAAATACCAGAGAAACCCAAAGGCATAGTCTGTAAAGTGATTGGTCAGCAATCTTCAAAACTGACAGGATCATGAAAGACAGAGAAACACTGGAGGACTGCTTTACTTAAAGACTAAGTTAATGGGACTCATAATCCTGGTTTGTATGTATAGTCCGGTAAAGGACGTTATTGGAACAACTGGCAAAACTTGAATGGAGTTTGTAGATTACATGGTAGTAATGTATCTATGTTAATTTCCTTTGCTGTGGTTATGTTAGAGCATGCCTTGTACTTAGGAAATAAACACTGAAGTAAAAATTGGTAATGGAACATCACATCTACAACTTAGTCTCAAATTGGAGGACTTGGGCAGAGAAACGTTAACAGGGAGTCTTGGTGAAAGGTATATAGGAGCTATATGTACTATTTCTACAACTTCTTTATAAATTTGAGATTATTTCAGAAGAGAAAGTTTGTGAAGGGACTTCCCTGGTAGCGCAGTGGTTAAGAATCCGCCTGCCAATGCAGGGGACACGGGTTCAAGCCCTGGTCCAGGAAGATCCCACATGCCGCGGAGCAACTAAGCCCGTGTACCACAACTACTGAGCCTGTGCTCTAGAGCTCGCGGGCCACAACTACTGAAGCCTGCACGCCACAACTACTGAGCCCGTGTGCCATAACTACTGAAGCCCATGAGCCTACAGCCCGTGCTCTGCAACAAGAGAAGCCACTGCAATGAGAAGCCTGTGCACTGCAACAAAGAGTAGCCCCCGCTCGCCGCAACTAGAGAGAGCCCACATGCAGCAACAAAGACCCAACACTGCCAAAAATAAATAGAAAATTAATTAATTAAAAACAAAAAAAGAAAGTTTGTGCAAAATGTATTGTTCAGTGTCAGGTATTATAGGAAGGTCAAGGAGGATGAAGACTGAAGGGAAACGGCTATTAGATTGAATAATCAATCAGGCAGAAAGACAAGAGTCTAAATGAAATGGCAGGGGGTGGGGGAATCAGGGACTCCTGTTTTTAGGGTCCCGAGCATGAAATTTTCCTTACAGTTCAAAACCCTAAAAACAAAACTTTTCTGCTTTAAATTCCTACTGTACTTATTATAATACCACAAATTTTGAATCTCAGTTGTTAGCAACATTATTCTCTTTCAAGTATTTTGCACAAGTCCCTAAACAGACTGTAAGCTCCTCGCAGGCAACGATTATGTTTTTATACAGCTGTGTGTCTAACCCAAGACCAAGCACAGGGCGAGGCAGCCTCCAGATGCTGCATCAACACCTACTAAATTGTGCTGATACCTCCCCATATACCAGCATGCGGCTAAGTTGTCTCTAACTCAGTCTTAGATCCCTTACTCATAAGGGCAAGTCTATGGGCAGCTATGAGCCCTGCACAAGAAAAGAAATTTTAAAACGTGTATTTAGGGAAACCCTTGGTGGTCCAGTGGTTAGGACTCCACACTTTCACTGCTGAGGGCCCAGGTTCGATCCCTGATCCGGGAACTAAGATCCCACAAGCAAGCAAGCAAGCAATAAATAAATAATAAAAATAAAAACAAAAACTTGTGCTTATTAAAGGCCATGCCAGTCACCTCTCAAGAAAGACTGAAGTTCCATGTTTTGGATACATTTGTACAATACTGTCTAACAATGTTACTATATGTCATTTAAGAGCAACAAGGTAAGTATAAATTCAGGTTAGATTTAACAATTTGGAAGACACTGTATTTAAAACCTCTTAAAAACATTCTATCTAGCACCCAAAGCTTGTTTGGACATGAATATGTAATCTGTGATTCTTTCTGCGGCAGAAAAACAAAAAACTTCCCTTGTCAAAGAGTGAGACCCATGTCCAGTCGCCGGCATGCTGAAAAGAAGCCTGCTCCACAACTCTGGGGTTGTGTGAATGCCAGGTAAACTCAACTCCTCCCCAGTTTGCAAACTGCTCTTTCAACAAAATTCTGCCCAATTTAGACTGCAGAAACTAAACTGTAAGATATTCTGATTTTAGCCTGTTAGATAGGACTCCAAATAAATAGGATGTTGTGTCCAGGAACAGCCTTACTGACTCCATCCTCCTCCATGAGACAATATTTAAATTTACTCCTGAAAGTTTTCAACTGAAAGTGAGAAATGAGTCCGAAATAGATAATAAAGTGATTACAATCTCTTTGTTTAATTGAATGAGAAAGTGAACATTTCTATAAAACTTAAGAAATAGAATGTATTTTATGGAGTTTGTGTTTTATGTTTAGCTAGTCTTGGGTCCCAACAATATGCAAACAGCAGTTTTACTAATGTGAAAAACAAATAATTGACAAGTCTATTGTCTGCCCTCTGCCCCACCAAAAGTGATGCAAATTATAGTTTCCCAAGTGCCGCAGTGGGCAGCTGGAAATAGTCTCTGTCCAATTACACAATGAGTTCTTTTGAGTTCAGGAAGAGGGTGAGGGAGACTGAAATCACAGTGCATCAGGCTTGAATGTCTCTGTATATGTGTGCATGTTGGGAAACTAATAAAGTGGTAGGTCAGTCCCTAATTCAGTTTGGCTTTTTTTAATGCTACACTCTAGTGCCTGAAAACTTTTACTCTTAAGGAGCAAGGACCGTGTAACTTACTAAGTGCCTAAGGCCAAAATGTCATTTTGCATATGAGGGAGTGCTGAGTTTGCTGTCAGCCAAGCCTTCTGCCTCCCAGGAGCCCCTGCTAGAGTTAGTTCACATCCAGCAGTTGGGGAAGTCTTCAGAATGTTAAGACTGTCAGCTGCAACTTGGAGAGGTATGAGATGCTGAGTCTTAGAAGTAGCCAGTCCAGAGTTTGTTGGAAGAGGCAAGCGATGAGGGGGGAGCAGAGAGCACTGAGTTAGTCTCAACTCCACCATTTGCTAAGGCTGTATCTCTCCCCTCTTTGAGCCTGGGTCTTTTCATCTGTAAAATCCAGAATGTGATGCCTTCCCAGCATATTCTACAGGCTCTAGTGGCCTTCCAATAAATAATGGATATAAAAGTTCTTTTTAAACTGCAAGTCACTGTATAAATGTGAAGAATTGTCAGATCACATCAATTGGAGATGTCATCTGAGTTAAAACTTGAAAGAAGTTTGTCAGACTGGAAAGGAAATTTCAAGCTGAGGGACAAAGTATGAGCCATGCTGCAGAGGTAGAAACATGCACAGCATGTTGTAATGGCAGAACATCCAGGGTGCCTAAGGCCTGCCCAGGGTAACTACGGTGAAGAGACCAAAAGGAACCTAAGAAAGTGTGCTTGGGAGAACTTAATAAAAAGCCCTGAGTGCCTTCTTAGAAACAGAGGGCATTGTCTTGAGATGGGGAGTAATCAAAAGCTTTTTAATGAGGGTGGCAGTCGAGGTGGGCAACATGATTAAACTTCTATAATGGAGAGTATGGCAGTAATATGTCAGATAGATTGGGAGGCAGAATGGACAGCAGGGAAGCCTGAGGGTGGGGGAATCAAGGGAGGCTATTTTTCAGTCCAAACCTGAGGTTATGGTGATCAACCTTACTCAGCAATCTGTTCACCTTTGTTTCTGCAGTACCAAATATGCCTGCCACATTTGTGAGAATGTGGCCGAGCCAATGAGATAGAAGGTGCAGATCTTAAATCTACTGGAGTTGGACACGTCAGAAATGGGTAATAAGTACTACAGATCCTCACACAAGGTAAGCCAGATGCCTCTCCTTTCTCTAGGGCTCAAAGCTAAATGGGATAAGGGTTCCTTTGCAAAAGTTGTTCTTTGGGGAATTAAATTCTAGTTGTGTCACTTGGAAGTGGATTCTAAATGCAAAAAAAAAAAAGGTGGTATCCTCCCAAGAAGGTCGCTTAATAAAGGATGGTTAACTCTTTAAATGTTACTTTTACCTAGCTGGACTCTCCTAACCTTTTAAAGCTTGGACTCTAGAGTCCAGGAAGGAAAAAGAAAGTGAGGCAAGCAGCAGTGCCCAAATTGAAACCCAAGTTGCCCTCCCTCAGGGACTTGAGAATCTGTGTAAATCACAGCATGACCTCCTCCCCAGAACATTTCAATGTTTACGTGATATTTATGTTAATGTTTAAACGTTTAAAATGGATACTACAGCCTTGAGAGAGAAATTGAACTTAACCCGTTAAAACTTAATAATAATATGGAGACCAACATTGCCAACCCATGTGGGTCTCAGGACATGCCCCCGCCCCCCATTCCTTTTCAGTTTGGTATCAAGTGTGTTCATGCTTCATGTGTTTTTTTTTTTTAACAATACAAGGTGGATGATTCTTTTTTTTATGTTCCTAACTTATAAACAGACCAACTTGTTAAAAGACTAACAAAAGCAATATTAACAATTCTGAGAAATGATTTCTGTTTATGAAGGAAGAATAACTGCAGCTCCAGGAGAGTAGTCAACCTTTGTGAGAACTGGCTGGTAGAGGTCTCTGGGCCGGCTCTGTATCCACCAACTCTGTGCCTTTTCCTTTTCCTCTGCAGCTGTCTGGGGTTCTGTCTAGGTTTGTTCCAGCTCTCCAGAATGCCCACATGAATACCACTGGCTCTGGAAGGGGAAAGGGACTGATGGGATTAACTGAATTCATTTTGCTGGAGACTTACAGGAGGCTGATGTCATTCACCGGAAACTGCAACAAACTTGGCTATTCCCTTGCCCATGGGAGTATTGGGTTTTTGAGAATTTTTTTGTTATATAAGTACCTCATCCATAGATATGTCGTTATTGAAGATTCCACTTCAATCCAATATATTTTTGGACATTTTTCACCAAAAACATTACTTTTAAATAGTATTACATAATTTTGAATATTTAGTATCTCAGGAACTCTGAAAACTTTATTGGGCTGATAGATATCCACTTCAGACCTCATATCAGAACAATCAAATTTCCTTAAAACTAGAAAAAAGGTACTACTGAGTCCATTGAACAATGTAATCAAATGAGGGCCCGATCACACCTTCATGTGTTTTTAACCCTAGCTGGCGGTATTCTCTCCTCCTGCTATTTTTTGCTCTCTTAGTCATGGACCTTGTCTCAGAGTGACCTTTAGCTGTTCCTCAAAACTCCTCTCAAGTGACCAGGATTTGCCTTAGGTTCTAAGGGAAATACTTAAGTGGAGGATTTCCAAAAATATTTCCACAGTTTAGACAATGGTGCCATTAAATAAGTATACACCTTCTCCAGTGACTAATCCTCTTTACCTGTTTTTATAATGGAATGCAATTAAAAAAAATTTTTTTTTCTTTTTAAAAAAAATTTATTTATTTTATTTATTTATTTTTGGCTGCATTGGGTCTTCGTTGCTGTGCACGGGCTTTCTCTAGTTGTGGTGAGCGGGGGCTACTCTTCGTTGCGGTGCACGGGCTTCTCATTGCGGTGGCTTCTTTTGTTGCGGAGCACAGGCTCTAGGTGCGTGGGCTTCAGTAGTTGTGGCACGTGGGCTCAGTAGTTGTGGCTTGCGGGCTCTAGAGCGCAGGCTCAGTAGTTGTGGCGCACGGGCTTCATTGCTCCACGGCATGTGGGATCTTCCCGGACCAGGGTTTGAACCCGTGTCGCCTGCACTGGCAGACGGATTCTTTTTTTTTTTTTTTATAAATAGGTATTTTTTATAGTGGGTAATGTGAAGACTTCAGATGAAATAGATTGAGAAACTGATTGGAAATTGAATGCAAACTAAGACCACTTGACTGTTACTGAAATGAATAGCCCAGTTTGCTTTTTTTTTTTTTAAAAGAAATTCACGTTCTTTTATTTATTTATTTATTTATTTATGACTGTGTTTAGTCTTCGTTTCTGTGCGAGGGCTTTCTCTAGTTGCGGCAAGTGGGGACCACTCTTCATCGCGGTGCGTGGGCCTCTCACCATCGCGGCCTCTCTTGTTGCGGAGCACAGGCTCCAGACGCGCAGGCTCAGTAATTGTGGCTCACGGGCCCAGTTGCTCCGTGGCATGTGGGATCTTCCCAGACCAGGGCTCGAACCCGTGTCCCCTGCACTGGCAGGCAGATTCTCAACCACTGCGCCACCAGGGAAGCCCAGATGGATTCTTAACCACTGCGCCACCAGGGAAGTCCCTGGAATGAAATTTTTAAAAATTAACAGCCACATCTCTCTACATTGACGCTTCCCATGGATATGGAATACTTTGGTATATGTTGCATTTCCTCTTTTATGATTGCACAATGACTTCAAATAGCTATGAGTAACTGTGAATGCGTTGGCCAAGAGGGACTATCTTACTTCCTTTCTCTAAGGGTTAAGTGCTGCTGGGCTCCCCTAGCATTTTGATTTCATTTCTGATACATTTGTTATATTACAATTACTTGTTTACCTCCACCAGATCTTGAAGTTAGAGTTAATGTGTTTTCTCCTATGACACATCTGCTATGCAGTCTTGCCCTAGTACCTGGCATATAGTGGATACTCAATGTTGGTTAAATTGAATGAATTTACCCTGATTTCTATAGTCAGATAGATACTGGCAGCTTTCTCAGGGACATGAGTGATCAAAATCAAGTAGGCTTCTATGTATACTAGATTAAGCATTTTACTAATTTCGTAGAAAAATATGTGTAAAACACTCAATAAACAAAACATTCATGTAATTGATAATTAAAGAGAAAAGATGGGGGCACCGGATATAGGGAGACCTCCTGGGAAAGATTAACAAGTTAGGAGTATAGTGAGTCATATTTTTTTTCATTGTTTTACAATCTTAACAGCTTTTCTTAGATTCCTTCCTTTTGAGTTGCGGCATAACCTGAATATTAGGGTTGTTTTTTTTAACCCCACCCTGGTTGCTATAGTTGATGAGTCATAGAAACCAGAGAAGGGAAAGACCAGTGAAATCATCTGGTTCATCTCCAAATTAGGGAGTGGAGCACTGGGATTTGGGGAAGACTATCCTCTCATTTGAAAAGACGAAAGGAAAAAACTGCAACTAGAGCTGATGAGAGCAGCTCACCTATCTGTTTGCCTTTTGCTTCTAACACAGTCCTGAGATCCACCCTGTTAGAAAGCAATCAGGAATTCTTATCGAGGGCCCCAGGAAAACCAGATGCCAAAGTGTTGAGGAGTCGAACCGGAATTCTACTGCCTGAGTAATAAAGTTGGATTATGAATCTTTCAGTGATTGTTTTAATGGAGTCTTACAGAATTTGAACCTCTGTTTTTAGCAAGGTCTTATAAATTTAAGAGCTAGCAAAAGCCTCACAGAAGATCTGGGCTAAAATGCCTAGTTCCCAGATGCAGAGACTAAGGTGGAGATGATAAGAGATGATAGGTATGCCTAGGTTAGGAGTACAGACTCTCAATCCCTTTCTCTCTGTGTCACAGTCGCACAGTATCCTCCCTCACAATGCTCTCCTCCACTGTCATCGTCCTCCTCTTCTCCTCCTCCTTCTTGTTCTCCTCTTTTGCATCGTTGGTTGAAGCAATGGCAGAGACGATTCAGCATCCGTGTCTGCTCTTCATGTTAACCCAGGCTGACCCCCCCCAGGTATCACATGACCTTGGGCCACAGAGGCAAGTGGATGCCACTGCAGCCTCACCTGCAGCCTGTCTACCACGCTCCTTGCTCTCCTCCTACTTGCTTGTGTGTCGTTCCAGCCGCAGAACCTTGGCCTCATCTCCTGTTCAGACTTTGCTCTTGTCCTTTGAAGTTTTTAACAAATCATAGTGTCCTCACCTTCCCCCTTGATACCTAGCTTAGCGCTCCCCCAACTTTTGATGACCCATAGCGTCCCTGCACCAACTTCGGCCTCTCGGGTTGCAGAACCGGCTTCATACTGCTTGCTCTTTGCCAATGTCCCCTTACAAAATGGGAGGACTCTTTGAACCTTATCAATGCTGATAACATCTGTATATCCCCAGTATAAATCCCCATATCTAGTTATCTGAGTATGTTATCACAGGTTCACATTATTAGAAATCTAAATTCCTTTGCAACATTAGAGATATTCAACAGTTGCCTGTTATTTTATTTTGATAATATTCTAACAGACTTATTTTACTTTAAGGTGATGTTTTTCGGTCACAGCTGTACAGTTGAATAACTTAGGGACGAAAAACATGTTAGGGTCTCATGACCCAAAGACTCTGAATGAAAACAACAACTTTATGTGGATATATTCAGTTAGGCAAGGGGTAATCTTCCCAACTTGGACAAAAATGGAATGCAGAGAAAGAAGGTGGCCAATTGTATTTGATAAAAATAATCTATTGATCTCCTTGCAAAGAGATATAATTCTGTTATTCAAAGTATTTCCATTTAGAAGTCCTGCTGGGTCTGTTTTAATGAGTAGATAAGACCTGTTTATGTTTAGTAACATCCATGTGCCTATAGACACTAATGTGCCTAAATCAGTTACATTTGCATATTAAGGATTGAGTTTTAGAGCTAAAAGAGAATTTGAAGA
The DNA here is from genome assembly GCF_965194825.1 of Balaenoptera physalus. NCBI lineage: Eukaryota > Metazoa > Chordata > Mammalia > Artiodactyla > Balaenopteridae > Balaenoptera > Balaenoptera physalus. The sequence continues at coordinate 105,557,668 of NC_138883.1, read as the reverse complement.
TTTTCTAGTCAAAGCCCTTCATTTTCCAGATAAGAAACAGAATCACAGATCCTGGGTGATTTGTCCAAGTAAACTCAATTAGGATAGGAGCTAGGACCAGAACCTCTGCTTCCTGGGGTCGATGATGACTAGCACAGGACTCAGCAATAGAGTACAGTCCAGCAAAGTCAGGTCTTTAAAGATGCAGAGCCTGTCATGGGCCCACACTGGGCGAGGTGCTGGAGTTGCAAAGACGAACAGGGAGCTCCCTGTCTAATGGTACAGCCTGGTACATAAACAGTCATAGTGCCATGGGATAAAGAAGTACTGCAAATAAGACAGAGGTTATGTGAATAAAGAAGTCTAGTCTACCCTTCCCATAAACCTCATGCCACGAGGTATCTTATTTATTATATTATCTTGCTTAGCAAACCTTTTTATTTTTTCTATATAGTATATGAACTGTGTAAGCTTTGGCCCTACCTAGGTTGTATTATCATAAATTATGATTAGAAGAATCAAAATCAAATGAGGGACTTCCCTGGAGGTCCAGTGGTTAAGACTCTGCACTTCCACTGTTGGGGGCACAGGTTCGATCCTGGTCAGGGAACTAAGATCTGATGTGCCATGTGGCGTGGCCAAAAAAAAAAAAAAGAAATGTTGGTTTAAAAAAAATCAAATGAAATTTTACTAGATTGAGTGTTTTCTTTGTCTGCAGAGGGTGCTGTGATATCCAACTTTTACTCTATAGTTTTTTAATTGTATTTTCTTGAATATATTTGAAAAAATACCATCAAGAAGATTGACGTTTTCCCCAAAGCCTGCCACAGGCTGTTATAATCTTAGTGTGTAAGACGGAAGCCCTCTTTTCACTATGTCTTTTTTCAACTATGTATAAAATTATAGAAGTAATATGTATTCATTGTTAACAAAAATCAAATAATATAAAGAAGTGTGTAAAAGGTGAGCATTCTCCTTTACACATACACACCAATCTTCTTCTTTCCCAAGAGCTAATCAATATCAGCTTGGTGTATATCCTTCCATATATTTGCATGTGTGTGTATATATACATTTGTACACCTACACACATATGTAAATATGTAAATGTACATACATAGCTATTAACTTAAAACTAGAGTCAAATTAATATTATTGGTCTAATTGACTTTTTTTAACTCAGGAGTTGTAAGGTCTTTAAAGTATAAAAATATTCAAACACTCAAAATGTATCTAGTAGACATTTAATAAGGATGAAAACATTTGAAGTGTAGTTATCTTTATGTGTGTTTTCATACTCACTAAACATATTTTATTTTATGAAAAATACTGTCCTATTTTAAGCAAACTCTTATGGCTAAGAGATATATTTTTTATTACAGAATTAGGATTTTTCCAGACACTTAACACCTAAGTAATATTTGTATATATGTTGTGGAAAATGCTGCTTGAAGGAATGATAGAGGCTGAGAGAGTTTGAAATATTTATCCTCTGACTTGTCGAACCATAAAACTGCAACAAAATGCACTGAGGTAAGACCTAAGATGCTACTCTGATGGCTCAGGAAGCATCCCAATATCTCAGCAATTTAATATAAGAGTGATCATGATGGGGTGGATATGTGTAGCCAGATCTGTTTTCATAATGTTGTATATATCAGTATTGCAATAACTTAGCATGCCAACAAGACACAGGTTTACACTCACATTCTGCTTTCTCTTCTGTTTTACTCTATGTTTTTGAAAACTGTCCATATTGATCTAGCTTCAGTCGATAATACAGATATTTCATAATTAATTTTAATTTAGCCTCACTGATGAGCACTTAGGGCATATCAACCTTATAATGCTACAATAAAAATCCTTATACACATGTGTTGTGGTCATGTATGACACCCTTCTTTTTTTTTTTTAAAATTAATTAATTAATTAATTTATTTTTGGCTGTGTTGGGTCTTCGTTTCTGTGCGAGGGCTTTCTCTAGTTGCGGAAAGCGGGGGCCACTCTTCATTGCAGTGCGCGGGCCTCTCACTATCGCAGCCTCTCTTATTGCGGAGCACAGGCTCCAGACGCGCAGGCTCAGTAGCTGTGGCTCACGGGCTTAGTTGCTCCGCGGCATGTGGGATCTTCCCAGACCAGGGCTCGAACCCGTGTCCCCTGCATTGGCAGGCAGATTCTCAACCACTGCGCCACCAGGGAAGCCCCAGGATAGCTTTCTTGAAGCAAAATCACTGAATCGAAGGGTATGAACATTTTAAATATTGATAGATACCGCTAAATTGCCTTCTCACCGATAACATATAAGCATTTCCATTTCAGCCATTTCCAACCACACTGGATACTATCAGCCTTTTAGTTTTTGCCAGGCAAGTTTAAGTATGAATAAGGGCAAGGTAATGTTTTATGGAGAGAAATCCAATAGTAAGAGGTACTGGGTAAGAGTGTCGGCATAACCAGTAACAACCAAATGCCTGTCCTCCAGGGGCTCCTGCCTAGTTGCAGAGACCAACAAATAAAAGAATAACAATGCAAGGTGATAACTGAGAGAGGAGAAGGACATTAAAAATGTCAAGAGAAACAGATAAGCACCAAATCTGCCCACAGGGCTTGGGAAAGGTTTTCCTTCATGAGAAAATAATATTTGCTCTGATGCTTGAAGGATGAGGAGAAACTCACTATAAGGAAAGTGGGAAAGGGCATTCCAGGCAGGGAAGCAGCGTGGAGAAAGGCATATGGAGGTGTGAGTATGATTGGCAGTGGTGCAAGGTGGGAGTGAAGGGAAAGATGTGGGCAATTGGCTGTCAGGTTAGTCAGACCCTACCTACCAAGAAGGGTTTCCAGAGAGGGGTCGTGTAATCAGACCTATTTCTTAGAAAGATATTCTGGATGCCTTGTAGAGAATGAATTGAGACCAAAAGTATATGTTACAGCTGGGAAAGAGAGGTTGAAGTCACTGCAGACATTTCACTGAAAATATCTCAAAACAAAACAGAAACTGTGGTTTGACCACACAGAGTACTCTGTGTGGTTTGGGTCATGATACCTTTATTCAACAAGTGTGTATTGAAACCGTATCATGAGTTCAGCAGGGCTAGATGCTGAAAGGACTCAAAAAGCCAATGAAATAGCCACTGTTTTTTCAACACCTACAATACACCAGGCACTTTTTATACTTCGTCTAATCTTTACATTTGTCTTGCAGTATCACAAATGAGAAAATTGCGGTTGTTAAAGAAGCAGAGGGACTTCCCTGGTGGTGCAGTGGTTAAGAATCCACCTGCCAATGCAGGGGACACGGGTTCGAGCCCTGGTCCGGGAAGATCCCACATGCCGCAGAGCAACTAAGCCCGTGCGCCAGAGCTACTGAGCCTGCACTCTAGAGCCCGTGCACCACAACTGCTGAAGCCCGCATGTCACAGCTACTGAAGCCCGCACGCCTAGAGCCTGTGCTCCGCAACAAGAGAAGCCACCACAATGAGAAGCTCGTACACCGCAACGAAGAGCAGCCCCCACTCGCCGCAACTAGAGAGAGCCCGCACGCAGCAATGAAGACCCAACGCAGCCAAAAATAAATAAACAAATTTATTAAAAAAAAAACAAAACAGAAACAGAACAAGACGCCAGAACTGGTTCACTCCAAGCCCCACTCTTGTTCACGGACTCAGTCTCTCTGATTCTCCTCTACCTTCTTCCCTTCCTCTCTTCCTTCCTTCCTTCCTTCCTTCCTTCCTTCCTTCCTTCCTTCCTTCCTTCCTTCCCTCCCTCCTTCCCTTCCTTCCTTTCTTCCTCTCTACCTCCCTCCCTTCCATCTTCCCTCCTCTTTTAATATTTATCTTCAGCTAAGTTATACAGGTGAATAATTCTAAAAGTCACATATTTACACAAAATTCTATATCATTCTATATAAATCAGAGTTAAGCTTATTTGTTAGTAACAGAGACTGGATGTAAGTACTTTAAGTGAGGTAGAAATTTATTTTTTCTTCCATGTACAAGAAATCTGGAGGAAAGCAGTCCAGGACTGAGTTGATGGTTTCACACTTGTCAGGAAAACAGCCTCCTCCTGACTGTTTGCCCTGACCTTTTGTTTTCATCCTCAAGTTTTTGATCTCCATCCTTTGTGCCTACTTTCCATCTTCCAGTTTTCCTCAAGGTCCACAGTAACTGAGGGAGCTCCAGACATCACATCAAGTATGAGGCAAAGGAAGTAGGAGAAAAAAGGGTGTTCAGCAAAAAAACCCAGACCAAACCAAACCAAACCAAACCAACAAACTAAAACAAACAACAATAAAAACCCCATGTCAATTGTCTGTTTTCTCTTTAAGGAGATTTTCTTGAAGCTGAAAACTGCAATCTTTTAGCTGAGTATGTTGTTGCCCACTTTAAAGAAAAGGTTGCTAAGGAAAAAAAATCAGAATGTATATTGAGTCAGGAATTTGGATTTTCTATGATAGCTTCCACACGCGCGCTCCCTCTCTCTTTCTCTCTCTCTCTCTCTCTTTCCCTCCCAGGTAGCAATTACTTAACTTGATCCACAATACCCACAATTCCTGCTCCCAAAAGCCAAATATTTTCAACACTTGTAGTTATTTCTTGTGGAGATTCACCACTATATTTTTAAATAACATGCCAATGTTTCTTAATTTTTCAGTTTTAAGTAGTATCTATTGTGTACTAATGAAAAATAAGGTCTTTTACTCCTCACCTACAGTATACACACAGAATCTCAAAATGGTTACATTATTTTTCTCTAATGTTGTTTACAGAATTATGATTATAGAAACATAGAGCCAGGTAATGTGTTATGTTTACATTTCCTTCTCATGGCAACTGTTTCAGCTATATGTTGCTGCATAAGTAACCAGCTCCAAATTTAGTTTCTTAAAACAATAATTTGTTTTGCTCACTAGTTTGCAGTTTGGACAGAGTTTGGTAGGAAAGGCTTGTCTCCACTCATATTTAGCTGGCATGGTCCACCTTCAAGATAGCTCACACAGATGTCAGGTTGGTACTGGCTGTCAGGTGTAGACTTTGGAACCTCTCCATAGGCTGCTTGGGCTTCCTCATGGCATGGTGGCTGGATTCCAAGGCAAATGTCTCAAGTAAACAAGGTAGAAATGCAATCAGGATCTAGCCTCAGAAGTCACACAGCATGACTTATGCTGTATTCTGTTGGTCAGATAAGTCACAGCAGGTCATGAGATTCAAGGGGAGTGGGCATACCCTCCTCCTCTTGATGGGGAAGTGGCAAAATTCTAGAAGAGCATCTGGGATGGGAAATATTACTGTGGTCATCTTTGGAGAATATAATATGTTGCGTCTCAGTCCATTTGGGCTGCTATAACAAACTGCCATAGATTGCGTGGCTTATGTACAACAGAAATTTATTTCACACCGTTCTGGAGATAGGTAAGTCCAAGATCAAGATCTGGTGAGGACCCATGAGGCTTGTGGGATCTTAGTTCCCCAACCAGGGGTTGAACCTGGGCCCTGGACCCCCAGGGAATTCCCTGGGCCTCTTTTTTTTAACATCTTTATTGAAGTATAATTGCTTTACAGTGTTGTGTTAGTTTCTGCTGTATAACAAAGTGAATCAGCTATATGCATACGTGTATCCCCATATCCCCTCTTGGGTCTCCCTCCCACCCTCCCTATCCCACCCTTCTAGGTGGCCGCAAAGCACTGAGCTGATCTCCCTGTGCTATGTGGCTGCTTCCCACTAGCTAGCTATTTTACATTTGGTAGTGTGTGTATGTCAATGCTACTCTCTCACTTCGTCCCAGCTTACCCTTCCCCCTCCCCGTGTCCTTCATGAAGTCCATTCTCTACACCTGGCCTCTTTTATAAAAGTACTAATCCCATATGAGCGTTCTGCTCTCATGGCCTAATCACTTCCCCAAAGCCCCATCTCTAAATACCCTCACATGGAGGGTTAGGTTTCAAGATACGAATGTGGGGAGGATATAAACATTCAGTTTATAGCATGCTGCAATAATTTTTTGTTTTCCTGGAGCTTTTCATTTGATATCAATAGTTTTTCTTATCACGCTCACAAATTCATTCCATTAACAGTGAAGCTGTTAATGTCTTCTCAGTATGTTCAAACATCTGGGGTAATTTCTTCCTCCTACTCTTTCTGAGGCATTTGTGCTGGGAGCCTTTGGTCCTCTAATCCAAGCTAGACTGGTTGCTCTTTTTTTTTTTTTCCCTTTTTTGGCCGTGCTGCACAGCTTGTGGGATCTTAGTTCCCCAACCAGGGATCAAACCCGGCCCCTCGGCAGTGAAAGTGCGGAGTCCTAACCACTGGACTGCCAGGGAATTCCTTAGACTGGTTGCTCTGTATGCCTGCTGCACAGCTATTGTTCCAAGTTCTCTCTTCCCCATCATTCTGGGAATTCTGTTCACTTATTTGTGCATTGAACCCCTTGTTTTCTGGATCCAGTGCTCCTGTTTTTGCTTTATTCTCTTGTTTTGGTGAAGTACATCATTCAGAAGTCTCCTGAGACGGGGTGTATAGTGGGATGAATGGTGGCCCCCCAAAGCTTATGTCTCCATCCTAAGCCTCAGAATCTGTGACTATTTCCTAATTTGGAAAAAGGGTCTTTGCAGATGTAATTTAGTTACAGATCTCAAGATGAGATTATCCTCAATTATCTAGGTTGTTCCTAAATCCAATGAGAAGTGCTCTGCTGAAAGACAGAAGAGGAGAAGATGTAGAAACAGAGAAGAGGGCCTTGTGAAGATGGAGGAAGAGATTGGAGTGATACAGTCACAAAGAATGACTGGGGCCGCCAGAAGCTGGAAGAGACAAGGAAGGATTCTGCTTTAGAGCCTCCAGAGGGAGTATAGCCCTGCTGATACCTCAATTTCACACTTCTGGCTTCCAGAACTGCAAGAGAATACATTTGTGTTCTTTTAAGCCACCAGGTTTGTGGTAATTTGTTATGGCAGCCTTAGGAAACTAACACAGGGCACATAGGCATAAACAACGTTTTTGAAAACTGTTAATTATGCATGCATTCTTGATTTATTGTTTGGCTGGGTATGGAATTCTAGTTGCAAAATAACGATTTTTTATATTTATCTTTCCTGATACATTAAGTTAGCATTCTTCTCTAATTAAGAGCTTTCTCTGTCCCCTCTTTGTGTATTTTCTATTTTACTATCAGTTAGACTATTCAATGTGTATCATCAGTTCCTATCATTATTCAATATGATGCTCAAATTGTCCCCAGTTTTAACCAGTGAGAATCCCTTCAAGTTGGCTTTTGTGTCTTTTTGCTATGTTCCCATAAGTCATTTAGCACAAAGCCCATCACGTATTTTCTCTCTGTCCCACCTCTGGAACCAGCCATTTCTCTAAGAACTAGACCATTTACTGGGGAATAGTATTTGGAAACTAAGATCTGAGTCTTATCATGACATTCTCCTTTCTTACCTTTCATATATGACTTACTTTTTTAATCTCTCTGGAATCTTTTAGGAATTTCTCCCTGGCCCCATCCAGTGTTCTGAAATTTCATGATAATGTGCCTTGGGTTTGTTTTTCCATTTCTTATAGCTTTCTCAATCTAAAGACTCAGCCTTCAGTTCTAAAAAATGGTCTTCAGTTATTTCTTGGTGATTTTCTCCCCTCCATTTTCCCTATTTTTCTTTCTAGAACTCCTATTATTTGGATGTTGGGTTTTCCAGATAGATCTTTTTCCTTTTCTGGCCACGTCTTCAAATATAATACATTATTATATACTGATTGCATATAACAAGCGTCAAGGTAATAGCAGCTTTATGGTTGGTGAGACTCTAAGCCATATAATGTAGGGGACTTGGAGACAGCCTGTGTCTCCCTGAAGCAATGGTGGTATGTGAGAGATACGGTGTAATGGAAAAAGCAGTGGATTGAAAGGCAGACAGATGTATTCTACCCTCAGTTCTGCCACTTACTAGTTTAAGGATTGTGGTAGATTGTCTACAGAGGTGGTTGCCAACAACTCCTTCCACTCATGTAAACATTATGTCTTTCCCTTTATGAAGAGGTGGAATCTATTTCCCCTTCCCTTGAATCTGGGTTATATGACTTCCCTTAATCAATGGGATGCAGTGGAAGTGGCACTGTTCCACTTCTGGGCCCAGCAGCTTCCACTTTCACTCTTGAAGATCAGTAACTACCCTGCTGGAGGCAGGCCCTTGTGGATCTTCCAGCCTCCTTTGAGTCTCCCTAGACAACTCTAAATAGACCAGAGATGAGTTGACTCCATGAACTCTGCCCTATGTGGAATCATGAACAACTACATCGGTTGTTGTTTTAAGTTTCTAAGATTTGGAGGTGGTTTATTTCCTAGTAATAGGTCACTGAAACAGAAGTTAGTATGTGGATGTGGAGTGTTGCTATAACAAAAACCTAAAATATATGACATTGACTTTACTTCCAGACAGTAACCGGAGAGAAGACTGTTAGTGGAGGTTGGAAAAGCGGTAAGGAAATTGCTACAGAAGGCTGGGGAAAAGGCAACCCAGGTTATGTATTGGCAGAATGTTTA